>NC_084667.1:31618163-32269949 GCF_028389875.1 Rhea pennata | reverse complement strand
ACTGCTGTCTCTCATGGCTATGCTTCAAAATAAGCAGTGGCATCTTCAGGTCTGTAACAGCTTGTCATGTTCTGATACCTGAGTTAATAACGACATCAAGGTTTCTTCTTCTCCCTTGGGACTGATGTCCTGGGACTCCTTCAAAAGTGTAGGGATATTGTACTTCTGCTCATTTTAGCTCAAATGTCAACTTGACCTATATAGGATCAGGAAGAAGGCAGGAATGGAGAAGTAATCCGGACAGGTTCGTATCATACCTGGGAGTGCAGAAAAGCCCAGCTGTTCTTTTCTTAGGCTAAAAGGAGTTAAATTATTCACAGTTTTAAGTAAGCTTTGAGTCTGCGTTTGCATGAAATGAGTTACCGTCTAGCTCAATTGTTACCGTCTAGCTCAAGTGTGTTGTGGGGCTCTCTTGCGGGATCATAAATTGGAGCAAAGTATTTATTGTACTATAGCTAGAACTACATTGTTAGCTGTAAAAGCTCCACAAAATGTTACTTTGTACTTGTGAAATAACTTGGAAACCAAGATTAGAGCTGAAGGTATGCCAAGTTCTTTCATATTTTGGTCAAATGTTTCTCCATTTGGCCCATCCACTGTCAGAACCTGTCATCTAAGGCAAACTGATTCCAAATATCATGGATATAAAGCAAATTGAAATACCTCTTTGCACCTGCTGTGAAAATAAAGCACCTTAACTGCACAGGACACCAGCAACAAATAATTCCTAAGCTAAATAAACAAGTTTTGCAGAGAGCTATGGGAAATGCCAGTACAGAGTCCGTGGCACTGAAAATGAAGGCAGTGAGCATCATCACCCCTCCCAAGCAGATGAATTCCCACCTGCCCTGGGTGCTGTATGATGGGACAGCAGTCTATATTATATTATTATATTATAATATTGACCTGCCCTAGAAAACCTCTGAATTTGGCCAGAATCCCAATCACTGAGCAGAAGTGACCTGCTCTCTTAAAATCTCATTATAGTAAATGCTGAGTTGAGAAATCATGTCACAGCTTTTCCCATTTGTAATGTCAGCAGTGGAAGAAATTTTCCTACTTAATGCCTCAGCTTTGTTCTCTATCAATGCTACTACTACTGAAATACTAAAAAATTGCACTATAGTGCAAGGTGGAGTATATTACCAGTGTGACTGCAGACCACCATTAAAGGGGGAGAGAAGTTCAAAACTAGATCTGACAATACACTGACATGTCTTTGAGAATTTACTGGATTTTGTGGCAGGTGTGAATTGGATGCATGAGCCTTTCGAAGAGAGGGAACTCCATTATTTTTACAACTACATACTCTTGTTTAACACACAAATCTTAATTCCTCTTTGCAGGAGTGAGGGGAGACTGTGAGTGGATGTGTCTAGAACTTCCATGTGGATTTTCTGGTGGTTATATGACTTGGTCAGACAGGTTTCTTCCAAAGTGATATTGTAGCAGCAATGTAATGCTGCTCTGTAAAGCAAGTCTTTCATTATGTTATTTTGTGCAGTCATTTTTGAGTCTTTCAAGTTCCATCTCTCTGTGCAATATAAATCTAGTCAAAAGAAAGCCACATGCACTATTTCAAGGATACACCTTTCACAGTTCTTGAGTAACAGGCTCATATTTAGAACCTCAATGAAGCATCAATACATAACTTAAAGTAGCTTTGGGGATTTTTTGATCATTTCTACTTCTTTCAGGATTCAAAACTTTTTTTTTGTATATGCAGTTTATGAACATGTAAACACTAGGATATACATGCAGTGCAAAGGCATTTTAAAACACTAGTTTGGTAGGATAATATTTTAATGTTAAATATGAGGGGAAAAAGGCACAGTTGTATTAATAGTTAGAACAGTTTTCTCATAGAGTAAACAAAAGAAAGAAACCAGCATCCAAACTTCAACCTATGCAAATGGCTATTACTTAAACAATCGTAATTCCTTTAAAAATGGACTTCATTTTTCCTAGGAGAACAAACGGAAATGAAGCCACCTATTGAGAAATTCTATTTTGCTAATTTTTTGTCTATTATAATGCAAATAGTGGTTTTAATCCCCTTAACTCATCCATCATGCATGACAGGTCAGCCAGCCTATTGTCTGTGTATTTGAAGGATTTCTGTCCAAATCAGACTTTTTGTCAATAGTGTTGGGCAAAAGTCTTCTTGTTTCTGAACCTTTCACGTCACTGAGAAATTGGAACTCCCTTGGAAAATAACATAGTAATTACATATGCACACGAAAGTCACAAGTGTTCTTTGCAGCTGGGCTGCTAAGACTTACTATCATAGCAGGAAAAAAAAGGGAGTCAGATTAAGGACATCTAGGTTTTTATATAATCCTTTAAACATCTGTAGTTGATCCAGATAGATGGCAAAGGTCAAGTTTGGGGATTTTTTTTTGTATGGTGGTTTATTTGTATATTCTGAAGCCTGAAAATTGCTGTTTGTTTTAAAATGCATTTTTGATTACAATAAAATACAGTTTATAGTGAACAGAAAACTGTGCAATTACAAGACAGCAAAAAAATTCCATGTATTTTTGTAACACTTAAATTTTATTTGAATGGGGCTTAGAGTAAATTATAAAAACTTTTTTTGTTACGACTACTGACAGTGACAAAATATTAATTAAAAAATTGCTATTCAGAGAGGCTGAAGCCTCTCTGGATCATTCTTCTCTCTCTTTAAAATATGTTCTGTCTGTATTTTTAAAAACGCAGAAGAATAAAATTAATAAGCAACACTTATATGGACTATTTCCCAGTGTGAAGACCTGCCAAGCAGAATCCAATGCATTGCGTTAGTGTCACTGAGGATTTTCGAACCAGATGTGTATTTGGGTCTTTTGTAGTTGTCTTTAAAACTCAGGCTGGGATAAAACCCAAAAGGTTAAGACTTTAACATTTATCGTTCCCTGCTACTATTAGGTCATTTCCCGTTTGCTGTATGAATTAAGTTGTGGCACTGCTTCAATCTGGGATCGCTTTGTTGTTGTTGTTTTTTAATGCAGTGCACTCCGAGTTCTTCTCTTTGGGGGTGTCACTCCGATATAACTTCACTGAATCACTGCAATTGTTCGCTCCTTAGCACCCGACGGGATTATTTCGGTCATTTTGTTTCTCGGATCTTTTCTTTTCCCTGTCCTCTTGGGCAACCCACTCGCAGTACGCTCTGCGAGCAGTTAATTTGTGTGTAATAATACTTAAGTGGCTTGTTGTAATCGCGTGTGCGCGCGCGTGTCCCCGCGCACGCAGGTGCTCGGGCAGCCCCGCGCCGCGGCCCCGGTGCGCCAGCGAGCGCCCCGCGGGCAGGGGCCAGCCCAGGGGGTCTGCGCCTGGGTGTTTCTGCTGCAGGGCAAGCGAAAAAGCAGCAGCGGTTACCCCCTGCCTTACGCTCCCCTTATTAAAGGCTACTGAAGCTGAGTGGTCTCACCGATTTTCCGATTCTGTCCATCTATCTAGTTCCCTCATCTTAAAGCACTGCATATATTTATACCGCTGGTAATTAAAAGAGCGTGTGGGGAGGCAGAGGGGGGATCAAGGGAATGTTTGCATTGGCTCATTTGGCAATTAAAAAATACACAAGTGAAAAAAAATTGCCATGAACTTGCCCAAAGGGCTATAAGAAATAACATCCTGCATAACTAGTACATAAAATGTGCTCTATGGTTTTGAATGAAATAACTGTGTTTGTTTTTAGGGTTGCTGAGCTTTTTTTTTTTTTCAGATTCTTAACAGTTGGAATACAAATAGGCTTATGTTTCTGTAATTGCGGTAAACATATTTTTGAAATCACTGTTTGATTAACTGTAAATATTACCAGTTCAGAGGTTAAAAGCTGTTGTTGAAGTCATTCAGGGAAATCCAGCAGAAGTGTAAATACGGCAGAAAAAGCTAAACAATATGGCAAAGGAATATTTGCTGACTTAAGAGTGCAGGATCAACACCAATATTTTTCCAGTGATGCTAAACCTCTTGTAACTGCTAAATTGGATTTGTAGTTGAATGAAGTATCAGCTGCTGTTGGACAAGCCCATAAAGGCAGGACGGCTGGCCTTTTGTAGGCAGGGCTTAAAGGACGATTGATATGTTTTAGCACTTTTGGGATTATTGTGATTAGGAGGAAGCCATTCTGAATGATAGAGAAAAGGGTGTAAAAAACACAGCCCGCAGCTGGTAAGCAGCATGTGTTTGTTATAAGGAGAGGTCACAACTAGCTGATCCTGCTGGTTCTGGCATTGATTGACAGTTAAGAAAACTTGATATTGTGAAGCAGACTTATTTCTTTTAAATGATACTTCAGTTGCGTAAGGCCAAAATATTTTCAAAATCTGGAACACTCGGAGGTTGCAAGCTAACTGCTCAACGTTCAGAGATGTAACTGCAAATACGAGCTGGTAAAACATCACCTAGAAATCAGCATTCGGTCCAGATTTGTAAGCACACTAAGCAGGACTTACAAAATTAGCTTGCTTGTTTCTGTATTTGCCTTTTTCCTACAAGTTAGTCTTAACTAAAATGCTCCTTGTCATACAGCAGAAAATTTATGTTAAGTATGCGGAAATTTCAGGTTTGCTGAACTTGTAAACTATTGTGCCTTTGGTATATCTAAGGTATTTAGTTAGGAATAATAAACACAAAGCAAATTTTACTTTCTGGAAAGCAGTTTTATATTTATTAAACACCTGCCCCAGAAAAGATGCAGGCTGTTTCATCTTGTCTCCTCTACCCACTCGGAAATGTAGCTTGTTTAGTTGATTGCTTGCTTTTTTTTCTTCTCTCTCTCTCTCTTTTTTTTTTTTTTTTTTTGGCCTCCTCTTTTTTTTTTTTTTTTTTTTTTTTTTTTGAGCAACCATCTGAAAGCTCGCAAATGCACATTTAAATAGTTGGATCTCTGACTCTTTTTAGTGGGGCTGTACCTCTTTCAAAACTGGAGTTTAGCATACCACACAGGAAAGAACACAAGCTTGCCAACTCCTGCTGAGCGTTTTTTCAAGCCCGTGAAAAGAATGAATTATTCAGCAGTAAGCATGCTTACAGCTGGCCATTTGGGAGCTTTGATGTGCGAATCAGGCGGTTGCATGAATGCCCTTATTGTCATGTTATGTGTACACAGTGTGTGAATTATTGAAAATAGTGAGGCCTGAGCCTCATCTGGTAGAGATTACAGTGCAGGCATGCTGGGTGCAGGTCGGTAATTGAAAATCCCCAGATGCTGTTTATTTGGCCCGCCTCACGTGACCCTCTGCGGAAAGCTCGGCTGAGCAAAACCAAAACGCTGCCGGCGCGCGCGGGAGACGCCCAGCCCCCAGCCACCAAACCCACCCTGCCCCGGCTTAAACACCTGCCCCTAATATTTTTAAAAGCTTAGATCAGATTTGCCTATAACGTTTAAATAGAGGATGCCTTACTTAGGGGTTTAGACTGCTTAGCCAGTTGTTGACTTACGGAGCGCTTTTATCTACAAGAGGCTTTTTGTTAGCTAATTTGGCTTTCGAGCGTCTCTGGGAAGCGTCGCGGGCGAGCGCCGGGTGAGCCTGACGCCCCGCCAAGATGGAGCAGGAGGCTTCCCGGGGGCAGCCGCGCGCCGCGCCGGCCACCCCTTGATGCCCGCCCGCCCGCAACGCGCCGGCAGCCACCCTCAGGCCAAGGATGAGGTTAAAATCAGCCTCTCCCTGCTGCCGGGCTGGGACTGGGACGGAGATGGGGATGGGGATGGGGACAGGGATGGGGACGGGAATGGAGATGGGGACCCAGATGGGCATGGGGATGGGGATGGGGATGAAGATGGAGACAAGGAGGGGGACGGGGATGGGGGTGGAGACGGGGATGGGTACAGAGATGGAGACAAGGACAGGGGTGGGAACGGGGATGGAGATGGGGATAGAGATAGGGATGGGGACAGGGATGGAGATGGGGATCAGGATGGGGATGGGGACGGATCGGGACACCCGCCTGGAAGACAAAGAGCTCCGCGCGGCTCCTCGCCGCGCTCCCATGAGTCGTCCCACTGAAGCGTGGCGGCAGTGCCGGCCCGCGGTGCAGCACCTTCCTTGGCCGGCTCTTAACCAAGCAAATCCCTCTCCCACCCCCGGCTATCGAATTTGGCTTACAGGCAAACTTGCGGCACCTCACAATCATCGGGGCGTCCTGGCAGCTCGCGCTGCGGGCACCAGAAACCGAGGCTGCCAAAGGGCCTCGCCACGGTGGAAAACCTGGGCAGGAATGGGACTCAGTAGATAAAATGTTGGTTTTGTGAGAGGTTTAACATGCAGAGCTGTATCCAGACCTTGTGCTAAGTATATGAAATACCTTTTCAAGCCGCAGTCTCATGGAATTTGGAGAAATTTGTAGTATATCATTATTTTTAAAAAATAGGTTTTCTACTTAGTCATTACTTGATCTTTTTGTTGTTGGATATGAAAACTTTTTAAAATTAGCTGCTTATTTTTATTTTAGATTATTAAATGGTTTAATTTCCCATGCTTACCTATTTTTATCCCTTTCAGACGGTGCCCATTACTGGGAACTCTGATTGCAGCACTTTAATTTGCGCTATTAATGCTCTAAATAAAGGCCCCAGGCCGTCGCGCTGGCCGGTGGCCCGCAGGGATGCTTTCTCGCTCCAGCATTTGCTGGGGCTGGTTTATTTTGGGTGGTGCTTCTTGGGGCCGGGGGAGCCGTGGCGGGCCGGGCTTGGGAAAGCGGACGGAGGCCTTTGGCCCTGGAGCTGCGGGACGTTCGGCGGCAGGAGCCCAGGCCTCGTGCCCAGGGCGGGAGAGTCCGGGGTTTAGGTACTGAGTACAGCCTCGCTGGTTAAGCCCTGTACCTTTTTCTACCTGAACTCCCTTTTTAGGTACTTTCTACCGTGATTAAAAGAGATGTTCGTTTGCCTAAAATGCATCTTCCACTGTGTCTAGGGAGAAATATGTTTTGCTATTGAACTCGCACTACAGAAGGGCATGATGGATAAGAGCCTGAATTTAAAAGAAACAAACAAGAAGCAGCCTATATAAGATAATGTCTGTGGTCCTATTCGGATCCTTTCAAGATCCCTAGGAGGATTCCTGTGCTGTGAAGATGTTTTATCTGACTGGGCACTTCTCCAAAACTCTCTCTTTGATACCTGAACCAAAACCATCGAAGTCAGAGACTGTCACAGCAGATGACAAGAAGAAGGAGGTGAACACGTACAGTTCATAAACCTGACCTCTTCTTTTCTGCCAGGCAATTTCCCAGATATATATGACAGGGAGAAAGAGTGAGGGCGTGTATGGGAAAAATATTTCCACGGCTGAGCTGTTCTTAGAGAAAAACAGATACGTTCATTGATAGCCGTTATTCACCCTCAGATTTCTAATGGCCAGTGTAAGAAGTTCCTTGAACCTCCTTTTGTTTCAGATTCTTCTCATTCCCTGAAAGAAGGAAAGTGTCTTTTTAGGATTATTCTGCCTTCATTTATTTAAAATTCTCTCTTTGTCTTGGTCATCTGCAGATACATTGGTTTTTGTTAGCGTCTGTCAGAGCTGGTAAAGAGGAGCATCATAAAGTGCATAAACTTTACCTCTGGGAGGTCTGTTTTGTTCACGTTAGGCAATACTAATATTTATGTTAGTGGCATTTGGTAGTCTAAGGAAGACATTAAGGCTTTTCAGGTCATTCTGGACAGATAGAGGCTATTTACTGAGCCTCGTATCACTTGCTCTGGTTAAACTTGGTGCATATTTCTTTATTGTGTTGAAAACATGGTGGCTAGGAAAAAGTATAAGTCACTTTGCATAGTTCCTTATAGAGTTCCACCTGCCTGTCGGCGAGCTCCAATTATCGTACTCTGGTGATTCTTCTTAAGCCAGACTTCACCTGAAGTGAAAGTGAGCAAAACCACCATCTAGTTAGTCATACCTCTACTGGGCTAGATGGTGGCTGGAGAAATCTCCTCTTAATTTATGCCAGAGCACTTCATGTATGGACTGGGGCTGAACTGGAGACAGCACTTGACTGGTATTTTGAATATTACAGACTAGACTTTCATTGCTTGGTGTTTTTTATAAAGCTGCTTTACCTGTCAAGTGGCTACATGGGATTCTGAGCTTTCTTTTAAAAATAGTTTTCTAGCCCTCTTGACTGGGAAAAAAAATGTGAAACTGTGAAAAGATTTAACTCTTCCTTGCTCGGCTACAGCTGTGATCCCCAGAGGATGGCCCTAATGGGCTGGGGCTGGCAGGAGCAGCCTGTGCTGTGACCGTATGTTTGAAACATCTTCCATGCAGACCGAAGCAGAAGAGACGCTAGTGTGTTCTTTACATGACCTTATAGATTCATTGACCTTGCAGAGTTACCAGCTGCTGATAAGGGCAACCAAACAACCTTTTTTACACCAGAAACTATTCCAGGTTTTTAATTTATGCATCTACTTAAAGAGCAGTAAAGTTTTTCCTATGGAGAGAAATTCTTTAATTTGAGCACAATGTGCATTTAAAAAAATGGTGCTCATATCACCTACCTTACAGTGACTGTATGAGCGCAGTTCCAGCCCTGGTCTGTCTATATGGTAAGCTCTGAAGCCTACTGGATCCCAGTATGTTCCCGTGTTTGCATTCCTGTTTGCCTCAACATGAGGGCTCCCTGCCTGCGGGCAATGAAATGTGACCTCCTGATTTTCTTTTTAAGCACCTTATTACTCTCTGCAAGCCTCATACTCACTAAAGGAACAGTGCAGAGGCACAAAATACCAGCCCTCGCCAAATAGAAAACCCAAAGCACCCTTTAATATGACGTGCTGCCATTGTATGCCTTTTCCCTCTTTCTTCTCATTGCTGTGGCCTCTCCCGCAGTTTTTTCCCCTAGGTTGTATGGTATTTTTCCACTGTAGAAATGTTTCACTTAATGCTAACGAAGAGTAGTGTGGTGCTGCTGCAGCAGCTCCATTTCTGGCCCCACCTAACACCTGCAAGAGAATTTGCAGTCCGGTCGCTGTAGGGTAGCTGCCATTACTGCACGCGGCTATAGGAGGGAGGACAGCCACAGAAGTGGAAATTCCTTCTCCATCTTGGACGCTAGCATTCACAATCAGTCCAAACCAGTCTCATCCCAGAATATTTAAATGAAGTCAATGCAGCTATTGTATAATGCAAGTTGTCTGTACTGAGTTACTGGTCCTAGAAGTCTGGCTGTTCCTGCTTTTGGATTGATCGTTATGGGTGAAGCGATGTTTAAAGTCTCTCCAGTTTTCTTCTACCTTTTCTATTTAAAGAATGGATGATGAGAAAGAAAATTGGAGAATACAGAGGTACAGAAACTGAACATTGCAGTAGTTTCACCCCATGAACACAAAGGCTGTTGTTCACTGCGAGTAGCAAGTACCTTCTTGGCACAGTGCACTGCAAAACTGCTGTGCAACCTAATGACAAGGTCCTTGCATGAAATTAGGTAACTAGCTGCTCCCTTTGCATGTGGAAACCCCTCATTTATGTGCAGAAATGCTGGTTATTTGTGTAACTGTTTGCTCATGCAAAATTTGCCTCTTGAAGTTTGTCCTGAAGAAACCTGTTAAATAGTTACAAACCTCACATCATGATTACAGTTGCCTGTTCCAGAGAAGTCTGGCACTAGGTCCAGACCAAAACACAAAGGGAATCGGAAAAATTGTAGCTCTACTCTGAAGAACATCGGTATTTCATATTCCAGCACTCCCTTAGCAAACAGACTATCAAGGAGAAAGGAGCACTCTGCCGCTGGCAGTGACACATTTCATGCTAAGGGTGTAAAATGAAGTTCAGAGAGGAAGATAGAAGGAAAAAGGAAACTGAAAGTCTAGTTTAACTAGTTGTGTTCAACGTTCCACTCATGAAAACAGGCATGCTACTTAAAAACTTCCCTCTCTCCCCCCCACAACATCAAACTGATGGAGTCTGAACCCCTGGCTGATGTAATAGCTTTCTACTCTCCCCAGCTATGCACTCATCTGCTTTAAAAAACTTGGTGGGTGACGAGATATTTTCTTAACCTCCCCTCCCCTGCTACTGAATCAGTTTTTCTCGGTTTTTACACATGGGTTGCTTCTCCCCGTGCTAAATGCAAATAAGTCTATAATGTAAGACTTGTTAAACAAGTATATTTAAGTTATTACAACTCACACAGAAGAAACATACTATACAGTGAAAATAAACAGGGCGCCACGTAAAACTTTGTTATCTCCTATGTCAGCAAAATTTAGGAAGGAAATTATTTGGAGAGAAAATGTTAGTTTGTATTAAGTAGCATAATGGGTGACTGAAGAAGAGTCAAATAGCCATTTTAGAAACTTAGAAATACTGTACATTTCCAAGAGAAATAGAGTTCTAAATAACAAACCGCCGTGTTCATGAGTCCCGCTGCGGCAGAGCGCCCCAGCACCGCAGTGTGACTGCTCTTGTGCTTAACTTAAGGATGTGATTAGTAAGCTGTGGAAGACATAGCGTGCTTCCTGGTAAAGCAGAGAGATTTTGTGGTCCTCCTTGTAGAATTCAAACGCTGAGAAAAGCTGACGTGCAGCTGTTAACCTCTGGGTGGTCAGAGGTTCGGCTTGGATGGCACACCAGCTTCCCAAGATGAGCCACCCCTCCAGCGGCTCTCCGCGCAGACCTCGAGTGGACGTGTTGGTCTGGTGGAGCCAGAAACCAGAGAAACCTAGACCTAGTGTCGCCCTCCCTCCAGCCGTAGGAGACCCTCCTTCCACCCAGTGAGGACCCTGGCCACGGCCACTGGCTCGGGACCTGCCTCGCTGCTGCTCTCCCCTCCTCCAGCAAACGCAGCTGCCGGAGAACACTTGAGCCATCTGTGCGCAGTTTATGTGGCTGGTCCAATGTCTGTTAAGGAGAGGAAAGAGCGCAATATTGATGAATAATGAGAAATATTGATGAATAGTTTGTAAAGTGGAGTATGTGTAAAAAGAAGAAGTCTCATATGCACAGAGCTCATATTTTTAAATGTCATATTTTGATGGTACTTGTGGATGTGGTGCTACTCATCCCTTATCATGAATTTTTCTTTGTTTCAGGTAGGAATGAACTGATAGCGAGATACATCAAACTTAGAACAGGGAAGACACGGACCAGGAAGCAGGTAAAATAACCCAGTGGGGAAGTATGCATGTCAGTGAATGACAAAACATGGCATTTTTGGCTGCAGTGGCTGTCTGTGCTTCAGCTCTGATGAGATGATGTATTGACTTCACTGTTATGATTAAATATGTGCTTTTTAGAAAATATTTAAAACTATTTTTTGTGTTGTGCATCATTTCAGTGACAGTTTGAGGTGCATTTTTTATTAACCTATGTGTACATGAAGCTATCATCCCCCTTATTTGGAAAAAAAAAAAAAAGATGTTTCAGAAATCAAAGCAGAAAATAAAGCATTGTGCCTTATCTTTCTAGAAGGATGATTATATAATGTAACGATAATTTTGAGGTGGTGAATAATGAAACTTCTACATGTCCAGCCAATTTGCCTATATATTAAAGGTTACAATCCTTGGATATGAGAGGTAAATAAGTAACAAGTATCTAGCAGGACTGATTGTAATCATGCTGTCAGCTCATGGGTAGCACTTGCTACAGAATGAAATAACAATAATAAAAAATCCCCATAAGAGCCTTCAGGCTCCTAATCTGTGACCACAGTAAGATTTCATTCATCAAAGAGACAGAGTAAACCTCTAGCCAGTCTTAAGTCTTCCTCAGATGATTATCGCATAACCATTAACTTATCTTATGTGACTAAATCCCTTAATTTATAATATCCACAGTGATCAGCAGTCCCACAGAAGACACACTCTGTCTTGGTGTAGTTTATGTTGTGGTTACTAAACTACTGCGCTGTTTGGAGTCGCTTTGCGAAGCACAGAGCCCCCTTGCTCTCGCTAACGTTACGTGCTCGGTCCCAGTTCTCCCCATCCCCGCGCGTGATGGAGGGAAGGCAAAGGCTTGCATGTGACGCGGGTCTGGCAACGTGGAGAAAGGTGGTGCTGAGTCGGCACAAACGCGGGTGCCCTGCTGCCAGCGCTCATATTCAAAGCACTTTGAGTCGGGTGATATTTTGCCCTGGGTGATGATGGCCTTTGTGTATTAGGAAGAAAACATATGTACAAGGGATGAAAAAAAAGCCATGAGAGGGGAGAGAAACTGCAGCGCATAGCAAAGGAACAGACAAACAACTGGCAAAGAAATCTAAAACTAAAGAGGAGCCACGTCCTGCCCTGTTACACTTATATGAGCTCTGTTAGCGTGGGGTTACACTGATGACCTTAAAATTGCATCAGGAATCCAAACGCAGACTGCATGGGCTAGATCCTTGGCCAGCGTGTACTGGCAGAGATGCAGTGAGGCCAAGAGGGCTGCAATGACTTGCATATGGTGATGTTCTGGCTCTGTACTTGTGCATCCATCTATAGCGTTTCACAAATCACTTTCGGCCAAGTGTTTAGAAAAGTTTGATTCTCATTACTTTAGAAATTCTACTGAGCAATTAAACTTACTACAATTGTGCTCCTTGTATAACCTTTGACACCACTAATTTCTCACTGAAAGCATGTGAAAACTTGGTTTACATGTTTGACTATAAAGTTGCCTAGTAAGCAATAGTATAACCCCGAATTACTGCAAACTGGCTCCTGAGCTGCTTCACAAGGAGCTCTCTGAAGGCAGCCTCCCAAAGCCGTGTTCATTTATGGGCCACTATGTGCTTCCCACTAAAAATACAGGGTGTTTTGATACGACTGTCATGGAATAGGCTTTAAAAGGGGAGGAAATAAAGCTTTGTTTCCTCTTTTCTTTTGCTTGCCCTATTTCCCAGACAGGAATCGTAACTAACGTGAACACGTACAGCCCCCGGCGCAGTATGCCCGAGGCCAAGTACGAGTAAGGCGGCTGCCTCCTTAGCAGCTTTGCCACCGCGGTTTTTGAGCGTTCACGTCGGGGTCTGATCACACGATGCCGAGCAGGACCGTGCTATGCCGAGTTCAAAGCCTCGTCATCCATACCGTGAATTTCGGTACATGCCGGAGCAAACGCGAAGCGAAGCAGGGCCCAGAGCCTTCGCTGCGCAGGCACTAACCTTCCCTGACAATTTTGGTCCAGTGCAGGACTGGGTTTCCCCAGATCCCTTACTGCAATGTAGCACGTCATGGTAAGGGGCCAAACCTGGGCATTGCCCATGTTGGCCTCAGGGTACCGGTCCCCACCTGCTCGAGCGTTTGGAGGGCAAATTTGATACTGAAGCCTACGGAGAAAGCCAGCGAAGGTCCCTCCTCTGAGACCCGTATGGCGCCAGCGCTTTGCTGCCGGCTGCGGGGCTCAGAGCTGCGGACGGCCCGTAAAGGGCGGCGTTTCGGGGCGCTGAGCCGAGCGACGCCGCCGGCCGCAGGCAGGACGAGGGCCGGCGGCGGGGGCGGGAGCGGAGGCGGCGGCGCCCCCGCGGCGCCCGAACGCCCGGCCCCGGGGCTGCCGCAGCGATGGCCTGTCCTGTCGAGCCGTGGCGCTCAGAGTTGGTGTCTGGCTGGGGATGTGGTGTCTCTAACAGCAGAGCTGACTGAAGATGCAAATAACTTACCCCCTTCAGGGGAAAAAAAAAGAAAAAAAGAAAGAAAAAAAGAAAAAAAGTTATTTTTCAAAAATAGCTATTTTAAATTTGATTTGCTTTTTGTTTTTCTTTTGTTTGTTTTTTTTATAAACCTGAACAATGTAGGTGTCTAGTCACATACAGGTCTTAGCAAGAAAGAAAGTTCGAGAAATTCAAGCCGCCATTAAGGTACGTCTGGCTTGCCCAGTTGTAGGGGGCTTTTCATCTCCATGGTTACAGGCTTTTCCTTTGTTTCCTCCCTTCCCCTACCCTGCAGGTGTCTAGTCACATTCAGGTTCTTGCCAGAAGGAAATCTCGTGATTTTCATTCCAAGCTGAAGGTATGCGCTTTTCTGCTTTTGGGCTTGTGGTCGCTACGCGTTTCTCTCGCCGCCCGCGGCGGGGACGGGCAGCGCCTGCGGCCGCCTCTCCCCTAACCGGGCTCTCCCGCATGCCGTGTGCCCCTTCGCCTGGCCGCCGCGTCTAACCTCCGCTTCCCGCGCTGGCACCCGCGTCGAAGCGCCGCGCCGCGCCGCGGGCGCCCTGCCCGCCAGGCCGCGGCGCGCCCGGGCCCCTCCTCGGGCCGCCCGGGCTCCGAGCGGCGCCCGCCGCCCTCGCAGGGGCGCTGCGTCTCCTCCCGCCCGCAGGGGCGACCGGCGTAGCTCCGGCCTGCTCCAGAGTCGGGTGGTTTTTTTGGTTTTTGTTTTTTGGTTTTTTTTTTTGTCTGCGCTTTTGGTGTTTCTAGAGTGCAGTCTGGTATCGCCCTAAGTGAAACACTATTTCCAAGACTCCCCAGATTTTTTTTTTTGTTGTTTTTTAAGTAAAATATTGGCATTTAATCTTTGGAGGGCCTCCGTCAGAATCCTGTTCGGGGAATATTAAGTACGTTTGCTTAATCTGGCTTGATGAATTGTACAGGTCCCCGCTTTCCCTGGTTTCCATAAAGTATATTCTAAGGCTAAAAAGAAACTCTTGGAAACCTTTATAGGGTTTCTTGCTTTGCTTGCTTTTTCACATTTTCCAGTGGAAATCTTGGGACTCTTTTTGTTTTGCTTTTACATTACCTAAAAGTGGAAGAGGGAGCTTTATGTTTTTGTTGCTGTTTTTTTTTTTTATTTTTTTTAAAAGAAAAAGTAGAGGAACTTGTAAATCTTTTACTTTCCTCCTCCTTTTTTTTGTTGATTTTTTTTCCCTCAGATGCGAGCAAATCATGTTTTTGTTCTAGCTGAAAAGCAAAACGCTTCAGAAAGTAATTTCACAATACTAAGTGGTGAGCCCTACGGATGCTTACCGCAATCCTGGAACTGCAACGTATAAATAACAGACTGGCTTTATAACAGGCTTTCTTGACAGAAGCATTTAGTTTTTAGTCCGCAGTGGGCAGCATGCTGGCAAGCTTGTATGGCTGTTGGTGGCTGGCTTTTTAGCTGCACTGGCTGAGCAGTTGGGGTTCATAAAGAACAACTAAGACAACTTAAACATACTGCTTTTTAACCAAGGGTGCAATAATACAGAGATATGTAGCATTTTAAGCTTAAATTGTCAATCCTTGATGCCTAAAATTAAATATGTAAATAGATGGCCTTACTTGCAGAGATGCTCAGCACAAGCAGGTCTCAGGGATTTTATAGGAATGGCAAGTGCTCAGGGCCACAAAAATCAGGAAACATATTTAGATGCCAAAATACAGACTTAGGCGCCTAACGGGAATATTGGCTTTAATATTCTAAAACATTTCCCGTTCTGAATACTCCAAATAACTTAAAACTACAAAGACATTTTTTAAAACAAAAAATATTCTTTATTACTGCACCTGCTGTCTGATTTTTATTGAAGCTTTCCAGAGAAGAAAGGAGCTAGCAAAGCCCTAGTAATATTTAAGTCCTCTAGTCTAGGTAATATTTGCAGTGATAGAGCTCTAGAGGGTTTTTGGATTTTAAGGAATTGCCTGAAAAAGGAGAGATCTATTAAGGCAACTAAATATTTTGTGAGGGTTTCTGAGCTTCCCAGCCTTTCACATCCATCAGCAGGTGGCAGCTCCACCAGAGCTACGTAAAAAGCAGAGGATGCCTCAAAATTCAGCCACAGTTGCGGTGCAAAGAATTTATTGATTTGCAGAGAATCCCATACCTATGTGTCCCTACTGTTCTGCAGAAGGCATTTACTTCAGCTCTCTAAGAGTACGTGCAAAGATGGAGAACACATCCGTAGGAAGGGAAGCTTACCAGCGCCTGGATTTGCTGCACGCTCTCTTGCTCTCCTACTTCTCTGCAGGGATTGTGGGCAGCAAAAGATGCCCAGCCTTTCCCCAGCCAGCCCCACCTCGAGCAATGCCGGTGGGCAAGCTGGGCATCTGCCCGGCCCCTGGGGTGTCATTATGTGTGCCCTCGATTTTGTTCGGGACCTAGTGACACAATTCCACCCTTTCTGCGGCACCCTGGGCTGCAGGAAAGTTTGCAGGGGAATCAGGAAGGTTCTCCCCATCACTCCTCAGCTTCTTGTCATACTTGGTCTCAGTAAGGAAGATCCTATGGCTTGACTTGTGTGCTGTTCGCACAGATCCCTTCCAGGGCAGTTGCTGCTCCCCCAGACTTTTTTCTCTCCAAATGGAAGAGATGAAATTTGGATGAAAGCAGTTGCCATAAGGAGGCTAACTTTGTAAGGAAGGGAACTTTTACTTTTACCTGACCAGCCATAGTGCTGTAATTATACTCACCTGCAAGTGGGAGGAACTGCTAGTTTTGAACCTGAGAAGGAATCTCACTCCCCCAGACAATTTGTTAGCAGCATTGCCTGTATTTTTCTTCTTATTCCTGTATTGAGCCATCGGTATTTCCTAGTATACTTTGAAAACCGCTTGAGGAAAAGATCTGAGATTTGAGATGAAGACCAGCTGAATGTATTTTGTCATCCAGGAATGCCCATTGTTTCAGCAGGGACCACTTCAGCAGCAATCTGGAAAGTCCCATTGAACTCTCCAGGAAGATTATGCACTCTATTTCTTCTTCTTGAGCAGGTGGTGCCCGCATTGTACTGTGAAGGGATAATTGCTTTCAGCTTCGTTTCTTCAGATTAGCGTTAGGGAACAGGTGGAAACTGACTGTGAGTATTTGGAGTAACAAAGGATCGCTGGCTCGCTGCGCTGGTACTTGCATTATGCAGCACTTCTTCTTACTCTTGGCCAGTCTTGCAGCTTTAACAATGAGCTAGTACTTGCAATTACTTTGTAAAACCTGTGATTGGTGGCATTCAGAAGACCAATTACTACTTAGAATAACACATGCCTCCAATGTCAAGTTTCCTAACTACAGCGTGAGGGGAAAGCACACTATGGAAGAAATCCAAAGATCCTTCTTGCCAGTCCGTAATTATGAGTTCAGTCAGATCTGACCTGAGGCAATCTTCATCTCCTGAGTTCCTTCCTTTTGCCACAGAAGTATTCCCTCAGCACACCTCCTGCGTGTACGTGTGATAGGTTATTGCAAAGAAGCTGGTCGTTTGCTGTGTTGCGGTGCTGCTTTAGCAGAACCGGCGGCTGGCAGGGACCTGAGGCTTGCGGGGTCTGGCACGAGGGCACTCCTCCCTCCGCTGACATCCACTCCACTGCTAGCAGTGGTCGCTGTGTTACCATTTCTTATTGATCTTTCAGGATGTGGCTGATCTGTCCCATTGACCTCTGTTTCCTGGTCTCTTTGCTTTGACACAGGGTGTAACAAATAACCTTTGTTCCTAAGACACCTTGTGGGTTTATTTCAAACCAAGAGATCTTCCTGCCTAGTCTCTGTCTGAACCGCACTCATGACAAGAAGAGTGCTTGGTACTCCTGCAGAGGAATCTGAGGCATTCGTTCTCTTGTTTATCTTCTGCAAAAATCCAATGGATGGAAAGGTTTCAGAGCTGTCCTTACTCCAGGCACTGGATACGGTATTACTGAAGCTTACCTAGCAGACTGAATTCTTACCTGCTCGCTGCAAAGTCCTTTTGGTACAGCAGAGTTCCTTTTCTTCAATAACAAATGCCAACAGCCACTTGGATCGGTGACTCCTTAGCCTGCAAGAAAGAGAGCTTTTACTTGTGAATGTCATTGCTATGTTTCAGGACCACCAATACAGAATGTCCCATCAGCCCTTCCAGGGATGCTAAACGTCTTAATTTCTTTCACTACAAGAAAACAGTTTTTAGAGGTTTTGTCTTACTTGCCTGAGATTATTAAAATTTTTCAGCGGTTAGAGAAATTTCATCTCGTGAAAGAGCTAAGAGAGGCTGGAATAAAGGAGTCCTTAGAGATGGATCTGAGAGGCAGTTCCTTTTTGTGACATTTCCTCTCACTCAGAGACTGGAGGCGGGAAAGCAGAATTTTTACTTCCTAATGTTGTTTTTCCACCTCAGAGGTACCAGTCCATAGTGTCAGGTTGCAGCTTTTCCCACCTTTGCACTGACAGGGAGCCAAAATCACCTCTCTATATTCAGGAGAAAAAGATGCATTGGAAATTGTGCTACATAGAGAGTAAAGGTCTTCACAGCAGGACATACATCTATCTTAGACTTTCAATTCAGGTATTTTTTTCGTAGTGCGAGATTAATTAGACGGAGACAAAAAGAAACATTAAAATGCCTACAGTTCACATGTATTACATGTTTTAAAATCCATTATTCTACATTCTGCACTGAGGGATAAAAAGAAAATATTGTCAATTATAGAATGCTAAAGATAGCTCTATACTTTTTAAATGAACAATGATAAAAGCCTCGAAAAATTCCCTTTGATGTGAATGGAGTCTTCAGCATTTTGAAATACAATAAGATGGATTAATTGCTACTCATTAGGCAGCAAGTTGGGACAGCTTTGAATGCGCATTCTCTTCTTGGCATTAGCTATTGCCTGGCTGAAATAGCCAGCTTTTGTATTTACTCCTGTCTTCTCTAATAATAAGCAAATTGGAGATCAGGGCTAGAAACACTGAAGTGCTCTCTATCTTTTGTCCAGAACAATTATATATTTTCATGATTTGTTTATCTTTTTTGAGCTACAGCTAATTATTGCAAAGGTTATTTGAATCAATACAAGATCTGGGCAGAAATAACATCTGCAAAATTGCTTATTAGGAAACTATTTTATGTTAGTGTTACTGTAATTTTGTGAGCAAATTGTTGTTGCCTCTCTTGTGTCATATTTTTTTCCTTACAAGAAAGGAAATAAGAAAAGTTTCTTATTTGAAATATTGGTACAGGTTTTATGGTTTCTTGAATTAATACTGTATTCTGTTGTACTTAATTTTCTCATACTGTCTTAGATTTTCTTTTTTCTAAAGTCATAGATAACATGGTATTCAAAGTCCCATTTACAATTCTAGGATAACAGTTTTTATTTTTTGCTGTAGAATTAGTCTGAACTGATTGATTGAATTAGTCTACTGTTTATGTTGGATTAAAAGAAAGTCGAGCACAAATCCTTTTGTGCTTGTGATGCAGAAATCTTGTTTCACATGGGGCTTTTATGGCTATTAAGATTTATAATTGGATGATACTGGGGAATTTTTCTTATCTAATTTAACTGTGTCTTTTGTATCCTAAAACTAATGGGTGAAAAGTAAAACTCAAGGGCCTGATTCATTAAAAGTTATATCCTTGCATTAGCTTTGCAGAGCCTACCCCTTATGAAAACCAAATGTTTGCAACTGCAGTCAGAGATAGCCAGCAAAAGCACGGAAGAGATCCCGATCTCCAGTGCTGTGACGACGCTTTAGAGAGCCTGTAGAACTAGCCCACGTCTCCTCCGACAGCACTTGTAATCCAGCCCTGCAGCACTGCTGATCGTGTACCAGAGAGAGGAAGAGAGCAGTTTAAAAGTGAGCTCTGTTCCTTACTACGGTGCCGTTCCTGGGCGGCAGCAATGCTGTCCGAACTCATAAATTAAGTAGGGTCAAGCCAGGTCAGTGCCAGATGGGACAAATCCAAGGAACACCTAAAGCTCCAGCAGGAGTTAACGGTTCGGTAGGAGATGCTGTTCCCCCAGGCCTCTGCTGGACCTCAGCGCAGTGTGCTGCAGCGCAGCATATTCTGGGCCAAATTTTTATTTTACTTACATCAGTGTAAACCTCATTGAGCTGAAGGGATTTATTTCAGAGTTACACAGCAGCATGAGTGAGTGCAAAAACAAACCCTTTATGTCTTGGACAAGATAGGAAATCAAAGTCTTAACCATTTGCAGTCGTTAAAAATCCCACAACGTTCTCGCTCAGAGTAGGGGTGTTAACCCATTTGTCCTGGCCAAATTCCAACCTGGGTAATTACTGTAATCTGCCTGTTTAAATTACCCCTGCCGTTTTAATTGGATATATTACTTCTCTTGCTGCCTAAACTGTGATGTAATACCATTGTGTGTTATTAATCAGTTACTAAGTTTCATCCCAGAAGTGGCTGCATTGCGGTGATAGGTGGAAGGCCTCATCCCCTCCCGGTTACATGCACTCTCCATTAGAGTTTTAAGAAGTGCATATATTTGGTTTTTTAAGTGGCAGACAAGGTCATATTTCAACTTAAATAAGCAACTTTTATGTGTGGTTTTCCTATTTCTTTTTGAAAACTGGCACATCTGCCTGATTATACAAGTATGGGCCAGCACCTTGCAGCTCTCCAAAACTTCCTTGGAGCTAAAAATGCTTTGTGCCAATGGACATCAGGACCTCTTATATGTTTGTATTTGATTTTGAATTTGATTTCTTTTGTGTTTGAATGCAAATTCCAGTAACTTTGGAAAAGAAAAAAACAAAAGAGCCTCTTTATTCTTCTTACTCTGCAGAGGTTCCTAAGCCTTCAAAAGGTGGAACTTTCCCCTGAGGTGTGTTGGCAGGAGCCTGCTAACGTGCAGTGGAGCTGGCAGATCTGTGACTTATTAGGAAACTTTAGAGGAGTCCTTGAAGTTCCTCAAGACTCTAGCCCTACCACAACGGCCGCATTTCTGAGCTGTCATCCTATCCATTTTTTGCTGTCTCTCCATCCTCCTGAAAATGTCCAAGAGGATGAAGTGAATGACCACACAAAATGCAGGATGCTCTGCAGCAAAAGGCCACAAATGGCAAGAGGCAAGGGGCATCCCTTCTTGTTTCATGCTATGGCAGATGTTAGCTCCCTGACGTTGCTCCTGAAATTAAGCAGTGTCAGGTTGATTTTGCTAATGGAGGGCAGCAGCCCCTCCAAGACAGTTTAAAAGTTCCTGCTCCTGTGAACAAACAGGAAGCGTAAGTCTTGGAGGAAGTGCAAGTCTTCGCAATTTCCTATTCAGTTCATCTATCAGGGTGGGATTTATATGCTTTAACTGTTGCCGTGTAGAAGTTGGGTGTTTAGGCTCCTCTTCTAATCCTTAGGCAAAGATAACAAGCTCCAGAAAGTAATGCCTTCTTGTTGTTTTAGATGCCTATTTAGGAAGAGAAAACTCATCTCCTGGAGGTGCTTCTCCACTGACAACAGTGTGAGGTTAGACATCTGCCTTAGACTGGAGACACTTAGATGGCTAAAGCGAGGCGAGATGAACCACATTGTAGGTATATGATTCACCCTGGGCTCAAGCAACTCCCACATACAGATTTTTGTATCACTAGCCAAGGCTTTGCTTTTAAATTCTCCTTTAGTTTAGTCTGCAGAATAGCAAAGTAATCACAAAAACAGAGTTTGCCTAGTTGGGAAGATTACTAGGGCCCAGAGGCACATGTACATTGCATCTCTCAAATCACACATTTCACTCACAGGATATTGAACCTTGTATGTTTGTTTTTGTTATGATTCCGTTGACTCTATGCAAGACTTGCATAGAGTTTTGGTTTGGCATTTCCAAGTCAGCTACCCTAACAAAAAGTAGGCAAAAAGGATCAGAAAGGCCTGGTGGGGCTAGTGTCTTCATACTGCGTGCCAAAGCCAAAGTCACTACAGGTATTGCTCGAGGAATCTCCTGATTTTCACGTGCTTTCACGACAAAGATAGCATGAAAACACATGAAAATAAGGACATTCCTCAAGCAAGTCCTTTTTACTGTGCAGGAGGATAGAGAAGTTGGCTTTTTGGAGAGCTGCATGGAGCTCAGGAGATTGCAACTTGTTATCACCCACTGTAGCATATTTTAGCCCTGCTGTGTGCAGGCTTCAGAAAGCAGCCAGTAAAACATCCCATCCTTGAACCCTCCCAGCACCCCTTCCTGCCTCGGCAGCCTGTAGGGGCCAGCGCCAGCAGCAGGCAGAGTCACGAGCTGACTGCCAGCTCTTATCAATTAAAATGTTCATAGTTACACGGGAAAGCTACAGCTTGACAAAACAACCCGGTTCTGTTCACTCAAATGCTAGTGGACAGCATGTTCCCCTCCTCCTGTCCACGCAGTGGTAGGGCAGAAGCTGCCATGCAGATGTGTTGTCAGGTGGACGCGGGTAGTCCCTTGCTTTGGAAAGGGCAGAAAGCAGCGTCCTGCACCACTCCCCACCTCCCTTTTCTCCCTGGCAGCGTGACTTTGGTAGGAGCCGTGTTGTGCTCAGCTCCTTCCCGGTGGCTGCACAGGAGGAAGCGCACATGAGCCTGCAGGTGTTACTGCTGCCCCTAGAAGCGCCGCACCTGATTGAATTTCTGCCTTGAGTCCCGCAAGGGGCGGAGGGGTGACGCTGCTGGGAGCAGCTACTCCCCTGCCCCACCTGCTGCTCTCCGGGGTGAGCAGGTGCCCTGGTGCAGCCCGGGGCGAAGCCTGCAGAGGCTCCTTGGAAAGCGTGGGGAAGCGAGCTCAGCAACAAGCCTCCCCATTTGATACCTGCAGCTCTCACACATGGAGATGGGGGTTGTTTTCCCTGGTGTTTTGTTTTTCTTCTTTTCTTTCTTTTAATGAATCAGTCCCTAGGTGAAAATGATGCATTTGTTTAAACCTGATGTTTAATGTTGAGCAAACTGCTCTTCCGTTGTTTCTTATTATTCTGTTCATATTTTGCTAAAAATCTGCTATTCTACACAAGAATTTTAATAAACTGTTTGTTGTTGTATCCAGGTAACAAGCATGGTAAGTATTTTAACTAAACCAAGTATTATGTACCTTAGCTGTGCTTGGCAGAATTTTTGGCTAGCTTTTTCTGTACTTTCAGCCTGTGCTGTTTCTAAAGGAGCTATTCAAAGGAAGAAACTGCTCACCTATAGTACTACTACGTACAAGCTTTAGGGGGAGCATATGTGCAGAGTCATATACTATATATAAGAGCATGCATCTCTTGCCAGCATGCTTGCTACTTTGCTTGTAAAGTAAAGCCAGAAAAACAAAAAAATCCTTGCCTAATATTGCTTGTGTTCCTTCATTCTAAGTCATGTACCTAAATATTAGCACTTACTCATACAGTACTGGAGATGAGGAACTCTACTTGAACAAATAATAACGGTCTATTATTTACTTATTTTACCTGACCTAAAATACCCACTTAGTTAATTCTGTTGCATTAGAGACTTTACTTTTCTGCTCTGTGATCATACACAATTGGCAGTGACTAGGACTTCAAGTGCTGCATTAGTACAAGCAATCAATCTTAAACCATCTTTTCTTAAACTTGTTCCTATATACTTGAAAACTGCAGAGACTTTATGGCTAGTTGTTTTCTTTGGGAACACTAAAAAAATTAGTAAAGTATCACAACTGGAAGGTTAAAATGTCATTTATGGTTTTGTGATACAACTTTTAAAATATTTGTTGTAAAACAGAATTTGAAATGGTTCTAAACTTGTAAGAAAAATCTGTCATTGTTCCCAAGTCAGTTGCAGTTCTGTGTTCTCATTTTAAAAAGTGTAATATTAAAGGCAAACTTCTCTTATATCAAAATGATAGGGCTCAAATCTCAGTGATCCCTGTCCAGCAGGCAGAGCCCTAGCAGCAGACCATTTTTAGATGAGCCTGCTATAAAATCAGCAGAATACGTCCGTGCAAATAAGTTTGCTCTCCCAGAGCTTCCTGCGAGCTGGGAGAGCAGACAAGAGTTCAGGTCTGCCACGCATGGCTGAGAGGAGGTTTTTGCCTTGAGGTAGTTTGAGTGTTAACCTCCGTGCTGTAATTTTTTCCTGCATGGTTTGCTATTTTTGCATTTTCTGTGTGGCTTTTTAAGTTTTTAGTTATGTGCTTGTAGCTGCAATTATTTAACATCATTTGTTGTGCCAAATGTTTTAAGACTCCATGTAATTGTCATGTTAAAGGATCAGACAGCAAAGGACAAAGCACTCCAGCACATGGCAGCAATGTCATCAGCTCAGATAGTCTCAGCTACTGCTATTCACAACAAGTTGGGCCTGCCAGGAATTCCCCGTCCTACCTTTCCTGGGGCACCTGGGGTAAGTTGTTAGCCACGTACCCCCAAAAAATCCCTATGTTTTCTAACAATGTTCAATAGAAAGCTAAGGCTGAGTGAATGGATTAACGTGTTCATCTATGTTGCAAGAGGAATCATGCTTGTTCAGAAATATCCAAGATCTTTCAACAAATAAAATAATTGTGGGTCTGTTTGTTTGTTTTCCCTCTTTCAGTTTTGGCCGGGCATGATCCAAACGGGGCAGCCTGGATCCTCGCAAGAGTAAGTCTGAAAAATAAAATGTCCTTCTATATGCACTGTGGGGCTAGCTTGCGGAGTTTGCTGCCTGAGGATGTCAATGAGGCAAAAATTTACAAATCTTTCGAGAAAGAAGGAAAAGATAATTGTATGGGAAGAAAGAGTCTTTACAGTGAAGTGAACTTGTATTCAAAAAGCTAGAAGGGATCCCAGACCTCAAATCTGATGCTGAAAGCCTTGCGGTAACATGCTTTTTTTCTCCTGTGGTAAGACAGAGTGACAGTGCGAGGGAAGCATCTGATTAGGTTTCTCCTGGGAATAAGTTTCCAGGACAAACACTTGTTTAAATACGAGTCATGCTAGAGGAAAAGGGAACTTTTTTCCTGCAGGGCAGAGGAAGGCCACTTGAAGCCTGTTTGTGTTCCCTGAGGGTCAGTAGTCCTTGGCACCTCGATACCCACAGCACCATGTGGGGAGGGAAGTGCTTGCCCTTCCTTCGGGTGTTTTTAGCCTGACAGTGGTCTCTGGCCCAGCAACATCTCCCTGTCTTATTTTTCAAATTCTCCCTGCCTTGTTCCCTTTAGGTCCCTGGGAGCCTTTGTGGCCCTGCAGCTCTGTGTTGTTTGGATTAATAGGGAGTCAGAGCAGTCACGCTTGATGCAATCTTGTGTAAAGCGGGCCAGGGCATGTCCTGCAACGGTTTCCTTGTACGCAACTGGCCGCTGGCAAGCTCTGGCCTTAAAGATGTTTGGTGCAATTCTCATGCCCCTTTCTCTCCGTTATCTCTTTATTGCCTGTCTTTTACATAGGCAGTGCAAGGAGGCAATATATTTGTGGGGAAAGGTCATTAACCATGTATTTTCTTATACTATGTGACTCTAATGGAATAAACTATGAGTGGTGTGCATGGTGTATGATTTTTGTGTAACTATTTATTCCAGTGTAAAGCCATTCGTTCAGCAGGCCTATCCTATACAGCCATCAGTCACAGCTCCCATTTCAGGTAATTCTTCAGTTTGTGGTCTCCTTTAAAAAGACTTGAATTGTGTACTGAATGTGATGTATTAATTCTCGAGATGGATAGAGCCACTACTCTGTATCTAATGTCTGCTGTATCCAACCCCACACCTGTCCCTACCAAATACCAGTGTACAAGTATTTGATTGTGTATGAGGGAAAATCACTGGGGTTCCTTTTTAGTTTTAGGTAGGAGACACTAATATATGTGTGAAGAATTGCGGTGATATGTGGTCTCCAGGCACCACTTCATATCGTAGGAAAACAGCTTGTAAAAAATAAAATGAATAATAGGATGCATATTTGTATTGTAATAGCTAGATCTTGCTTCCATCTCTAATGAGAATAAGCCTCAATTTATTTTAAATGGTGGCTGAAGCTGTTCCAAAAGCATTTATGTTTAGTCTTAAGTATAAAACATCTCTGTGCATCTGGTTGTTGATAACTTTCCCTTCCTGAAGGTCCCTGCTGCACCTAGTAACACTTCGATAGATACCTAATGTTTGTTCTCACTTCCCTGGCTTGAACTGATCAAGCCTTTTCCTTGGCTACTTCTCTGCTCCTTTTCCCAACTTTGTTTCATTGCTGATTTCAGGAAAGATCATTATTTCTTTGCAGATGGCAACTGTCTTTGTCTCCCTCACCAAACTATATCATGCTTCTGATTCTGTTTAACCTGATGTTTTCTGGTTCTTAACCATTTTTGCTGTTCTTTTTTTAACTTCTTGCTATGTTGTGTTAAAACAAAGACTATCTCTCTATATATCTTTTATTGATCTTCCTAACATTGTTCTTTAAAGTCAGACATCATCATCATCGTCCTTTATTCTTCCATAATGTCTTTCAAAATATGATTGTTTTGAAAACAGTCAAAAAGCATCCATATGTTTTGCTTCATTAGAATTCCTACTCATGTTTAGGCAGGCAGATTTTGACTGTTGTAATTCCCTGTTCCATACAAGCCTCAAAGCTTCATGGTCTAGGTTGGAGGTTTGGGATCATGTACTGAACTCCTGTTATGAGACAGAAATAGACAGTTCCTTTGACCTCTCACTGGGGCTCAACCCAGTTCAGGATTATCTTGCTTCTCTACTCTCTGATGCTTCACCCCTATCTTACTTGTGCCTTACTGCTCTCCCAAGATCTGCCACTGCCTTCCAGCTGCTGTCTTTCTCCTCTTCCTTTACTATTTTGTTTCCTTCTAATCTAATTTTCCACAATGAGGAGCAAAAGATGGTGTTTATTCTTTCTCTTGAGGTGAATTAGAGTTGGTGGTTAACATCCCTTCTCTCTCTAGATCATGTCATTCCCTCTTTATTATCAATTTAAAACCCTTTTTTTCCTCTTTAGGATATGATTCAGCTCTCTACAGTAATTATTTATTATTATCTGTAATCCAATGATGCCTAAAAGCTCCAAAAGAAGTCAAAGCCCCAATGTGCAAATACACACTAAGAGACGGTCCCTGCCTTGAAAAGCTTATACTCTAAATATGAAAGAAGAATCCAGAGTGGTAGAAGAAATAGGCAAAAAGAGAGGTGATTTACTTGTAACATGTGGCACATTAGTACCCAGAAATGGAAGCCCACTCTCTTGACTCTCAGGGCAGTAATATCTTCTCTGTATCTTGCTGCCTGTTTCCAAGAAAGGGTCAGCTGAAAGTCTGTGTGACATCTACATAAATTTCTATGATCTAGTATATAATTTAAACAAAAATTCTGCAGTGACTTACAACCACAAGGAAGCAAAGAAGTAGATCTTTTATTTGCTCCGTTCCTAACTCATCCAAATTCTTTCTTGCTGGATTGGGACTTTTTTTCTACATGTTGTTTTGTAATTTTCCCATTTTAACTCATTCTGAATTTGTAATTTGCTAAAACTAATATGAACGATCAAAGGCAACATGGGTGATTCCCAGTTATATGTAATCTAGAAAATGTAAAAGGAGAAACAATCAACTTCTTCACGAAAATAATTCCTTCTGTTTCAGGATTTGAGCCTACGTCAGCTCCAGCTCCCTCGGTCCCTGCTTGGCAGGGTCGATCGATTGGCACAACCAAGCTCAGACTGGTGGAATTTTCAGCTTTCCTCGAACAGCAGCGGGATCCCGAATCAGTAAGTTTTGCCTTTCAAGTCCCCTAATTTTCTGCTGTTTTCATTGCTCCCCACTCTCTGAGTATATTTTCCAGGGTTAAATTTGGATGGAATACACGTGGTATTCCTATGTTCACTGCTGCTCGGTGTAATTTTCTTCTTTTCATGCCCTGTTTTTTTTTCCATCTTGCTGAAGTGAGAGGCAGTAGTGCTGGCCTGTTTGAAAGCAAGCATGGTTCACGATGCCGCATCCCTCGCTGTTGACCTAGTTTAGTCGTAGTACCAAATTGCATCATATTTTTCACAATAATTCGAGTAAGTACATTAAGTTAAAACTTAATTTGTTTCATAACAGAAACAGAAGTAAGGGCTTGCATAAAAATTATTTGTGTTCTTGGGCACTGTTTTAAATTCTGACCTTTGGGATTTGCTGTAGGTATCAGAGATAGTCCATTTTGATTCATGACTTCCAAACATGCAAGCATATACCATTTCTCCTTTTCTTTTCTTTTTTGGTAGTGGTAGGGAAGGATACAAACAGTTGAACAAATGTTGCTTTTTTTATTGCACACAACTTGATGATAGCCCATCCCTTTCCCAATGTGATTATAAATTTGAACAAGTTGGAGTTACTTAACTAAATGTCCAATCACTGGATCTTCCAATCCAAGACTTGGATTTTTTTTCTTTTTTTGGAGAGTATTAGTTCTGTTTTTCTTAGTCTGGATATTATACCTTCAGGGGAGCTTATGGATTTGGCTGTAATATTTTATTTACTCTTGTTAGCCTTGATCTTTGATATTAATCATTGTGTATTTAGCATGGACATTTGTTAGCAGCCTAGCACTGTTTCTGCTGCGTCACAAAAAATCTGAAAAAGCTTCTTTCAGCTTGAACCTACGAATTTTATTGAGATAATTTCTGGAAAGCAAATACTGTTATGATTGGGCGATACAGACAGGCCTTTCTTATTCAGATTTCTGGTAAAATGCAGTATCTTGGAGCAGAAAAAAGCTATCACATGCTATTTATAATTCAGTATTGGAAACTATAGCATTTATGGGCTCTGGCCAGGGGTGTTATCCAGGGAGTGTTTACCCTGCATAATAGAGATCAGAGACATAGCCCAGAAACCTTACAACAGAGGAATCCTTCTGGCAGAGAAACATCACAATGAAAATATACTGTATCTCAGCTATTCATGTACTAAATACGTGGCCGTGTGTTGGGTTGCTAAATATGACATATTCCCAGGTTGAACTGACTTTGAGGGAAGAGGTGTTTGGCAATGATTATCTTACTAATTTCATGGGTTTTGATATTGCGCAGGCTCCGTGCATCCCCCTGCCAAGCCGGCTGCATCCCCAGGGCCCTGATTTCCAGAGTCTCCCTTTGCAGTCCTGGATGTTCTCAGGGCAGACTGCCACCACAGTTGCATATAAGTTGAGTGACTTTCTTGAGGTTCAGTGATACTACTCCCATTATATGTTTATTCTAATGGTTTTCTTGTTTCACCTAACATGTAAGAAATGCCGTATCGAGGGAGTACCCATGTAGGGGTCACAGAACCCATAGAGCAAGGGCTTCTGCGTAGTCCCTGGTCCTTAGTGCAGTGGGCATGCGCACAGTATGCAAGTGTCTCACGTAGCTTATACAACGTGCATGGCTCATACATGTGTTTTCTTCCCCTGAGTGGGCAGCACCGTCCCCGGCTCGCTGCCAGACCCCCCTGCGCTCCCCTGTGGCGCACTGCTGGTGCAAGCAGCACCACGCTATCACAGGCATTTTCAGTGGCAGTGCAAGCAGTACTCCCACCCCCCTCCCCAGCCTGCCAGCGTTATCTTGGTGCCATACAGGCCAAGTCACAGCTAGAATACTTTCTCCACCCCCAACGACAGGTTCATCCAGATGGTGGTTTGTGTTTCTGATGCAGAAATGCAACACCCAAGTCTTCTCTTAAGCTGCATATCTATCAGGCCGCTTGATGAGCCCTTGGTTCAGTGACCCCATGTAATGTGTCCTGCTGATTTATGGGCTCTGCCATATACAGATTGCTGCACATAGGGAAGTTACATGTGTGCCTTGAGGTTATCGGGAGAACAGCATGTGATCATGTAACGCTCAGCATTATGGTGGTGTGTGTGAAAGAAGTGGCAGCTAAGGGTATTTGGATTTACTGTTTTGCCAGCACCTAACTATACCACCTAATTATCCTTTTTTGCATAGGTTTTTATAATGAAACCTCATTTGCAAAACCCAAGGGTTTATACAGCGTAGGGCTTCTGTGTATCTGCATCTGTTTATACAAGAGAGTGAATGAAGCAGTTCAGTGGCTAAGTAACTTTTATGTCTGTCCTTCAAAGCAAAATCTCTCAAATCCAAACGCTTTCACCAGATAATGTGTGATGGCCCCCGGTATCCATGACATGAAACTAGCTGAGGGAAGAGAACAGGTTTGCAACATGACTGACTGACTGAAAATGACTGTAAGATGCTGCTTTGGCAACCAAAAGCAGCTGAAGTCCCACGTTCTGAGTATTCCCCCTGACGTGCGGTGACCCGGTTTGGAGCCTGTTGTACTTGGATGCAACGTGTGGGCCCATGGCTCGGGAGACGTGCTGGGGTTCTCATTTTTCAGGCAGGTGCAGACTCTCTGGGGAATGTAACGCATCCACTTGTGTTTCAAAGAAAGAATGGAGAGCTGAATAGAAACATGGTTACACAGGACAGCCATGTAAATGCTGTAAAGCCTTTATTGGAATAAACTAGTATTTTCTGGAATTCCTCGGGCGCACAGTGATGCTCACAGGAGCTTGTCCTAGCTTGCAAATGTGCTGCTGAAAGACCCACCTTTTAAGTGCAATGAATTTATGCCAGAGGTTTACTAGAGAAGCAAGAGTGTGAAACTCCCCATACTTATTTTTTAAAAACTGTTACCTGCATGCTGGAATATTGCAAAACTAAAGCACAAAGAAAAGTAAATTCCCTATCATGTGTCTGTCCCAGGTGCGAGGCAGGGATGGGGGACAGCCAGGGGACTGCAGGCTGCGTGCTGCTAAGAGCTGGCGGAGGTGCCCCAAGCAGCAGGTGTTTCCCTTCTCCTGCCTGGGAGAGGAGAGTGAAGAGGGAGGAGGAAAGCGGTGGGGGGCCGGCAGGGCTCCGCCGGGCAGGTGGGACCCGCTGCGCGCCCCACAAGCGCTGCAGCTAAATCAGTGCCGACCTCCCTCTCTGGTGGCAGTTCCCTGTAGCACCTCCTTCAAATTCACTCAATTCGTGACTATTTGTTATTTCCTGGCATCTGGTACCCCATGTTTTTCCTTTCCAATTTGATTGTTTAGATCAAATTGTGCAAGTTCAGTTATTTGGGTGTGATCCTAAACAGGGGTGTGGAAATAAACCCAAGACCGTGTGTCTGCTTCCCGTGGCTAAATACAGAAGTGTCTGTGCTCGAGGGGTGGGCAGGGGCTTTGGAGCCCGGCTGTCTGCGCGGGTGCTGCCCCTAGAGGGGCACCTGCCCTTCAGCCACCTCCGACTTCACTGAAAGACTTCTTCAGCTGCCACCAAAACCACTCCTCAGCCATGCTTGCCTACCCCAGCCTCGCTTAGCGCAGTTTCAGAAAACACAAATTTTGCCTATGGTTTTGTGCATCTTTCTTTGTGTTGACGCAATATCTTATTGCAGATACAGTTTGCATGGTATTGAAAGGATTTTTTTTATTCCTTTTTAAATACCCAAATCAAGGCAAGATGAATCTTCTCTGTATTGTACATATTAAGTCATGTAGTTGTGTACTGTGGTTGCAATTTATCCTGTACTCCTTTGTGCCTTTGCTGACCTTATAAATGAATATACCTGCAAGCTTCTAAATAAGAATCTCTGAAGAGTTTGCACTTACCTTCTGCAAGAGATAGATACACGTTCACAACACTTCTGACTTTTCACAGAAAAATGTCATGAGTTCATTTTGATGAAATGCATTTCCAACATTTATTTTAAAAGAGCCAACTCCTCTCCCCCTTCTCTCGACTGGAGGAAAAAAAATGGCTAGAAAGCCTCATAGTAGTGGGGGCAAATAAAGCAATTCCACTTTAAAATGGAACGTGGAGGTTTATTGAAAAAGGATTATTTGACGTGGCACCTGGGGCCAGGACTCAATGACCCTAGGAGGCCCCTTGCAGTCTATATTCCTGTACAGCAATTAGAAATTTAGGTCTGTCTGCCCATGCTGACTCCCAGCGACTTCAATGGGGCTGTGCTTGGGCATAAAGGTCCACCTACAGAGAATTCATTGTCGGAGTGGGGCATTAAACATTTCTGGGGTTCTTCCAATGGCAATCGGTGTTCAAAGTACAAAAGCCCCTCGATGTCAGGCAGTTATGTTAATTTAGTGGGAAATTCTGGTGGGGTGGAAATGTGCGCAGTAGAGTCGTGTCACTTGTTGAGGGCTGCTGACTTTTTTCCCCTTGCCTCTCCACAAAATTGTTCCATTTACAAAAGAAAAACATATAGAAAGGAAACGATAAGCAAGCTTCACTCTAACTCTGTACGGCCGAAGACAGTCTGGAAGACGTAAGCTACCACAGTTAGCTGCAGCATCTCGGAATAGTGATTCTGTAATTAAGGATGAGCAAAATTTCTCCTCCTTTTATGTGAAAATTAATGCGATGTGCAAATGTGAAGCTCTCCATTCCTTTTATGGCACTTTGTGCTCAAATCCCATTCCAAAATGTTGCACAGAATCTGCCCTTATACATCCAAACACCAGAGTCCTTTTTAATTACCTTTAATTATTGCCAGCCCTGTGTAACTATCTTCTCACTACATTAACAAATTTATTTGCCAATCTGTTGCTTTCAAGAGAGGATTTATTTAATGGGGGGCTTTCCATTTTCACTGTAGTGGCTCTGTGGAAGTTCAGGGCAAATGCTTAAACCAAATAATCCCCTGTTCCCCAACAAATATAAACCGAGTATGCAAGCAGATTAGAAGAGATCTAAACAATTGTCTGTTACACAAATAGCTGTAAAATTGAAATGATAGTAATTCCAAGTCCTCCTAAAGATATTCCAGCTTGCTTCCCAGCAAGGAAAAAAAATACCACCACCCAACAAAAAAAAAAACGCTCTTTCTTCTGCCCTCGTCAAGGTTTCTCACTCTTGCTGCTGCATTCATTTCAACAGCAAGCACTTCAGACAGCTTTACATCTAAAATGTCCTAGAACTATAAAGAACGAGCCTGATGGGTGTTTTTGGTATTAACCCACCTATCCAAACTGTCAGATTGTGTTAGGTCCAAATTTCAAAATGTATTTTAAAAAGTGGTGAAGAAATAAAATATGCTTTATGCTTTAATTCAGGTTTTATTGTTGTTGTAAAAGGGCTTTGTGAGCCCGGAGAGAATTGTGCCTGAGAACCAGAAAGTGAAAGCAATTGCGAAAGGGCCATAAAAACGGCCTCCGTCATTAGCCAAACGCAGTAAAATTCACCAAAGTTAATCAAACCACCTAAGTGATGAAAAATAAATGAGATCTTCTCAAAAAAACACTCCCTCTTTGAACAATTTGCATTGTTAAAAGCATTGTTTATCCTTTCCGTATTCCCTATAAACAGTATAAAAAGTAGTTCAGCATTTCAGTGCCAAGGAAGCCCGTGTTCAGCATCTTTGTCAGCTGAGAAGAGGCGGAAGTAAACCTGTGTTTAGGTGAGTCTGTCTTGGAGTGTGGGACTCAGGACTTCGGGTCATTTTAGTCCAGGATCCGGCGCAGTTCGACACGGCGTGCGGGTCGTCCTGCCTGCGCAGCGCGTGGGGAGCTCTGTGCCGGCCCTGGGAGGCGCCCGCGACGTCCCCGCGGCGCTCGTGTTCGGGTGTCCCGGCCGGAGCTGCGCCGTGCGGGCTGAAAGCGCCGCGCAGGGGCTTGCGCGGCGGAGCGGGACCTCGTGCGTGGCGTTGGCCCGCGCTAAGCGCTGCGAGGGCTGCCTGGATCTTGCCACCCACACGCTCGCTCGGCGTCGCCTTCGCGCACGCTCGCTTGCTTTGCTCAAAATCCATCGCTGCTGTTGAAAAACCCCCAACCAAATAATAAGTGCTATTTTTGCGTGACTAAACAAAATCCATCCCCAAGTAGTGTTGTTAGCTCCCTCTGCCGGCCTCGGGGAGCTGCACGTGCGCGGCACTGCCAAGGCTTCGCTGGTCCCCGGCTAAGCCCAGGAGATGGAGATAACCCCGCGACTTCAGCTCCTTCGGGTTACGCGGGGCAGCGGGCAGTTTCCCTGCCCAGCTGTGAAGCAGCGGCAGGGGCCAGCTGAGAGCACCCCGGCTCAGCAGGCCCTGGCGGGGGGGCTGGCTGCAGGCCCCCGGCGCCCCGAGGCTGCTGCGCCCTTCCCCGCGGAGGGGGCCCAGGCAAGGACGTGCGGCTCGGGCCCGAGAGCTGGGGGGCACGGCAGGGCCCGCCGGGCACCGCCGCGCCTGCCCCCGCGCGCTCCAGCGGGCCCTCTGCCCTGCCCGTGCCATCAACGGGGCCGGCACCCGGCGGCCCCGCTCGCCATCTGGCCTTGGCCTGCGAGGTCAGCGTTGGTGCCTTGCTGGCCGTCCCTTCCAGGGGGTCAGCCCCTGTTTCACCCCCTACCCCCACCCCAAAATTGCCTGGAATATCAGTTGGGCTGCAAAGTCAAGCTTTCAGGAGAAGTTAGGAAATGTCCTCGTGCGTCTGCTCAATGATGCAGTCTTTAATTACATGCTTGCATATTTATTTCTTCCTGCCTCATTCAGTGCATGTAGATGGCCCTTGATTGATGAGCAGCTATTCAGTAGTTTGTTTTCTTCTGCTGTTGAAATGTGTGGCCCCATGCCCTGTTTACTGTGCACTGTCTAAGCTCTCCTCCAAACAGAATTATTTATTTCCACCACTTGCATTTCACAGATGTATTAATGCGTTCATTCTTTCAATGAAATGGCATTATTACTCACATTTTACAAACCAAGAAATTCAGGTGCAAAGAAATGAATGGGCCTCTGATTTTGAGGGTCCCCTCTGAGTTGTCATAAGCCTGATTTTTCAGAATACTTAGAGTTGTTGAGAGCTTCATATACTCAGGCATAATTTTCCCATCTGAGCATTCAGCACTTCTGGATTTGGGACACAAGGGCTCAAATCAGGCCGAGCCGAGTGGAAGGATGCGGCGTCACTGTTGCAGTGCATAACACTGGCGATGCTGCCAGAGAGGCCTGCCCAGCTGGCAGGTCCCAGGTTCACACTGGGACTCGCATGGTGGTGGCTGGGAAGTACTGGGCAAGAGTGATCTGCTTCAGCCAGGGCCTGCCAAGCCTCTTGTGCAGCTTCTGCACCACCATGACCAACATCCCAACTTCTGCAGCCGGGAAGTGGTTGAAGGTCTCCTGCTGCTGCACCTTTCGATTCAGCACCTGAGCAGATCCGGGCTGGAGCTGAGCGCGCGAAGGTCCCTGGCGAACCAAGGCGGCTAGGCGGTTGTATGGGAACACGCGTGCACAAGAAAGGCGAATTAACTTTTCACACGGAAGTGTTAAACAACGGTAATAACAGGAATTGCTGCAGACTCCAGTTATAGCATTAACTTGTTATAACTCCTGATCCGTTTCAGTGGACGGCAAGAGCAACTGGAATGAAGTATCTGTTACTAGTATTTTGGTAGAAATAAGAAAAGCTGTTGGCAGAGCAAATTATTTCTGTACATCAGGAAATTAAAGAATGTCAGATTTATAAGGTACAGTGAGACAGCAGAGCTGAGGCTGGGCAGGTTGCAGGTTGCAGTTGCATACAGCCAGATGACATGTAAGTGATTCTTTTTTAATCAGTCTATCCCACTTGGTTCCTTTTCCCTCCAGAAGGGATTTGTTGCCGCAAGTAAAGCTATAGATGGCCTCACCGTCACATTTGTTATACTTCAGATTTGCAGGAGCCTGCAGATCTCACAAAGTAGCCTCACTAGCAAGGTCGCTGGCAAGCAGAGCGGAGCCGGCCAGGGGGCCGTTCCCAAGCAGCACGGTTGGCACGCAGGACGGTGCCGCGGCAGGCGCACCTCCTGCGGCTCGGCCCCGGGCGCGCTCGCGCCCACCGTGGCTCAGCCCAGCCCCTGCCCTGGCTCCGAGAGCGCGGGGAAGTTTCCTGCGCAGCGGTCTGCACCTTGGCCACCGCCGTCTCGTAACAAACCTGGGCTTGCGCAGGGCTGTTCGTCAAGCAGGAGACCGGGCGTTCGCTTCCTCGGTGGGGAGAAGCACAGGGATGCAGCCGGGAGAACTGCAGCGGTTTGCGACCCTGTGTGTCTCAAAAGACCAGGAGTATAAGCTGCCTTCGACTATAAGCATAAAATTTGTGAGGAGCCGGCTGATAAAACAAGTGTAGGTGATTTGTCTTTGTTCTGCTCCAGCTTAAATGCTAGCATCCCCTGCCACTGGCAATTTGTCTTGGTTCTTTTAAATTCCTAACTGGATTATAATTTTTCTCGTGGTATTGTTTGACAACAGTCATTTTTCATGGCTTTACTACATTCTTCAGATAGTTAGAATTTTTTAAGGAAAGGAGCTCAGTAAGAGGCAGCCATCTCCAGGACATGTCTCGTAAATGCAGACGCTGGGGACAAAGTAGCTGAGAATGTTCTGCACACATTTTAATGTAGTTTTTATCCTCAAAAAATAAATAAATTCACCTATGGTGGTTTACAGCATCTGAAGCACGTAATTACCCCTATGCCAGATGCAAATCCCTTAAATACTGTGGCATGAGTGAGTTCCTCAGCGCCTACTGTATCTCAATGATTCTGGAATACTCAGTCTAAAATAACAGTGAATTCTGCCTATAATAAGGATGTTTTTCAGCTTTTCAGGCAATAATGAGCTCAAAAATATAGGGATGCAACTTAGCTGTATTGCTTTTATCCATACATTCAGTTTTGTCTTGAAGTGTGTTCATATAAAAAACTACGGAAACAGTTCGGTATCCTGCTCCTAATATTTATTACATTATCATTTATTAGTTTGTAGAAATATGCCCTATCTAATTAGATTAGTAACGATTCTACTTAGTATAGGAATTACAGCAACATAAGGAGAAAATAATGACACGTTGCAGTATCAAAATAAACATTTCCGGCCGAAGAATGTTGTCAGGTGATGTCATACCATCTGTCCTACTGTACCCTGTTGGAAATTTCGCTGCAGCAGCATCTGGTACTTTGGCAAGCTCTGCAGACAACTGTAGTAGCTTTACAGCTGCTTTTAACTTTACTTTTTATTTTTAAGCAGCATAAAGACTTCCTGATCGGCTCCATGTTCCTCAATCATGATTTCTGTAACTGAAGTTTGAGTTCTGAGCAATTTGTACATTTTCCTGGTTTGTGAAATAAGGTGCAATGTCTGAATTCGTCTTGGGAATTGTGCTCGCCAAACTCTTAAAACACAGCTCTTCCTCCTCCTTCACTCTGCAGTGACCTTTGGGCCCGGGGGAAAGACCCCCTTTGGAGGGAAGATATTTCCTAGGCATAGGAGAACCTGATATCTCAGTTCTGTTCCAATAAAAATGTGATTATTTGTGTGGACTGGAACAACTCCAGCAGGAAAGAATGAGAGAAAAGAATCTCAGAATAAATAATAATCAGGTAGCTAATGGGGGGGGGGGCAGTTTCTGAAGCCCTTGCTCTGACATAGGAAGAGCATTTGCAGCTCGCATGTCCCTAGGGACAACACAACTCCTGGGCACTTCTAGGCAGGATATGGGAGTCTTGGGGGAAGGAAAATGTTTCAGTTTATTTTTTCAGAGTGTTCTAAATTTTTTAAGGGCTTACCTCCAAGAGGGGAATTCTCATCATTCTCTTTGATAAACAGAGATATCTGCCTGGCCGCAAACAGGCTTCTGTCTGTGGCCCCGCTAGGTGAGTCAGCCCATGCCCCCCGCATCTCCCGCCCGGCTGGCTGCAAGACCTGCCGTGAGCAGGTTTCTGAGAAGCGCGCTCTCGGGCTCCTCACAGCTCCCAGGAACTTAGGAAGCCTACGCATTTCACTAGATAAGGTTTTCAGAAGGCTCCAAGGAAAAACTGTGTAGCTTGTGCTTACATATTGTATGAATTGAGTTTAAGACTTGTTTGTATAAACACTGTATCAAAGTGTAAAACTTTCCTTCTTTCAGAAGAATTAAAAAATATATATAAAGAATAGAGAACATAAACTCATTTTTGGCCTTGTACACAGACGAGCATTCTCTGATCCTAAATTGAGATTTCACTGTGCTCAATGATTTTAAATAGATTTCAATTTAATTTCCTAAGCACAGAAATCTAGCCAGTCCATTTTCTTTTCCCCAGAGTTTTGGACATCTGCTAGGGAAGACTCCACTTACAGTGAAGGAAGGCTCTGAGTGGATGTCCGATTAATTTAGATTTGTCATTTCAATTTGTTCATTCTGCAGGTATATTGTAAACAAAATGCTTAAATGAGGTCTGCTTTGGGGTTTTAAATATTTTATTTGTGAGTATCAGTTGGGAATTGCCCCTTATGTACAGCATCTGTTCAATATGACTGGGTTTTCTGTGTTCATTGACTGCATATCAGTTTTCCATTAACGGAGCTAGCAAAATGTTTTGTGATCTGCATCGTTAAAAACCCAAATGTTTAAGCATGACACTATCAAGCTCCTTCTGTCTGCCCACATGATGCTGTGAGCTGCTGACTGCCTCGTGCAAGTTCTCTGCAGTTTGCCCTTACATAGTAACTTTAGGTGTTTGAAAGGTGCTCTTGTCTTGGAGAAACGGCAGCCCGTAAAAGACCATATTGAACTCAGTAGGGGGCTGCCATGGACTTCCCTTGGCCTTGGATTTCACTCCAGAAAGAAAAGAGATTGCTTAGGTGATTCCAGTGATTATAATTAGGTGTGATGGGATGAAGTTAAGATACAGGGAAACTGAAGCTGAACACATTTTCACAGAGACAGTCATCAGTGAAACTAGCTCCCAAGGGAAGTGGTAAAAATTTGTTTCTTTAATATTACATGGGTCAGAACACTGCAGGACAGAGAGTAAGGGACACTTCCATACTAACAGCAACACAGTGTAGCTCAATTCTAGCTATTGCAGTTCTGGGGATTAAAGGAGACTCCATCCCCTCTCTTGTAGGTAAGCGGCATTAGCATACACGATGGAGTGAGGGGGATTTAAACAGGAAGGATTTGGGTGCGGGGGCTTTGGCACTGGCCGAAATTCAGACACTGAGGATATTAGACATTTAAAGGCAGGGTTTAAAGAGGCAGAAAGAGGCTTTTCTCTTGACCATATTGATCTTCTTACGTTCTGCAAAGGGCTCTTCATCACCTTGCTGCCACTGGGTCTTTGAGTGTAAATTACTCCCTTGAAGATGACCATATTTTGTGGTTTGCAGTGGGAACACTGGTTTTATGATGTTGACCCTTGTTCACAAGGGGCTATGCCACAATCACTAAGTTGTTCGTGGAAATCATACTACAGATAATCATGGTCCCAGGAGTAATGTGTGAGTCATTTAATCCATCAAAGCAGGCTGCTCTCAGCAGGAACACACAGACCTGTGGCTTAATAAACTTTGCTCTTTCTGTACAGCACTGATTTTCCTGTTTTTTTTTCTTCTTGCAGTACAATAAACACCTCTTTGTACACATTGGACACGCCAACCATTCTTACAGTGACCCATTGCTTGAATCGGTGGACATTCGTCAGATTTATGACAAATTTCCTGAAAAGAAGGGCGGCCTAAAGGAATTGTTCGGGAAGGGGCCGCAAAACGCTTTCTTCCTCGTAAAATTCTGGGTGAGTAAGACGTGAGCTGTGGAAACTCTCTTGTCCATAAGGCCTATATTTAGTATTTAGCACCCTTTAGTGTACTCATGGATATGTCTTCTCGCATCATTTAAAAGTGCAAAGCTGTATATCCTTCAAGCAGTACACTAGGCCAAAGCCACTCTTGCTGACAGTTTCATGCCAAGTCTGTAGTGCAGACAATATCCAAGGGCAGACGCGTGCCAGAGCTGCCTTTCGCACAGCTGCTTGTCAGGAGGTAACCAGAGTCCTTCTTTGTAAAAGGTGAACTGCCATCTAGCGGTCTGAGGAAAAAGAGAAGCTGCTTAAAAGCAGAATTATTTTCTCTTAAATGGAGAAGTATTTTTGGTGTTTCAAATGTTGGACCCTTGCTGAATGCAAATAATACAAATATCAGTCCTGACATCAGCCCACATTTACACAGCAGGTACCAAGTTACATTTGAACCATGTGGTCTGTAGTAAGATTGTGAGCTTGGGAGGGTTCCAGGATTTTCCTTAACAGTTTTGGTTGCTGGAACACATCTGCTTTTCCCTTGCTTATTTGGTAGCCAGCTACGTGACTGTGCCCTAAAAATCTGCTTATATGAGTTCTGGAAAAAAAATTGAATGGAAGGCTGAGATGTTGAAAAATATGTTGATCTAGTTTTGATGAATTTCATTAATACATCAGATCTCCTTTGTTGCATTTGCGAAACCTCACATTGGTGATACTATAGCTTCATCCAAAAGGATTATCAAATCTCCTGGCTAGATCTTATGCTTACAGTGATGCTTTTTCCACTAATACTTTTGAGTTTTTGTGCTGTATTCCTTTTCTTCCCAACAGCTATCATATTAGGAAAAACATTTTAGATGTTTTTCCAATACTTGTCTTTCAAGGCCACAACGAAAGGGGTGTGTTCAGGGTCTAATTACAGAAGAGGCTGATCTGGAATCACTGCTTATTATTAGGTTTTCTTGTGTTTGTCATTTTCAAGGAAAGTTTACCTACCTGGCCTGAAATACTCTCCATCTTACACGTACTCCAGACTTCATATCTTCCCAAAAGCTTCTGTGGCACCTGATATGAGAACAGAGGATGAAGGAGGCCTCTTTCTCAAATCTGTGTTTAGAAAGAATAAACCACTGAGCAGGAGCAGTGCTAGACTGCAGAGGAAATTATTGGAAAATTCCTAGGGCTTAAAACTGGGAATGGGAGTTGTAGACCAAACATGTGAGGGCTGGCTGAGCGCAGAGGCCAGGGACAGGAGGTAGCAGAGAGCTGTGAACAGAAGGCAGATAGGAACAGAGTCAGAAAAAAGGAGGGTGAATTTGGGAAGAGGAGGATGTGGCCTAGTGTACTGCTGTGGGGAACGTAGGGATGAAGGCACACAATAGAGAGAATACACGATAGGTGGGACCAGCACAAGCATAAGAGCAGAAGAAATCTAGCTGTGGAGGAATACAGCTTAGAGGTAAGAGTCCACTAAAAGTACATTTCCTTGCAAAACTTAGGCTGGAACTCTGGGACCATCATCTCACCAATGTACCTTGCGTAGTAAGTAGTTGTGAAACCCACTAGCAAAAATGAACATCACTTCACCCACTTGTTCTTAGGTCAGAGAATGACAAACAATGCCAAACCCCAGACTTTATACTAGCCCACGCAGCAGCAGAGATTTGTGTGATGGTCATTTATGTATGTGTATGTTCTGCTTTTTCTGCATGTGGAAACTGATTTTCAGATGTGCTGAGTGCCCAAAGATGTATCTAAAGCCAGTAGAGATCTTCTTTGGAACATTAAGGTCTGTGTCATACTCATGACTTTGAAAACTTAATTAGCAGGCTTCTCTGACTGATCACCTACAAGCAGTGCACACCTTTAACCCTCTCACCTCAGTTCCCCATCTGTAATACAGGTATGATAACCATCCTTTCACCTCAGGTGGTCACTGAGAAAATAAACTCAGTGATATTTGTCATATATCAGATAATGCCATGAAGAAAACTTTTACAAAAAATAGTAATTCTATGTTCAGTGTGGATTTTGAGTAGTGTGCCGGCAATAAGGACAGGACCACACTGATGAAGACAAAGAGAAATATTGAATAGATGCTCAATGGGTGAGTGTGCAGTCACGTAACTAAAGACTATCATAACGCAGTTCCACAGTCAGGATGCATTAAGCTGTGTAAGCAACTTAAATCCAACATTTTCTAACTTCACTGTGCCTTGCAGACTTAATGGTCTTTTAATGCAATTTTGCGTCTGCGATAACTAAGAGATTAAAAAACATATAGTACTAACATCCTTCTGATTTAGAGATTAAAAATGTGGTGAGAATGCCTTCTTGAGCCATGACCTTGTAGTAGGTTAGCAGGTTTTCTCTCTCATAGGTTGAGCAACGGCAAAGGGAGGGTGCCGGGGCAGTGCTGTGTGTGTAAGAAGAGTCACGATGAATGCGCCTCTAAGAATAAACTTCACACCATTGCCCCCCAGCTAGAAATATATATATAGGAAAAACAGAAGATGGCTGTGTCATGAGAATTAGATCTTAAATTGTCAGCTCACTGTTCCTTTATTTCTTTCTCACTAATAGGACATTTCTTCAGAGTGAGAGAAAAAAAAAGGCACTTGCCATTTTTTATGGGGAGCCTTTAGAAACTGTTCTAAAAGAGTCACACACTACCAGTGTAACACTGGCAAAGGTTGTTGACTGCCTTTTTGACCTCTTTAGGAACTTTGGGTTTGGGTCTAAACACAGACTAGATTTTGTAGTCATGTTCTTTTCTTTTAAATTCAGTGTCCACTTCTGAATGAGTATCCATTCTCTATCTCCACCTACTCCAAAAAAACCAGCTTTTCCCAGGTTCTGTCCATGTAGTATGGTTCTTGCTAATTTACAGTAGTCTCTCTCATCCTTTATTCAGCTATTTCCCATTTTTCATTGTTTCTGCTGTCTTCTGCCTTATCTTCTTCATTATCATGTCACCACCAGTAGTTTGCTGAGCACTATAACCTACTGAGTATACCTGGGCAGTTAGTGTCCAGTGACAGTCCAGAGTAAAAGAGGAATACAAAGTTGTGTTGGGCAGAGAAGTGCAGGTGAGAAGGCACTGCAAGGAGAATCAACAAAAGAAAACCAGCAACTATGAACAAGAGGAGCGGAGGGAAACGCAGGCACGGTGCTCCAGCATGTGGCACCCTGAAAGCGAACGTGAGAATTTGATGCCACAAGTGATGGCAAGCCTGTAAAAGGACTAAAAGAGAGGTTGGCATGTCCCTGTAGACAACAAAAAGGCTATTTATTTCATTTAGTCATTCAATCTGGTGCTAAAAGAAAGGATGAGGAGCAGGAAGCCCAGAGAGGAGCATTTACACTGAGAATGACTAAGGCAGGAAGCCGCTTAGCTCTGGTAGCTGGAGAGACTATTCCTCTTGGTCTTTCCCATTTAGGTTTACATGAAGGCTTCTCAGCAGAGTTGTTTGTTTCCTTTTGATTCTTCCTCTGATAATGGTTATAAGATTTGATTAGGAAGAAAGGGGGAGGGCAGGGTCTGAAATGTTTCAAGAAGACATTTGACAATTATAGAGTTGACTTTGCAAAGCATTACAGGTATTGAGTATGAAGTAATGTGTTGTTTTGCTTTGCGGAGGTTTATTGGTTCATATGGATTTTATCTCCTGTGAAACACAGCCCGATGCTGTGAATAGATAAGCTTCTGGCCTCAGTGCTGGTGACACATCGGGGTGTCACACTTCCTGGCCTCTTCTGACCTATCATCTGTGCAGGAGGTGTAAAAGGAAAAGTCTCTTCTCGGCTCCCCCCATCCCCGGCTTTCCCAGCAATCTGTGCCTCCTCTGGCCTTTTATTTTCCACTGCATGAAGTGCAAGGTACTGCTATTGCCTTTACTCCACCTGCCTGTTGAATCGAGTATGTCTCAGCCCCATTGCCAATAAATAAACCTTCATTTTGACCCTGCCATTATGATAACACACATTTGACTCTGGCAAGGGAACTATTCCAGGAAGGCAAAGTTGTGACTGTGTCCCCTTTTTACAGCCCTGCTATCTTTGCCATTTTTAAAACTTATCCCTACCTAGTACTAGTTTATCTATCTTGCAACCAGTTTTTACTGTAAAATCACCTTCAACATTAATTCATCAGTGCATATATATCTCTAACACAGTCTAGACCAAAGTCTTCTGTTTTAGCCAGTTATTTCTCTCTCGTGTTTTGCCTTGATCTTTGATTGTGAATTCTGAAACCAGGATTCTCTTTTTGCATAACTTCTTTCTTTACATAACAGCCTGTACTCACACAGTGGGCTCCGAGCCTCTGTTGGGATCCTCAGTACTGGCGGCGTAGACCTGCCACTGATTTGGCCGTATGTTATATATCCAGCACCTATAAAAGCTCTGTGCCAAGTCTGAACTCTGACTTCTGCTGCTGCAGGAACAGGCATGGAAAGCAAATAAATCTGAAAGGAGGAGGGATATTTTCTAACTAGTGACACAGGAAAAGGAACAGTTGATATAAATTAATATTGGGCTTTGGGGCTTTCTACTAATCTGATCCACTGGCTTAATTTTAAATGTTTGCAATAGCTTGAAATACTCTTCAAACGGATGACAGCTTAGTCAGAGCTCAGTGCAACTCTGAAAGAGAGACCAAAACTCATCTGAAGATGTGTGAGTGATATTAATTGATGTTTAAAATGAATGCCTCCATTTGCAGGAATCTGCAATGCAAACTAGGAGTTTAGAAAGTAATGCATATTATAATTAGGGCAAGCGTTTAAAGATGCTTTGAAGTCCTAAACATTTTTGAAATTCAAATGTGGAATAGAAATAAAGGAATCTACACAATAAAGGGCCATTAAATTATGTCCCCCAAAATTTCACTGTTTTATAGATGTAAATATATGCCATAATTAGTGGTAAGTAACATGAGGAGGATGGTTAAGTTTATTCCTATTCTTATTCAAAACAGCTGTGGCATGAAAAATAATTCTCCTTCTCTTTGTGATACACTGGAACAAACAATTTATCCATGTAATCAGTGTTCAGAAATGGCTTGTGCCTGTGGTCTCCTCCCACCCCCTTCTGAATTTATCCCCATGTGCCTACGGCAGTCTTAAAAGGTGCAGCGATTCTTTGTGCTCCTCGGTCATGCACGCGCGCTACTGGGGCGGCTGCCTTTTCTTTCTCGTTTGCTATTTTTATGTGTAATTTATATTACACAATACAGAATCTTGGAATTCCCCGCACAACCACGCATGCACACACTCACGCACTCACGCCAGCTTCGACTGGCGAATGAGCTGCAGTTCACAACCGGGCTCCGTGATGTGGCTGGGTCTCTGGCCAGCATGCAAATGTATGCAAAACAAATTAGATATGGACGAAAGCAGGCGTCCGTTTTCCTCCCCGCCCCCGCACCCCGGCGGCACGCTTGTGGCAGCAGCGGCGGCCCAAATTGCTGCTGGGGCATTAGCGCTGCAGAATCGCTAATGAGCGGCGGCGCGGAGCAGGAGCAGCTGGGCCGGCGGCGCAGCCTGGCCTGTCCATCACGGGCCCAACCATGTGGCAGCCCTGGAAGCAATTCCAAAGCTGCGGCGTAACGATTGGCGCGCGGTGCCAACGATCCAGATGCTCCCGTTGGAAAAAATTGCTTCACAATTTGGACTCTCTGCTCTTTGATCGCTCTTTGGAGAGGAGGAGGGGGCATGCTGTGGTCCTACGAGTAACAAACACACCTCCCTGCAGTCAGCAGTAGTTAAAACCTGAATGTTGTTAACGAATGACCTTACGTGCTTAATGCTAACTACTGAGTGCTAGTGTAAATTATCCGGGCCCTCCCCAAATGCCACGCTGCTTCCCATAGGTGCTGTTTTCCTTCTAAGCAGCAGGAAGAATTTAGGCCCTCCTTAGAAATTTTCGCTAGTGTTGCTTTTATGTTAAGCAAAGCTGTTATAACACAAGCAGGCTCCCCTGTGTGTCCCCCAGCCACCCAACACATGCGTGTGCGTGCGCGCGCTCGCACACACACACACTTTGCTTGCAGCCAGCTCTGTTTGGTGCTTGCTCTGGTGTGCTGGCAGAGGGTTCTTCATGCATCAGGGCAAACACTTGATACTCTTAATAGGTAGCATTTTTCAGTACTATGCATTGACAAGCTATGCTGCATTAATGAATTACTCACTGGAGAAAGGGTGCTAGAAAGCTGAGTGGCTCCCCCTCCTTCAAATATATTCAGTTCACATATAGCTCAGCTCTTAGAATAAATCAAGGCTAAAGTTTTACTTCTGAAATCCCTCCTCACATTAAAAAAAAAGGGGTAATTCCATTTGTGTTTTATAGGTTTGTTTTTTTTTCCTTTCCCTAGATTATACTAAGCTTATATTTTAAAAATTCAATGAGAAAATGGACTGCTGCTCATCAAATGTGATCATGCCATCATTTGAAATGTTATTTATCTGTATATGCTACAGTAGTGCCTGCCAGCCTTCATTCCTGGAGCTATGGATCAGAGCATAGTTGCACTAGAAGCTGTATGCACAGAAGGAAAAATGGTTTACAGTCCCATGAGACTTAGCACTTTAACTCTAAAATGAGAGTGAACAGATAGATGCAGACAGATGGAGAGTATCAAGGAAATAATGAGACGAAGTTGGTTAGTGTGAGAGCCTGCAAGCACAGCATACCAGAAGCTTGACTGTTGTCAAGTTTTTTTGTCACAGGGATCATCAAAAAAGAAAACTGTAAGTAGAGGGTTAACTGAGGTTAGTAAGATAAATTGATAGATTTCAGTTCCTGAATTACTGTATTTATTTAGTCTTGCTTCTTGTGTAATAAATACAAGCAATGAAGTTCTTGCACACGGACAATAAGCCTGCTTGAACTGGAGCATTCCTGATGGTTAGATATTAAGCTTGGCTGAAGAAGAGTCCAAGTGGTGGGAACTTCTTTCTTTACCATATTTCAAAATTATTCCAGCATTTCATTATCATCAGGGTTATCAGCTTCTACCTTTAGCTTTGGCCTATTAGCTTTCTTCTATGTACTTTCCTGTTAGATTTAATCTATCATCAGAAGACTCCTCCATGTAGTAACTTGCAGGCTATGACAAAGTCGTGGAAAAACTTCCCTTGGAAAAACTAAGTAGGTGGAGTTTCATTAGTCATTCACTACAAAGGATGTTTTCCAGACCTGAAATCATTCTTGTAACTCGTTTTCTGAATCCCTTCCAATTTTCCAACATCATCTCTAAAATGTAGACACAAAAACTGGAGTCAATATTGTAGTCCTGCTAAAACTGAACACAGCAGTACCACATCACCTTATTCCTGCTAAAATTTGCATCTACATCTCTTGTAGCCACAGAAGTGCCTTGTTATAGTACAGCTCCATTTTTTTTGGTAGAGTCGTTTATCTTTCAGGAAAAAAAAAAGCCCCCAAATTCTGTGGCCAACTTTGGTTCTAGAGATACAACTTTGCCCTCTGGTGTGTTTGAATGAACCCCTTACTATGTAAGCCATAGCAATATATTCTACAAGTCTCTCATAATCATAATTTATTATTTGCCCAAAATTCTGTATTTAACGATAATTCCTTCCTTAAGAGGAGTTTTCAACATGGCACAATTTTTTTTTCAATTCCTGATTATAAGACTACTTCCTTCGAGTGACAGATACGTACTTCTTCCTAGTGTTCATGTACTCAGCCTTTAATGAAAGAATTTGAAACTAGGTTGAGGGACAAAATTTATTTTGGTAACGGAGAATAGGCAACATTCTTGCACTGCTAGGAGAAGTGCTGGTCACACATTCATTTAAAAGTATTTGCTGTTGCCAACATGTTTGATTTTTATGTCCATGTTATACTTTCAGGAGGAGTCTTAAAGCTTCAGCTCTCAGCAGTTTACAATTAGTAGACCATAAAAATTCTTGTATAGGCAAAAAAAAAAAAAAAATCAAATAAAAATAATTCATACCTGTTTTGCCAGCACGGGCTTTTTGCAACGTTTTCTAAGCGTACACAAACCATGACAGCTGAGTAGTAATTTCAAATATTCCTCACTCAAACATCAGGGCTCCAGCCTGTGTCTTTTGTGTGCTCAGGGTGCCTGGTGATTTCAGCAAGCGCTGGAAGAGCTGTAGGAGTGCTGGAAGGGGTGCCACATGGCCCCGTGTGTTAATTTTCCAGGTTAAGTAAGTGCCACATACTGACAACTGAATTTTTTCAGTGGGCTTCAAAATCAGAAAACAGCAGATGATAAAAAAAATCTTTCTTTTTAATCTCTAAACTGTTGTTTTTGCAGCTTGACCCTTTTGACAACATGAAATTGTGAGGAGCATTTTAGTAATGATTTCTTAATAATCTTGCCCTTATCTGAAAGAGAAAATACTTTGACAATAAAACTGTAACTGTGGTAGCAGCAGAAATAACCAATTTTAAAGAGATTATTACTATCATTCAAAGCAATGTGGGTGTTTTATCACAAATAATACCTATTCTTCAGAAAGTCTGGTGGAGCAGCTGTGGCACGACTGATGGCTGCTACTGTTTTTCAAGTTCAGATGTAAATGCAAACTGGCTGTGAAGGCAAATTGCTTATCTGCGATCACCACAGAATGCTTTTTTTACAAGTTACTGTGAACATGCTGCTTTAAATGTACATTAAACATTAACTATTGACCTCATGCAAAACATGCAAGAAAGAAGGTGTAATAGCGATAGGATTTCTTTCTGTTATGCAAAATATTTGACTACAGGACTGTTTGTGTTACTGTGTGTAAGCCTCAGGAGACTTTTCCACTGATGAATTTACCAAAGCCAGTCTGAAGTAATAGCAGACCTATGACTTCTCCGTACCACAGACTAGCTCAATGTGTGCTCGTCTCCGCATATTGCCTGAAAACAGTGTTACAAAAATGGATTGTAGGCACTAAATAGAATTAAGGAGTTGTTGCCTAGGTTAAAATTAAATAGTGGTTACAAATGACATAAGCTATAGTGAAATCAGGATTATAAATGTTCCACAATAACTATTAAATAAGCATATCAATAAACTGGGCTTTTAAAAAAGGCTCCATGTAAAGAAGATATGTGTGAAAATTTCTTGTTTTGTTACAGCTCTGTATCAGCAGTAAGAACAGAGCTAGAATTGTAAATGAAACACCTGCTAAGATGCATTTCCCTGTTAAAATGCTCATCTAAAAGAAGTAAGTTAATAATTCAGCTGATTCTTGCATATTACTTTCCAAGTAGCTGATCTGTTATTTCCACAAAAGAAAAGAAAATCTTGCCAGAGTTAACACCAGAGTCAAAAAATTCAGCTGTGCATAGCCAATAGACTGGCTATAGCCATATTATGGCTCTTTTAATTGAGGGCTTTTGAAAATGGATTCCTGATTGCAAAGAACTCCGTGGCAGAAAAGCTTCACTGCTGCTGCAGGCCAGGGGAGGCAGAGTTCAGCCTGCAGCCTATGATGTTGTTGATTTGCAACCAAACAAATCATGCTGTGCTCAGGACTTGGCTTTGGATATAAATAATTAAAGGTAGCACTGTTCCTCACTCAGTCCGACAAATCTTCATCTGTGGTGCCAGGTATCAAAGGCAGTTGAATAGTTATTAAGACTGTGCAGAAGTATTCAAAAAAAAATGAATACTTTCAGAAATATTTTATTGGTCCAGTAGGTGCCAGCTCAGTAAGCACATCATAGCTAATGTGAAACCTGTGAGATGTGTCATAAGCTTAGTAAAGTTCAACTGTTTTGCAGAATCAGGGATACATGGCTTAACAGTCTTTTATCAGTGACTGATTCCTGTGTTGCACAGCTGTTTTCCTGTGTAGTGATAATTTCATAGTTCCAAGAAAGAAGAAAATGAAATACAAGTCCCTCAGGAGCAGGGTGGCTCTGTTCTACTCAAGGCACCAGGGCAGCCTCCCTCTAGAGGAGTCGATGCTGGAGGCAGATAATCGTTTCCTCCCCTCCAGTGCGTTCATCTGCCAGACAGGAACTTCACATGCAGCAAAGACAAATAGCATGTTGCCTTTGTTGTTTAAAGTTTTAAGAAACTTGTCGCTTCCCTAAAATTTTCACTGCAACGTTAATGCAGGTATTTGCTTTGGACTTTTTCCACTGCCATTGCTACCACTGTAAAGCTCCCTCTCTCTTCTTGAGTTATTCCTGAAAAACCTGGTGAGCTAATTACAACTTATGACATTGACAGTCAAATGAAAAATATAATCTTCAACATCTGTTATCTTTTCCCAACAGGCTGATTTAAACTGCAACATTCAAGATGATACAGGAGCATTTTATGGAGTCACTAGTCAGTATGAGAGCTCAGAAAATATGACAATCACCTGTTCCACCAAAGTCTGCTCATTTGGAAAGCAAGTAGTAGAAAAAGTAGAGGTGAGTGTTGAGATGGGTTCGAGTCCCTCTGTTAATTCTGGACTCAGCACTTCTACTCCTCAGTGGCACTATGAAATGGATAGTGATTCTCTGGTTCCCTTCGATTTTACTTAGACTCTCATCTCTTTACTTTGCTCTTAGATGTCTTTTCTTTCCCTCCTGTAATCCTTCCTGAAGGAGTATTTTCCTCCCCAGCAGCATTTGGGTTAGTTAGAAGTCACCGTGTGTCTGGACACTACTGAAAGTGAAAAGTGTTAGCTACCTATTACTTTAGAGCCCCTCTTCAATGCTTCCACTGGCAACCCTTGTTATCAGAGCCACCCACTTTCTGGGATGCCTGCAGCTTCCTCCAGCATCTGGCAGAATGGTGCTGAAGCTAAAAATGCTTTGCTGTCATTTCCAGCCATTTGGCTAGCCATGTAGCCTGTTTGGAACAATGCTAACGTGGTTAACTACCTCCTATAAGCTAAACTTCTTAATATTTCAAAGATATGGATGATGTGCTCTGCTTCTTTTCTCCTCACACTCATTTTATGCAAAGAACTGTGCACTTTCCAGTTGCCAGCAGCTTTTGGATACAAAGATGTGTATTTTTTTAACATAAAAGGGCCTTTTTTAAAGCCTCTTTGCTCTTAGCACAGAACTGTATGAATTGGAAAGGTAAATATTTGGTTTACTGCACTGTGATACTGCAGTTATTACACTTGTCCTTTGTGTAATGAGGCCTACACCCACATGAATTATCTGCAGTGTAGTTTTTGTTCAGGCCTACAGCTGTACATTAAGTATTTGTAGAAGTCTTGGTCACTTTGCATATCCTCCTTATAGTAAAGATAGTTCTTCTTGTGCATTGTGACCATAAAGTTTTCCATTACTTTCATTATTCCAAGCTTAGATAAAGTTAAGAAATCCCACAAGCCACTGAGGAGATCTTCTGAGCAACTGGTATCTGCACAGCAGAAGTCCAAGAAATCACGATCTTATTCTCCTTTAGTCCCTTGAGAGCCACTGTAGTACAGCCTAGTCTAAGTTTCTTCCAACTGTAGTCTTTCATCTTTCTGTAATTCATAAATTGCCTATAATAACATAGCATATATAGCTGTGTTTATACACACAGACACTCTCACAAATATATAAGCTTATTTCTACTGTTTCCTCTGCAGCCAGTTGCCTTGAAACGACTAATCTTATCATATGGTTTTCAACTTAATTCATTGTTACTTGATTTGAACTTACTTACCTTTGCATAATCCTCACCTTCTCAGTTTTTAACTCACAAGCTAGAAAACAAGTGGTGGCATTATAACTTTTAACAAATAAAGGCTTTTGCATTTTCAGCAAGATTAGGCAGGGAGTTACTAGGTATTGGGGGGGGGGGGGTTGAGTGTGGGTGTGTTCCTAGGTAAGGCTACAGAAGGAGACCTGCAGGGCTTCAGACCCACTTTCTCTTTGTTCTGTCTACACAAAGAAAGAACACCGCCAGATTTAGCATTCCCTAAAATCATGCTAAAGCATCATGGTCTAAATATTTTTTTTTTCAGACTGAATATGCAAGGTTTGAGAATGGCCGATTTGTGTACAGAATAAACCGTTCTCCGATGTGTGAATATATGATCAACTTCATACACAAGCTGAAGCATTTACCAGAGAAATACATGATGAACAGTGTGTTGGAAAATTTTACAATTTTATTGGTATGGACTCTTTTATTTTCTACTTCTAAAATATGCTCAGGCTTTATATGGCCTGCTTAAAACTCACAATATTTAGAAGCAGTTTCTGAATCCCTTAGTCACACTGCTTACTAAACATATATCGGTAACTTCACAGTAATATTCCTGGAATTACGTGCTGTAGAAACTAAGGATGAAAAGGATAAAGCTGGGTGAGAACATGAACAAACATCTGTGTTACTTTCCAGAAATTCAGAAATTCGGCTTACTTTTTTTTTCTTTTCTTTTCTTTTCTTTTTTTTTTTTTTATGCAAGGCTCTATATGGTGTTTGTAGCAAGCCTAAGGCAGTAATTTTGAGCCATCCCATCCACCTAATGAGTTCTGAGATGCCACTTATAAGGCTGCAAATGTCAGTGGCGTTAATTAGTTCTTAGGCCAGGGAAAGCATGCAGTGGTGGAGATGATACACCCAGCAGGTGAGCTAAAGCATGAAGAATGGTCCACAGAGTAGCCTTTAAGCCAATTTCATCCAGCTATCCAGCTTTTTCACTGTGGCTTTGCTGTGGCACCCAGCCAAGCACTTAAGAGCCCTAAGATGCTGCTGTCACCATAGTATTTAGCCAGGTGTAAGGGCTGGAGGCAGAGAGAAGTAGTAGGGCAAGGAGCAGCGAGCACAGCAGTATGTGAGGGAAGGGGCTGCAGGCAGCTCAGCTGCCTGGGCCACACGACTGCAAGGGGACAAGGCAGCACTGTCTGCCCTTTGCTGAGGCAGGCTCAGCTCCCGCGTGGCTCGAGGCCCACAGTGCCTGCGGCCACGCTCCCACGGCTCCTGGTCAGGCAGCAGCGTGGGATGGACGAGAGCTGCTGCCCCGTCGCCGAGCCACGGAGCGCACCCTGTGAGCGCACAGGCACAGAGGGCAGCTTAGACTGGAGGGGAGAGAGAGAGAGAACAAACATTTCAAACAGCCACATCTAAACATTGCCTAAATTAAACCAGTCACTTCTTGCTTTGCTCTTGTAGTTTGTAATACGCTGTCTACCTTTTCTTTCCCCTCAAATAGGTTGTAACAAACAGGGATACACAAGAAACCCTACTCTGCATGGCTTGTGTATTTGAAGTGTCGAACAGCGAACATGGAGCACAGCATCATATCTACAGGCTTGTAAAGGACTGAGCAGTTTTTTTTTTTATATATATATATATATACGTATATATATATATGTGTATATATATATACACACACACACACACACACACACACACACACACACACACACACTTCATTTCACTTCTTTATCAAAACACAGACTGTAAACCTCAACACTAAGTGGCAGTGCCTCTGGCCCAACTTTCACCCACATTTTTCTAAATCCTGTTTTAGTGAAGTCATTTTTAATGTGTTCATATATAATTGTAGCTGTGAAATTCTGGTACAGTTGTAAAAATTATTTCTAAAACTTAAATGTTCTTCAAATTTGTAAACCACAGTTCTTTGGGAAGACTGTATTTAAGAATCTACTGCCTCTGTCTGTGGAGGCCTATTTTTAATTCTGATAGAAAAATGTATGACAGAGCATTTGCCATGGGGAAAAACTGACAGCATTTATAAGAATTTATTTTGATTTTTTTTTCCAACATAAAATACTTGTTTTACAATGCAAGTGAAATTGAAATGATCTTTAGCTATAACTGTAAATGAGTACACAAAGTTAGTAATCTTTATAGAATTATCTTTGTAACTAATTAGGGTGGAAGATACGGACGAATGTAATTCACTAAATTATTTTTTAAAATGAAACATTTTTCTGTTTGAAACCAAATGAAAAGTATAGCCTTAAGAAATGCCTGATAGAAGCAGACAGGTCCTAAAATTAGGCAAATTTTGTATTTTTTTCTCAATGCTAAAACTAATCTTCTAATCCATTAAACTTTCAAACAGATATTAACAGAGAAAGAAAACATCATCCCTTACCCCTAACATATCTAGTGTATTTTAAAAGAATATAAATTGTATTGTACTAATATGAAAATTTGATTATTTAATGAAAAAGATGGCTCATTTTGCAATAAGTAGGTAAATACAGAAGATTTAGACTCGCATTATATGTAGTCTTGTGTGCGCAGTTATATTTTATATGGACAATTATGTTTTCTAGTAAGTTGAGTGAAAAACTTGCAACTCTGAAATTAACAAATGAATGGAAACAACCAACCTTGTGACAGCACTGTAATTTGTAAACTGAAAGCAAAACACAAATGTGTTTGAGAGAAGAATGCATATGCCTCTGAAAGGATCAACGGCTTTAATATCTCTGAGATGCTAGAAAATCACACCCAACGTCAGGCAAAAAAAGATTGGAAAGTGGATGTTTTTTTCTTCCTTTCCCTCTTTATTCATGGTGCTCTTACACCTCGCCTGAGTTCTCTCCAGTTCATGCAAAGCTGACACACTTGGTACTGCCAAAGGCCTTCTTGGACTACGTATTTGTACCACGTGCAGTCTGATGTCTTTTTGCATGCAGATGTGGTAGTATTCATCCTTCTGATAAATCAGGGAAGACTCCAGGAATTGAAGCACAGCTACTTTAATACTGTAAGGACTCAAAATGTGGCTGTGGGTGTGAGTGAGTCTGAGGTACACATATGTGAGCTACATATTCCCATTCTTCCCGGCTAGGCCAGTTAGTGTTACTCAGCTTCTCGCCCTGCGCTGCACAGCCAGCGCTGGCTTGTCAATTCCCCAAGCACCAGTTGTCTGAACAGGTGCTGGGCCGGCAGCGCGGTCTCACGCAAAACACTTGCCTGAAAGCAGTGCGGACCACTTGGCCAACCGCGACATGTTAAAGACCAGTCATGAGATATCCCCAAAGACTGTTCTTGGGAGATCTCTTGCAGTCATGAATCAAAGAAGTTACATTTGGCAGATGCCCTCCGCATTGCGCTTAGCAATAGGCCCCCCTGCACAGTTCAGGTCTAGACTTCACTCCCAGGCAGTGTTGCAGATGTTAACAAAAACATGCTCTTAATTTTGGGGGTACTGCATTTCTACATAGTACCCTTTGTTAAACTTGCTTATTGTTAAATTATCTAGATTAGAATATTTCCTAGCACAGGTAGAGTATTGCTGTATGTCTGCATGAGACGCTATTAATGCTTAACACTGGTGAGGACTCACATTAGAGGAAGATACAAACAGATATGAGGGGAAGGGAGACCACTTAAATTCCTTAGTCTGCCTCTGATCTAAGTCTAGGAGGTGGATGATTGCTGTGATGTCTAGCTGTAATTTGTTTGTGGATATTAGGGCTGATGATCTTTCAGTTTATATTCTGTGAACTCAAAAGAATGGAAAAATATGTCCATGGTAAGGTCTCTTTTAATACTCATTTTTAACACTAACAATCACATCAGGAAAAGCACTGCATTGTAACAGCATAACGGTAGCCCTTTATTCTAAGCACTTGGTGTTACCACAGTCAAAAACTACTTTGTTTTATTTCGTTCTGAAGTTGTCTTTTATTTAGGGTTTGAATTGTGGTTTTGGTGATTTTCTTTTTTTATAACAAGCAAACTTTTTAAGGCATATAAAGTATGTAAGTCAATTTGCAAAACCAGGTACTTTTTTTTTTTAATAGAATCTGGCACACTACATATGTCGTAAATATAGGGTATCAAAAGTCACAATGTTTATTGGTGTTCACACATGTAATATTAGGAAAACTACGTCCATCGTCTTTTCTTTACACTTCTGTAAATGATCCATACCCTGTATATGTTAATTCTTAAAAGCCTTAAATCCTTCAAATGTTCAGTGTGGGGTGTGTAGTCCAACAGGCTGCCTGTAAACTGTGAGCTCTTTTGTAAGCTGGAAGAATTTAGCTTGTTACTGTTACTTTTTAGGAACCTTTTAATTGAGAGCTGCCAAAGCATTACAATATGCAGTGCCTTAGTGTTATATTAGAAGTATTCTTAGCCTCTTAACATAAATTTTATATCTTGTTTTATTAATTGGTTCCATTTTTTAAAATACATGTATTTTTTCCCACAGAAAAGCTCTTTGACTGCTTAGTCTAAACCAACTTTCAGTACAAGTCAGTCCTATTACTACACAGTTAAATGTCTATACCAAAAGGAAAGGTTACAGACTCCTAGTTTTCCGTGAAAAGTGAATTGTATTAATGATGCTGCCTTTTTAAATTTCATGACCAAATAATTAACTAATTGTGACTCTTCTGCACTCTAGCATGAAAGTGCCTTTGGTTTGAAATTCCAGCTTAGAAAAGTGCTGCCATAAATAATGACAATTTGTAGAGAGACCAAAAATACTTAGTTATCACCGTAATGCCTTTGGTTTATTGGAATAAGTTGAAACTACAGGCCTCCATTCACAAAAGAGCACCATTTATAGCAAAGTAATTTTGCTAATGATGAAACTGCAGAATGCTGGAGAATAATCTACTGTTTGCTATTTCTGACAGCATTGCAAACCAGCAACTGATGTGTTTATGACATAAAAATGAAAATGATTCACATTTATATTCTCTTCATCCACTTGTGCATCTGCAAAATGTGAGATCCATATACTGCGGATTTTCAGACAGTGGACAAACGTGACTTTATTGTTCTCCTCTAATAGTATTTCAGTATCTGTGAATATATATTTTTTTTTTTGTTTAGATAAAGTTTTGTTTACAAAGTCATGCAGACTGAAAATCAGATGAATAAATTTAAGGTGAAAATGGAGAACTGATGATAATTGGGATAAATGCAATTATGTGTTTTTAATAAGTACTGAAATGTTAAGTGTGAGCATTGCGGATGAAGGTGCTGTTAGAGACGCTCTGGCCAGCACTATTGAAAACACAGGGTTCTTTTGTTTTGGTTTTCCCCCAGATGGTATCTCGGTAGGAGAAAGTTAGCTCCTCTTAAAAATGTGTCTGTATTTGAAACCTTCTGTGAACGGGGGCCATACTCAACACTACAACTAAAAACGATGGGAAGAGGAGCAGGATTTTAAGAAAAATATGTTAGAACAAATATCAGCAAAACCAAAAGCTGTCAGAGGGATTATATAGTTGTGAATACGATTTTAACTTGATTTTTAAAGTATTTGATGAAAACTAAGATTAACTTTTTATATAGAGAAATATTGTGACACTGTGTGGTAAATATTGTGATAATTCAAGTTCCCTGTCTCTAAGATATTATTTTTGTTATTCCTTCAAGGTCTAATTTCACTTACCTCTATCACACAAGTAATCCTGTTGAAATCGATGAGATTGAGGTAGGGCAAAGATGATTTTGCCTCACAAGTACAGCATGCATTTTCAATTGATATAAAACATTTCAACTGTCCTAGTCAGTATTTATAATCAACTATACTTCTGTCTCACTAAAATATTAAAATAAGTATAACGGTACCATTTGGGGCTGTTAAAAATTACTACTAACAAATGTAGTTTTACTTACTTGAACTCCAAAATCATTTATATAGGTACTGCACCACTATTTTGAAGGAATTGCAGATATAATGCTTATTTCTCACTTTCATTTTCTACTTCAGCTACAGCTCATTAAGTTTGGCAGTAGCTTCCTCCGTTAAAAACTCCACGGTATAGGCTTTTGTTAATAATGAAGGGTGTACATTACTGTTGAATGTAAGTAACTGACCAGTTCAAGGCAGATACAACATTTGACGTACTAATTTGTATCTATTTATTTTTCCACTGCAACTCCTAGGGCATACTTGCTTTCTGAAGCAGTCCCCTTACAGTATTCCTGGATTCCTCATACTGAGAAATGTTTTGTCTTCTTTACTTGACCCATACTGATACATGTAGTACCCGCCCACAGAGCACATGTGATAGGAGTCCAGTTTTGTACCTTGCTCAGGATGATCTCTTTCCCCCTCTTCTTTCATTACAAGACATTTAGCCCCCCCTTAAAAAAAAGACTGAGGCTGGATAATTTCAAAGTACAAAGTGTTTTCACTTTGTAGATCTTCATCTTCTAACTTTTCAGGTCAACCTTGCTGAGATCATGTAATTAGTTTTAGTGTGTAAATTAAATCTTAAATGCACTCAGTTGACAAAAAGGAGACGGATCCCTGTTACCTCCTTACAAAATATGTGTTTTTGTTTTTGTTTTGTTTTATGGGCCTCTGATTCAGGCTCATGACTGCAGACAAAAAATACAATATGTGCCTGAAAAAAAAAGACGAAAGAATTTTATAACATTAAAAACCTGAATAGCCTTTAATTCTTCAGTACATTTTATGTAAAACAGGTTGGGTTTTTGTTTTGTTTGGGGTTTTTTTGCCATGTGCATTTGTTCACATTTGTAAATGACTTAATGGAATTCTCACTTTATGTTTATTTGTGTAATGTGTATAAAATGGGTTTGTGACTTAAGCATATTCATATATGGTCAGTGGTTACTTTAATATTGTACTGCTGCTGGTAACTTTTGATGTAGAACTTGCCTTTTGATGATAAAGTACCTCTAGGTTAGACAGGGAGGGAAGGCTCTTTGAAAAAAAAAGTGAATGTTCTCCAATGTTTTCTTAACATATTTGCAGAAGCTTTCAAAAGGAGTTTCAGTCAAACCTCTTGGCAGTACAGTATTCTTGTATTTGTTATTGTCTGTGTGTAGGTACTGGTACCTTTTTTTGTTTAAAATGTTTTAAGTGTTGGCTTTAAAGTGAATTTATCTTTAGTATGATAGTAATATGAAAATTATAGGTTTTGTGTGCAGAGAATTTTTTTATAAAGTGCTTTGTAAAAAAAAAATGTATTCTAGCTTTCGCGGTACATATGTGTGATAACTTTAATATCCATGACAGTTAAGTGCAATTATTTCATCACTCTAAAAATGCTATTTTTGTGTCGGTTACTGCAGGTGTTTTCATGTCTTTGCAAAGTGACACATTTTGATGCCTTCTTGATAAAGTGGTAGAATTTTTGTAGCTTTCTAGAAACTTTGTATTCATACAGTATCGATTGAAAATAAAGAAAATGAAAATGTTTTGTGCATTTATCTTAAACTCCTACATCAATCTCTTTCTTTAATGTTGAGTGCAACTTTCAAAAAATATTTTCCAAAATACCACAAGGCCAGATTTACAGAAGCATCTGGCTACCTAAAGATGCAGAAGGACTTGTAGCAAGACTTACAAAACCTGTAGCAGCGCATTCTCTGCTGGCACATCTGGAAGCCATGTTCAGCAATAAGTGCAAGCACATTCTAGCATTAAACCCACAAGCAAAGGTAACTATCTCTAGCTTTTGTGTCTTTGAAACAGTGTGTTAATAAATACCATTTAAACCATACTTTTTAAAAGGGAAAAGCACCCATTTCCCTTTATTCCAAAAGCAGAAATAATCTATTCAAAATGTTATGTAATAAATGAATATCAAATACATCACTACCATGACAGCAAGAACTGACTTAAGAACATGGTGGTTATCTGAGGTTGAGGGTGTTTCTTTCAACAGACACTGAACTCAGCCAGAGCTTCAGTCCTAAAAACATAACCTGTTTCAAGAGACTGATTCCTTGTTTATCTTATTACAAGCACATCCCCCAACTAGCACCTGTACCTGATATGAGGAGAGGAAGGAATGGAAATAACTTGCTGCTGTGTTTATGAAGTGAAACCAGCTACCGATGGGGGGGGGGGGGGAGAGAGAAATAAGAAAGAGTAAGGACGATATCCTGGATCAGCTGAAGTAAATGGAAACATGACTAGGCCTTAGCAGATAAAAATCATATATCTGACTCATTCATTCTTCTGCTTCAAAAGAAGAACAGTGGGTTTTGAATAAACCACATTTCCCTTCCCACAAACTCCAGTTGTCCTTTGGGTGGCTGATGTTCCACTGCCATCTTAAAAATACCACCAGAGCACTCCACCACGTGCAAGATGAATGGGTTGAAAACAAGACAAACAGACATGGTCTCTTTTGACCCTTTTCTCTCTTCTTCATTTCCCATTAAATATCTGGCTTCAGCACTTTGAAGTCAGGTTGCTGTTTCAGCAATAACCTGTTTCTTAATTAACCTTCTGCTTAATTAATTTAGGTTAAAAACCATAAATCTTCCACCTTGGGGAAAATGCCATGCAGCATTTCAGGCTGCGAGTCCCAATGCAGTGTCACATCATCAGTTCATTAACCGGCTGCCTTCAGCAGAAGCAACAGCCTCTCCCTAACTAAGTGCAGTCTGGTTCATGTGAACGCAGCAGCATGGCCAAGGGATGAAGACGAAGGCCCAGTACTCCATACCGTTTTATGAACTGTTTAATAATGAGCTCTAAGGTGGTCTATGGAATTTTCTACCACAGACGACTTTTTTTTTTTTTTTTTTTTGGGGGGGGGGGGGGGAGGGTGGGGGGCGGAAAGTAATGTGCAGCCTGTTTTACTCTACGAATACAGAACACGTGCAATGTGCCCAAAACGGAGCCTCAGAGGACAGTTCAGGGCTGTGCAGTGTGTTAGCAGATGTCTCTAGTTTCCCTGCACAGCTCTGGCTGTTCACCTCAACCCTGACCTTTAGCAGACTTGCTATTATTGTCTGAAGCCCTTTCAGCAGAAACAGCTGAACAATCTGTCGCACCAAACAGTGGTAACTTAGCAATAGTCATAAATAATTACCTGCCTTGCAGAGAGGTATGACTCTTGCTTAATTGGTTACCGGCTGCAAATTGTGGTATGACTGCTGCTTAGAGAAAGCTGGAGGTGTACTGGAGCCCGTAGAGATTTGGTGAGGATGGGAAGGGCAGGAGGGAGTGGAGGGACAGTGAGAGTACTAAGATTAGAGGGAAAAGGAAAATCGTAGAAACTTGAGTGTATGCGACCAACGAAATGAGGAGTAAGATGTTGCTCTTCGTAGAAAATGAAAAGCTGATGAAAGGAGAAAATAATAAGAATGAAAAGGATAAAAATAGTTTGAAGACCAACCAAAGAAAAAAAAATCCCCCCAAACTTGCCCTTCCCAATAATAAAGTACTCTCTTCAAAGGGAAAGGGCTGGCAGAGCTGCCACAGACCTCTGCTACACTGGTGTTTTTGTGTGACTCAGTGGAGAATGGGAAGAGGGATCTCACCAGCAGGGCACCCTATACCCTCTCTGGTAGATGAATAGGCATCTGCTTGGTTTCTTTGGGAAAAATAGACAGTGAGCAAGGAAAAGCAGTATCTTGAAGACTATCTGAAGAAAAACAGCTAAGCAAAGAGACTTGAGTGCTGGACACTGATCTCAGTTTAGCCAGAAGGGGGTGATATTTTTTTCAGGTCATCTTCCTTCCACAAAGTCATACAAGTTTCAGTGCACGTGCACACAGACACAGACATACCCCCACCCATCCACCACCACCATCACCCCCTTCCATTACAGGTTTAGGGCGCTAAATTAAAATTAAAAAAGAGGTTGCTTACCATGCCTCTACCCTATTCTAGAGGTGAGTGCACAAGAATGCAACCCTGATTTTGTTAATTGGGAGCAGAAAGCCAAATGAAAAAATATTTGCACAAGTCTGCCTCAGAATGTCTCTGACAGCTGTTAGAGATGTTTACATACTGGGAACAGTTTTAGAGCTCTAAGCCTAATAGCTCCCCCCTTGCTTCTCTACCTCTAAAGTCAACGATGTGCCAGTAAGGATGTTGGCTGAGGCCATCAGAGCAATGCAGAAGCTGTGATTAATACACACACGTCCCTTTTCATGCTTCTCATTTACACTGGTCAATGAAGGGGTTAGTTCACTATCCGCTTTGAGGTAAAAGTCTTACCTTGCAATGTACATGAATGCTTTGCTTTATGGACCTCCAACAAAAGGAGAATATGTCAGTAGTTTTCAGAGACTTACTGTTTGAACAGAGCACTGAGCTGTGCAGTCAATTTTGTCAGTAGGTTAACAAAAAAAAAAACCCTACAAACTGATTATGTTTTTCCTGCCCTGAGCATACATTTATTAGGCATTATTTAAAGTTCCTTCTCTATTTTTTTGGCAGAGCCTAAAGAACAAGTATTTTTTCCAGACTTTTAAAAATTCCTTTCTGCTAAAATCATACATTCTCTACGGCATTATCAGAGAATTTATTTTTCCAAGATTCTTGTCTTTTCTTATCCTTTCACCTGTGATATTGGACTTCATAGTGAACACTATACTTGGCAAAATGTGCAAGAGCAGCATTCAGAATTATAACTGATCTTTTTAGTACCCTATGAGAATGCTTCCTTTTTTGATGCAGGTCTACAATTATTAAGGGGGAGAGGAAAGGAATACCTGTTAACTTCCTGATATATATCTTTTCCATTAATTTTAAACTGAAACCACATACGACAAATTCAGACAAAAAAGTATTAGAATCAACTACACAAATGTTACAGCATTCTAAAACACATATAACTTGATTGCTTCATTTTAAAAGATATGTACTGGTTTTACTGTGTCTATATTGTATTTTTTTTTTGGTAGGCTTTAAACTAAGCTTTATCATCAGAACACCATGATGGGTGGAAACTCGATAATTCACACCACCTCCACAGTTTACAGCAATAATTTGGAGGACAGCACATTAGTCTCAGCAGATTTTCAGTTCCCTTATCTCTGCCAGTAATCTCCTGTTCTGAGGGAGGTAGTGGTGAATAGTGTTTGGTAGGTGCTTGGAGACTCCCAAGCAACAGGCTCTAGATAAGCATGGAGGAGCCTGTACATGTGGCGCAGTAACAAGCAAACTCCCAACCTCAGAAGACAAGCTGCCGGTTGCTGGCACAGGTGAACAGATGAGCCTTCCTGCACAGTAAGAACATCCATGTTTCACAGTCAACAGAAGGACACAACTTACTGTGTGGAACTAACACATGAGCAGTGGGATCAAGATTTAAGAGACTTTTTTCCAGAATTTTTCTTTGACTGTCCCCTTCCCTGAAAGGCTGTTACAGATCACTTGAGTGTAGTATCACCAGGCTCGCAATTCCTATTCATGCTGAATGAGGAAACAGAGGGCACACAGAGCACTCAAACTACTACGCTGAGAAGTTAGTGCATGGATTAGGCTTTCTGGGATGTACCTGAGATGCATGAGAAAGCCATGGATGCAGCAGCAGACCAGTTACTGATAGTAAAGCTCTGGGAGGAAGCAGAGAGTTCAAGATCAGGGCTGAATACAGGTTCACAGTGAGAAAGGCAGATGGAAGGTCAGAGGAGAGCAAGGATATAAGAGATGGAATTAGAGCAGCACAATGCTGGCCTGTGAAGTGGTCTGTCAACCCCAGCAACCAGCTCTTCCTTACTAGAGGAGTGTATGGTAGTAGGAAGCAATGCAATGCATCTGTGTCCAGAAAGTGGGGAAAAGGGAAGCAGTGAGACTAGCAGCTCTCCAAACATACACCCATGGCTAAAAAAAACAGCACATCATCTGGAGCTCATGGCTCCCTTGTTCACAAGACAGACAAGTATTTATGCATAAAGGATGGTCATGATTACAAAGAAAATTTATGGATTCTGATACCTGCATAATATAATATGAGAGGTAAAACAACAGAAACTTCTCTGTGCCTGAGTGAACAAATAAGCTTGAAAGTCTGACCAAGACGACTCAAAATGTCTCAGAAAGAAACATTCATTATTACTGCCTTTCGTTACAAAGTTGTATCAAGCCCTGTAATAACTATATTTAAGCCTCCATGTGATAATGAGGCTAATCTTTGTGTTTATACAAAGAACCACTTTGTGGTCTGAATGCCTGACAAAGTCTCTCAGTTAGAGGCCCATGAGGCTCGTGCATGTTCCAAATTTTCTCCTCAGACCCCCAATTACAGTGACCCAGCTCTTTGGGGATGCTCAAGAGAAGAATATGGCCCTATGACAACAGCTAGACCTTGACGGGTTCTGGTGCCTGCTGCTGCAAAACGGTCTATTGTAGAGTATGCTGTGATACTGAGTCTTACCAGGCTTTGCTGTAGTCATTTCATGACTGCACCATGTCTCAATCTGTTTACCTGCAAGTACTCGGTATAATCAGGTTAGATAAGACAATTACCACAGTACGTAACCTTTGGACTTTGGCTTGAGGCTTCTACTTTCCCTTCTGGAGAGAGCACATTGTATTTCATTGTCTACTTTATTTCTTTCTCCTTTATTACAGCTGTGCTCACTACATACACAGATTAATTTTCCTGGAGGCATGAACAATCAGACAGAATCTAGAGGACGTTTAAATAAAGAGATCATTTAAAATGGTCTTTGAATTAATAAATACATATAAAGATAAATGGAAACATAGAGATATACAGGACATACAGGTACTACAAACAAAACATGACCTGTCTTTCAACGTACTCCATTTATATGTGCACACAACGGTGCGCTCAATGCTAGGATATCCTCGAAAGCAATAGGCCTCTGTTCTTTTACCTCTCTGGATGAATTTGTGATCTCAGCTGGGACACAGGAAATTTTCCATGACCTCAGGTGAGTGAAGGATGGCTCCCTAGATAATATATTGTTCCTAGTAGGAACAGTTTATCCTAAAAGAATACCTAAAGGCACAACCTAAATTCTTGACTAACTGAATCTATGTTGACAGAATATGCACTTCCACTGTAGCCCCTAGTAATCAGCACAGGAGAAAGGAACTACCAATTTAAAGATGCTGGTGACTTGTAGGGAGGCAAGCTAACAAAATCCCCTTTTATCTCTCCCTCCCCTCATCTTCCTACCTGACCTTCATTTGATCTCCTCGTAAAAATCTTGAAGGTTTTCTCCTTTCTGCTTTCTGCATCTCTATTCAGTAAGAACTGCTGCAGGGTTCATCATAAATAACTACATGAACATCAGCTAATTCCAAGTCTCCTCCAGAAATGGGCTGAACCTCTCATGCCTAATTAACACAGTATGGAACAGGACTCTCAGCACAAGGTAATCTGGATTTGGTGAGACATTTGGTTTATCTTTTTCTCAGCCCTCTCTAGTACACTGTCTGAATACATAATGTAGAAATTTATCCATTAACATCAACATAAATTAGACACAGTTAAAGTTGGAAAGATTTGATCTATCTAAACAACCACTACAAAAAATACCTGTTCCTCCCCCACCCTTTCTCACTATATCTGCTTTAGCAACACAGTTCAGTACACATCTATCTCCTTAGTCTACATGTATTTTTAGAGAACTACTAACTTACGGGCAAACATAGTACATCAACTTTTCCTTTATCTTCCAAAGCTCTCACTCACACCTGCAGCATGCTACCTGTCACTTTCAGTGGCTAAACATCAATTAAACATTAGCCCAAATCCCTGCTGAACAGAAGGAAAACTGTACCAGTTAATGTATTGGCTTCTTGTCTTCTGCTGAGACAGCAAAGACAGGTAAAATGCTTGCTTTCTGTTTTTCACAACATCATTGTCAATACAGTAATGCCATGTATTCTGTTGGCTCAGGGCCACACACTCTACCATCTGGCCTATGTGATACCCTACGTTACACGGCACCTAACATAATGGAGGGCCTGTCACTCCTGGAGGCCTCTACGTATCTCTGTTGTAATACAAACAGTAACATGAAGCTCCAATTTACTTCCAGCCTTGCTACCAACTACTGTTGAAGGTAAGTCACTGGAGGAGACAAACTTTTGATTTTATTCAAACTATCCTTATATCCCTCTGAAAAAGATCAAGACCAAGTGTTGCAGAACACTGATCTTGCAAGAGATGCTCAAAACCTTTGCCAGGCCAGGAATACAACTGTGTTGTGTGATACATTGGCAAGAAATGGTTTAAAAGCTGAGTGAGGCACCTCAGTTGAATTAAACAATTCAAGGGAAACTGGGACTCCTAAGCACATAGAAATCATCTCACTATCCACAGAAAAGTTATTACTCAAAAAGCTTTTGTGCTTACCAAATAATCTAATCTCTAGTTACTGCAGAATGGTTTTTCTTCTCTCTTTGAACTGAATTTCAATATGTCCTTGCATGAAGAACATAATGAAGTACATGCCTACGGCAAGTGTTTAAAGCACTATCTTCTATTTCTAGAGACATTTCCAGGAAACATGATACTGTGGTATAAAACACCTCTGGCTTTATCACAGACTCCTTCATCTGTGTCACTTTTTGCTCAGGGGATGACACTTGGATAGAAGAGGATTTAAGGCAAACACAGTCCAGCAGAATTTCATTGTTTCTCATCTATGCAGATAACAAGCTGTGCCTTACTCTGGAAGGTAGACATGACAGGGCCTGTAACCTGGAGCCAGTAGGGAACTCTTTAGGAGAACTGAGAGGCACAAATCCAAACACTAATTCCCTCATCTGCCAAAGGTGTGTCTTTAAACAGGCAAAGATTAACACTGAAGAGACAGATCCCACTGTTGATGTCCACACTGCAGAAATATAATTGTTCAAGTTACACAACAATAGCTGACAGCAGGATTCATCTTTCTATTCAAAAATCACAGCCTCCGTGAAGTGGGACATTCAAAACCAGTGATCAGGCACAAAGCTCATTTTTAGGGTGGCTTGGTGACTCCCTGTGGGTACTTCATGTGGATCCTGAACACAGTCTTAAAAGCAAAACATAAAACCATACTTTTGTCTCTTTCTGAAACGTCCTCCATGCAGGGCCCCTCTTGTTATGCATTTACAAGTTAACTGTCAGCTAGATGCTGAAAGGTTTCCAGGCCTAGTCGTACTGGGCCATTCAAGAAAGTACATAAGCATGTGTGGAGAAGCTTGTGTAAGAGGCCAGACTCTATTAATATCTCTTAGTCACATGTGTGAGATCTTTCTGCTGCTCCACCCTGAGGCCCAGGGAGGCATCACTATTTTTCCAGCTCTGCCTTCACTGAACAACTCAGCTAACAGCATCAGGCGAAGTAGTGATTTTCTGATGTTTGGCCGAGCTTGTTAACATTGTCATTCCAGCACATTTTAACAAGTACAGACAGGTCTGGGCATTAGTCATATTTCCACAAGCAGGTTTTTTTTTTTTTTCTTTTCCTCTTTTTCTTTTCTATCTTATCTCTCTTTACTGGGCTTCAAAGCCATCAAAAGAAACAGATGTGTGAATGTTATAAAATTATATTGCTAAATCAGGGCTTTTCTTCTGACTTTATTCAAGTTCTATGTCAATGACAGCAAAGGCTTGCAAGAGAGCCAACTGCTCTGCATTGAAAGAACTTAAAGAATCATAGGTTATGAATCAAGCACCCAGGCTTAGGGCATATCTAAATCAATACTGCCCTCCCAGCCTTAATTTAATTTCTTTGTACATACATGTTATTCGGCAGTGTACAACCTCCAAATTGAGGCTAGTGTTTTTAGTGGACTATCTGCCTCATCAGGCACTGTATGCAGGGCTTTTCGGTACTTTGGCCCATCTTCACTAGTCAGAATGAGGCTCTAGCATCACGTATTCTGGAGATGGAGTTGGTCACTTCTGCGATTACTTTAATGGTATTTGGATCCTTTAAAAGCATGGAATTAACTTCCTGAGGTTTCTCTGAGTGTAAGTCTGGCCTGCAGTCCCCAACAAGGCTGTGCTCTAGCTGAAGCCAGTCAAATGTTTCTTTCAGCTTGTTTCAAAGCACTAAAGCTGGTACATGGAGAGCTTCTGAGGGAACTCTTGCAATGAGTTCTATTTCTTAGCAAATTATCGGGCCACCTTGCCAAAATCAGCTGTTTGTGTAAGAGGTGCTTGAAGCAACATAAGAAAGTATCCCATTTCTTCCCTTTTTGCAAGACAAACTAACTCTCAATCTGGGCTGTGCTCACTATGCATGAAGCAAATTCAAACAATACCATTAAGGAATTGTAATGATCAGTTATGGACAATAGAGCTGTGAAGGTTGTTATCAGCACCAAAGTCATTTTTGTTATGCCTCTGATCCCTGCCGAGCAGCCCAGGCCACAGTACAGAACTGCTGGTGTACGGCTCTGCGACAGCAGCTGACAACACGCCTCCAAACCAGAATGCATGTCACTAACTACAATCCGCCTGCTCCTTTGGGGCCCAACAGGCTGCACCAAACGAGACAGCAGGGCTCCCACTCTGCAGAGCAACAGATCGCAAGGCATTCAGCAGTAACAGGGTTACTCTTATGTGGCAAAATGCACTACAACATGAATTCGAGTGCTTGCTGCAGTATGGCAAAACAGATTGCATAGCATTAGCACTGGTGACAACAGGGCACTCATTGTGTAGGGCAACAAGTCACATAAGAGAATGTGCGAATGTGACTGGCTGGGCACATTTAACATATGCATAGCAGAGTGACATATGGCAATTGGTGACTTGCCTATCACAGATGCTGCAAGGCTTTGTTTTGATACAGTGCATGGTGCAGATCCAGTACATCTTTTCCCCCTTTGCCAGGGGAGCAGTTTCAGTGCCAGAAGCACTTTCACTCACCTCCAGGCACCATGGATTCCTAGTGCTGTGAATTCTTCTATTTGTGTTGTCCAGTCTTTCTATTACTGAAATCCTATCCATCAGCCAAAGCCTGTGGCATGCTGATAAATAAATACATTAAACCTAAAAAGATGGCTGAGATGGATTCCTACTTCAGTTCCTTGTGACTTTGCATTTGGGTTTCTGTTTACTTCTGTAACAAAAAAAAAGACAATCTATTTCTAGAAGTGTTTACTTTTTCATTAGAATTTTTGTTTTCAATAGTTTCTATTAACAATATAAACAGATAACTTGATTACAATAAATAGTGACAAATAGATTATTTTTCCAATTCTGTTAAGTGAAGTTTAAATGGAGGTGAATTTTCTGTCTGTGAAAATGGACAATACAAAATTGTGTTTTCCTGGCCATGGGACAGACACAAAATGGAAAAGAGGTTCTATCAGCTTGCTCATGTACTTATAAATAGGGAGGAAGATTTTGAAGCTGTGAGAAGAAATTTGTTTCTCCCAACAGTTCAGTGTCACCCTCTCTCAGGCTAGAGCAACCAGCAGGAGAGAGGTAGCTGTGTTCTTTGTGCAGGACCCTGAGACGGCACAGTCTGATAACTACAGCATCACACTATGGCTAAGATGTTGAGATCTGCTCTCATCTCTGCCACTGGCCATCTGTGTGACCATTAGCCAATCGCTTAAGTTCAACATGGCTCATAATGAAGACAGCTATATTCACCTCAGTGCACGGCTTTGCAATTGCCTGCTGATGCCAGACTGGAAGAAGAGGCAGGGGCTGACCTCACAACACTGGATCATCTAACATGGGTCACGAAAGATTCATGAGATAGTAACAACTTCTACCAAGCTGCACTCCTTGCAGTCTGAGGACCCGGGAGTCAAAGTCTTGCATCTTACTCTCTATTCCTTTCATTATCAGTCTTTGCTCATTTGCCTGTTCATATGTTTACAGGATGAAGAGGAAACCAAGTCAACACAGATTTAAAACACTTTCTATACACAGAATCAGGGGCCAAGCAATGTCAGATGACAACTAAGCGCTACTTCCTGCAATGGGGGTGGATACAGACTCTGTCCTCCCCAGATTTCTGCTTGACTAAACCACAAGATGCAGAATCAGATTACAACATGGAGGGGGCAGCTGCCACCACCGCCCACAGATGAGCAGCTTGAGAACTGCCTAGCTGAGAGCAGTTTTTTTTTCCCTTTGTGTGCCTTTTACTTTTTAAGAGCCAGTCAAGGAGACGTGCTGCTTCAAACTGGGTCTACGGAGTAGCCATACTCTAAGTCAAGGGGTGTAACGTGCACTGGTACTACCTTATTTCAGGAGGAAGAGGTAAAGCTGACAGCAGCCTCAGAATAACTGGCTTTACAACTGCAAATCTCTGCTGCACCTAGGCTGCCTGGAGATAACCAGGCTGCTGCTGGCCTCTGGATCCTTGAAGTAATTTGCTACTCTGCTGCAACTCAGTGGACCCCTGAATTGCTGTACTTACATACAAAAATATGAGCACATGTGCAGTAAATCTGCTAGTTCTGACTGCATCCTATTTGCCCTGCAAGCACCAACCATCTGTGCAGCAACTGTCCAAGAAGTTCAGGCTATATCAGACTCTCTGGGCCTGTGCTGCAGTGCTGGTCTACATGTTTGCAGTCCTCAGCCAACAACTCTGGCTAACTAGCTGATCACTCAAAACTACTGCTTCATCTGTGCTGTTGGGAAGAAATCCCAGATAAAATAGCCTCAGTCCTCAAATTTGGCTTGGAAAAATGTCTAGGTGAGGAACAAAATACATACGTGGGAAAAAAATGGATTTGCATTAGTCCTGTTTCTGTAGAAGTGATCACACTAACTGACAGAGAAAGGGCGTAAGAAGGAGGAGTTTTGCCTTGAGACTAGCTCCCTCTACAGCCTGATTTTCAGTAGCCAGAACATGCACATCTTTTTAGACAAACATTTGTTTAACTGCTACTCATACCTGGAAAAATCTTGTGGAAATGGATGGAGTCAGATGGGTTTCCCAGATTTCTGAGAAATCTGTGCTTCCCATCCTCATCAGGTTATTAGCTCATCTTTTGCTTTCCAATATCACAGGGATGGTGGACTACTACACCAATGAGTCAGATTGAAAAGCAGTCAGCCATTCATTTTAAATGCTTTCACTGGAACAAATGTCATATTAAAAGTTGCTGATAACATGGTAAACAAGAAATTAATTCCTGAATTTCCTGAGTTAACTGAGAGCAGAATTTGTCCCCCATACACGGACCGTGCATTGTCTGCAGCTCTTCTCATTTGTTCCCTCCAGCAAGTCAAGGTACTCCTGGTACTCCTTTAGTGCGGTGATATGACAGTTAAATCTGGCCGCCTCCCTGCAAAGCTGCAGCGCAGAGCTATCCCCGTGGTGGCAGGTCCTACCTTTCACCGGCCCCACAATGACACCTAGTGGCTTTCCAAGGGGCACTGGGCAGGCAGCAAGAGCTGCTTTCCCCCGCTTCGGCACACATTTCCCATCTGCTCCTTTGACCACTTCAGGGATGGGCATGCACTAAACATGGAGAAACACAAACATGGGATGCTGTAGCATAACTTTTAAAAGAAGCAGGCGGTGGTCCCCAAGGTTCTCTCCTCACCGTTTTCAAGGTCAGAAGGCGCACTGCCTGATGTCTGCTTTCCTCACTTCTCGGACATGCAGAACAACGACACATTAAAAAAACTGTCAAGATCTGCAATGGAATTGCATCAGTAGAAATGTTTAAATTGCATCTGGAATCTTATCTACAAACTACGTTCTCACTGACGTACAGGGTGAGTATGAAGCAGGCATTAAGCCAGGGAAATTCCACATTTTATATTATACAGGATATCAGATTAGACAATCACAGTGGATCCTTCAGGGCTTAAATCTGTGATTCTGCTGGAAAGTAAATAGCTTCTCTATTTGCCCTCAAGAGAGTAAAAACCTCCTTGCATGACAAAAAGAGCTGTTTTTAAGTGCTCAGAATCCTTTATTACACATAATGCAAAATCAAGAATACTAATAGATAGAAAGAAATGATCTAAAGTAGACATGAGCATAACCACTGGCCACCTGCTTCATTTCTCATCTGCCAGGCAATGGTTATAAGTTACACTGCTATGTTAGAGAGTTAACAAACTCCCTAGAAGAGCAGGAGTTGTGTTCCATCAACTGGGTGAATAGGTAGGAGGCATCTCCCAGTGCCATTGCTTTTTCTGCCCCAAAAGTCACTGCATTCCACAGCACTGTGTATGCCAAGCATAAGCTGCAGCCAATACTTTTGATCAAGTTAGTATAAGCCATTTGCTGAGCCAGCAGGCAGAAAGCACCGTAGAGTAACACTGTGCTACTAAGTCTGTAATGCATCAATGCATAATGGAGCTCATAGCTGCAGGCATTGCCAAGGCAGACTCTGACTTTACCATGGTTTCACTGAAAACAGATGAATGCAGTATTGTCAACTTCAACCAGCCAGAAAACATGTCATGCACCCAAAAAACACACAATAGAATTAAAATAATAAAAAAAAATCCACCATTTCAAGGAATTTTGCTTTTATATTTTGGTGTGTCCAGTCCACTGTATTCAAGAGGATGGAAAACCTCACTTTTATATTTATAATCATAAGAACTTCTACAATCCACACAATCCACCAGGTCTGGCTTTTAGGCCAATACAAAATATTAAGCCATATCATAAAACTGTGGGAACTGCCAGCACTGAATGGAGCACACATTTACAGAGACAAACAATCCCACACAGGCAAACAAAGGGCCTCCTCCAAGTCCTAGAACCAGTGCTGAGAGCCAGACTAAGCATTAGCCAGGAGTGGTAGTCAAAGTGTAGCATGTCAATGAAACTAGTAGAGCTACTTTGCTAGAAACATTTAAAAGGAGATGATAGCACATTTACTTGACTGTACTAAGAGTTTGCAGAAAGTTCATGTCTTACACATGCCTATAATACAGAGTGCTTATTTTTCTAGCTTTTTTGTTCTCTTCAAGATTTCTACCTGGCTCTCCAACAGCCACTCTTGGAGACTGGAGGGATGGATCATTATTATATATAGAAATCATTATATTCAGAATCATTAGTTGGCTAAGAGTCAGGAAAAAAAAAAAAAAAAGAAGAAGAAGAAGAAGAAGCAAAAAAGAGTCTGTTTCCCAATGTGCAAGATACAGTCTTCCTAGTAAAAATGACGCATCATGTCTTACACAAAAGGAACAACTACCTGGTAGCATAAAACTGCTTGTTTGCTTTAGACAAATAAGATCCTAACTGTTAAAATTCAAAGACTAGTCCTGAACACACATTATTGCTTTATTTGCTGCTATTTACCAGCATTGCAAATTGGCTTAGCAACCACACCTCATTCTCTCACATAGATCTCCTCTCACATATATTTCAACGGCAGATGCACTCATTAAAGTTAGGACAAAAATGCACTGACTCCCACTGAGGGAAAAACTCACTAACAACATTGTGACAACAATAATTTGCACGGACTATCTTTTCCAGGCACAAAGGAAATGGAGAAAGGCTGAGCAAGTAAGGTAAATTGTTATCTGGGGGTAACCACTGGCTAGAGTCCAAGCCAAAATTGGCCACCAAGTTACAAATAGGTACAAGCAAAATCAAATTAGTCTTGCGCAAGTTCTGCAATTAAATATTGAAAATGGGCATTTGGGAGACTCCAGTATAGACCCACTATGTTGCAACAACTTGCTAGCAGTTCTCATTCTCTTATAGACTGCTCTCACATGGCAGCTGGCAGAAGGCTAGACCATCTGGAGAAATTGCTCATGATGTTATGTGACATGGAAAAGCAAAGCAAATAGCCAGTAAAAATATTAGCCTACTTTCACAATAATCCCCATTTGGTTTCCCCTTCGTCTCTTGCAGAGCTGCATATGAGCCTCCGAAAACTTAGGGATAAATCTTAAAGTTTGGCTCCTCCAGACTGGCCATCTCTGGCTACAGGTGGTCAGATGGGGATTCTCAACCACCTGGTTTCACTGCTTGATTTGCTCCAAGGACAAGCCCATCTGCTGTCTTTGGAGGCCAGCCTTTGCCTGCCATGACTGTTTCTACTCTGGCATACAAAATACGTTCGCCTAGGTTTGCAGTACGCTTGTAAATCTTCAGATAGTGGGCTACCATTCAGCTTCTGTCATACACCAGGAGGTATGTAACTGATAGTTTTGAATATGGTATGAAGCAGTAATTAGACTTCTTGGACATCTAAACACTGTGTATACAGAGGACTGAGAGGTTGGGTGGTCCAAGCAGCATAATTGCTTATCTTTGACAATGATAACTAGCCACAGCCACTATTAACAGCCTTGGTCCTTCCCACAAATTGATAAACTCTGCAAGGGAAAATACCTGCAATGTTCCTAGTGTCCAATTCCAGTTTCCCATTCCTACTTCTGTTACCTCTCCCTTTCCTCCAAGCCATCATCATTCTGTACAACACAAAAGAGGAGCCTAATACATCACAAGCCTACATGCACCACTGTCTAGACCGAAAGATATTGCTAGAAGTTTAAAAAGCATGCGGATAGACAGTGTGAATACGAAAAAGCACAATCTAATATTGTGAAGATGTAATCTACCACTTCAGTTTTTTTGCATAATTTCCACAGAATTAATGTATCATCACAGGTAAGTGTCTTACTATGTAGATGGCAGAATTCAAAATGGCCTATGCTAGAAGACTGGCTATGAAGAAAACATTCTGCTTATAAAGTGCTTGAAGCAAAAAGGGCTTTTGTCCCTCCCTGTTCATGGCTAAGCATATGACTAAACTTCTGTTGAACAGTGAGCTGATCAGTGTCCTGTCAATACTTTGGGGGATGCCCATGAAACAGAAGAGAATTTATACCCAAAAGAAATACAGTACTACTTCCTCGTTATTTTCCTTGCTTCTTTTTTGTCATACTGGACTCATTCTTTGACACTTAAGTATCCTGTGTTGCTTGCAATCCTTTTGAAGTGATCCTTTTGTCCCGCCAACAGTTTATCTTCATGCAGACAGAGCATTACACCACCTTCCACAGAGTAAGTATGCTTATTCTCCTAAGCATACCTGTAATTATTTTGTTATTGCAACGCGGACATAGGCTGAAATAAAACCATTCAATCTGGACTTTTAAACTGGATCACAGCTTAACTCTTCTCAAGAATGAGCTAAATCTAGACATGGATACCAGAATCCAAGTAAGCTTACTTTTGGGTCTGCTGTTTGATATTTCAGTTTCAGATGTGTTTTGATTTTGAGCTTTTATGTGCTCCAGAGGGAAACTGAGCTGCTGGCTGAGAACTATCTCCCCCCAAAAAACCTCCCAAAACTAAACAATCCTCTGAACAAACTTTGTGAGTGAATTCTAAGCGTATTTGTAAAAATTGCTCTGCTGTTTGTAGCCCTGATCTGACCTCCACCACCAAGTATGATTACAAGGATTTTTTCCTCTCATAATCTGACATAAGAAAGCACTACAAAACAGTCAAAGGATACATCAAGTATGAGTTTATTAAGTATGCTTTTATTTCAAAATCAGTTATGTTTCCTGCCAGGTTCTACTAAACCAATATAGAGCTGACAGAGTAGAGCAATCGTCTACAGAAAAGAGACTCAGCACTTGAATAAAAATTGCAAAAAAGCTTCAAAAGAAAAAGCAAGGAACAGCAGGACATCAATCTCTTGTCTTTTTTTCCAGTGCTTCTTTGCTTCTCCTTATTTTATTGACACTATCATCTCCTTCTGTATTCTTAAAGCTCAGCTGTGATGTGAGACAGGTTCAGTAGTAATGTCAATCCAGTGAACTAAACTAAACAGTTCTGGCAGAATTGGCCTAGGGCCACTGATTTCAATGGGAGCTGCTGGATGCGCAGCATAACTGACAGTTAGGCTCTCTGTGGATCAAAAATCAGAATAATTTTGTTCCATCTGGCATTTTTCATAATGCCCACTGTGCCCAATATTGCAATTGCAACACTGCACTTCAAAAATCACCCCTAAATTAAAGGCATAAAAAAATTAACAAGTGCTTGAACAAGTAAAATAGCAACAATCAAATTCTTGTATACTCCAGTTCTTGGGTAATCTGCTTGAGACTCCTTAAACAATCCTTTTTCAGGAAGTGGATACCCCAACAAAGCTCTTTGAAATGCTTCATGTTTTAGTAACTCTAGAAAATGTAGATGGGCATCAAACTGCTAAACTCTTCCTTAGGTCTTTTCTAGACCTCAAGATATAAGATGTGTTGAAGAGCAAACAAGTAAATCTCCAAAGAATTCCCCCCTAAAAGGGGAAGAAAATAGAAGTAGGAGAGGTGGCAAAAAAGATGGAGTGATAGACAGAAAAAATGAAGTGGAGCAAACATATTGTGCTTTTTCCCCAATAAACTCTTCTAGCTTTCAGAAATACACTGGGTAACAGTTTCCTGAGCTAGAGGAGGCAACATTTGTGTTTAATAGCTTTTGGTGAGCTTACTTCCAGGAACGTGACTAGTGTGAATCCCAGTAGGTCTTCAGTATCAACAACAGCCTATAGGAACAAGATCCACAGCCTAACTACATTGTATATGAAGAAGTATCTCTTCATTTCTTTCTCACTTGTTACTAATAACATTACTCACATACCCCATTTTTTGAACTATGAGAAACGGCTACTTATGTTTTCCTAGTCACATTCTCTACTACACATACATTTTTACACTTTTCTATCGTACTTGGTTGTCCTTTTCTAAGCTTACACTCCTTATATACTTTAGTCGCACTCAGCCCAGAAGCTGATCTATATCTTTTATCACCCTACCTGCCTTTCTCTTTACCTTTTCTAGCACTACTGTATTTCTTTGGAGTTGTAATCATGACAATGACCCACTGTTAGAGGTCCACTGCTACACTTATTTCTGCAAATGCCTTTGAGTGCTTCTAAAAGTAACTCCGAATGCAAACAGTAAATGATTTAGCAAATCTCTGCGTTATTAAGTTTCTATAAGGGTTTTCTGAAGCCTGAGGACCTCCTCCTCATACTACATACAAACTGAGAGAGCCTTGTATAAGTATCGGGTCACAAGAATGCATAAATAAAAGCACAGATGTTGACACTGAAATGAACTTACTGTGGGCTCAGTGTCTTATTGTATATGAGTACTATACAACGCAGTGAGCACTGTAGAATACTCACTGCATAAACACGGTACTGTCATATATATGAAGTTAGCCTTTTTTATTAGTTAGTTCTGAATTATTAACAAGAGCTCTGCCAAGATAAGTGTGTGGTTAAAAAAACTGCAGATTGAAGATGTTTCCAAGTTACAAGGAAAATACTGAAAATTCAGAAAGACAGAAAAAGGGTAAGAGTCTGGAAAGAGAAAATGGTCTCCAGATGGAGGATGGGGGAATGCCAGAACTCTTGAAGACTTTTTATTTTAATCCCAATTCCCTAAACATTGGATGTTGTTTATGACACAAAATAGCTTGTATTGTTTGTATGTTACTGCCTGATTTCTAAAGCAATGAAACAAGCTGTGGAAGCCACAGCAGGGTTCCCCTTTAAACACTAAATCAATGCACTACATCTGTTGAAATCCTGGAGAGCCCAAGGCAGCAATGCCAAATTCCAGAGTCTGCACTCAGCAGGAGCTGTGCGGTAAATGTCTGCATTTAGGTTCAAAGTTTGGCTTATTAGCTGTCACCCTCTGAAAACTCTTTGGAGGCTCTTCAGTCAAACTGCTGGAACTGAGACTTCTCCCCTCCATCAACATCTCTGATACAGTGGAGGCTGTGAAAGCCTTGAATCATACAGGGGAGGACAGTGAGGGAAATTCATTTGGGCCCTTTGCAAACCACAGGACTTGACAAAGGCCTGATCCCAAGATGGTGTTTTAATGTTTTTTTTTCAGAGACAAGTTTTCTACTTTTCTTTCTGTGCAGAAAAATAAGTTCTCTGAGCTAACCAAAATGAACTGACACAAAAAACTTTACAGGAGTCCATGAAGTCATGAAAAGCTCCCAATACCTTAACTCTCAACACAGATACTCCTAAGACAGAAAGAGGAAAGAAGATAACCAGAGAGAGTGAAGAGCTCCTACAACAAGAATCAAAAACCTACAGTATTCACAACAGCTGTATGTTACATTTTTCAACAAGAAGTATAAGCCTTTGGAAAAACATACAAAGATTTATGATAGATTTTGCCTTATTAACAATTTTTAAATCAAAATTGCTTGTGTTTTCTAACACAGATGCCCTGGTTCAAATAATTAACATGGCACATGATCTGCTTAAGCAGGAAGACAAAATCTATCATTAAAACTGTCTTTTCTGGCCTTATCTACGGATACAGCCTTTTTCATTATCTGGGTTGGTTTTGAACTTTTCTTTCTGAACCCTAGGATGCTTTTCAGATGTAAAAAAAGTGAGTCTCCTCCAAATTTTCATCTCAAACCATTTAGTTTTTGCTCAAAAAAGCCCCAAGCCATTAATTTCTGTCAATATGCACCTCTTAAGGAAGAAAATCACTTTTCAAAATAATGTAGAGGTTAGAAGCAATATTGCTGACAAAAAAATAACACTTCTGTGGAGGGTATCCCTTTAATCCTCCCATTAGACTCATTCAACTAATCTAGCTAGTTAATCTCTTCTCTAATTCATTCTGGATTGCCCAACCGAATCAATGCTACTGGTTGGATTTTTCATTTGGACTGTAATAGGTTAGAAGACTGTACCATAAGAAAGTTAAGTATCTCTCAGGTTGTCTGTGTCTCAAGAGGCGGGGGAGGCAAGGTTATTTTCCCAGATAATCTGGGAAGTCTATCAGCTAATCAGCAAATCATGAAAGGAAAGAAACAACTGGTGAGAAGTAGAATGGCTGTGAGGTAGCAAGTGGGACAGCAGAGCAGAGGCTGCTCATGTGAAGGGTCCAGATGCCATCTCTCTTAGGGGCACAAATTCATACCATGAAGGAAGTTAAAAGCAGGAGCTCCAAGATCCAGAGCATGATTTAAAAATGCCTGGTTCTGCTGTTCTGGCTGCCTAAATCACTTCTGAAAGGTCCTGATGACACCAAAATCCAGACAGCTTCTTATGTGTTTTTTGCTGGGTGGATCTTTTTGGATAAAGGGATAAAGAGATCATCTCCCTAATAGCCTTTCACAGCTACACATAGGCAACTGCTGCAGGAACAACTGAAATCCTCCCTTCCCTTCTCAGCCTCAGCCCTACTCCAGATGTTACATGGGACACTGAGCACCGCCTCTCAGGAGCCACAGCAAGAGCACAACTGCCGCTGCTGTGTTTGACCTCTTCCAAGTGGGAAAATGCCACACTTCAGGCACTCTTGGTTTTGTCTGGAAGGCTTAAATGATACAAATCTACTCCACTGCCAAACCGCTGATAACTAGATCCTAAGAAAACTTTTAATTAGCATATTGGTAGTGCTTGACATGTGTGAGACAGGGTGTCCTATTTATTTCCATCTTGACATTGAGTTTCTGGCCTCGAACTGTACAGGTCACAACACAACCATAATGTGGTAGATGGCTGCCCACATTTCAGATGTCCAAATGCTTCCTAACATATAGGAAGTGTCATGCAAAAATAACACAGCATTACTGGGATTGAAAATCGAGATTTTCCAAGTGTTTTTAGGCAGAGTTGTTTGAAGAAAGTTTAAGGGAAATGTTGTAAAAATTAAAAACTTGGATTGTTTGACTTTGATGGGAGAAAAAATTTAGAAATACTCCAGTTAGGAAATATTTCTGTCACATCTCACCACCACTGTCCTACTGTCCTAAGATCCTACTGTCTTCCTTAAACTTTACTACCCATTGGATTTACATTTACATTTCCGACAGTGCACTAGGCATTGATGTGTAGGGGTATCAATTTAGCTGTGATGAAACTGCATTTGCTGTCAGACAGAACTTAAGTCATTCAACTGCATGGAATTACAGTTGCCTTCACGAAGAATTTGTTTCACAAATTAACATTTCACCGCATTAAGTTTAAGGTTTTATGTAAAACAGAACTTAATCCAATTCTACTTTCCATAGTTTAATTCATTCAGCATAATCAAATACATACTGCCTAATTAAAATATACAGACAAAACACAGCATAATATTGTACAGTTCTTACTACCCTTTTATATTTTTCATCTTGGCATTCTTATCTATTATGATGTTTGTACTTAAAGGGAGTCTAAGAACAAGCACTAAAATGAAACCACTAAGACGCTAGGCTGGTACTGGAAGACATACCTCTAGTAACTTGATCTTCTTCTGCTGGTCATCCTGTCACTTGCTATTATTTGGAATCAAAATCAAAAAATATGACTGCTCTGAAATGTGCAGTTCTGCCTTTGTACTACTTGACATAGATAAACAAAGAGATTACACATGTGTGTACTTCACATAGGAGTATTTGTTTTGAGGATAAAATGTATTCAAAGTATGAAAGTCTTTCCAAAGCAAGTAGCCTAATCAACCAAATCAACCTAACAGAAGAAAACACCTATCTTCTACAAGATGCCTCCATGTTAACTGATGTATTTTCAAAATTTTAAAATATGCACATCTTAATGGAAGTTGTAACTTCAAAAACTCATGCTGAAGTCCCTTGCTTCTTGTCACTAACAGGAGAAAGCTGGCCCTCTGGGGCTGTTCTTTTATTAGACATTTTTCTAGTGACATATGCTACCGAGCACTTGCACTCAGTCTTGTAACTATTGTTCCTTGAATACCAAGAAAAGGGTGGGTAGCTTTTTTGGTAGACAGTTTTGTAAACCTGTGATGCAAATATTTTGACAGCTCAGTCTCTCCAGCTCCAATATTGTGAAGGGTCTGGAGACTGGTCTGTGTGTGCAAATGTCGGGGCAGGAAGGAAGGAAAAGGAAGGCACTGGAATAGCAAAAAAATCAGATTGCTTACCAGTAACAGGGATTAATTAGTTAATGCTTATAAAGTGCTTTGAAGATGCAAAGCAGTACAGGACTCTAAATACTACTAAGTAATTGAAGCTCTTTAAGTTAATGGATCATGGAATAACAACAGGGATTTCCGTTGTCTGTATTGTATCTAACTACTAAACTTACTCAGCTTATATTTGTCCATTTATGAAATAGTCACAAAAGAACACCCAACAGAATAACCAACAAAATCAGTAAATCAGAACAGCTGGTAACAGCATGGCCACAATAGAATGAGAGCTCTGCCTCAAATGCAAAGCTCTTTAAACTGAAATATATTTTGAAATACACATGAAACAAACATTCATGCACTGGGGGACGAAATTCTGACATCACATGAATGTCAGTTCCTAAAAAATCCATCAGTTCCCAAATTATAGCACTCTGAATCCCGCTGGGACACTCACTAAAGAAATGATCAGTACTGCAGTACGTGTCACAGAGTAGAAAAGCAAATGCAGCATCAGTAATCTGTGCAATTACTTCAGACACTTGTAAAATACCAAGTAAAATCTGGAGCCAGAATTTACAAATCATCTAGCAAAGACTGCAGCTCGGAACAATAAACAATGTGCACTTGTGAAGAAATCTTGTTGCACAAACTTCACTTTTCCTAGGACTGCAAAATTACTGCACACAAGGGGAAGACCGGTCCACTGTTTTGGAGATTCTATTACAGTATCTGCTACAGCAGCTCTCTTCCTACTCAGTTCAAACCGGCTCAGACATAAACAGTCACAAGATGGAAAATTTGAAGAATTTCTATAAATGAAGCAAAATGATTAGCAAAAAAATAGTGGAGGACATGAGGAGTCTAACGGAGCACTGCAGGGATTGTTAGTGCCTATCTCATTTAGAAAGACTAGATGAAATTAATAGAAATACTAAGTCTGATGCTGTTCCCAAGATGAAAAGAAAACAGTAAAAAGGTCATTTAAAGGAAGGCGCACTCCCTGATCACTTACAGCACTATGCCAAAACAGTACCACAAAACCTGCTCAGTCCCCTGTATTTCTCTGCATTCAGCATAAGAAATAAAAATAAATTTTATTTGACAGTAAGTCCACTGGCAAGTGTTATATACTGCCAAAAAAGAGATGATTTGGAGGTAGATGAAACTTTAGGTGCCTGAAGGAAATAATCTAAATCACAGATAATGAATGCGAGAGAAAAAATTAAGATCAGTATTTGGTAGGGGAACGGGAGTGTACATCTTTGATTGCAGACAGTAAGTCAATTGGTAATACAGTACAGGTCTGGATACATGTCATTTTCTGAGTTAAGACCTTAAGTAGAGCTATTTAGAAAGCTTCATTTGATTCGAAGAAGGGGTAAGGCATGGTGGAAAAACTTCAGCACCATGTAACAGAACAAAGGTTTTCCAAATACTCCTCCACTAAGTGCTTCTGAGAAGGATTCTAACAGCGCTTTGCTATGCCCTAGCTTTAACACAGATACACTGTATGAGGGAGAAATCTTAAAATCCTGAAAGTTCTTTTGAATCACTGTAAATTTCTCCCTACAGGCACAGAACTTCTATCTACACAAAAAGAGTGACTGCCCCTATGCTAGAAGTAAAACAGCCTAAGAAATGTGAGTAGCAGCATTCTTTCACACTCTGATGTTAGAACTGCTGACTACGAGCATAGCTAGGATCCATCTTAGGCATTAATAAGCAACTGTGCTCAATTTTTAATGCTGCAGATGGAGAGGAGAAAAACAGATAACTTGACTGTTTGTGAAAAATCATAAAAGTCCAAATTTGACAAATTTGGTGAAAGAAAGCTTGCTGTGTCCTTTGCCCACTCCATGTGAATACCACTTTAGGCATTCCTCCTACCAAAAATAGTGAGTGTTGACTGCAAGATGATTCTTATCACTCAATCAACTCCTGGCACAAATAACTTTGATGGTTAATGCAGGGAAATTATCAAATCACTCTCAGAAGTAAGGTATTTGATTAGGTGAGTGAAATAACTTCCCTTAACCATCAGAAACTATAAGAAGTGTAGAGTTCAGTTCCAGCATGCTGAAAATGCCCACTGAGGCTGACCAAAAGGACAGAGAACCAAAAAAAAAATTGGCTTCTTGTCAAAATGCTTGCTCACACCCTTAATTTTAAATATCTGATTAAGCTACTTACTTCAAGAAACTACTTTGATGTAAAGGTGACAATTTGCTAAATGAGGATCAGTTTACCATCAAAGTTGTCTGCAATTGACTTATCATCTTTATAACCAAGTACAAGGTAAATTACTGTAAATAAGAAATGAACTTGTCTCACTTCTTAGTAATTTCACAAATGAATGCTCTCTTGCAATCATATTTAACACACTTAATTAGTTTTCCTCTTTTTACATTTCATTTAATTTCATTTCACTACCAGTGAAATTTATGCAAATTTATCCACTGTCAGTGTGTGATAAGAACTGTGGGAACCTGCAGCTGATTCGCTGCATGTGGGTGGATCCCAGTGCTTAGAGCTGGCAGAGCTGGGCTCCAGCACTAAAATGACTGTCTTGACCTTTCTGTAAATAAAATATCATGCTTAATGCTGCATGTATGTAATAGCTTGTATTTCGTATGACATGGCTATTGTTCTATCTTGGGATTCAAAACGTTGTAAGAATACAGTGTTATTACTAGCAAATGCTAGCTATTGTTCCTGTTGAAATGAATTATCTATGTCTTGTTGATAAAGTTCTCCTTTTTCTGGAACACAGGCTTGGAGCCAATGTACTATTTCAGTCCAATTTAATTCTTCGCTATTCATTTTCAATGGGATTTGAATGGTGTCCAGCCACTGTACATGGGTGAATTTCACCTGGAAGTATTCATTACATGGATGCAAGACAACCTAATAGCTTTTCCAGTCAGGAGGTTTTCTCTGAACTATTCCTAATATGTTTTTATGGTGATTTCTTGAAATGCAGGGCTCAACATACACTTGTTCAAGCAGCCGCATTATTCAATTACTCTGCCATATAACTTTACTTAGCTGAATAGTCTAACTGAAGTCAATGGATTACTCAGCTGGTCAGTAATTAAAAGGCCATTCCTCAGATGCTGGAAAACAGAACCATCAGTTTCTAAATACTGTAAAAATCTACTGGGGGCTAATACTCAAGAGTACAACTCTCCTTGTTTAACAGAGTACAGCCCTATACTGTGTGCGTAATAGAATGAAAGACACACTCACGTGCTTCACGAAGTCCAGAAGAGAAAGAGAAGTGTGTGCATATGCTTGTGCAGGGAGACCTACAACCTGATACTGACAGGGCAGTAACACCAGCACTCCAGGACAGTGCTAGCTCCAAGCAGAAATCATATACACATGATGATTTCTGGTTTTCTTCTTACAGGACATCTGTTAACTGGCATTTCCTCCATCCAGTGGAAGAATCAAAACTAGGTAATGAGAACAACTGATGCTATTTTTAGACAGTCCATTTCAACAGAGATAACAGCAATGGTCGTAGCTGTCTAACAAATAGCAATTCTACTCTAAATAAACAAATAGCAAGAAAGTGAGGATGCATTTGGTGTTTACATTAAGGCAGAACACTTTCTTGTTACATGGAGCTCTTCAGTCTGTTACCTGTCTTTACAAAACCTTAAATGTAACTTCTTTGATAAAAGGGAAAGAGAATGTGAACTATGCTTTTTAAGCTAACTTTTAAGCTATTTTACCAAACTGCTATCTGATACCAGAAAATGATGTGGTTTGTGCTAAAGGTTTCTTTTCAGTAATGTGAAGATGTACTGAAGACAAAGTGGAGCCTCTGACTACCATAGATTTTTCTAGGATTGAGTTATGTAGGAAAATTCTACCCGAATGAAGATCTTCCCAAGTCAGGCAGAATTCCTCCTGCAATTTTAAGAGGAGATGCCCTGTGACTGATTCCTAGAAAGTTTCCACAACTAAGGTATAAAAATAAGTCCATATTTTCAGGCCTTCTCTTTTCCAGCATATGGGCATTTTTCCCCCCCACTCTTAAGCACTGAAAAGGAAGTCACAGCATTTCAAGGGGGTCTGGGGAATTTGGCAGACTTTGTTGCTGCATCTTACGTGTTTTTATGCAATCTTACATGATTGCACATTACGCTGATGAAGTGATTTTTCTTTTCTTGACGGGGTATGTCCTCTTAGAAAAAGTGTTTCCTGGGAGAGAAATGTCACATTGGTAAAATATTTTTCCATTGTTTTTGAATAACCTACGAATTGTTGTAAAGACTCAAGATTTATAAAGGTGCATCAAGATATAAAGAGAGCATTTATATTCTGGCTATGTAGAAGCAGGCAAAATGAAAACTAAAGCAACTTGAGCACCACATGCAGGATTTTAAAATACGCAGGCGACTTTTCGGCTGGACGATTTGAAATGAAGTGGTCCGGTAAGATTTGGAAGAGAGTGACTTCCTCAACAAAAATGAGAGCCACACAAAAGCACTGGCTAAAACACTAATTGGTCCATTAATATATGGGTCTAGGTGAGCTAACAGAGCAAAGCCCCAATTCCGATTAACACAAAACTGCGTTTGCTGCTGAAGTCCGCATGTACAAATCCAACAGCTTCTAACGGCTGCTTATGCAATGCCAAATTTTGTTGAGGAAGATCTCCCGCAAACCTAAACTGCACTTCCGACCGCTAGAGGGGACGTTAAACCTTCCCCTCCCTCGCAAGGCGCCACGAAAGGACCGTGTGTAACTACGCACCGCCCCCCCCCCCCCCGGCAGATACTCCCCGGCCGCCCAAACGCTCGCCCGCCGCCGCCGCCGCCCACCCAACGGCCGCCCAACGGCCGCCCAACGGCCGCCCAACGGCCGGCGCCGCCAACCGCCGGGCGGCGCCAGAGACCGCCGCGCCGCGCCCCCTAGGCGGGGCGCCTCGCGCGGAGCCGAGCTGCCGGGCCGGGGCCGGGGCCGGGGCCGGGGCCGGGGCCGGGGCCGGGGCCGGGGCCGGGGCCGGGGCCGGGGCTGGCCCCGCGCGTACACGCAGTCCTCGGCGGTGGCCGGAAAGCGCCTTGCGAGGCACTCGGCCACTAAGCGTGAGGCGCCGGAGGCGCCTGCCGCGCTCCCGGCAGCCTGTCCGGGGCTTTACAACCTTCGTTTCCTGTTAGAGATCGTGAAGCAGGACCCGGCATCAGAGCCGGCAACCACCCAGAGACTGACAGTTAAATGCAATCATGCTATTACGAGCAAGTAGCCACGAAACTGGGGACAAAACGCGGAAGGAATCTGGAATTGGAGACCGTGCGATCAGTGCCTGCTGAGGAAATCGGCATCAGGAGGATGGTGTCTGAGGTAGAGCTTGGGGGCACCAACACCCCATCTCCTGGGAAGGCAGTCCTTTACACCTCGGCAAGGAATACACTTCACCAAGCTGGTGAAATCCTCTCTGAGCAGTGGTCAGAAATACCTTCTGGGTTGTGGTGTTGGAAACGCCCAGCAAACAGGCCAGAACTGGGTGGATGTGTACTGTCATGGGGAGGAGACATGCTGATGCCACCCACACTGGTGTGGTGTTACCAGCTCACCTGAGGCCAGCCTGGGGAACAACTAAAAAATGAGTGGGAGCAAGACACATTGGGAGCCATTCCGGTATAATCTATGATATGCAATGCAAAACATTTTATATCCTTTGAAACACAGACTTAAAAAACTGATGTATTAATTCCATGCTATGTGCAGGAGGAGGATTATGGATCTGACCCAAGCCCCACTAGACCCCAGTGACTATCTGGGCTTTGGAGTGAGCTCAGTGAGAAGTTAGTGTCAATTCCAAGTTGTGGAGTGGCACCATCCATTCCAACAGTCTGTAAATTCATGTTGACATCTGAAATTAAATGGATCAACTCCTATTTTTAACCTTTAGTAGGGCAATAGGAAAATCAATAGAGCAGCAGCACAGGCATTTTGAAGAGAGAGCTGAACAATGCAGAGGAGAATAATGCAGGAAGAAGGCACCAAGCCAAGTGGCGTGCAAGGAAGGGGGGGAGGGGGGAATCTTTCTCCCATTCCCTAAACCTCTAGTAGGAGGTTAAAGGAGATCCCATTACTTCACTGTGGGCCTAAATCTTAGCCTAAGCAGTAAGAACAGTTGCCCAAATCAGAGGGAACTCTAATGATGAAAAAGCCAGAAAAGTTACTTGGGGCACAGGTTTAGCTCAGTAGGTTAGAGCATAGTGCTACTAACGCCAAGGTCATGGGTTCAATCTCTATACAGGCTACGTTGAGGGCTGGACTAGATGATCTCCAGAGGTCCCTTCCAACCTTACAATTCTATGATGATACTTCTAGACAAAATAGAGCAGCAGCAGAGCTACAGATGGCATGTGAAATAAGAAAATCGGTAGCTGGGTTTTCTTTTGGGGAGAGAGGATCAGTAGTTAAATTGCCACATTTTATGGCTAGGCATATATTTCAGCAAATGCAGCTGGTAAGGTCAAACAGATCAGGCAGAAGTTGTTAGACAAGGTATCCAACTAGCAGTGCATTACACCCAGCTCAGTGAAAGATCACAACTGGAACTCCCCAAAAGAAATTATGTTATCAGCCATATCCCCTTCTCTCCCTATTTTTTCTTTGTTTTTTGTTGACTCTTCACTCTTCTTCTGAGGTTGTGTCAAAATCACGAGTCACATTCTGCTGAGCAGACAGCAAATTGTTCATTCCCTGAATGTCCATCTACTTCATGCAGAACTCTATAAGCTCTGTCATGTTGCTCTTGATACAGTCAAATCTCCAACCTGAACCTCCCCTGCTGTATCCTGAGACAAGCCCAAAGCAGAGCACACTTCTGAGTACATGCAGGTAAAAGAAGCAGAGGAAGTTTCCCAAAACTGAAAAGTAAGACAGTATAGCAATCACACTCTTCTCCATTACTCCCACTTGATAAGTAATCACTGCAGCTCCCTATTATTGTTTCTCTAGAAGGGTTTCCAGCAACTTATGGAAAATAAAGAGGACTAAAGCTTTACAGTGCTTTAAGAATGGCCACTGTCCCACAGATTTACCTAATACAGGACAAATGAGATTTTGCTAGAAAGTACTGAATATCAGTAAGATCAGAATTGACTTGACTAAAAGCTGGGACTACCTTAAAACTTCTAAAGCACTTGATCCCTGAAATGTGCCAAATGAACACAAAAGAAAAGGGTATCAAGTAGCAGGCTAGAGCTTTCTGGTCTACAACAGACATCAGCTCAACAAATACTGAACTTTGATATTTTGCAGAGCAAACAGCAGAGTGACCACAAAAAAAGGGGATTTTTTTCTCAATTACTTTTGATGGGAAGCAATGATGAATGAAAACAAACAGTAACATCTTTGCTCAGATTCTAGTGGTCTGCTGGCCTCACTGGGCCACAATTTTTGTAGAAGTAAAAAAAGGTCATGAGTGTGTTTGAAAACCTAGTTATTACTAGCTAATGTGAAGGAGGAAGATGGAGGTTCTATCCAGCTTTCAGCACCTCTTTGACTAAGCAGAGGAAAAGGAAGTATATAATATATCTCCTAAGCCTTCTCTGAGCCAAAGTACCACTGCTAAGAGTATTCTAAACTAAATAGCCACTTGTTTTATGATTTGTCATACATACAATTTTGTCTATATAAAATGTTGATGACAGTCCATTTCCTAGCAAAACAGCAAAAAAGAAATTTTAAGAAGCTGCATCACACATGCATATTCATGATACATTTTTTACCTTGACTACAACCTATCAGAACTACCTATGGGACTTAATCACATCTGCATTCTCCAACCCTGTGGGAAATAGGAGTGCTCACCAGCCCTTTCACACAGCTTCAGCATCAGTTTTTTAACTGACAGGAAAACGCTGTAATCACATCGGCAGAATCTCTTAAAGAATTTGCCCTTCAAATAGTGGGGAGCTTCTCTCTCTCTGAAGAAGTGTAAACTTTGGTGAAAAGGAAATGATTGAGAAGATCCCTAGCTTGAAATTTGCTTCTTTCCTCCACTATGTCCCTCAGCACTACTGAAGCAGTCACTAAATTTGCATCCACTTTCCAGTCCCTGTAGTCTGTAAATCAACTAAAACTTCCCTTGACCTTAGTGAGAGGTTTGCGTGATTAAAGCCAGCAGAAGAGAGATAGGAATGGAAAATCACAAGAACCCTTCTTTCTAAAAGAAAAAGAGAATAAAAAGTATTTCCAGCAATGAGAAATCTTTTCTGTTCCCAAGGGCAAACTTTGAAAGCAAAGTAACTGTTACACACATATATCCTATTATTTGTTAACAGGTTTCACACAAGTAACTTGTTCAAATCACTTTGAAAACATTTCCTTTAATATAGGACCACAGGAGAAAGATTAAAAGCATGCAAGTCTTGCTGAATGCCAAAGGCTCTGGAACACTGCACTCAGCACTTTGTAAAATTATCTCCCTTCAAAAGAATTTTCTACTATACTGATTGAAAAGGAAAAGAGTGGCAGGAGCCAAGTAATGCTAGTGAGAATTTGAGTCATTTCCATTGCACATCTATATTCATCCTTCATCCTGCTTAAACCACCCTCCACTCATCAAACAAACTCAGGTTTCAAATGCAGCTGGCCACACCTGGCTGCCTGCTGGACAACTACAATACATCAGCTACAAAAGATGCTACAGCACCATGGAAATAGGCCACAAAGCAGTAACAGGCCCCACAGGAAGTACTGCAGTAGCCAGCACCTCATCAGCAGCTGCTGTCACCAGTGTGACATGTTGTGACTGGCTGTCACCAGTGTGTCATGATGGGAAGCGATATAATGAGGAGAGCAGCTGTGAAGGTGATGGCAGCCACCAGCTTCAGAGCCAGCCCTCTAGGCCCTGCACTGGGGCTGCCAGATCAACACAGACTTCCTGACTCAGGCAAGTCCACCACCTCAAGGTTGGTTTTCAAGACACAGGGGAGACTTAGAAGTCCAAAGCCAATACATTTTCAGACTTTCCTGGTCTGTTTCCGTAGCCTAACTCTTCCTCTGTAAAATGGGAGTGTCATTGCTCTGCTCCCCCAGCACATGTTTAGCCAATCCTTGTCCTGAAGATATAAATATCTAACTATGTGCCTACACAGCAGCCAGCCTGGCATAAGCTGTGACCTTTCTAGAGCTCCATTTACCTGAGGACCTCCATAGTCTGCCATTCAGAAAACACAATTAGCCCTATGAATAAAGAACACTATATACAACAGAAAGTCTAGGGGGAATTACTCAACATACTCTGCACTCTCAGGTTTTATTTCTATCTTCATAAATACATTTTCATAAAACCTGATTAAAGCTGAAACTTTAACATAACCACCATTAAATCCAGGGACAGCTTTGTGGATATCCAGACATTTCTATTACATTGATCACTGTGATAAATCAGGGCACCAAGCTGCAGGTAGGCTCCACGTCTCAGGATTTAGTCCAGTATATTTTAAGAACCTTACTGTCAAACATCTTGATACAAGAGCTCAGCTTCCTTTCAACTTTAAGCCGAAAGGCTTCGTATAACTAACTGGAGATGCAATGTAAGTACGTATTCTAATAAATGAAAGATGAGACCTGAACTTCTCATAGGCTATGAAGAGTAGAGGATTGTGCCATATAGCTCTGAGCATCTCCAGCTCCCCTTGAAGCCTGTGGCAGCAATCCAAGAGCTCTCTGGATCAAGTCCTCACTCATTCAGAGGGTAATTCTCCTAGGATTTTAAGTGAGGTCTTTGTTTCACTTCTGACTTCTGACAGTGCTTTCATGCTAGTAGTGTTGGAGCTTTCACAAATTAGTGGGGCTTCCCTTCCTGTCCTCTTTTAATCTTTTTTAAGAATCAAAAACCTACACCTTTTTAATTTTTTGGTTAATTTTTCCTTGTTTGATTAATTATTTTGCTTTGTTATATTTTATGTAACACCTTTTGAAGTCCAGAGGAGAACAGCAACTCATTTGGAGCTAAACCATGCATAGCAGGGGCCAAGAAGGGTGTAAGGAGACTAGATATATAAAACATGGACCAGTAAGCTACTTGACAAGTCTGAGGCCTTGGTCTATGACCACTACACTGAACACTGGCAGATACCTTAGGAAAAACAAACTTGAAAGTATCCACAGTGCTTAAACAGCTACACTTTTGCAGGAGGTGATTCAGAGTGGAAGGAAAGTCAGGTGCTTTTCACACACAAAAGCTGCCCTTCCTTTCTGATGTCTGCATTGAGAAACATCATCAAAAACAATGAATGATGCTGGTGCAAGCAAGGCAGATATGAAGTGGAGGAGTAAAGGATTGAAAATAGTCAAAGATTTGTCATAGCAATATGTCATTTAAAATCTGTATAAAGATGTTTTTCAGTTCAAATAATCTCAACTTATACAGTGTCCTCTACACTCAAAAACAAGTAGCTCACAAAGTTCTAGAGTTTAAAACCCATTTTATTATAAAAAATTAAATCCAGTTAAGTTTTTTTTCTTAAAGTATATAGGATTCAAAGGCTGTCATGAGTTACAACATGTAAGTAATATAGCTTCAAAATGGTGTCTGGACAAAATCTCAGGCTGGTGTAAGCTTTGAGAAGTTAATTGACTTTAATCTACCAAAAACTGGATGTATAATGAATATTCCTAGCAGATGAAACAGATTAGTATTTTAAAAACCACTCAAATGATCACCATGAACTTTATCTTCATATGAAGTAATTATAGATGTTATAGATACTATAGATTCATAGATATATTACTGTGCGTATATACAGCAATATATACAATTGTAAGTATTATTATAAAGTAATTATAGATACTACAGATACTATAGATTCATATATAGTAATTATAGATAGGTCTCACTTATTAGATGTAACATACATATGCTCCATTATAACAGTAGTCTTTTTGGTGGTAAATACGAAATCATTAAAAAATAACAATTCTTCAGTCATTAATGACTAAACAACAGAAAACACTGTAAACACAGTCTGCTGCTGTTATTCTTGCCACCTAGTAGTCAGCTTTTGACATCTGACTTGACAAGCACACAGTTGAAAGTGCACGCAAGGCATCTGAAGCGATCAGCTGCCAGCAGAGCCTACCCCCACCCCAGTGCCCCATGAGACTCCCTGAGGATTGTTTGTAAACTGAAGGATAAGACTGGAGGCTCTTTTCAATAACAAGAGAATTACAATGCAGCAGCCCACAGAAGCACAAGGAGGTGGTGATGGATGGAGCATCATTCCTTCTCGAGTGACAAGTAAATGAGACAGATACAATTAACTTTTTATACAGTTGTGAATTTGTAAACTAACCTGAAAAATCTCTTGTGTGAAAAGCCCAGTATTATATAGAATACTATAATACTACATTAATAATCCATCATTTTACTTGTTGCATGTAGTGCTTGCAAGGGTCTGAGAGGATTTAGGTCTTCCAAAAACTTGACTGCCATTACCTGGATACAGTCTCTACATTTCTACCAGGATCATTCACTACATTTTACAGTGCTAGGTCAAATCTTGCTTTTATCAGTTTTCTGTCATTTTCTTTAAAACCAAACTCTGCAAGCTAACAGATCCTACTGATTTTCTTGACATATCCCCTGAACTTATTTTATTTTCCTCACAATATTCTTGCTGTTGATCCTCTGTTACTTTCAGTACTATCTAATGCTTATGACTTGAGCTAGGGATCATATTATCTCATTTAGCTAAGGAAAAGCATAAAGCAAAAAGATCTTTTTCATAACATCTGAATTGTATAGCACTCGTTAACATTGCTACCTACACTGTTACTTCTCAGCTCTGTGCTGGGCCATTCTGAATGGGACTGAACATTTCCTCAGGCTCCACTGTCTTCCTGGGACTCTCAGGAATAGCATGCACCACAGAAGAGCACAAGCTGTCTTCCCGTTGCATGTGCCTAACTCCAGGGCTTTATCCATATCACTTTAGCCTAGGTTCTTTCTCACATTCCATGTTATCACTAAGATGTTCCAACAATCATAAGTAAAGTTGCCATCTCATTTTGTTTTCTTCCAGGGGAATCCATCCGGGACATATCTGATCAAGGGAAAGAGCAGCATCATTGAAATTATCTTGAATTCTAAAGAGGCCTCTGGGCCTCATCCAGATGCCACTGCTAATATCAGAATGGCTTGATGGTCTATGTGAATATATGGAGACTATATCCAGCCACATACTTAGATTCTCTTTAAATTCCTTTGTATTTTTTTGAAGTAATTTGTAAAAATTCCTTCCTTATTCATTTATAACGTACTCACTTGAACTACTCAAAAAGGCTTTGTTCAAGCTAGGCTAGTATTATGAAGATCTACCAAAAATACAAATGACAAAAAGCTTAGAAATAGGCCAAGGACACAAACATGTTGAGATAATAATACAAAAATTCAGGGAACGCTTTCTGCAAAGTTCTGCAAAGAGGAAGATCACAACTGGACAGAATGAGGCTGAAGAATGTAATAATCTCACAAACAACCTTAATACAGTATGGATTTGATTATACTTGAAAAGTAAATTATACTTTTTACATATGGATTTATAGCTACATATTCTAAACCCTTATCTGAATATAATTTTATGCTATGAACACTGAAATTAAGCATTTGCCCTACAAGCAGGACAAAAAAAAATGTTGAGTGTATTTATATGACAGACTTCAAAATCAAATTGTTTCATAGTAATATTGAAAATACTGAAAACTGTATTCATTCCTACACTAGACATTCCTTTATTCTCAAATGCCAAAATTTACTACTGTGATAATATAACCTGATTTTCTCTCTCACTTCAGGGTGGTTTCCAACACTTTTAGTAAGCTCCCCTGCAGTTTATTTCACTGGAGAAAATGATGTCACTAAATCTAAACATAAGAGATATCCATACACAACAGTATAAATGATACTTGTTTTTGCACACAGAAATTCTCACAAATTTCTACGTGCTTATGTTTGTAGTTTGGTACAATGAGAATACACACCTCATAGTCACAGACAGGAATGGACGTCACTAACTGTTCTCAAGCTCGAATAATATATAATTAAATTCAAACCCTCTCTTTGTACCTGGAAGAATTTCATTACAAAAATGTACTGCATACAGTATACCTGTGAGCACATGCGAGTTGGGAGCTGCTTGCCAAAATGCAATGCCAAGCTTGATCTGGAGCCTCTTTTTTCATGGCAGCTGTGCTGAGGAACCATATTACTCACATTGCCAGCATAAAAACAGATATTAACTTCATGCCTAACAAGCAGGTTTCCAGCTATCAGCTCTCAAGCACTGGCTCCAAACAAAATCTGTCGGAGTTTTGTCACTGATCTCACTGGACAGAGAGCAGTTCCTTTATCTGCCCAGTACAGAAAAACCAACAGGAAAATTTTTGACTAACCATCAGCCCAATTAAGGCCAGAAAGGTCAAATTTCTTCCAAACATATAAAACTGGCCAGCACAAGAAGTCATCCGAGTGCACATATAGGAAGCTCTGTATCATCTGTGTTATTGACGCCACAATGCTTATTAATTCTAAAAGAAGAGAAGGCACATTCTAGTGGATATTCGTTGAGTTACTGGGAAAAAATCAGCAAAAATATTTTAGCCCTAAAGTAGTTAAAAGTATTCCTGTTAAATCCAAATAAGATAATGAATAAACTAGTATTGAGCTTAACAGTGAAAAATAAAAAATATATCACCAAGAGAATCTGAGACATTTTCTCAAGGGTTTAGCAAACTGTTTAATGTAAAAGCAAAAAAGCTGCAAGTGGGAAATAATTAAAACTGCCATATTTGCAGCGAGTGTGGCAGCTTAAGGAAGGGATATCATTACACCTAAATCTTCATTTTTTGACCAGTGAAGACTAAGTATTCAAGCTAAGACTAAGCTATTTGAGTAGTACTAGATTGTTTTCAAGTACACTTAACTTTTTTGGAGAAGCGCAGGTATAGCCATCATTTGAGTCAGATCCTTCTCATGTGTTTTCCCCCAAAGCATACTAATGCATCTCCCCTGACTTCATTAGAATCAGAGCTTTGTATATCTATTATGCACACTACAAGGAAAAAGATTTTTATTCTTTTAATCATTTTGTGCCTCTTCTTCTCCGTCTATGCTAATTAGCGTTTAGTAAGAAAAGAAAATCTGAAACATAAGGTGTAAAAGGAGAGGGATTTCTTTCTGTCACAACATAGGCATATAACAAACAAAAGCAAGTAGATAAGTATTTAGCTCAAAGATTAGAAGTTGGAAATCAGTGGTTCTTAATACTAACCTTCACTGTGCCCCTAACCTGCTGTATGACACTGGTTAAGCCTTCAAGGCATGGATGGTCTCTTCCCATAAATTTATATTACATCTAACACATCAAGACTTCCAGGCTCTAATATAATATAAATATACATGATCATTACTTTATTTAATGGTAGTTTACAGACATACCTGCATTTTCAAAGCATTGCAGAGGGATCTACCTACGCAGCCCCTACTGATTTTACTGGAAGACTGTTCCTTCTCAACATACCAGCTTGTAGTTTGGATGTGTGAGGACGGATGGATGGACAAATGAACAAACAAAGAAACAAGGAAAGAAAAAAAAGAAGAAAAAAAAGGGGGAGGGCTGGATAAAGTAATCTAGCAATGTAATCCAGCATCAGCAGCTATTACTCCAACAGACCACACCAGAGTCTTCTGAAATGGCTCATCACACAAGCATGAAAGTATCATTAGGGATGCTAACTAAAGAGTTACTATATAGCATATATGTAAACTGTATTGGTTACCTAAACTGTATTGATTATCTAAATTTTATTGGTTACATGTCAGCATTCAGAAGCAAGAAAGTTCACATCAGATACAAAACTAAAAAAAAAAAAAAAAAAAAAAAAAAGAAAAAGAAAAAAAACATATCGAGACTTCATTAGTTTTCTTAAAAGGCATCTTTACCAGAAGTGTTAGTTCCTTCAGTGGAAAATCTGAAAGAAGCTCTCTCTTATATCTCAACTGTTCACATACAATTTCAAAAAAAGTCTAAACTAAACGTAGTATTTTGACTAAAGTCTGAATTTTCCTGCTAATTGAGGTAGTTGTTCAAGCACTTCATTCCATGCATAGCTAACTAGAGATGATTTGGTTATTCACAATATGATTTGGTTATTCAGCTTTATACTTTCAGAAACAACTAGATACAAAAGCATACATGAGGGATGTAAGCTCAAGTAGCCTCTTCACACACCTGTAAATATAGGCAAGCATTGCAAAAGTCTGTACTAGATTTTATTAACAGTCAAATTATGTCTTGGGGCTTCACAGATATTGAGACAGAACATCATAAAACAACGGGTATAAGAGACCAACAGCTAAACCTCACCGAATAAGATTAAGAGGACCATGGGAAGGGGAGCACAGAAAAGCAGCACTGCTGTTCAGGATCACAACAAAGAGTAACAGCTTCACCAGACAGTGATGGCTCAATAGATTACCAGTTGCAGCCTGCCTTTACTCATCTCACTTAGGCTGTATTCTTTTGAACTGTAACCTCAGGAAAAACAAGTGAATTGTCCTGAGTGTGATCTAAAAACTAAAAGCAACTTCACCATGGAAAAAAAAAAAAAAAAAAAAGAAAAATACCCTTAATCTGAATCTCTAGACTTCTTCCATATAAATGCTTTTGGAATAAATTAGTTCCATGACTCACATACAGTTTTTTAATATTTCTTCCTCCTCCTATGTGCAACATTAATGATGAAGGCAGGAAACGCCTTTTTATTTATCTATTTTGGATTCCAACTATTCAAGGTAAGGTCTAGCATCATTTGCTTTTTATTTCTTAAAAATATCAGGGCTGAAATTTTGTTGTGGTTGCTTAGCTCAAAAAAAATAGACCTTACTGTAATGGTATCTGATGTTCTTATCACAAAACGCTGTTGGTAATTTACTCGCATACTTCAAAGAAAAGGAAGGAAGAGAAAGAACTTCATGTGAAATGCCCAAAACAGTTGATTTCTGAACACTCTGCCTTGTAATTCTTCTGTAGCAGGTAAAAATAAACCAGTCTGTACCTGGGCTTGGAATTTTCAATGCAGCCTGAGAAGTTAAATTCAGAAATCTCTTTATGGGGGTTAGGTATCATCCTTGTACACCTGAACAGTATCATCAGCTTTACATATTAGCAATTAATAAAACAAAGAAATATATGCCACACAGTGATACACCTTAAGTGCTCTATATAGCATTTTGTCGAGCAAGTTCACACTTCAGAAGCAGAGCCTACTGGCAATTGTGCATTGATACACTGGTATACAAATGGCATCTGGATGGCAGATCATGTCTGTTGGCTTTCAAACGTTCAGTTGCGGAGTATGCTAGCTTTGGAAATTACAGAAGATCTCATATCAGCTGTCATTTCCTCCAATCTGATTTTTAATGAGACTGCCTCTCTGCATGCTACACTCTTCAGGCCTGTAGGTTTGCAAATGCTAAACTGTCCACTGAAAGAGGAGGAGGAGACGGTCTGAAGTCATCTTTATACCACTGTTTTCCAGTGCCCCACTGGAGATCTAGAATGTCTGTTGAGCTTCCCCTTTCATTTTATCACCGTCTTTAGACAGTAGCTTTAGAACTAATGCGTACTTGTTCATCTCCCTCTCTCATAGAATAATTAAAAGAAGGAAAGAAAGAGAGGAAGGAGGCAGAGGACTAGACAGTCAAGTTTGGTGACTAATGACACTGGAAGAAAATTGATTTGCTTCCTGACTACCTTGCTATATAACCTTAGGCAAGACACTTGACTCCTTTATGCCACAGCATTCTTATCTGTAAAAATGAGACAATAACACTACCCTCTTCTGTAGGATGCTTTAAGATCTTTGGATGAAAAGCAAAGAGTTGCCTGCATTCAGTTGTTTTTTGGATTCACTGCAGGGCCCACACTTCAGATAGGTACTTAGAGACCTTAAGCTCTCAAACTTCTGCAGCTTTGGTGACATTTCCCTGAGTTTGCAAATAGCCTGAAACAAAACTCCTGAGAGTTAAACTTGAAATCTAACAGAGCAAATTTCTAATGTCACCTTTTGATCCACAGATTATATAAACACTCATCTGATAGGCTTATTCTACACAAGTCTACCATTTCTCTGCAGCACCTTGATTCTCTCTCTGGTAGCGCTGCCTTGGGGGCTCCATTGTGGAGGCAGAGTCGGTTTTCCATACACAGAGATGTAGTCAGGGGAAGGAGGATCACCTCCCAATTTCACCTCACAAAGCTAGGCTTGGATGCTGGATAGATACAGCCAGTCAGACAAGTCGGAGCTGCTTGACCTGTGGGGAGCATAGGATGTCTCTTCACATCACACCCTGCTCTTCCTGTATTGTCCCTTACCAAAACTGAGAAGCTTAAGAAGCTTCAGACATTCCCATAGGAAACATGTAAAATGAGATCAAAACAAAATGAGGAAGGCAAGAAGTCACTGGTGAAGGAGTTGGACAATTTCTCACTGCCAGAGACAGTGACAACAAGGAATAATCTTTCTTTCCAAGTTTCAACCAGCCTGATGAAAGGAATGAGGCTTTCCTTTTCCTACTCCCCTGCATTTTTTTCACCTTGAGCCTTTCAGAGGAAAAACAGATTTATACAGTCCCATTTCACATGCCCTTCCTTTTTGACATGCTATCACCTGGGGCAGTGTGAGCTCTCAGGTTTGTCCCAGGGTGGCTACGACACCTTTGTCAAAGCCATTCAGTTCTCTTACAGGACTTCCACTGCCAGGGTCCAGCTCCCTCAGCCCTGGAGTGAATGGAGCTTTCAGGCACAACTGACACATGACTTGCAGAGCAAAAAGACTGTGCACCTCAGGAATGACCTTCCATCAGCAAACATTTCCCTCTACACAGACAAAGTGTAAAGATCTAGCACTTCTGACACATCACGAAAGGAAAACAACTTATCTGACAGATACATGTCAGGTTAATGTAAAGTGACTAGAGTGAGGAAGCAAAGTTCAGCCTGTTACCAACACTCTTATCTTGTATGATCTTATTGCAACATGCAGCAGTGACCTTGGTTTAGAATCCTCTAACCTAGAATAATAAAGGGAAATTAGCAACAGGCACACTATCCGCATGATCGTCAGCTGCAGGAATGCTGGAATTTGGTGGTCTCTCAGCCCACTTCCTCACAGGACAGGAGTCTACATGGCGCAAATCACCACTGTCATTAGCAGCCTTATGCAGCTGGAACAGAAGGCAGACTATCTTTTCTGGGGCTATTCTTTCCAGGCAAACTATGGAAAAGCTGGGGCAGTAGCTGCCCACATTGAACTGGTATACTGGAGGTAAGAGGAGGGTAGTAGCCTACGGAATCATTAATCCACTATTTTTGAGTGCCCTAAATTCAGAATTTTGAACTCTGGAATTAGAGGAGTTAAGCTAGAGTACCAAAACTGTTGTGTTCAAATAATCAGATGGGAACTGCATCCACCCAGCAATCCTCTCCACATAACATATTTACCAATTCTATTGGCTCTAGGAAATCCCCAGAATGTACAGATCAACTTTCAGGCTTTAGAGAGTTTTCCCCCTTTACCTGTTATCATACTTTCTATCGTGTAGAAAAGAATCGGTCCATGAATTCCTGCAATGCATCACGACATGAAAATCAATGCTACAACCCTGTATTTTACTACAATTTTTCCATCTCCTCATTGCAATCCACACTTGGAGGCTGATCCTATTCCCATCAAAGTACACAGCAAGCTCCCATTAAAATCTGGCTCAGCTAGTATTTTAATAACACTTAGACATTCCTGTCCTTTGCATATTTCATCTGCAAAGTGCTTTACAAACATGAATTCCCTAATTACAGGCGGTTGATTTACTAAAACTGGAAATTCCTCACTGGTTCTGGCTTTCACTTTGAAGAGCCGGGGCTCCCTCTTATCCCTCGGCAGTTCGGGGCTCCCTCGACGCCGCGCGTTTGCAGAAGAGGGACGGCAGAGAGACGGACACACGGGCGAGCCTTTACCTCTCCGCGCCGGGGCGGCGCTGCCCGCGGCCGCCGCCGGGGCGTGAGCTGCGGGGGGCGCCCGCGTGGGGGCAGAGGAAAACGCGGCGGCGGCGGAGCGCCGGGCTGCGCGCCGCAGCCGGCGGAGCGGAGCGGAGGGGAGCGCCGGACCGGGCCGGGCCGGGGCGCGGCGCGGGGCAGGAAGGGGTGGAGCGGGCGGGCCGGCCCCGGCCATGCTGAAGCGGCACTGGCGGCAGGCGCAGCCGGCGCCGAGCCGCCGCTGAGCGCGCCCATGGAGCGGCTGCCCGGAGAGCCCTGAGCCGGCGGCCCCCGGCGGCCGCCCGCCCGCGGCACCCCCGATGGAGCCGGAGGAGCGGAAGATCTCGGTGTGGATCTGCCAGGAGGAGAAGCTGGTCTCCGGGCTGTCCCGACGGACCACCTGCTCGGACGTGGTGCGGGTGCTGCTGGAGGACAGCCACCACCGGCGGCAGCGGCCGGCGCCGCCCGAGCCCGGCGGCGGGATGCTCTCGGGGCCGCCGCACTCCTACTGCATCGTGGAGAAGTGGCGCGGTTTCGAGCGGATCCTGCCCAACAAGACGAAGATCCTGAGGCTCTGGGTGGCGTGGGGGGACGAGCAGGAGAACGTGCGCTTCGTGCTGGTGCGCAGCGAGGCCTCGCTGCCCAACGCGGGGCCGCGCAGCGCCGAGGCGCGCGTGGTGCTCAGCAAGGAGCGCCCGGGCCCCGGCCTGGGGGCGGCCCGCGCCAGCCTGGCGCTCACGCAGGAGCGGCAGCGGCGGGTGGTGCGGAAAGCCTTCCGCAAGCTGGCCAAGATCAACAAGAAGCGGCAGCAGCCGCTGGCCCGGGACGCCTCGTCGGCGGAGAGGATGGAGACGCTGGTGCACCTGGTGCTGTCGCAGGACCACACCATCCGGCAGCAGATCCAGCGGCTCCGCGAGCTGGACCGCGAGATCGACCGGTACGAGGCCAAGATTCACCTGGACCGCATGAAGCGGCACGGCGTCAATTACGTGCAGGACACCTACCTGGTGGGGGCCGGCGGCGCGGAGCTGCAGCCCCAGCCCGAGCCGGGGCCCGAGCCGGGGCCGGGCGGGGAGGCCCCCGCCGCAGGCTGCCCCGAGGAGGAGGACGGGGATTACGCTAGGAAGTGCGAGGAGGTGCTGCGGCTGCAGGAGCAGCGGGCGCAGCAGGAGGAGCTGCTCGAGCACCTGGCCGCCGAGATCCAGGAGGAGCTCAACGAGCGCTGGATGAAGCGGCGGCGGGAAGAGCTGGCGCTGGCCGCGGGGCCCGGCGTGGCCGAGACGGACTGCGACACCACGGAGGTGAGCGGCGGCGGCGGCGAGCTGCACCTGGAGCACGAGCGGGTGAAGACCCAGCTGAGCACTAGCCTCTACATCGGGCTCAAGCTGAGCACAGACTTGGAGGCGATCAAGATCGACCTGGACTGCACGCAGCGGGCGTGGGAGGACAAGGAGCGGGAGCTGCAGCGCCTGCTGGAGACGCTGGGCAGCCTGGACGTGGCGGAGGCGGCGGCGGAGCGGCGCGGGGCGGCGGGGGGCAGCGCGGCCGGCTGGGTGGAGCAGGCGCGGGCGCTGCGCAAGGACCGCGCCGACAGCGGCGAGGACTCGGACACGGGGCTGAGCTCCATGCACAGCCAGGACTCCGACTCGGTGCCCGTCTGCGAGTCCCTCGTGTAGCGCCCGCAGCCCCGGCTGCCGGCTCGGCGGCGCCCGGGGGGGGGGGGGGGGGGGCGCCCGAGCAAGCTTGCTGCAGACTCAAACAGGAAACCTCTTCGGTTTAGCTCTTAAGTTTAAGCTTGTTCTAACTAGTCATCCGCAGAGGCAGCGTTTAGGCTCGCTCGCCGGTACTTTTATCTAGGGGCAGAAAGCCGCAGACTGCTTGTGTTTCATTCACTTCTGGGATTACTTGCTCCTTAAAAGGCCTGCCACTTATTTCACTCCAGAGGCGTTCCTGCTGGACCTTAAACGCCTGTGGTTCCCCACGTTATGCACACGGCAGCACAGGCTGCCGCACATACTCTCTCTGAGAGTAATAAAATGCCAGGGCGCACGTTCTGCACAGGCAACCCAAGTTACCTCCTTAGCAGTTTCTCAATATTGCAAAGTCAGATGGTGGATTACAGCAGGTGTCTTTTACAATTACACTTGGTTCCTCTACAGGCAACAAAAGTCACTGACACTAAAGTTGCTGATCATTTTAAAAGTGCTAAGGAAATGAGGTATCAGTACTACTGAAACTAATACTGGCATGTCTTAATGCATAAGATTTTGGAAAGTACTGCTGTTCTTTTTGGCAACAAAAACAGATGATAAATCACTTAACAAATCAAACTAAATCAAAATACAATATTGTATACAAAATACAAAACAATATGTTGTGTTAATCAGCTCTGCATGGTGCTTTTTCTTATGCATAGATAAGAGTGCTTTGTTTAAAGGTAAACTAAGAAGCAAATTAATATAAATGTATGTTTGACATATAAGAAAGTACTTAGCAGAGCCTGTAGGTACCGAACCTTCAAGTACATTTTTCACAGGCCAACTGATATTTGGCTGAGCTTAGTCATAGATAAAGTACCAAATCAGCCTGGACTACCATTTTTAATACTACAGTTTGTATCAGGCCAAGAGATACAATGATGAAAGTATGACTAAAGCCTTAGCTGTACTACAGCTTAATCTTTTCACTTATTCCAGTAAAAAGCATACAGTATCAGCTGTAACATGCATTTCACTTGACTGCCAAATCTTCCTCTGCAGCTTAACTCTTATAGAAAATATATTATCTGCTCTTACAATAAGAGTCATTAATGATTTTTTTTTTTTTTTTTTTTTTTTTTTTTGTATTTCAGAATATTTCCAGAAACAGTTTAAGCTATGAGAGATCTGAGAATGTTCAGTCAGGTCTGACTAACACAAACTTTTTAGGACTTCTGAGAATATTATTTATATAAGGCTATTTATGAAAATTTTCATCTAATACTAAGTATAAGAAGGGATACATCAACAGAAAACTCCACAGCATCACCACCTGGACTGAATCCCACTCTTTAACGATGTTCTTATTGGTAGAAATTTGCCTGAACAACAGAAAAATAGACTCTGCAATCGGTTTAGAAACAGTCAAAGAAATATTATCCATGTACTTGTTGAGGCTGTAAAGTTCCCAATACGCTACCATTCTTCATTCATGTTATTCCACTGAATGGGTCTCAATTATAACAGATTGGTTTATTTTAAATGATCTGATTCTGTAACTGTATTTTTTCATATTTTAGTCAACTTTGGAAAATATTTAAGAACGTATTTTTAGAGCTAATAAAACTCCTAAGACTGAGTGTTCCTGATTTAGTGTGATTAAAAAATCAGCAGATGTGGGATTCTATTGTCTGTTATCTTGTGGTGTCATTTACCCTCCTGCAAAGCGAGTAGAATGATATACTAAATCAGACTTCTCCACTCTATCTCACGGCAGCATTGCCCACTCACTTCCTAATGGCATAAACAGCTCCCCAAGGTACACGTAACAGCATACGTACTCCTCGTATCCAGTCATTGCAGATGTAGTGCAGTAGCATTCAAAAGTGTTGGCACACATCCATTAGGAATTTCACCTAACTGTAAATAAAAACATTTATATGGAAGTAGAATCGAAGTTTGGGGGGGGGGGGAGGATGTCACTTTGTTGCGCTGCATTAAAAATAAAACTAGTGCAAATGTGATGGGTGGATGATGCAAGTATCTGTTGATAGCTTGATGTAAGCAATAAACTTAAAATTGCTTTACGTAAGTTCTCCCATTAGCCACACCAAGCAAATAAAAAGCAAGCACATTACAGAAATAAGCTGTAACAGGCCATGCATCATTATGCTATTGATATCACCAGTGTTTCGTGATGCGTGAGGTGAAGGAACTAAAGCCAGGAATCCAAAGTTGAGGAGCAAAGTCTCTCATCCTCGTCTTAATCAGATCAAAATCGCTTCAGTTCTAGTTCATTGAGGGACGTGATTGTTGGCCATCATGCAGTCCATACCTTGGCCTCTCAGTACCCCAAGTATGATATGGTAGATCATGACCTGGCTGATTTAGGGGCCTCTGTCCCATGAGCACAAGGTGAGAACACTGCACATAGCACTGCAGTTGCAAAGTTTTGGTGGTGGCTGCAGTGACTTCCGCACTACAAGTGCATATTTGAATGTGCTGATATACTGTACATAGGGATTTAGGCACATTTACTTATTTAACTATTTAAACAGTTATAAATGCAACTGCAATGAGTTCATTTTTTGTTCCCACACACATACTGAATTTAAACACCTTTACAAATCTCTCTCTCCCAGGCCATTATTAATACTTATTTAATAATAAGTATACTTAATAAATATAGAAGAGGAAATCACTGTTTGCATTGGACCGGGCACTTCTCCCTTCACATTCTCTTCTAGACTTGTATATCCTTAGTTAGATGATAAAGACAAGCTCCAGGATGCTTGGCTTTGACTGAGAACTTGGCCCTGGGACTTTTTTTTTCCTCTTCCTTTTTGCCTGGCACATAGCCAAGGTTAGGAGGGCTGACTCAGAATCAGAGGTAGAAGGGCAGGATTTTACCTCCTTTGCATTTACTACAGAACAGGAAAGAGAGCAGCAGAGGGAAGAAAAAAAACAGCCAACTACGATAGAATTCTGCCTTCCGGCACCACCAAGTCAGAACCCAAAGCAGTAGGACCTACACCTGCATTTTCCCCCTTTTTTATACCATACTCCAAACTTGTATTTTCCAAACAACTCAGTCTCAGTTTTCATTTTTTCCTAAAGCTAGACAAGCAGATACCATGAATAAAATAAAAAGCTAACACCATTAGGAACTATTTAAGATAAATCAGCACATAGTACTGCATTACCTTATTTATTCGATACCCTATATCTGCTTCTCTAACCAACCATCAAGGGCCACGGCCAGCATGCCTTTCTCAGGCACAGCACCTAGAGAATCAAAGGGATTTTCATCCCGGAGCCACAGTCAGAGCAGAATCCGATTTTTGTTGCAGGCACCCTTTAGAAAAGCCCAGTCAAGCACTGTTCCTCATGTCCTGCTAGCATGCTGCCCCCAGCCACGTTTTTCTTGCCCTACATGGTGCTTTCTTTTGTACCTGTACAAGAGTTCATGGGACCAAATGGTGAAACAGATCAACCCAAAATCTGGTGGGCTTTCACTCAGATGGGATTCCTGATACGGCTCCGTGAACAGTCACACAAACATTTGTGCCGTAGCAAGGCAGGGTGATAAAAATGACAAGTTGAAGGTACTTGGAAATGTAGAAGTGATTCTTTCAGCAATGGATGCTGTCTTATGACAATGTACATGTTGGCAAAAGTATAGTTCAGACTGTAATATCCCCTTCACCCACAATCTGAAGAGAAGGTTTCCAGTAGAAGACTAAGGTTAAGAGCTGTAGCTTCACCGACATCAGTTATGCTCACCGATACTAGACCTGATGTCTAGTTAATCTTGCCTTTGTTCAGATCTCCACTATGAAGCAATGTTATCATAGTGAAGATTCCATGTCAAACTCCATATATTTCTAGTCCTCATCACATTAGAGACCTCTCAGATTGAATAAATACTTTATAGGTATATCACTTGAAGCCTTAAATGATGGAGAGGACGCAAAATAAATTTAGTGTAATGAATACCACTGAAATACAAAGTGAATGACCTATTATGCCATTTATTCTAAAGCAGTATGTAGCCAGCCAAATTGGACTCTGGTTGACTTACAGTGACAGATCCTTTTCCAAAGGTCCTGCAAGCTTAGTTTCAGGCACAATATAATAGAAGGAGGGAAGCAAGTAAGAGGGTGTGAACAAAGAAAAATATGTCATGAAGTTTTATTATTGACTGCTTGCATGAAACGCTTTCTAGGTTTACTTAAAAATATATTTTGTGTGCACACAGATCTTTCCCCTCACCAAGAAAATTTTGTATCTGGGAGTCCTCATCCCCACCCCTTTCATTTCCACTAAGCTGGGACTGTAGTTCAATACATGAAAAGAGCAGCACAGGCCATGAAATGAAATAACAGGTCTGGTGAGCTATGCAGGTTACTGAGTTGAAATACAAGCCATTGCAGATTGTTGGAAGCAGTTGTCCTTTGAAGTCACTTGATATTACTGCTCCTGAGCTGGCATAAAAAGTCTGAAGAAATGAGCATTACAAAGTGCAGGGAGTCTACACAAATGTTACTTCTCTGTATATACGAACTCATGTTGCTAAATGAACTTGGAGGCTTAACAAAAAGGGAAAATTAAACAAACTCAAAGCAAAATTGGGCTCCACATACAAATTAGCCAAATATCTTCAAGCAGAAATGTCAACTAATACTCTTAAAACACCCTGCTTGCATAATTTAATACACTACTTGTGTAAATGCATCAGAGCAGAACCTTCCACGCAAGGAAGACTCTCACATGCTTTCACATGCTGAAGAACATTACCAAGTCAGCCACTGATATCTTAGAAAGTACAATACCAATTATACCAGGATACTAATACATTTCCTTAAATTATAACTTCTGCAAGCTTTATACATTGCCTATATGTCAGTTCATTTACACTTTAAACTTTTATTGCTTGGGAATATTAAAATCCTCTTTCCTTTGTTTTGAAAATGATCCTGAAACACACTGATGTTCCTCAAAAGTATAATTTCCTTCCCAATACTTCGTTCTCCTTCCTTCCAACCTACTCCATCCCCTCCATCAGCGTCTGCTCTGTATTTCATGAATAATCTCATGCAAGTTGGTGGGGCTCCACAGGTTCAATACGACTATCCTAGTTGGTAACAAACCTAAAGAAAGGAAGTTTCTTTCCATGTTTTGACAAAAACTCATAATCTGTGTGGTAGGTGGGAATCACAGAAGTAATTTTATAGCTTTTTATGTAATATCATGTCATACTTTCATCTGTTGTCTTATGCCACTGCTGCTCAAGCCCTCAGCCTTCCTGGGTTTTTATCATCATTATTATTTTTTAATATGCCAGAAGTTACCTTCTGAATTCTCCTCTTCTAATTTGAGAGGCAAATAGTGCCTCACAGGAGGGAAGGCTATACTCTGCAGAGGGAATGTCAGTGTGGAGGATTGGAGTAAGGAGATACAGTTTCTATTCCCAGCTCTACTAATAACTTGAGTAGTGAAGGGGTTCCCTTGGCACATAAGCTTTTGATGAAGATATTTACCGTGTGATTGTATGCCATCTGGCTGAAGGAGGCCTAATCACTTAAAGCCTTTTAGGCACTGTTACAATGAAAATGTAAAATAATTTCAGTTTCGGTGCCTCAGTTCCCCTAACTTTGAAATGTGTGTGTGTGTGTGTGTGTGTGTGTGTGTGTGTGTGTGTGTGTGTGTGTACAAAACACTTCCCTTTCCTGAATGATTTGAAATCATCTTTCCCATATAACAGCTCACTGTAACCACTGCAGTGCAACTTTAGAATACAATCTGGTTTAGGACTTTCTAGAGTTTGCTAAAGAAGAAGGAAAAAAAAAAAGAAAGAAAAAAAGAAAAAAGAAAATCACCTGTGTCTCGGGAAGAGCTTCTACTTACCAGAAACACATCATCAAGAGCTTACTAGCACAAAAATTAACAAGGCTTAATTATGTGATTATTTGGCCTATTACCTCAAAAAGAAGTGTGCATCAGTCAAATTGTGCTTGTAAGCAAGTCTTTGGAAAATGTGTTAAAAGCCTTAAGGAGAAATATTTAATCCCTGTTTCAAATTAATATAATCCCCTTATTTTAATCTCCTATAGTGTATTTTTTACATGTAATCAGGCTATTAGGTTATTCATTTAATAATCCCTGTAGCCTAATAAATTGTCTTCTCTCCCCCCTCCCCCCCCCAGTTCCACTAAATCTCCTCATGGTAGATGCGTCCTGAAAACAGAGAAAATGTGACTGGAAATGGAGACATATGAGTCACCTTTTGAAAATGTTGGTACTTGTTCTTCTCATCACTAATACAAATTTAACTGATAATTTCTAGCTCTTCTGTATTTTCCTTTCAGAGCTATTCTTCATGTTCTGACAGTGATAAATAAGGTATATCCATAATACCACTACAGGTCTCCTCTTCTGTAGGAGCGGATGGCTCAAGCACCACCAGCAGGTTAAAGGATTAAAGCCAGGATTGTCATCTTTATATAATTCTGTCCCTGCATAACTTTCATCTCTCCTACTTCTCCACCTCTTTGGTCTCAAAAATATTACACTGACCAAATAATAGAGGTCAAGCATCTTCTCAAATACCACCATCCTGCAAAGGAAGAAATAGTACACAGCTCCAGGTGTCTTCTATCTGTGACACACAGAACCACCCTTGGAGCTGTGTGATAGTCATAAAAATGAACTAATTAGAAATCTGTAACCTCTCTCCTAGACTACTATATGAAGAGGCAGATTTGAGGCCAATGCATTGTAAGTAACTTATTCATAGCCCTTACAGGGAAAACTCATGCTCTTGAATAAGTAATACCAACGTGAAACAGAATAATCTGATCAGCTGATTATTTTGAATCTATTTTTATGTATTTACTGAGTTCAGGGTACAGATTTTTAAAAACATATCCCCTGCTTCTTATCTGTCAGGTATATAGTTATGTAAGAGAACAGCATTCTGGCTCAGAAGAATTTACAAACTAGTCAGGACAGTAACCAGCACATATTATGCTACTTTCTCTCCTGGTGGGAAATGAAATACTACCTTCCTCTCTGCCCTATCTAAATGAATTGGGGATGTAAGGGACAAAAGAGTAATGAATGAAATCAGGTTCAAAGAGAAGGAACTGAGCACAGGAAATAAAAACAAGAGAGTAAAGAGTTGAAGGGAATGAATAGAGAAAGAATACAGAAATAGCAGGAAGACTGGACAACAGGAAAGTAATAGGCAGCATGAATCATCTCCTGCATTGTAACGAGGAGATAAGACTCCGTTTGGGACAACCACCACACAGCTGCACTTCCAATTGCTTCCCTGCAACCGTCTGACAAACATTGCAGCCTGCAAGGGACAGGAATTAGTGTCACAGTGTCTGCACAGCTTATTAACACTGTAGCCTGGTGAACAAGAAAGATCAGCGAGAATATTGGGATTTTCCTGAGGGTCTGTTAATTCAGCTATAAAAATTAATGATTATAGAATTTACAATAGGATTTTATGCTGGGTATTTAAGGATGAAATATCACTCTCTAAGTTTTTTTTTGTTTGTTTGTTTGTTTTGCATTTAACTCCTACTTTATAAATATGTAAAAATGAACGTTTCTCTAAATGATAAATTTGTATCACTAGGGGTTCATCATAACACACTCCTTTCAGAGAATGTTATATCTTTGCTACTGTTTTATGACCTGGATATTGTTGTGCTGCTGCAAGTGTTTATTTCAATGTTTTGCCAGAAACAGTGACAACAGAGTAAACATGGTATTTAGCTTTCCCAGTCTCCTCCTCTTTATTTAATATGCATGTTTAAGGTAAAAGCAAATCCAGAACTATCACTCCACTTTAGATAAACTAGTTTGCAATGGAATTTCTAAGTATGTTTTACAAACTAGTTTGTATAAAACAAACTAACTGAGCCAAATTTAATTTTAAATTGTTTAAAGTCTGTTATCATGTGTCACTGAAGTGATTCACGTGTAAATCACTTAATCTAGTTAATGAGCACAATTATCAAGCTTTGGCAGTAGTAATTGGACCTGTATCCACACTGCTTGCTGCATTTCACCTTCATAATCACCTCCCTAATTACTGACTCTATGGCTTTTAGATGCCTAAAGGAATAGTCAACCTTTACAGAATGTTTTTTATTCTCAGCTTCTCTTTCTCTAATATTTTCCCCCCACAAAATTTAAAATCTTTTTTTTTCCTCCTTTCAATGATTAGCAATTGGGTTTCACCTGTCTGAAAAGAAAGAAACAATGTATCTACCCGTTCAGAAGTTATCTGCCACACATTTTGAACTCAAGACTTGCAACTTAGGCCAAATCACAGTCATTTCAGCTATTTTTTTTTCCACATCAGTATTTTGGGATTTCCTTTATTTATGGAACTGGAGAACAGATATTTTTCGTAACCAGACCATGTAAAAGGGCACTGCTCCACAACCTGAGCCAGGATGTTGACATTTCTTTATGGAAGAAGACAAGTTTAAGTTAGAGACCTTGACCATGTACTCAGTTAAACCAGTAATCAGTTGGTCTACCATTTTCAGCCAGGACTAAATAATATCACTCTTATTAACATTTGTATAGCAATAGTACTACACAAAATAACCCCCCCCCCTCTTAACCCCCCCACACACTTTTTTTTTAAGCAAGACACAGGACAAGGCCATCCCTGCTTTAACAAGACCACAGAACAGATATTCAACCCAGAAATTGATTGAGAAGACAGACACAAGCACTGCAGTCACTTGACTTAGGTGCACAGTAAGCTAGTAACAAAGGCAGGAACAGAGCCAGTTCTCCTCGTTCCCAGACTGTTTTCCTCTTTACTAGACCCACAATTCCAGCCTGTGATGTGGTATAGACAGAAAAGGAGGTATAAATTCATCTCCACTCCTTAATGCCACAAGAGCCATATAAGGTATGGAGACTTTTTCAAGCTATTGAATAAATACGGGCGGTCAAGAGTATGAGGAAAGCACTGTACTAGACATTTCATAACCATGTTTCACAGTAGTCTCAAGCCTGTAATTCACAAATCTATAGTTTTGGGATTCTTCTATTAATAGTGATACCTGTGTTTCACTAAGGGCCTCAGAAGCTCTATGATTTATTTTCTTCTCTATGCACTATTGTCATGCAATTATGTCATATATTACCATGTACCTGCACGAAGTCATGTGTCTGGAGAGTTATCTCAGATTTGCTGATTATGAAGGTCCAGACTGTCTCATTAGTGATATCTGACCTAAGCTCAGTCCTGAGGTTCTCCACTCAAAAAATAAACACACACACGCTGCATATGTAAGCTACCAAAGAGCACTGTTATAGAGACCTGTACTGCCAGGATAGGCTTTATTACACAAGATGTTCAATACCAAGGAGCACTGCATCTTGCACGAGGGCTCAAAAGGAAAAACACCAAACATTTTATCATACATCTTTTGATCTGTCTAGATGAAAGCCCTAATTATTATGTAATACAGATGAACATTATAGCTAGTTCTGTCATCTAGGAAGCCACTGTGATTAGCTCTGCACAAGCTCCAAACAGCCTGGTCCCTCACCAAAACCTTTTACATGGGAGGGTAGCCATGAGACGCACTATATAATTAACCTGAGAAATTTCCATTTTTATTCAAATCTCTAACGAACAAAATGCTATCAAAGACAAGAATGGAAAGTCCAAACCCTGCATCTAAGTCAGCAAGTACTCAGAATATCAAATTATGAGCTTTAATGGGAACAGGCCCTGAATAGTTATTTATTAGATAGAAGTAGACAACTAATGGAAACTATATAAGAAATAATCAAGTTCCACTTGCACCATTTACATTTCAGACAGTTTTATATTCATTGTAAGACATGCATATGCTCTTTTCCTATTGTTTTGCTTTTTAGATTGTCTCCTCTTAGAGCAGTCAGAGACACAGGTAAAACAGATTACATTTATGTAAATAAAAATCATCATTTTTTGTCATCACACTTACAAACAAAACCAATAGCTGCAATTTTCGTAATAAGTCACCTTTCAAAATAAGTGTCTTTGCAAAATCCTGTTTAAAAAGTGAGTGCAGGTGAGATGTATGTATCTGAATGCTGATTAAGTGAATGTGAACATTGATATAATTACACATATTAATCACGATGTAGTCAATTTACGAATAAAACCAGAATCCTCCTCAGAACCATGAGCACATGAGATCATGTAATCAAAAAAGGCCTTATTGCTATCCTTTGCTTTAAAGCTGGCAGGTAATCAAGGCTTCTCTACAGAAAGTAAAGAAACTGCATGTTAATGTACGTTTCATATTGAAAAAAGAGGCTTCAGAAGTACCTCCCAATTCCAAGTACATGATTCCAATAGCATACTCTTTACAAGAAAATCAGGGCTAGCATTCATAAGCTACTCAAATAAATAGAAGATGACTAGGTTTGATTTAACTTTTCTTCCTGGCCCCATACTTGAAGTATGAATATCATTTAGACATCGGCAGATAAAAGTATGTCAGTGAAGGACAAATGCAAATTAAAATTACTGAGGAGAAAAATTAAGTTAATTTCTGTGTGGAATGTTTGTAAGTGGTGTGTAATCAGTCCTCAGTTTAAATGACTTAATTATTATTATGTTCACTGGTAAATCGAGCCTAAACATGTACAAGTGCAAAAACTAAAAGAATCCAGCTACCTTCACTATTCAAATACAAACAACTTGTAGTACATTAACACTGGCCAAAAAACATGCTTTTGTATGGGTTCTTTTTAAACTCTTAAGGGTTTAAATGCACTTGAACAATCCACCGCATGTTTTGCTAAGAGTAATTAGGGTCACATTCCATTTGTTCCAGGAACAAAAGTTAAAATTTCCCTGACATCCAGGAGTGTCATACATTCATATCTGAGTGCAGTTTATCCAAAAACAAATATAAGCACACAACAAGCCATTCTCCAGCGCTGTTGAGAAGTGTGTTGCTCATTTGTCACTTCGGCACACACCCGCTTCTCAGCTTCTTTTCAGCAAACAGCATTCTCCTGGATATCTCCCCTTTCTGAAGCAATTACTCATTTCAAAAAAAATAATAAAACAGTAGTCCCCAAGCAACTGCATTCAAACATCTTTCGTGATGCTAAGCAAACACCATGCCATTTGGAGTATCATGCTTGGCCCTGTTTCTGAGAAAGGATTAGCTCAAGCCAACCAGTCTGGCAGGACTGACAGTCCTCAACTTCAAAAATCAAAAACCATCTCCACCCCAAAATATGCCTGCAGGGGCTTCCTTTGCAAGATTTACTGAGGGGAGAGAGGGTGTGGATACAACACTGAAAACCACCTCCGGACTTAGAAACCCAAGTCCCACTTTCAGAAGCGGGTTTAAGTGTCATCGACTTCCAGTCAGACCTGCCCTCCAAAGCTTGTTGCTTTTGAAAAGCATATGAGAAACTGGTCTAAAATCACTTAGACTCTTTTTGAAAATTGTAGCCCTGCTACATAATTCAAATGTTGTGTCTTTGGTACAGTTGTAAATTAGTAAGGGAAGCATATTGTTTTAGACCAGAAGATATCTTTTACATACAGAGATTTTATAGTTTCATACAGTGAAACGTGTCTTTGAGTTACCACTGGTGGCTTTCTTGCAGTTTTAAAGAACACATTTGGAAATGTTCGATGGCAGCGTTTTAGGACTGGAATTTACTTAATAAACAAGCTATTAAAAATGGGATTCACAATATGGTTCACTTAAAGTACTTTGCTTCTCAATTCAGTTCTGTGTGTTTTTCCTCTGGAAGTGCAAATGATTCCTGTTCCCATGGAGTTTTGTGGTATGTTGCTGACTGTTCATTTCTGTTAGAAGAATACCATGTCCTCACCAAAAACCATTTTGCTAATAAAGGAATTTGCTGTGTGTCCTGTTCTTATTAAAATATGAACTGACAACAAATACGCACATATTGAAATCTTTCCTAAATCTTACCCTTCTAGGTGTCAGTGATGTAAGAATTGAATCAAGCCAGTATCGAGCCCACTGAACTGTCTTTAAGATGTTCATATTCATAACACTGTAGTTTTCTGTGCACTGAGCATATACTTCTCATTCCTAGATTTGACCAGTTCTACACATTAACTGGACAAGATAATCATCAAGACGTATTGTAAAAGCCTAGGTTTCCACAAATCCTATTGCCTTAGTTGATGCTCAACTGACAGTAAGTTTGCAGAAAGTGGGAGGAAAAAAATACATAAAAAAATAAACCCCAGCTCCTGACTTCTCTCTAGCAAATGCTTTCATATCTAATTTACTTCTACAGAATGAAATCCAAGTTAGTAGCTACTGCTGCCAAAGGCTTGAGATTAGTTACAATACTCCAGCAGTGAAGAATGCGAAGAATATGAGACTTATTTCAGAGGTAGCTGGAAGAAACAACAGTGCTCACAGATGCCCAGTGCTGACTAAGAGACCAACTGTGCAATGCAGAGTGTGGACCCTTAAATGGGGAGCTCTCATGAGCAGCAGATTCAAGAATAAAGTTTCAACAGACTAATACAGGTTGTTGAGCTATCTAGTCCAGTCTTTTCCTACTAGCATTCACCTATCCAGCACAATTTCCATGATTTAAAAAAATTCATCAGTTTATCTGTAATATGAGCTAATCCAAACTCATAGCTAAGATTCACACTTCAAATATTGGGAAAGGGAGTTAAAAATTACCACAAATTTATTATTTTTTACTATAGATCAACTTGACCAAAGAGCTAGAACCTGCCACTCTGTCAACTTCAAAGGATTTAAGATCCATGACTAGGAGGAAAGACACACCCTGACAAAGAGTGAACTTGAGTGGTAGTCTGGCTTTGGAGAATCACGTCATATAGTGTGTCATCTTTTGCTCTACCATCACTCTCGTCCACACTTGAATGCATGACTTAAAAGGAGAAGCAGAGATGCATAAGCAGATTCCTACAAAGTGTTACACTGATAGTTTCAAGATGTATAGGACTAAAAACATATGAAAATAAATGTTTATAGAAAGCCTTAAAATTAATCTTATGCTGGTAAAGTGATCTAGAGAGAATAAATCTACATGAATCTATGCAAGTAAGGCGCTGATAAATCTCTTCTCTTTTATATCTTTCGGCAAAGGGCAAGAGGAGGTTTTCATGCATGACTGTTGGGTGGACCATTAGCCAAAACTGATTACTAGAAACATGAAATACTACCTTAGCTCAGTAAATATTGTAAAATTTTAGCAATTTTTTTTCTCTGTGCATAAGTTAAAAGAGGCAACATCATATCAGCATATGACAACCTAGTCAACTTCATATACACAGAAAATTCATACATCCTCATCTTCAGCATGAGCTGCAAATATTTATAGCCTGAAACAAACATTCAGGGAGCTTCCAGACTAGTGCTTATGAACAGCAAATAATTAACTCAAGGCAAAACTATGTTGCAGACACGTCTGAATCTAGACCGTTTCATTCACTTTCATGGCTGAAAGAAGAACTAGCGTTGAATGAAGAAATTACTTTTTTTCTGGAAAGCAAGCAGAAGCTGTATCATTTGGAAGAAAAGCAGCCAGAGGAAAGTTTGAGTAGCAACAAGACCTATGGTAAAGCAGTAGTAGTCATCAGCAGATTGCGGAATTTACTGCAGTCTTCCTGCAGGACTGCAAGACAGAATTAAAGGACAGAAATGGCAGAGAAGCACTACAGAGTGGGATTTTCAGTAGCAAACTTTCAGGGTACTTCAAACTATTCCTTATTAGGATCTTCATCAGCTGATTATCTCAATGCTTGAAAAAAAATCCTGGTTTCTCTGAAAAAGGAAAACTGCCACTAGTGTCTAACACAGCCTGCCCAAGGACTTTGCCTCCTCCCCTACCAGCATGGACGAGTTGAATGAGACAACCACTTCATCAGAAATATATTACACTGACAGTTACCCTACTCAGCTTGTTTCAGCAGCAAAGCTGAAACAAGACCCAGAGAAAGTACACAGAAATTATGCATGCTGATTCTGAACATGGCTTTTCACATTGCTGCACAGAATGATGCAGCTGAACCATTCTTAATCTATTGCTTTTTAAGGTGTTCTTAATTATCAGGCACTGGAGCTGACTTTTATCAAATATTCATATCACACCCATATGAGCAATTAAAAAAAAAAAAAAGAATGTGAACCACGCAGTCCAGTAAAATTCTGTATATTGCAGTTGCAAGAACAGATTTCATGAACTTGTTGGGAGAGAAAGCAAGATGAATGAGTTGGGTAAATGTTATCCATTTATTTCTGAAAAAATTATTTGGCATCTCAGCTATAAACAAGTTTGCACTGTGTTAAATATTGCATTTCCTTAAGCAGATCATGATATATTTTGCTTCAGAGCATGTTTAAGATCTGCTAAATTTTGAGAGAATAATATGGCTAGTTAAGCATTAAATTTCCCATAAAAAACATCTTTAAAAGTAGGAATTAAACAAATTAAAAATACCATAGAACAATGATCAAAGCCATTGTCAAAGAAAAATAATTTCTGAAGACATCACCCAGAAGAAGAATTGCATCTTCATATAACATTTCTACGTCATTCTAGGTCTTTCAAGCAATGCTTCAGTTTTCTATTTGTAGATGTTATAACTAATGGTTCTGCACATGTTCAATGCACTGTTTCTTCCCTTGTAAATGCAGTGCCTTGGCAAGTGCACTTATGAGGCAAACAAAATATATTAATCTTTATATAAATCATCCCCTGTGTTGCACGCATTTTAGTTATGTTTTAGGAGTCATGAGAATTACTACAAGATATAATCTATATTTAACAACTCAATCTGCTTATTCAGTATCCATGCCAGCAGTGATAACATCTGTTGTCTTCTTGTGGCTGCATATTCTCTACACAATTATGTTCATCCACATTCTCACTCTCTGCTACTTCTCATATTCTCTTCCTCCTTTGCCTCCCACTTCAGATCTTGCTCCCTTCATGCAATGCACAGTCCCCTCAATAGGCCTCTTAGTGCCAACTCCACCAGCGCCAGCAGTCCCCAAGCAGGAGGAAGCTATGGAGGAAGGCAGCCGGCCTGCTGGGAAGGGAGTTGGGCTGGGCAGGACCTCCTTACCCCGACATGCCAGGACTCCAAGGCCTTGAAACAGCACAGTCTGGCAGTGCAAGCCCTACAGCAATAACACGGCCCAGTATTTTTTCCTTCTGAATAGAGACTCTCACTAGGAGACTTCATATTCATAGAAATATATTCATTATTCACTCAGATGCTTTTTTGCTCCACTTTGTTACTATTAAATCAGGAACAGAACCATGTAACTGAGCAATTTATTTAACTGAGCTACAGACCTGAAGCAATGCTATCTACAGCTTAGTCTCACGACTAGACTCCTACAAGGAGTTGAGAAAAAACACAGGAAACTCTGATGATGTGTCTTAGTGAGCATTACCTCAAATAATTACCTCAAAAAATTATCTTGGGAATAGCAAAGGTTAGGAGTCTTATTGAATCCTCTAAAAATTTCAGATGTTCAGATTATTGCATCAGGCCCAAATATATATTTTTTTCTGTACTGTGAAAATGTGATCCTTTCTTTCATATGATGAACAAGAGTGGATTACTGTAACACAGAATACAAAGGAAACACTTAGCACAAACATGAAGTTTCATCTTAAAAACAGAACTCATTAGCAAAGTGCTGTCATTGGCACTACTCCCAGTCAATCACTAGGCTATATTCAAGGTAGAATTTCTGGTCCATAAAATTGATCTATAATTCTAACTGGGTTTAATTTCAGCACAGAAGCATTAAATTAAATATTTCTGAAGTATAAAGCAAAGTGGCCAGTGGCTGAATAGATCCTGGACTCTGGAACTTGCTTGCTTCTTTCATTTAACAGAACCTGAATTGATATCTTTGAGGCATACTATTTTTGGCTTATGAAAAGTGGAGAAGTAAAAAAAACATGTGGATTTGGAAAGAGACTGTGAGAGTCAGAAAATTTTCACAGTATTCTAGCAACTTGTTTTGAGAAGACATTTGTATCCTTTTTCCACACTTGAGAGTATCAGCAAACTCAGCTCTAGGAAAAGGTTAAGGAGGAAAAGCCTCTCCCTCCATCCACAGTTTTCTATAAAAGTGAGTCCTGCTTTTCTCCTCCCTGAGCATATTAATGAAATCAGTCTGTGATCACAAGGCAAGGTGTATGAGACAGTAAGTTTGCATACCAGCTACTTTCGTCGCTTTATGCCAGACACACTTTGATCTTATGATCAAAACAATTTCATTTTGAACATTTGCATCTGTGCCAATCTTTAATACAACCTATACTTGCAGAACTGCATCAGAAGCAACAGAAGCAGCTATGAGAAAAACTAGAGAATATATAACAGCTCCTCTTATTAAATAATTTATTGCATTACTCTGCATCCCCAAAATCTCAGAGAAAGAGACTGGGATCCATTCTTGTAGACCTAGCAGTGAATTACATATTTGACTTTTATGGAAAACATGTGGCTCTTGCCAATACAAATCAGAGTTTTCTGTAATTACGTGCTAATTTCTGTTTTTAAGATGATGGGTATGAAGGAAGAAAATCCCTAATTATGCATCGCTGGTATATTTAATACTTGCAATACAAACAAAAACAGAACATTGTTACGGTATCGTTAAGGTTAGACATCCAAACTACTTGCCATAGAAAATCTACTTTATTCCATTTCTTTCTTAAAGAACTACAATTTGAAATGTGTCAGTACATATGAAAGTTCAAATAACTTACTGTTTGCATACCACTCTTAGATCTCCAGATGAAAAGTTTAATAAGTGCATAAAGTCATCCAGAACAGTTGTAACATTATGTATAGTGAATTAAACGTCATGGTTTTGCAAGCTATATGGGCATCAATTTTCATCCAGTGCCCCATCCAAAGCATGTATTAAGATATATATTAACTTTGTGATCAGACAAAGCCTAGATGCCTTTTCTTTCTCATACTGGCACTAATTAGCCTTAGACTGTAGGGTGGCATTTGAGAAAAGGAGGAGCATAGAGTAATCAAAGCTACATACATGTACATATAAATATACCAAGACTCAAAAGGCTTTTGCATAGGTGCTTCCCAAGAAAACTTTTATCTTTCAAAGTCTCGTAATAATAATAAAAAAAAAGAACTTCTATTTGTTTCACATTCTTTTCAATGCAAAGCAGCTGCTTGAAAGGCCTCAGGAATATTGTGCTGCTGGTAAAGAGTGAATCGAACTGCTCTCCATGATGTTTTCCATGCCCAGCTGCCACGCTGCATTTCCTTACCAAGGCCTTTAACCTCCGACTCGCACCCTGCTTGCTCAGCCCAGCTTTAGCCACCACCTCTGCTATGGCAGGACATGGTCAGCCTGCAGCAGGCTCCAGCCCATGAGCCAGCTTCTGGGGCTCACTGAGGACCAAGCAGAGAAGAGAAAGGGCAGGGTGCTTTTGTGAGGATCTCCTGTGGGTGTAGCTTCCACAGGAAGGGTGGAGATAGCTGCCACCCAGGAGCAGCCTATAGCATAGAGATCAACCCAAAAGGAGGTGGGAGAAGCATGTTTGGATCTCCTCAGTCAAAGGCGGGGGGCTAAACCAGGGTAACTTGCTTTTTGGTCCACTCTTCAAAGCTTCAAAGGATTGCTCCTCCTCTCCCACTCACACCCCAAGGTGTGGTTTCCACACAGCCCTTTGCTCAGGGCTCCCTAGTGGCTGTCGGAGGGCTGTCTCAGTCCTCAAACACATTGCAGAGGGACCTTCCTACACAAGTCTGCCACTCACTTTTCCCTTTGCAAGTCTATTCTTTATGCCTTAGTTGTCCTCCATGAAAAGGGAATAGAGCTTTTCTACCTCACAGAGCTGTTGTGAAGATACATCCTTTAGAAAGCAAGCTGATAGAGCCTGAAATTGGATAGTATTTATAACACTGACATAGCGAAGGGACACAAAGCTCCTGAATGCCCAGGCAGGTAATTGAATTCAGTCATACACAGCTCCTGAGGGGGACGAGAAAAGCATCTCTGGTTACTCTGAGGTTGCTGGAAGCATCTCTGAGGGCACTGAATTGCACAGGCTAATTGTTCTCTGTCAATAAGCTTTGTTGAATGTAAAATTAACAGTTAATTAGTATAAATTCAGTGTTACCTTAACTGTAATCTGTTTAAGCAATGACTACAATGAGGAAGTCCATAAGCTGCTTTGAACAAGAAAGTGTTCCACTTACAAGTGGGAACAACCTGTCATTTGACATGTACTGTATTACATTTTCTGTAATGCATTTTGTTTTGAAAAATTTTGGTGAAAGATTAAATTTATCTAGTGTACTCTGTGCTTAAGCTTTACCTCAGCTTCACAGCCATAATAAAATGTATTTAGTTTCAGGTATTCAAGAAATTTTAATTTCTAAAGCATTTCTAAAAAGTTCAGAAATATATTTTACTCTCCAAACTTATTCTAATTTAATAATACCATGAATTCTACATAACTACCGTAATACTTCCTGGTACTAATCTGTTCCCACTGAAGTCAATGGTAAAATTTTCAATGTTTTCACTGAGTACCCCCAAAAATCATATTCTGAAATAGAATAAAACAATCTTATTCTCAATATAACCTGATTTCTTACAGTAGTAAGAAGTAGCCTTTCCCATCAAGGATTTTTATTGTGGAAATTAGTAGGTTTTTTTATATATGTATATATACACACACAATTTTAGTGCTTTTTTTTTTAATACCCACAAATACATTAATAGGCTCAAAATATTTGTTAGTCTTGGAATGACACAGTCAGTAGATGAACTCTCTAGCAAGCTGCTTTTTTTGCTATGCTTAAAAAAAAAAAAGAGAAAACTGATTTGTAAGAGTTTAGTGTCTTGAACAAAGCAACAAGGGAATGGAGAACCCCTCTGCTCCCACCCAGAGAACAGATGTTCCACTGTTCCCCTTCAGTGACTGTCCACAGCTCGTCCTCAGGCCTTTCACTGGTAATGGAACGGTACTATAATCTTACCATTTGACATGGCACAAGGACAAGATGATTCTGAATAGAGAAACATTGGAAAGTATTTAAAACAGACAACCGTTCTTTCAATTACTACAATAAAACAGGTAGAGAGAGACAGAAATCTCTTGCAAAGAGCACTAACTTGAAACTCAATACAATCTGTGTAATAAAGGAGCAGTGTAAGATCAACTTCCAGTATTTAACGTTTAACAAGAGAGTAGTACAAGTTTGTTCATAAAAATTACTTCTAAAGTAGATTTGAGTTGTTCAACGGAACCATATTTTCCCCTCCCCTCAATTTCGTTTTGAGAGCTTACGAAGCCAGAAACACAACACAGCACTCTCTCGTCTATGAGAGAAATCAACACTGTTTTGTCATGGTGTGCTTGATTTTATCTCATTTTCAAACTGCTTTGATTTATTATGTATCACTGAACATCAATTACAAAGCTTTTTTAGATATTATAAATCTAGATTTAACCAACCTACTCTTCCAAAATACAGCAAATTGTATGCAATAACTGCAAAATATAAAGCAAAACTCTCAAAACATTATGCTTCCCTTCACGAGGGGAAAAGAATTCACATACACATACAGACTCACTACAGTTTGTATGCATAAAGCCATTCGTGCTTTGCATCTCCTATTTGCAAACCTTGGCATAAAAATACCACAAAACAACAGTGCCAGGGGAAGAAAGATGCATTATATCCTGAAAGGACAAGACCAAAGCATTCTCCATACAAGCTCTCCTGTGAACCCAAAGGATGAATTTGTGTGTATGGAGATCATTGTTACAAAAATACTTATTTGTAATGCCTCATAAATCATTGACACTGCCCACAAACACACTGAAGTGGAGTATGTCACGTTAGTTTACGGCAAATCACTCTCAAATAATATCTTCTGCTTACAACTACTTAAGAAGCTAGAGGGAAAAAAAACTTGTTAAAAGAAGTGGCGGATACAAGTAGTTAATGAGGTTTAGTTCTAGTCTAGTTTCTCACATACACAGCAAGCTGTTAATAGGATGTACAGAATGAAGAACAAAGGTGTACATCTGCTGCAGTAATTCAAGATCAGCAGACAGTGTCCCAGATTCCTTACTGGATCCTTAGGCTTTCCCCAATTACTCAATCTCTTTCTGTTGTCATTTCTCTATAACCATACGTTCCTCCTCTGTATTGAGGGAATCTCTTCTCTTACAGGAACTGGAGACATTCTCACAAAATCATTTCCCAAGCCACTTAAAAATCCCTTACTCCAACTGTTTACATTTGCAAGTAACAGGCAAGAAATCTATGCTCTTCCAATTAAAGTACTCTATATTAAGGGAAAAAAAAAGACAATATCCTAAAAAATAGAAAGCAAACTTCACTAGAATCATTTATGCTTTCTCCTAGAAAAATGGTACAAGTAAACTGATAGTGCGGAACAATATAGCACGTTGTTCAACCATGTGAGATTTGAGAGGAAAAGAATAAAGATTCTGTAGGCAGTCAAGAAAGTTCCCAACAACTTAAAGCAGAAGTGAGGATGTTTCACAGTCTGAGGAAGGACATCTGGCACATGGGTACATTCTCAGGAAAAAAAAAAACAAAAAAAAAACCCCACACTTTTAAGGCATATTGTTTCTCAGATCCTAAAAAGAAACAGCCAAGAGGGCAGCTGACCAGAAGCCAGGGAAATATTCTCCAAGAGCATCCCCATATTTCAGTAAAAAATTCCTAGCCTCTACCAAGACAGACTCCATCAGTGCTGTGTAGTCTCTCCCCTGCCATGTCTAGAATAGCAGGAGAACATTCAGCCCTATATCCTTCACCTGGAACTTAATGTTATGCAAAAAACCTGCTTCTATCTTGAAAGCAGGAAAAATAGATACATGCTAATATATTTTTTGTATAATGGATGACATTAGAAAGAAGAGACAGATAACATTTTAGCTTGGAATCCCTGCAGATTCTATAGATAAACAGGAGACAGATGGTTGTAGTTGAAACAAAAGAAACGGGGAAAAGCAAAAGGAATAAGAGGGAGAAAGCCAAGATACATACAAAATAAACAAAAAGCCTATTTGTTACATGCAAAGTAGGAATACAAGTTGTGAAACATTAGTTCTGCAATTTTTGGACATGTCTAGAAGAAGTACTCTATTTGCAAAATTTAAAAAGTTATGCTTTATTTCTTTAAAAAAAGAATTTACATATTGAAATGGACTGAAATTTCTCATTAATAAATTATTGTTGGGGGAGAAACCACCTGCTTTCAACCCTTTGGGCACAGTGAGATGTACAACATAATAGTCTGATGAAAGGGTTCTTTGTAAAAAACACACTATGTATATTGTTTTTCAGCTGCCCTAATTATTATAAAAGATCCACTTTAAATTGAGTGCCTCTAGGCGTACCAGGAACATGACACTAATAGATCTGATGGTGGTAAGAATCACATAGATAAAGTCTGCCTTAGCTACTCATTTATGAAAAGTGTCCCAAATTCTTGGTTGAGGTTAAGGGCAAATAGTGATGGAGATGTCAGAGATGTCATGAACGTCACAACTATGTGAAATCAAATAGGAAATCATTTAATTAGACCATGACTCATTTTAATTGCTGTAAAATACTTTCACAGATGGCTCCCAAGCGTTTTGCTTGAATGTTCAAAGAATGAACATTTCCTATAGATATTAGTATTTTTTAAATTTAAGCAACAAATAAATGAGAAATTTCTCATTTATTTGATGATCTACTTCTGAGAAACAGAAAGAACCAGAAGTAGTGGATGATTTTGAAATTTTAACTTTGCTGATTCAGTATGAAGTAAATCTCATGAATTTGGATATATATGTAAAAGTCAATAAGCAAGCAAACCAAGAAACATTTGCAAACACCTTAAGAATTGAAAACGAGATAGGAAAGACCACCACTCTGCAAATTTTCTCCCAGGTTTGCTAAAGTTGGCATTCTCTTTGATATCACTTAGATATGAATGGAAAGAGATTCCATGTAGCAGCTGAAAATATCATCTACAACAGGTGACAAAAACAAGTCAGGAAATGCCCAATTCCAGTGAACTATAAATGTGCTCTGGATGTTACTACTGAGTGATTTGTATTATTGGATGATTCTGGTATTTTAAAATTGTTGAACAGAGCATTACGTTACTCTCATGAATACAGAGGTATATCAAAAAGTCAATGTGAAACTGGAAACTTTGCATTTTGGACACAAACAGCATTTACTATATAATTTAGGTATCCTTATAACCACCGGTTAGTAGATGAGGGGAGAGCAGTGGATGTTGTCTACATTGACTTCAGCAAGGCTTTTGACACTGTCTCCCACAACATCCTCCTAGGTAAACTCAGGAAGTGTGGGTTAGAGGAGTGCAGTGAGGTGCATTGAGAACTGGCTGAAAGGCAGAGCTCAGAGGGTCGTCATCAGAGCTGCAGTCTAGTTGGAAGCCTGTAGTTAGCAGTGTCCCCCAGGGGTCAGTACTTGGTGCAGTCCTGTTCAACTTCTTCATCAGTGACCTGGAGGAGGGGACAGAGTGCCTCCTCAGCAAGTTTGCTGATGATACCAAACTGGGAGGAGTGGCTGACACACCAGAGGGCTGTGCTGCCATTCAGAGAGACCTGGACAGGCTGGAGAGCTGGGCAGGGAGGAACCTCATGAGGTTCAACAAGGGCAAGTGCAGGGTCCTGCACCTCGGGAGAAATAACCCTAGGCACCAGCACAAGCTGGGGGCTGACCTGCTGGAGAGCAGCTCTGCAGAGAAGGACCTGGGAGTGCTGGTGGATGACAGATTGACCATGAGCCAGCAACGTGCCCTTGGGGCCAAGGCTAATGGTATCCTGGGGTGCATTGGGAAGAGTGTTGCCAGCAGGTCAAGGGAGGTGATCCTGCCCCTCTACTCAGCCCTGCTGAGACCTCTTCTCGAGTACTGCGTCCAGTTCCGGGCTCCCCAGTACAAGAGAGACATGGAGCTACTGGGGAGAGTCCAGTGTAGGGCTACGAGGATGCTCAGAGGGCTGGAGCACCTGCCCTACGAGGAATGGCTGCGAGAGCTGGGCCTGTTTAGGCTGTGGAAGAGAAGACTGAGGGGGGATCTTATCAACATGTATATGTACCTGAAGGGAGAGTGTCAAGGGGATGGGGACAAACTCTTTTCAGTTGTCCCATGTGACACGACAAGAGGCAATGGGCACAAACTGAACCACAGGAAGTTCTACCTGAATATGAGGGAGAATTTCTTCACTGTGAGAGTGATGGAGCACCAGACCAGGTTGCCCAGAGAGGTTGTAGAGTCTCCTTCTCTGGAGATATTCAAAACCCACCTGTATGTGACTCTGTCTAACATGCTCTAGGTGACCCTGCTTGAGAAGGGAGGTTGGACTAGATGCTCTCCAGAGGTCCCTTCCAACCTTACTTATTCTGTGATACCTTTGTGGGCAGCTCTGAAACTATAAATTCACTCCTCTTTACTGCAGTTGGCAGCGCATTGTTTAGCTGTCATATACAAGGGATGGCCACACAAACACAAGTGAAAGCCCTCCACTGTCAGGCTAGCCATGAATAACTGAAGAGAATGAATAGTACATTTGTTGTAAATCAGAGAGGATTTCATAAACAGTAGCATGAAGGACTTGTTGATTCTACATAAGAAAGGTCACAATGTGTCACAACTCAGCATCCACATTCAAACATTAGTTTAAAAAGCATACTTCAGACTCTAATCAACGTTTCTGCTACAGACTGCTACATTTGCTCTACTTCTTTGCTGGTAACTAAGAGCTTTGTTTCACATTCTGTAATTTGTGGACTCAAGCACTGAAGAAAAGTCCTTGCAAACCTTTGCATGCAGCTCAGTAGTGAATTGGCACAGAGATTTTCTGATATAATAAAGAATCACCGGCAGTACCCTGAATAACTTTAAAATGGGATTGGGAAGAAATGGAAAAGTCTCTGCCACAAATGCTTAAAAAAGTATACACAGTAAGAGTATGAATTAATAATAATAAACCAACACATACTATTTGAAAAAAATACATCTCTTACGTATCTTATGGAAGTACAATTCAAGTCTTGTTTAAAGCTCAGTAGATCAATGTTAAAAGCAATCATATTTAATGACACATCAGAATGGCAGAAGATGAAGCGATAAGACCTTGTATAGGTCCCCTAAGTCTTTCATAGTTCAGAGAGCTTTTTTGATAACATTTCAAAGAGCAACTATGTGAGCAAGTATCTTCCTTGCTGTGTTTCCACACTAGGTGGGGGCAAACAGCCTACCATGGAAGGAAGAGTTAAGGAAATGAACTGAACTTCAGATGAGCAGAATGTCCTGGTGTAAAGAACAGATTTGTATTCCCCCCCCCCCCCCACAGGGCATCTAGGTACCCCTGCAGCCTGCCTTCTGTCCAACATTGCTAACCTCTGATTCACACTAACCTGAGAGGGCACCTCTCCTCAGTTGATGCTTGCTGGTAGAGGGAGAACAGTAGCAAACAGAGCATCATCTGCTCTCCCTGCTTTATCAAGGAAATATTGTTGACATCAGTGAGACAGCCAGCTGAAGGAGAGGTTGTTAACATCCAATGTTACAACTCCTTTTTGTTACTGGGAGTAGAGGGACAGGTAGGTACCTATTATTAGAGACTTCCTCGGGCAGCACTGGAGGCTACAGAAGTGCAGATGCTCCAGATGCCATACACTTCCCTGAGGAGACACAGAGGGCATGAGACCCAACTGAGGAACTGAAAGAGCCCAAAAATGGGTTTCCTCTCGTGACCCTTCTCCTCAGGTATTTAGGGTAGCTTCTAGGAAGTTGCAAAATGAAACAACCAACCCTCACTCCTACACAGTGCATTCAGAGTATGTTTTTATCATTTTTAACAATACTTGCATACAATAGTGGTGATAAAAGCAATCTCTTTGAATAGGTATTTAATTCAAGATATATGTAGCCCTAGCTCACACTCCTCCTAGTGCCATGAACACTATCCGACTAACAAGCCCTGCACCTTTACATAAACGAGAAACAAGAAATGCAGGAATATTTATTTGTTAGGGCCTTCCAGCCTTGCTGCAATTATGCCATTTCTGCTGGTAACAGGGCATTTTCATGCTACAACACAGTTGTGCTATCAGAAAAAATTGCCAGTTTTACAAGGCAATGTTGAGCCTAGTTTTAGAAAGGTCAGACCTGAAATCATAGCAACAGTCAAAATTAAGAGGGAATGATTTTTAAAATTGGCTCATACCTCTGAGAAGGTGAAGCGTACACTAATTTGTCCATCCAGCTAGGGGACACAAAAGGATTGCTGGCTAACTTAGACAGTTCTTCAGGCCTCACTGTGTTTTCCCTACTGCAGTTTAAGAAATCTGAAGCAGTGATGGAGGTCACACACTAAGTCTCCAATCTAATATACCTCACTGCAAAAGGATTCCTATTCTTGACTCCATCTCTTCACATAGAATCATAGAACGGTAAGGTTGGAAGGGACCTCTGGAGATCATCCAGTCCAACCCTCAGCATAGGCTATACAGGGATTGAACCTACAACCTTGGCATTAGCAGCACCACACTCTAACCAACTGAGGTAAACCTGCGCTCTGAGTAAAGAAGTCCTCTGTGTTTACTCAGAACATGAAGTTGTTCTGTGAATAGATTCTAATCACACCCTTAACTGGATAGTAAATTTTTGAACAATTTTTTTTAATATCATTAACTTAGGTTTGTTGAAATGGAAATACTTAAAACAACAACTTCTTTGGCTTTCAGTACTCTCACCATTTATTTTTCATGCTTCTTTCAATTTAGACAATGAAACAAGCATTTTAATTTTCCTGCTGCTATCTATTAGACCAAAGCTATGAAGCACTAACACTTGCAAGATATTTTACAAAAAAAAAACACCAAAACCTTTCTGACTTCATGAAAAATTCATAAAAATGCTATCAACACTAAAGACAGGGAAAACAAAGAACACACATACAAAACACTGTAAATTCTAAGGCCTAGAATACACTCTCAAGACACGTGGATAATATTTAAAATATTTAAAAGTTAGTAAGATCCAATTATGCCAAAGCCTGCTTTAGGAAAGGTAGTTTCCAACATATTCACATGCACACATGCACGTACACCTATCTGTGGAGATGATGGCAATCAGGTCTTCTGCTTTTCAGAATAGGTTTTGATGCTTTCCCTTCCCCACAAGCTGACTCCAATGGCCTGCAGGGTGCTCTTGCAGCACAGCCACTGCACAGCCCTTCCTAACAGAGCGTGGACACATTGGCAGGAGGCAAAGCCACTGTCTGCCTGTCCTTCAAAAGTTGTGAAAACAAAGGGTCATCAGAAGTACAACACAATATGCGAAAGTCTCCTCAGTGCCTTTTGTTTGGTTAAAAATCATGTAATGAAGTAACAAAACTGCACTCTTGTGGAGGCAGAAGGCCAGTGACATTATTTCGTAAATGGGCACCTAATGCTTAAATGGAGGACACAGAATGACATACCACGTCATGTCATGCGTGATCAGCTGCAGAACTGCATTTTCTTCTGAATGAGTTTTAAAATGTCACACAATTCTACTCTTAACATGTCCTAAGAGCAAAATGGTCAGTACTTGATAATCCCTCTTCAGTTTACTTATTTCAACATGAATTCAAGAAAAGTAAACTTTAAATGGTCAGCATTTATTATCCTGTTTTTACTCCTTGCAGCTTCTAAGGAATTACAACATTGAGGCATTCTTATGGATAAGACCCACAATAATAACTAGGTTAACTAAAATTCTGTGAGTGGCATCCTCCAGCCTCACTGAAATCATCAGAAGATAAATACAGCTCAGCTGTAATAGATGACCTATAAAAAAAAATGCCTATGGCCACTCAGAGAATGACGATTTGCTCTTAGCCTCCAACTGCTCAGTCCCAGAATCTTCAAAAATAATGGTGGAGGAAGGAACCTGTATTTGTCTGTGGAAGCAACTCATCCTTAAAGTTCAGCCATGGGATACTTGTGCTTATTTCCTTTATAGCGATGATCCTCACAGCTTTCCAAGTCAATCCAGGCAGACGTAAGGGAATGACAGCTCTTCAAGGCTTCCAGCAGAGAAACTCAGTCAGACTTAGGGACATCTGAATAAGCTCTTGCAGTATCTCCAAGTATTTTTGGGATACCTTTGAAGTGATATGTGCTATCATTTGTTAACTTGCACTTTCAAGCAGTTATTTAAAACACAGTTGTTTTAACTCCATTTGGTCCAGCCAAGACCAGAATCATACTAACAATAGCTTATTCTGTATTCATAAAAGTCAAAATAACACTGCCAAAATGTGTGCAAGCCTAATTTCAGTCAGAATAAAAACACCAGCTGCTTAACTCCTAAAATAAAAAGGGAAAGAGATTGTTAAAAACTAGGTGCTCTGCCAAGTTCTCTCCACAGTCCTCCAGCAGTTCACAGTAATGTACTCAGATTTGATACATCTCTGATTCAAGGTAAGGATGCTAGGGAAACCAGCCAAAACTTAAGTCAGACGTTTGGTTTCTAACAACAAAGGTAGGTCAAACCAACTCAAACCAATTTGTCTCTCAGAGGCAAAACACCCTTTCCTTGAAACACGTGAAACATTTTCCATGGCTTTTGGTTGAGGTATACCCAAGTCATTTAAATCACACAGTCTTGTAAGACAGATCCCTGTATATGGTGGGAGTAGAAAAGATAAAAACAGTATTATTTCATCTATCATCAGTTAGATGAATATCTAACAGTCCGAAGATCACGTGTCAGGCATTGTGGAAGCAGAACAAAGGAATGCAGAAAATTATCTGCAGTTCTTCAGGCTTCTTTGAAATGTTAGACAACTAAAGCAGTAGGATGGCTGAAGAAATGTAGTTTTGTATCTTTTTCAGAACCATGACATCCCTTATAGATGTCAATACTCCTGGCTTGATCCTGGCTCTTCTGTTGTTGAAGTTTGAGTTGTCTTTGTACCAGTACCTTAGGCTTCCTAGAGAACACAGCCCTGTTCTAGAATCCCTAAGGCAGCGTAAAGCCTTGTCACTTGTGTCTGGATAGATTTTGCTCCTATCAAACAGGAAACTTGAATCTGCATTGGCATTTTACTTGCTGCAGTAATAACAACAATGTTTCTCACTAGACGTGAGGAAACACCTCAAATCCTTAACATCCCGTTTTCACTCTTAGCTACGCAAGCCAAAGAAGTTGAGGTCTGGCAAAGGCATTTTTGGAGGGGTTTAAAAGGGTCATATTAATACATAAGCATTACATCTGGAATAGCTTCACAGAGTAGGATACTAGTCAGCTACATGGGTTCTTCTGTATTGCTTCAGCTTAGCTGTCCCTCCACTGAAAGGGAGGGCTGACAAAAATGTGATAGAGCAAGAAGCATTCCTATTAGGGCTACAATGGGTACATATGAGGACCTAAAGTCATCAAGTCCCATTCCATGGAAAACAGGTGCTTGGATTTAGGATCTAGGTGCCTGGACTTACAGCCACATTGATTCTGTTGGAACACAGCATGAAGTAGAAGATGATGAAAATCTTCAGTCTTGTGATCTGATGGAGTAAATATGCACGCTAGAAGCCAAGTGTGGCAAGAGGCAGGTAGTCACTGGCACCATAGGCACTGCTGCAGGGCAGTGGCAATTGCAGGCTGCTAGGAAAGCAAATGTACCACCATCAGCTGGAGCAGGACTCCCTGCAGCTGATGGTAAGGACACGACATGCAGCTTGGCTGCTGACTCAATGTTTGAGAGCTTGTTTGAGGATTTTTCAGATTTCTTCCCCCACCAGCTTAGGAACTTCTATATTCCAAGTTTGATTAGGATCCTTTTGCTATTTTATTTGTCAGTGATAATTTCTCTTGGGCAGTTTGGTAAAAAATAATAAATAATAACAATAAATTAAGGGCTCCTTGCTGAAAATCACCACTACTTCTGCAGTGTAGAATTTATGGTCCGTTACTTCAATGGTTATTTAAGTAGTGCAGTAGTGCACCCAGAAACAGATATTCTTACATGGTTTAATATTATATTTGCATTAAATCTGCTTGGAATCTCAAATTATCTTTCAGCACTGAAAACAATACAATTGTAAAGATTTTTAGATAGGTGCCTTCACTATTGAAAAAAATGACTGAATGCTTCACATGTGCTAGTGCTTTTTCAAGCTGCCATGATGCCCTTCTTCATTATTACAAGGATGCCTGCCAGCCCCTAGCTAGTCTCACGTTTCACTTAAAATACCAGGTAGGAAAGGGGAGCTTTGTTTGTGTCATGGAAGATCTGGAAAACCTTTCTGGAAGAGTTGTTGCGCGCATGCGTGCACACACACACACACCTTGTGACCACCTGTGTGCGGGAGAAACATGCTGTTCTAATGTCCTAAAAATCAGAAGCATAGAGATATAACACACAACATCCAAATTACACTATTAATGTCAAGGCTCTAAGCAGGGGTAGAAAAAAGCCCACAGCAGAAGCAGAACAAAGGGAAAACAGATGTCCCACCAGGAGATTTTGCTTCAGAGCCCTGTCAAACCCCACCTCTCAAAGGGTGCTCCTCTTAACAGCAGTCACCAGCAGCACATGCTGCTCTCTGGGTTTAAGTAGGGCCCTTGGGGGGTACACTATTACTTCACCAGTGTAGGTCTGAGTTTTGTGACTCCTGACTTCCTATTTTCAAAGATGTCTCTTTTAACCATTCCCTCACTGTTGCTCTCCACATACATATATGTAGAAGTGTGCTCATTCACTTTTTGAAAGTAACCTTACTTGATAGTTCACTTCTAAAAAGTCCATGATCATTCTGGTCACATTTTGCATTAAAAAAGATTGAATAGAATACTTGCCTTGGAAAAGTTACATTTCTTGACTCAGAAGTTTTTGCCAGCCCTCCCCTAGTCAAAAGATACAGTAACTCAATCTATCAGCTTACTTTCATTTTTTCCATTAGAAATGAATCACACAAGAAATGTCAAAAAGCTCATATGCATTTCTGTACTCTTTCATATCGCCCAGTAAAGTATGAATGGTTTCTTCATCGATCTTCCCTGTATGGCTTTTATTTGGCTTCCCACATTGGAAATCTGGCTATTGCTGCACTATACTGCATATATAACCTCCGCTGATAAACAAGACCTCACAGCCCTGCTCCGCCTGCACAGCTCTACAGACTCCTGCAATCTACCAGAAGAACATAAGAAATTCAAATCACAAGCAACAATAGACTCAGGCCTTAATTTTTGGCATACAAATGTCCCTTTCTATTATGAGACCACAAACTGCATATAGGCAGCAAAGGGAAAATAATCACAGTTTTTCCTACCATTGCCATTTAACTATGCGCCAGGGATCCCAAAAACTATTATAACCTAGAAAAAAGCATTGCCAAAAAAACGATCCAACATACAAGCAAATTCATACTAGCCCCAGGACTAAATGGGAGGAAAAGGCAGATCAGAGGTGCTTTTATTATTCATTTTTTGAACGATAACAGAAAGGTCTTTGAATCCCGTACCACTAAACCAGGAAGAAACATTTTGTCTGTCTGCAAATTGTTTAGCCCAGTTAACATTCAGGGGACTCATCTAATGACAACCTGGCTCAAAAGGCAACTTAATTCACTATATGTTTACTCAGATCTACCAAAGTTTCACCAGTGATAACAGAAAAGTAAATCTGGCATTTATAATATCCCTTGACATTTATAATATGTAATATATAAAAGGAACTAAAAACAGTCAAAAAAAAACTTTAAAACGTACAGAGAAACTGAAGACTAGAACAGTTTCATGGTTTAAAAATATTCCACAAAAATCAGTTAAGCAGAATTCCATCAATTAAGTTTTCTTTCTGTCTCTTGCTGAAGATCTGTATAGCAACTGCATTTCCATTTTGGTCAAAAAAAGTGTCTAGCCTGACATAACAGGCCATTACAGTTTAAGTCAGCAAAATTAAAGTTGACCATACTGGTACAAGTATTTAATTTTATAGCTCAACTCAAGCTTCTAATTAGTCAAATTAAACACAACAAAATACTGTCATCCTAATCTTCCTAACATTTTAAACAGACATGACATAATGCAACGAAATATTACCTGATGCAACCTGAATGAAAGCAGTCCAAAGGTCTGCTTTTTTAAGGTCATATTTACAGATTTATTTTCCTCATTACTCAATACGTACTGGGAGGCCGATGGGTAATTAGGGGCATAAGCAGTTCTTCAAAACAATGGCTATAAAAATAATCTAAAATTCATACCTTGGATTACAGAGAAGGTTATGAAAGCACAGAAGGGACCCAACGACAAACTTATTCACATAACACCACCTAAAAACTAGACACTAACTAGAAAAAAATTTTCAGTTTGTAATCAAACAATTTCTTAACAATTGCCTTTCACTAGCACAATATAGAGATCCAGAGGCACAGTTCAGCTATCATCTAAATAGTTATTTACGTTTGGGCCTTTCTTGCATTCTTCCTCTACAAAGCTCTTTGCTTGAATTTCTCGTTTACCTTAAAGATAATACCTGAAAATTATCTCAAAAGCTTCTCGTTAGATAAAGGAACAGCTCTCTGAAATTATGCCACTTCTCCAGGATGTTCTGGATGCCCCAGGAGGCATGAACTTACTACTTAATATGCAACCTACTACTTATTTGACTGTATTTGCTCAAATACTGGAAACATATGCTTCAGATTGCAAAAAGGTATGAGAACTTCGTTTTCCCCTTTCCATAGCATTAGACACAAGATCATTCCCTCACCAGTGCTAAACATATTAAGTCTTATTTATCTGTGTTAGTCACCATAATAAGTATAGGAACATCTTCCCCTGTATTGAGAAAACTCCAACCTTTAGAGTTGATTTTGGTTCACTTCCAGGTGTTGCCTAACAAATAACTTATTCTAGCAAAAGCTCTAATTATCAATGGATTTGAGCCCTGGAGAAGCTCAGCTGCAAGCTCTCAGATGTAACAGAACCTTTACATGAATTCAGTATAGCATAACGAGCTCAGAACTTTGTTTGAACTGTGTTACTGTATTAAATACACATCCAGCTCTGAAAATGCCGAATCAGTAAGTTTGTACACTGTTAAGTTAATCTGATCTTCAAAAAATTTTCAGGCAATGTCACTGAATAGAAATACAAAACTATCAATACCTTCTGGCAACACACACCAAGAAGTGTCACTTTATGTCCTACTAAATCATGCATCACTGGGTAGGCACAATAATTCCAGGTAATAAAACCAAAGAGAATTCAGAAGCTGGGTTTTCACATAAAATAACATATGGAATCACAGAAAATAGCGCTGAAAATAGCTTACAATTTTTAGGGGGCTGTGTCTCACCTTTCTGCGGTCATGTGTGGTCAACTCACACCTAGCTGATGAATATCTAACAAGTTCTTGAAGATCTCCAGGGGAAGGTTCAGAACTGGTGATCCACTCTAGTACTTCACTGCTCTTAGATTTACAAAACTTTTCCTAATGTTTAATCAAAAGCTCCCTTGCTGCCATTTTAGCTGCTTAATGTCAATACTGGAAAATAAATTATTCTTTTTTTCTTTTCAGAAACTCTGTATAAATTTGAAAGTTGATTACATCTCCCCTCTGCATTTTCTTCAAGAAAACTGGATCTTCTTATTCTTTCTTTAAAGGTCTTCTTTTTAAAAAAATGCTGTACAACAAACATTCATATTCTCTCCTGAAGTTCAGTGCTCACTGAAAGACACAGTAATTCAGATAAAGCTATATGAGCACTGAACAGAGTGGAAGATTTCTTTACATTTTCTACAAATTACACATCTACTTAAACATCCCTATTTGTCATTTTTGCAAAAATCTTGACTGCTATTTGCTCTATGATCCACCAGAACCCCAGCATCATTTTTCTGTATTTTTTGATACTGAATGACCTTTCCAAATGCAGAATTTGGTACTTATTGTTATTTAATTTTCTTATATTTTCTCAATATTATTTTCCACAACAGTTTTCAAGGCCATTCCTATTTTTCAAATTGGTTGCAGCCTGCTGTCATCTGCCAATGTAATATGCACTGTTTCTATTTTACCATCTGTATCAGCAAGGAAAGCATGGAATTGCAATTGACCCAGAAGAACAAACCCTCCATAGGAGCAGACAAAACAACCTTCTCATCTCATGGCAAATCACTGACAATCATTTCTCGAATACGCTTTATCAGCTGCTTGTGTATGCTTAGAATAATATCAGCAATTCCAGGCAACAAATAAAGTACTGTTTGATAAGCATACAAGATAGTATCCCCCCAAAAAAAAAAAAAAAACCAACCTTATTTGCAGTAAATTATACAATATTGGCTGCATCTCAGCTATCCATGCTACCTGATGCATTTTCCCAAAAGAAATCATATTGGTTTCAAATGATTAGTTGGGACAAATCTATCTGGATAATTTGAGATAATTTCCCTTTCTTATCCTTTTGGCACTATCAGATCATCTGAGGAACTGCAGTTGCTCTAACTAATTTAGTCAGGACAATATAAAAGCCCCGACAATTACATTAAGTAACAAGAGTTTATGAAACACTCATCTGTCTCAGAATTTGCTTTATCTGGCATTCCCACTCATCTTTCTCTTCTTGTCCCTGCGCTGGAACACTTCAGTGTCAGCTGTCCTTGAAAAGATTTAAAAAATACGTAGAGAGAAAATCAAATAACTTGATTCTTGCAAACACACCTGCAGTTTTATCAACCAACTGCCAGCAGCACCTTATCTTATCCATGTTTTGTCAGTTCATCTTCGATTTTTAAGCTCCTCAAGAAAAAAAGCAACATACTTTGTCTTGTATTTACTCAAAATAACATACTGTGCCTCTTTAAGTGTCTAGAGTGGCTTGGCCGCTAATGGAAGCTGTACCTTCCAGTTATCACAGATGTAACAGGGCGCAATCTTTCTAAATCCAAATTGCTTTCAATTGCTAGACATGGGGAAAATACAGCTATTACAAGTGATAGCCTATACAGAAGCTAGACTTCCTGTGAATTTAAAACTTTAATGATTTGGAGTCCTATTTTATAGGACAAATCAGCAACACACTCTTCTTATTAACTAAGTAAACAGAGAGAATAATGGAGAACACATGTCTTGCAATCACTTTTTAAATAATCTGTATTGCATCAGCAACTCTTCCCACATGCACACAACATCTATATTCAGGACAGATCAAATAAGTTTAATCCACTCTGCCAGTGTAATGGCTCTGCTTTCATCTTATTTTATGCAATCAAAGCAATGTCTAAATGATCATTTAATTGATGTGCTTTTCGGCTTTAGTGCAATACTTTATGGAGAAAAAAAGAACATTTCACAGAGAAAAAAAGTATATTTGACAGATTTGCATGCTTGGAGTAAAAAGAAAAAAAAAGAGAGAAAAAAAATCAAACAGAATAATCCCTATATGCTTTTCTAGTAGGTCTGTTGCATTGTGTTAAAGCTACTCTCCCTTAACTTACGCCCCAAGCTTGATTCATCGCTTCAGCAATATTTTCAGGTGCAGAGTCAGTCTTGTAATTCAAATCTCTCAGAAGAGCATTTTCCCCACATCCCCATCCAAACACAGATTTGCTTCTCTTCCATCAATCTGTCAGTCTGTGCTTCTGACAAACATACATCCTGATTCATTTGGTAGAGCTCCCAAGACGATGAACAAAATGATAGAAAATTATTGTACATAAATTAAGTAACAAGTTACATAAGTAACAAATATTTTGCCTACAGGGGAAAATTGGGTAAAATTTGCAAAAATCTGTGCTCATACCACACCTTAAAGAGTTTATGACAGCAATGAATTAGATTTAGACTTGTTTCACACTAAATCAGCCATAAATAGGCAAAAAATACTTAACATTACCCCAAAGCTTTATGATAATAATAATACAATGAATGTACAAATGTATTACTTATTTCATTTTTTTAAACTGCAAATCAAACACTTCTCCACCCTTTGAAAAATCAAAAATACCTATACCTGATACAATAAAATAATGCAGGACCTTTCACTTCATGACCACACTGGAGAAATCAGTAAAACTTTCTAGGATAGCTGAGTAATTATGCATCTTTTTCAAACTTTTATAGTATCTCTCCTCTGAGAGTCACAAGTGAACCAAATGCCTGCTAATTAAGGTTCCTGGTCCCTTCCTGCAATCAGCATTTTATTTGGTATGAATGGGCCAAACAAACAGCAGAGGTTTCGCAGGTAGCCGTGAGCTCGCTGTGGGATCCCGGGCACGGCCGGAGCCGAGCCAGGGCTCCCGCAGCGCCTGTGCTCTCCTGCTCTGACCACAGGGTCGCACACCCGCCTCGCCCCGCAGATCGCTCCACTCACTGCCGTGAAACATCACTTTAATCAAAGCACATCGTCAGGATAAGCTTCTGTCTCCTCTATACAAAGGATACCTCAGCCTAAAAGAACTGCAGAGCTTCAGTAAATCCTCCTCATATTTACACGTTCATTGGGATTTTTAGCCCGTCTGCATCACCGCTAAAGCGGCGGCAATCTTAACTTGACTCTTCCACCTGTATTTTTCACTAGCTACTGCATTAACGCACAATCAGTAATAGAAACTTCACAGAAAACAGCAAGCTGTTTTTTTTTTTTTTTTAAACTGCAGTATATTGTACACAAGTTACTGTCTCCAACTTTGATTTCATCATTTCTCCTACAGTGCTTCTGAATTTGCCTTGCCTTTTGTTCGCATGGGTGTTTCAAAATGGCAGTAAAAAGGCAGGATTACTTTAAAATTAGAAGCTTATTTTAAAATCAAGTAAACGTGCAGGGAGCCAGAGGGAGTGGACAGAATACATGTAGGTAGCAATATCAGTCATTTAACACCATTGGCTAGGTCACGTAACCATTTCAGTGCCTCTGTTTTTTTGATGAATAAAGTAGAAATAACATTTATCCAAAGAATATACAGTTAGGATGTTACAAAAGGTTAGAGTCCATCAATGGCCTAAATCCTATTATGTGTAGCTTGATGAAATTGCAAAGCATTACGTTACTGGTAAACTTAACGGTCGTTTTTCCCCCTCTCTACAGAGTGTCTACACTACACATCATTTAAATCCTGCTCAAGACATTAAAATCTCACTTAAATCCTATTTTAATGACAAATAAACCCTCGTGTGGGTCTTTCAAAGCAGGCTGAACTTAATCTGTAGCTCAGAGCATCATATCAGGACAAATCCATCACAATTCTTCCACATTTGCCTGATGAGTACAGAATACAAAATGCACAGTGAGTGAAAACATCTACGATTCCCACAGTTATTACTTCACTCTCTGTCCAGACACCTAGGCAGTCTGGTTATTTCCAGTCTGCTTCAGCACATTCGTCCAATAAAATAAAATCCAAGCCAGAAAGTACAGGAAGCCAACCTCCAATTACAGTGTCCTGACAGGACAGTCTCTTAAGGGAAGCTGTAGTATCAACTGTTACTTTGAGGGAAATGCATTCAATTCGTAATATAATTTGTTGTCATTACAACAGGTTTCATGCACAAAGAAGGTGTGAGCACTTGTAACAAAACAGCTGTCATGTTGGTTCATCCAGTCCCTATGCTTCTGGTATCTAATTATTATTTTCCTAAAAGTAAAGCTAATCAAGGACCAACAAGAGTCCTACTGGGCCAGATTTGTACACAGCCAGTGGCAAATATATTCAATCATAGTAAAATGTTTTAATTAATTGTATAATAAAATGTGCCATTAAGTGAGTTCTTATTTTAAGGTAATAGTTATGAAATAAGTACACAGATGCTCTTTCTCCCTGTTTTGCTGTTGAGACATTAGAAAGCTAAGTGCAAAAAGGCAGTTATCATTTGCAGTAATTTCAGTCTCATATTGACACAAAGTGCGGAGCCTATTTTCAATTCATTATGTGAGGGTTAAATTTAAGTTGCCTATGAAAAGTAATCTGTTCTTAGTATTCTTGCAGAGGCTGCAGGTCAGTTCTGTTTTTAATATAACTAGCCCAACTCTACTACATAATAAATCTTACATAAACAGCACCAGCAGGATTAAAGGATAAATGTAGCTAAAGCTTAGATCCAGACTATGGATGGATGAAGGAAATGAATGGAGGAAAGTATGAAGAATGAAGGAAAAAAAGCCAAAGCAAAATAAAAGATGCAACACGCACACCCACTACTTTTAATTTTCCAATCTGTCCAAAACGTATCATTTTCTTTCTAAAAACTGACCAGTCTCTAAATTCACTTCAGCTAATTTTGAACTTGTTCTGTTCTTTCATTATTGCCTAATAGGAACATTTTTGTAAAAGAAAGCCATATAGAGGAAGAACTGTAAATGGATTGCTATGAGAATGTGTGATTTTATAGCTTCTGCATTCAAGACTGTTGGCAAGGAAAATCATTTTGACATTTGATGAGCTCAAAGAAACAATTAATTTAATTTCAAGGCACTTGGAAAACATACGTATGCTACTCTATAATTCTATTACAGAAAATATTTCAGGTTGTATTAGAGTATTCAATTCGGGAAAAAAAAAATCGTTCAACATTTAGAAATGGTAAACAAACAAAAACAAAATAGTGAGAAATTATAAAGCCAGAGAAGTACATAGAGGAGTTTTAAGTGAGCAACACTAATTTTAACTGTTTTCATTCCATAGAGGTTGAAATAACCACAGTTAGATCTTTCTTAAAGAACATGTTAGTATTTCATATATCTCAAATATGAAATTACCAGAATTGTCAAAGTTAGTATTTTATTCAGACTTAACAGGATAACAACTATTCATAGGTATAAGTAAAAGTGACAGATTTTCATCTACATTTTGTGATTATATAATTGCATTTGACTATAATATAGGTTGAGTACATCATTGCCAAAAGTTTGTCTGCTTATCCTAACATGAGATGCTTTTGTCACTTCTTTCCATTTGAATTCTGCTGCTCAAAGTAGTAAAAGTAACTTAGAGACAGTAGTAAAGTTACAGAACTGCTGAGAAATCTGCCTTACACAGGTTTCACAAGGAAAATTAAATCATTCTGTATCTACTTTTCTAGAACAAAGATGGTGTCCAGTTTCCTCAGTAATCAGTTTATGGAGTCCTTGTTTTCCCATACTTTGACAAACACCAGAAAGCATGATCTAAAGGTCTATACAAACATATATTATTTGAAAAGAACTAAGATTGTTTTTAAAAAGGAGTTACCTAGACTATTTGTGACCTCCTGGAGAAAAAATGATGCTGAGTCAACCTCATCTTAAAAAAAAAAAAAAAAAAAAAATTATTTTCCATAGATTCCCTTCCAAATATTTCCTAAAGGAAAATTTGAAAATTCAAATGAAGTTTTTACTTTATTCCCTAGACTGAGTAGTATTTATGTATATATACACACACAAACATATTTGTGCACACACATTTTTTTCCATAGCCCAATCTCAAGTGACTTTTACCACTGACTGAAATAGTTTTCAGCACCTATCCCAGATCTGATCTGTTGTACTAGTTCTAGAAAAGCATTTTTCTCAGGAGGATAATAAAATAGCGGGAAAAAAAACACAGCAATCGGACTGTGGCTTTAAAGGAAATCACAGGTACAGGGTAAAATGTTGCATCTGCAGACTCACATTGACAGTAACTTTGCTTTCCTTTGAATTCCTTCTGATATGGACTCTAATTTAAAGCAAGATGGGAGCAGGTTTTTCTTCATATTTTCTCCAAGAAGATTGGATCCAAGTTCAGAAAACACATATATTTACTGAAATTACTGCTGTGAAGACACCCCAAAGCTCCAAGGCCCAGTGCACAAGAAGGGAGAGCTGGCTGTCCCTGCAGACCCAATGACTTCACACTTTACATGCAGTGGAAAGTCACCAACTACTAGGAAGTAGGCTAATCTACAGAACATACCTACTTCACATCATCCATCTGCAAAAGCATGTCATTTGTTTGAATCTCATTCACTTGATGTGAGAAAAATAACTGTTACAAAGCCTGATAACCACTTCAGACTAAGACACACTCAAGAAAATATCCAAGAGACATAACATGAATACAGCTAGAAACACAACAAAGAATTAGAAAATAATTCCCATTAAAATATTAATTATTACATGCCATAGCAGTCACTACCACGGTAAAACCACCTTTCAACATTATAAAAGCTCTCTTCTCTTTTTGCTCAGACAGTAATGCCTGAGTTGGATGGTACAGTGTTGAAAAAGAACCAACAGACAAGAGGGTACTCTTCTTCTTGCTATTAATTAGTCCCTGCCCCAAATTCTCAAGGTTTTGGGAGAGTTCAATAAGTAGCAAGGTTTTTGTTTATTTAAGTCCATTTTGCTTCTATAGATCAAACAACACATAATTCATTTTAACATCAACAGACAAAAGTACTTTTGTCCATGGGATACAAACAATAACATAGTGCAATTACAGGAAAAGTGCTTCCTCTTCTTGTACTTGGTACATTTGTTTTTAAAGTAAACATAGCCAGTGCCCTAATGGAAAGCATCCATTCTTCTTTAATGTAATTATTACAGCATAAAAACCTGACTTCTGTAGTGAGGAGCTGTTGACGTTTGTCTCCAATGACTGGATACAATCATGTTTCTGTGTATCTGCCTATTTCCTCCTGTACTTTTGAGTTTTTTTTTTTTTTTTTTTTTTTTTTACTCTGCTCTTCAAAGTAATGCTGAATTACACCAAGAGCTTTTGTGAACCTCTTCTTTGAGGAGCTCTCTTTTTCTGTGGTTCTTGTTACACATAGTTCAAAGAGCAACAAAAAAGAAACTTCCCCAAGAGATTGTCTTGCACGGTTTCTTACACACATAGAAAGGTTCCTTATACACGATTGCTTAAAAGTACAAGAAACCATATTGATTACCGCTTACCAGAGACTAATGCGATATCACACATTGAAAGTCTTACATACAGGATAGAGACAAGGTTACCGACCTGTAGCTAGTATTCTCAGGGAATGATATATCTACAGTTCAACACAATTGGAGGTATACATTGCCCAGCTCAATCAAAACCAGCTGAAATTTAAGCAATATAACGTGCTTCAATTGTGGTCATCTAAATGATAAGGTTAATTTCTTTTAATTCAGCAGATACTGAGCACGCTTCAAGTTGTTCCTCCTTTTCCTAACCATTTGCCTTACAAAAAATATTCAAGATAAGCCGTAACAAATAGAGAGAATGGATCCATGAAAGCAATCTGCTGCACTAACTCAGCTCCAAGGCTGGTAACTTGGCATTTACCATCTTCAGTTGTCTGAACACAATGCCACAAAAGACCTATTCTACAACGAACGAAGAGGAGCGAGTAGTACTTGTAGAAAAAACAAAGCTGCTTTGCCAAGGATCATGGCCAATTGTATCCAGATAAAAAAACCACCAGAAGTCATTGACTGAACTCTGCTTACAGAATGTGTATTTCTGAAAAAAGAACAAGACAAGTTTTTAGGTGTTATCTCAATATCAGCTCATTATATAAAGCCAAATTAGGCAGATCAGCTTTGAAAATATATGAAATCTATTGTAAAAGTATTCCTGTCCCCTTCCCTTTTATCTATTACCTTTTGTTCCCTCCAAAGCAAGTAAACACAGAATTTGCAAAAGAAATTTTAGGAATGAGGACTTTTCATATCCATCTCACTCACAACTATCTAAGGAAAAAAATGATTGTCAACACTACAGATACAAGGGAAATTCTGAAGTGACTTCAGCTTTATAACTGAGACTGAAAGAGCATCATGATCTAATTATGAGATTAGATTCTTAAATTACAAGATTTCTGGAATTACTAAAGCCTGATATTTTGTCTTACAATTGAGGTGGTATGCGTGTGCTATGTAATATTTACACATAACACGTAGACACTTCCTTGAATAAGTCAAAGCAGCATCCAATATTTTGTTCGAAATGAAACTAAGCTCCTTCAACAGGGGAAAAAAAAGGCTTTACTGGGAGGAATTCAGTAGTTCTTTAACAGAAAAAGAAAATCTACAAGAAAATTTATATTCTCTCCAACAAATCCTAAAAAGGTGTAATAATAGCAGAAGTTAGTTCAAAACATCTATGATCAAAATGAACTGATAATCAAGGACTATAGCCAACAGACAGTTAAAAGCTGAAGCCATTTACACATCATGTGTTCATTACATGTCTACAGTGGTCTGGAACATATCAGAAAACTCGCACTATGTTAATACTATCCTGTTTTCTCAGCTGTCAGGTGAGTAAAACATATGCATTCTCCTTAACATTAATGACCCTTTAACAGCCATATAAAGATATGTAGTAAGTGTTTATGGTAGCAGAGAGAGTGAGCAATAAATATCTTAAATACAGTCAGTCACAAGTCTGAAATTATATTCAGCTTCTCACAGGTAACGCTCTCATATATGCATAAACAATCCTAGAACTGAGGATAAGCTAAAACACTTTTCCCCTTCTAATTTTCTCCATCTTTAACAACCTTTTAGACAAGGTCTCCCCACATTGGCACAGCAGCTGGATCTGCTTCCTTCAAACAAGTTTCTACTGGTAAATCTTTCACAGGCAAGAGCAACTCTGTCAAGGCCTGAAAGGAGCAGGAAACCTTTCCGAAAAGCCCTTCAAACTCCATGATGATCTTGTATCATATTGCTTGTGCAACCTTTGCTGTGCACACAAATAAGTTCCATATCACTATATCCATAAACATCACCATAAAAAAAAAATGTTCTTTGCTAAAAGACAACAGTAAGGTTTTTATAACTGCCTCTATATTTAGCTTGTAAACAGTAACCAACTCGAATGCAAAACATCGGCACTTATTTTTCCCCCGAAACTAGAAATCTCTTGGCATGCTGCAAATTATGAAAAATGCAAAGCAAATCAAGTATGAGATCAAACCAAATAATTCTTCCAAAGAGAAATGAATCATTGAAAAATCTTATTAGGAAAGAAATATCTAGTGCAACACCTTTTCATAAGAGGTAATAACTGAGCTTTAATAGTGTTAAAGTCCTGTAGAAAGAAATGCTAGTTCCTCCTGAGAAGCAAGCAGGCAAAATAAGTAACTGTATGTTGAAGTAGTAAAGGTATTTGCTTAAAGGCAATACAAGAACTGAAAGAGCATGAGGGTAACTGCCAAGAAAAACACTTTAAATGACTGAAAAATAACTAAACTTATTTAAATAATAATTTTTTTGTGTCCTTTCTTAATATTTATTACATTTTGAAGCACGACTGCCATAGCTATTTGTTAAGACAAATGAATTTATTTTCTTCTTAGTGCTACATTTCTACATTTGCACTGTTAAGTTCCTACTTGCTATAAGGTTTGTGCTACTTTATCCATGAATATGGTATAGGATCATTGGTGAGACAATTCAAGAGTTCTGCCATTTTCGTTTTTTTTCCCCCTCTTTTCTCTCTCCCACAAATTTACATTTTGGAAGTGGTACGTCTGATCCAAGTGCAACTTGTCACAACATGCTCCTGACACATGCAGAATATGTGACTAAGGTAGCCTTAAACAGAAGCAGGATGCTGTGCTTCATTTACAAAAGAAAAAAAGGGAAAAATATCCTCAAGCATCTTGGAAGATTTCTATGTCTAACTTTACACCAGGACGAGCATGCTTAACTATACACAAAATTGAAAGCAAGACAGATTTAATTTTCTTTGAAGAGCTGTGGAGGATTTTTTTTTTTTTTTTTTTTGGTAGTGTACGAGGACCTAAAAAACATTTGACTTGATCTTTTCCTCAAGTATAAAGTAGAGGCATACAAACAGACCTGTTTCCTGAAAAGCCTTCAGAAAGTGGGGCAGGTAAAAAGAACTTGCATAAGCCCAAGGGAAACTGCAGGCAGCGTTGGGAAGTTGTAACTGGTCATTCATGCCATAACAAAAACAGATATTAAAAATGTCAGCCCAAAATAGCGATTAATCCTCTTAGTGGAATATCCTGCAGCAACATCTATGAAATCTTGCCACATGGAGATATCCCTACCTGTGCCAGGACCGTATGGCGCCGTCTACAGACCCAGGAGGCTGCATGCTGTGCTTTATTACACTGGCACTGACTGCCAGGTTGAACATACGCTCCGGGGAGAAAGGTACGAGGCTGTTTGTCCCACACCAGCGTTCCTCTGCTCAGCCACTGGAGAAAGAGAAAGGCAAAAGAGCTGTTCCCACATACCAGCAGCGTAATTCTGGGCTGCACTGGAAGTTCGGTCAGTTTTCCTCCTTATTCAGTTCTTACCACTCTCACACATGATATTTATACTGTGTAACGTTAGCAGTGAAATAATCACTGCCTGCAAGGAAGCTGAAAGCTCAGTAACTCATTTCACATAGACCAGTGAGCACCTACCATGTGCTAGCAGTATCTCGAGGCCACAAAATTGCGGCATGGCCTGGGAGCAAGGCCAGCCTGCTCCACAAGCAGCTCCCACCATCAGAAAGGAAACTGGCAGCCAGGACAAGCAAGCTGCAGAAGACAGGAAGGGCTTGGCAGCAAGCGTTGCTTTTGGGGTGCCTCTGCCCCCATAACTGTAGCTGCCGCTACCTATATATATATATATATGTTTGTATGGATCCTTCATGGAAAAAAGCTAGCTTTTCAGGGCCCTGGCATAAGCAAAAGGCAGCAAGGCCATAGCTCTTTAGCTGTTCCAGCAGTCCACTGCTCAAACAACTGTTTTGCTTGGGGAGGCCCTTTCACATCATAACCATTTTAAGATATCACAAAAGAACTTGGCTACAGGTGTTACTGATCTCCTGAACATGCCCCAGTCTTTGTGACCCGAGTGGTACATGCTATTCCCTTTTACATGGTATACTGTATATACTTTCTGAAATGTTTATATATATATATATATATATATATATATAAATAAAAAAAAAACAGGAAATAAGCTCTACAATAGAAATGCCCCCTCACCCCCATTTTGTTTTGTTGTCGTGTTTTTTTTTTGGGGGGGGGGTTGGGAGGGGGGAGGAGGGTCTGCATTATTTTAGCAACACTTCTAGTATCTTAAATTAAAACCAGAAGAATTACACAAAGGAAAAGGAGACTTGGGGAAGAATTAGTTGGGCAGAAAGAAGAAAAAAAAGAAAACATAAGAAAGCAACAGATGGCGAAAGAAGGCAGGAAAGGCAACAGAAACAAAGAACAAAAAAAACAAGCACAGGTCAAAGGAGAGTATGAATCAGAAAATGCACAGTACTACAAACAACTCCTAGCCACTCTGTGAAAATCAAAGTCACATATGTGCCTGCATCATCCCAGTGACAAGACTGACTTACTTTCCAAAGCTATTAAAGAAAGTAAAACTTCAACAAGCATCTATTTTTCTTCAAATTTTGACCTGTTTCCATTACTCTTCAACAGTATACTTACATTCTATTTATAACAACATAAAATTGTTAGTGAAGTTCAGTTTTGGAAACAAACTAGGTTGAAATTTTAGTAAGCTGTTAAAACTGCATTTCTTCCTTACAGTGGCAATCCCTTTAGTGGGTCCACGTAGCAAGAAGGAGTGACAGCACGTAAATAGCACCTCTGCCTAAAAACACCGCCCGTGGAGACGGATAGAATAGTTCTGTCAGTTGTTCATGGTGTTTTCAAAACAGCCCAGGTGCTTCCCACTAAGTACAGAATCTACCTGAACAACTGGTGGGTCTTTTTAAGAAAGGTGTTTAACAGGTTAAAGGTATGCATTATCATCACCACCTCCATATAGAGCTAGCCCTTGAAACTCAAGGCATTTACCTTTTTCTTAGCAGTCATGAAAGCCAATATTTTATGTCAACAAATGCAATCATAAGACCAATCACATACTGAGCTATCACCATTCGAACTGGTAGACAAAATAAAACTGACTACAAAGAAACAGAATAGGGAAGTAGGAGTTTATAAAGGATTTGAAAGAATACTGCTAATTATTTGTCTAACTACTAAACATTTTCTTCAAAAACAATCTTGCTTCACAGTGTCATAAACAAATAAAATCTCCCCCCAAAATTGCTCTTTTTAAGTAGTACTCATGTTACTTACGGTATTAGCGTGACATTGCCCAGGAGTCAGTATACAACAACCACAAAACAATGCAACAGAAGTAAAAAGCAAGCTATGCACAAAGCAAAACTTAAGTATAGTAGTTAAAAGAGCGAGTTGCATAATTAAAATGTTGAGACACACGAATCCCATTAGAACTTTCTTCTTTTCCACACCACTCTTCAAGAGAAACATTTATTCTAACCGAAGAGCTTCCAGCAATAAGACTTTGGCTGTCATTATAATTTAAGTCTTTTTGATTTATTTTAAAACATCAGTGGTATTCCAATATAAACATGAAATGGAATAAATGGCAAGGGTAACCTCCCACAAAACATACAAACTAATCCTTTTCTCTACAATTGCTTTACTGCAAAATGAAAAACATGCATGAAGAGTACGAGCAAATAGCATGATCTAAGAGGTCTCTACTGAAATTAATATAGAAATCCTGGATAACATATATCCAGTTATTTAAATAAAACAAAATTTTTGGTTTTGTCTCAAAACTCATTTTGAAAAGTGTGCAAGTCACCCACCCTTATTTTATCTCAAAGCTAACATTTTATGCCATGGAGAAATATTTGTCCGCATTATTAAAAAGATAAAAGAACGCAACTGTTACGTGTAACGAATACATACAATTTTGGCTAAACCATTTTCACATGTGTCTCAAGACTTCTTCCTCCTAAATACATTCCAATGAAAAGGCAGTTAGAAAGAACTGCAGAAAAACTATTACTACGACCTCTAAGGCTAGCTCATTGAAAAGCTATTAACTACCCAAAGCAGACCCTTTCTGACTGATCTGCATAATCGGTGCTTGCCAGTGTCTGGTTCTGAGGTCCAGAACACGGTAATTTCTTCCAACTCCCACTGTCCACAGTGAGCGTGGCCAATGCTCAACCTTGCTGAAAATCCCTCAGTATCAGACAAGACTCAAGCAAAGAGACTTGATCCAGCACCCTCTGCACTTCTGTTTCCACGGCTGCACCAGTATTTGAATCAGATTTATATTTATGCCAATATATTTTTGTCAAAGAAATGTCAATCAAGCATGCCCAAACTTTCTAAAGTAGAAAACACTTAGTATAAGATGTTCTTTATAGTATTTCAGTTTGCCCATGTGCCCTCCATAAAGTTTGAGATGCAGCTTTACGAAATAATCTCTGGACTACTAGACTTGCTGCACTCATTAGGGGAATAGGCTACCGGTGCTGAAAAGTTCCAATAGCTTTGCCATCGTTAGAAGCAGATCTCCACTATGGAGAGCACTAGGAGATGAAAGAGGTTTTGAGGAGACAAGTGTAAATACTGAAATGTTTATGGAGAAGAAAGTGTACTATTAACAGAAGGACAAAACAAAGTGAGAAAAGAGTAGACTTTAAATGGAAACTGTTCACTACCAGAACATGTTATTCCCTATATAACACGTATAATTTTCTCATCAGCTACTGCTGGAGTAAACGTGTTCTAGATGATCAAATTAACTGCTTAGATCTACAGTAGCTCTGAATATATTTTTTTTAAAAAAAATATGAGTGTTAGAATAGTTTCAGAAATATTGTGCAAATTAGGAGTTACTCAGTTTACAGCTGAGTACCAACTGTATAAGGTAATTCCTGAACACTCAGGGAAAAAAAGATAGTCCCTGCTCTGAAAAGTTGGTTCCATCATACACAAATGATGAAAACAGTGAAACAACTCAGCCCTTACCTTCATGAAATTTGTTATGTTAATATTGACTGCAAAATCAAGCACTAGCTGCACAGCAAGGCTAGTGTAAAAGGTATCAACCTGCTCATGTAGTAAGTACTACTTTAAATTGTGATTCTGAAAATTTGGCATTGAACCACATACGTATGATTTTATGCAGTGAGTCTTCTTCCCAAAAATACGAGTATTTAACTGACACTGAATCATGGTTTCAGCATTTTGTATCAAAATCTTAGTACAAAATAGCAACAATGCTAATCATCTCCAGTTCAAGGTACAGAAAGTGTCAAGTTTCCAGCTTTACAGAGCTGGAACTCTGTAAAGCTGGAAGTCAAGTTTCCAGCTTTACAGAGTTTATTGCTGTTCCTGTCTATTTATCTTTGAGGTCAGAATATTTCACTTATTATTCCCAAAACATATTACACTTGGCACATAACCGTATTAGAATGCAAATTTTCCTACATACTAGATTGCACCACTTCAATTCATCATTGAGTAATAATTTTTTATAAATACTTGGATAGACTCCAGTAGAAACTGTGTAAAATTCTAAGCTACAGAAATTTTAATCTTGCAGACTGCTATGGAATGTTTGAATCCTGTCCTGCACATTACAATCAGTTTTCCTGTTAGCATGTGTCAAGCTTATCACTCTTGTTAAAAACAAGAAAAACAAAAAAAACCCAATGACAACAGCAAAAACAACTTTCACCAATATCTGACAACTTATCAGGAACTAACAAAGCAGCAAGACTACTTTAAATATTCTACAAATCCACAAAACTTAAATTTATCCTAATATTCTCCAGCTGAATGCGCACTTCCAATTCAGATTTTCATCAAAAAACTTTTCTTTAAAGCTGTAAAATAATCTTTGATTATTAGAAGATGCTGGTAGCTCAGATACTCTGTTTTAAGAATGAAGACTCTCTGAGAAAGTGGATTAGCTCAGTCACCTCAGTAACTGAGTGAACTTTACTATCATATACTTCCCGGATACGTTCACCTTCTTATATCATTTCAGTGTGCATCCTGCCTCAGCCAGAAGAAATACTAGATTCCTTAATATTCAAACTTAACAAGCCTTTACAATATTCTCCACAGACAGAACAAATATTTATCATATTTGCCAGAGATGTTTGAAGAACTGCAAACATCCCTGGCAGTGCCAAACACTGTGATGGCCAAGCAACAGACAGTAAGTCTGCCCCAAGTCTGACAGCCAAAACCTCTGAAGAAAAGCATTTTGTGTTTTGGAATATTCCTGCTACAGGTTTTGGTGTGTGTTTGTGTGGGGGGGGGGGGGGGTGAACGGATTTTTGGGAGGATTTTTTTTTTTTTTTTTTTTGCTTAAACATATCTTTATTCTATTAACTAAGGTGAATCACTGAAGTACATCACATAAGCTCTAAAAAAGCTTGCTTCACCCCCTCCTCTTTCTTTTTCGCGCATGTCTCTAGAGGCAACCACCAAAAAAGGAATGAACTGTGAAACAGTGTCATGCCTTAACATGCTTCTCCGTATTTTATGGTTTAACTATTTAGTCTTCTAACCTGTGTTTTAAAAAAACCCTTTTCTGTGCCAAGCCAAGAGGGAAAGAAGAAATATTACAGCTATACAAAGCTATTCTTCATTTTTTTCCCCTATATATTCAGCATTTATAGTACAAACCATTTCAAAAAGTTGAACTCATTCTCAAAATCTATTCAGGAATTTTAAGAGATTCTGCTTGACTGAAGAAATTCATGAGGACTATAGGTTTCTAAGTATCTCAACTACTTAAAGTCTAGGACAAAATTTACAAAAATACTTTGCTCCTGTTTCGCAAGGGAACAGTCACAAGTGCAATGAAAAAAAAAAAATAAGCATCAACCTCTTCACTGCCTTAGTTTAAGAGAAAGATGAGCTTTTCTGAACATGAGAATCTAAGCAGGAATAGTCAAAATATTATCACTCTCAGATTCAAAATTAATTATCCCAAGTTCCGTTCACAATCTTTTTCCTCATTAATTTTTATTTCTTTCATTCAAATAGGCCTAACTTTCCTGACAGCTTTCACAAAGAAACGTCAGAATTTTGTTTGAGGGTGGATCATTTTAAGAGGAGACAATCTCTCAGGGCAGGATTCATCACATTTAGTGTTAATCATCTCTAATGTAGAGAGTTTTGCTCCTTCAGATGATATCAACCTAGTTGTCCAGACAAAGAGGACGTTTAACAAACACCAGAGTTTTCCTACCCTGAAGCCTTGAAGATCTCCAAGATGAGAAAGTTCCCAAAGCTGGCAGAAGATGCTGCTAAATGGTGCAAAAGCATGCCTTGATACATGGATGAAGGGACTCATCAGACGACTGATGGCAAATGAAATTGTACCGTGTGACCTCCTTAGTTAATCTTGGTGATAGCATAAATTGGTCAGAGATGGTCGTTCACAGATTAGTATGAATGATCTGGCCTTAAAATAATTCAAGCAAGCCCTAATAATGTCAAAAGGATGTAATTTTCCCCTGCCCAGGTTTATAATATTTACATATTTACAAGCCTACTGTAACTGAAGCTGTTTAGCCATATTGTCATTACCAAAGAAATGCAATGAGTTGAGGACCCTAAACCAAAACCCCCAGAAGGCTTTATCTTTTGCAGGAAGGGAGAAGGAAAAAAAAGCTACCTATAATTTCCATGGCAAACTGCCAGCCCTATATAGTCACATCAAGCTACCTGAAACAGAATAATGCATTCCTTCTTAAAGTCACTTCATATCAAGAGAATGATATATACACAAATAATTAAGGAAGGTCAAGTGATATTCTAGATAGCCTCAACAAACAGCAAAAGAGGCATCTAGCACAGGAGAATCCACTCCCTGTTTAAACATTCAAAACAAATGCAAAGAAGCATCATACTTAACTACGCAAAGCAAGAATAAAACTTTTACATATTTCTCAAAAAAATTTTTTGCTTGGATACAGTATCCAGGAGCATTTTTCTTTGGCTTTATAGGCATCGTGGCATGATGTCACCAACAGTCTTCTAGTTACAGCAATGTCTTTGTAAGTGCTTGTTTGGTAGGTTTTATCAATGGATTAAGAAACAATTCAGCTGCCAAGAGCAAAATAAACTTCAGAGCAAAACATATAATCAACATATAGAGAAGGTGACTAAGTACCATATGTCAGCACATTGTTTTGTGACACAGAAGGGGTATGCATATAAAAAAAACCACAGGTGCAGAAGAAGATACATCTTTTCTTCTTTTATTGAGTAATATAATCGGCTAGTGTCAGAGTTGAGCATGTGCCAGATAAGTTAAACCAGCCGGGGGCTAATCTGAGATACAGGCCAAGTTTTGCAGAATAGTCTTTTAAAAGATTTGCGTTCATGAATTGGCATCGTTTCTCTTATTACATGGTGAGCTGACATTTTTTTGAAAGCTCATGGTTTTGGCTTGTGGTGAATGAATCACTATCCCACCCTAAGTAAGATAGTCTGATTATTACAAATCCCAAGTTGTTCTTTTTATTTAAACTAGTGAGAGAACACTTCACTACATTTTCCAGAACACACAACGTGAAAAATTAGCACAGAATTTCAAGCTTAAGTAGCTGATAAAGATGCGTTACTCAAAACACTAATAGCTGACATTAAAAAAAAAAAAAAATCTAGAGTTTCATAAAAATTCTCAATTCATCACATATTAACTTGCGGATTTGAAATGAAAAGTGCCTTTAAAGAAGAGAAGTACTAATAACTGTGCAAGTGTGAATTTAGGAATTGCCTGCTCCTTCTCTTACATCAGAGCATTAATTTGCAAACATAAGAGAAGATTTTTCCTAGGACACGATACCCAGCACTAGCAGCCCTTAAACTCCTTCCTCTCCAGGTTGGCCAGGTCTCCAATGTAATTCCAGCTCTGAAAGCCCTCATCCTAATCCCAAAGCTGAGAACAGCAGCTGCCCAGCTCCAAATGTATGTTGAGCTACAGTCCTATCCCGAGCCAATCCCCCATCCCTACTCCCCAAGCTGGGCAGGACTCCCCTGACAATCCAGCTCTGAAGACCTTGCTTCCCTAACCCTAAAATCGCACTGAAGAATTGAAAGACAAGACCAGCACAAAGAGTATGTTGAGTGGCGAATGCACTTTGAGGTCAGGCCTCATCCTAACTTTCCAGGCTAAGCAGGATCCCAAGGACTTCCAACTCTGAGGATTCTTCCTTTCTAACCCTGCCCTTAAGGCTAAACTTATTATGGTTTGCATTTATCTTCATTTGGCTTCACTTGGTTACAACTGCACATTAGGATACATAGATTAATTGCTTCTGAAGTAATGTTCTAATTCTTCGTGGGGATGTATGTATGATCTTTGTCACAAGTCAGCATCTGAAAGAAATGCGAAGTGCATCAGCTCATCCTTTCCTATGCTCTGGCTTGCAAGCCCAGCTAACGGGGTCCTAGCCCCACGCAGTAGACTTGGCATTTTCCAAACAGAACCACCTTGACGAACAAAAGGACCAGATTCTAAAGCATATCAGAGCATATATCTAAAGGTAAATCTAGAATCAGGCAGTAGTATCAAACCTGTCAGCTTCACTCAAGATCACACTTTACGAGATAGTTGCTCAAAAATGAAAATTTAAGTCTAAGTTTAATGCAACAAAATGTTAAACTACAGATGACAACCTACTGAAAGAGGAAAATGAAACAGAAAAGCAGTATTCGGTTATATTTTACAGTAAGATTTCCCTTTTGTTCTTTAATGATCTTCTTTAGCCTAAATTCTGGACTATCATGCTCCATCCATAAGGATTTTTCTGAAGCTATTTCTCTCTCTCTCCGTCCTTTTATGCAAGATGAACCTCTTCCTCCCTATCCTCCTCTGCAACTTGTTATTCAAAGCTATTCTCCTCTTTTGCTGATATTCTTGTTAGGAACGTATACTGATGACACAGAGTGCTTTATTGGTGGTACGGTCATCACAGCCATATCCATTCTCCATTCCCACCTCTCACATCCTTCCACATTAGCAGAAAAATTTCTTTCCCTTCCCCTCTTAAAGTTGTCAGCGCCTAATGTCATGACACATCCATGGCCTATTTGGTGAAGAGATGTTTAAAGCATGTAAAATACTACAACAGTCTTGAATATCATACAGATCAAGAAGTATTCCTACTACAAACATGCTATCATGTCCCCCAATCTCAAGGTCATCTTTAGCTGTATAACGAGATCACACGTTAAGTAGTAATAGGAAAGCAATATTAGCTTAAGTGTTTTCTCTGAACTACTTTTTCCCCAAATTTCTGTAGGTGTTAGAGGCTTATTCCATTATAGTCAACAGTGGACATAATTTCATCATGGTGCACAAAGGACAGCCTTACAAAAGGGTATGTTTGGGTCAGAAAAGATACCCTAAGTCCACATGGGACAACAAAGATCGGGAGACCTGCAGTCTCCAGGGAGAAGCTGTCTCAAGATTCAGTTCTCTGTTTATGAGATGGCTGTCTCTTTACAAGAGTGCATTGTCGACTGCCTGCTTAATAGCTTCACTTTCTGTTTTTGTGGGGAGAAATAAGGATGGTAAAAAGAATGAAGACAACAGTAGGTGCTTCACTGTTTAAGATAGAGAATGATCACAGGAAAGTCAAAGAGACTTTTACAAAGACCAGCAAGGATTGAGAGCAGAATATTCCCATTGAAAGGCATGACTGTAACGGGGACACTGGGGGAATCTAACTGTTCAAAAATGTAAAAATTTCAGTATAGCCTTCAAAGCCTAAACACTGGAAAAATTATCATCTTTTCAATGTGACTGATCATTCTGGTTGAGGTGATAATACTTTGTATTATCTGAACAAACTTTTTGATTAAAAAACAAAAACACCCTATTGTAATTTTATTTCCAAGAAAAAGTTTCCAGAAATCAGTATGAAATTCACTAAAGCAATTACAAAAAAAAAACAAAACAAAACAAAAAAAAAAAAAAAACACACACAAGAAAAGCAGTAACAAACAATGGTAAATTTCCATGATTTATTCTAGAATGAGTAGGTTAGCTTTCATTTTTCAAGTATTTCTGATTTGCTGATAATCAAATCTGAGTTTTTCTCTTAATAATCAACCTTTCTAAAACTCCTGGCTGAACTTTTAGATCTTAATCTTCTGTAACCTGGCAAGTGTGGAGTGAAAAATATCAAGTTGCAATAGCAAGTTCAGTCATTTATATTTCTTAGAGTTTGTACTCATCTAAAATGATCTATGATATTTTTCACTCCACACTTGCCCAGGTTACTGATCTATTACAAAAGATCTAAAAGTCTAGATTGTAAAGTCAAAAAGCAGATTTCACATCCATAAATTAACTCCCACTCTTGAAAATCAGCTATCTGTTCCATTCATGATCACTTTAAACTGGTCCCTCCTCAGGCATGGAGAATATTTCAGACTTCAAAGTTAATCCTCTCTTGATCTGGATGAATTGCTTTAGAAGCTTGTGATTCTTTTTCAGTGTTTTTGGCTAGCTGTTAAGACCTACCAGTTCCTTTTATTTATTTCTTAAAAACAAATATGCATTCCTATCTTGAATCAACCCTTTCGGTACTAAATATATAAATCATCTGCTGTGGGTTTTGACTGCTGCATTATAGTTTACATTCTGGCTGCATGCTATTTCATTTTCTGCAATTTCCTTTCTGCCAGTAGAAATCTCACAGTATTCAGAGAAGTTTGATATCACTACTCATGGCCATATGCTTCATAGAGATAGTGCTAAGGTGACAAGTTAAAAAAGCATTTGTACTCAGTGATGAAAGGTTTGCATGTACAAGAACCAGGACTTTCAGAGGGAAAGAAATTCTAGTAACACATGTAAACACCAAATTAAGAAACAGACCAAACTAACTAAAACACTCAGTAACTCAGAACCCCTAAAGCTATTTATCTTTGAAACTGCACAACATGAAAGAACACAGAACTTCAGTTTCTTCATGATTATTTGGGACTTTTTAAACTTAGTTCTCAAGAAAGTGTCATTTACCCAATATACAGAAAAGGTAGATACCTATGAGTACTCTATAAACTCAGGCTGCAAGCACATGTCCTCTTGGCTCCAGACGACTTCTAAGAGCTGAAAAGATTACTTACAGATTACTGCCTATTAGGTTGTTGCTCACTGTTCCCCAATGCTTTAATAAAGATTATGCCTTCTTCTCCCCACTGCCCTGCCTCTAATCAGTACAAATAATTTATTCAAAAAGCAGCATTAAAACCCAAAATGAAATTAGCTGAATTTAAGAGATACTATGGCTCTCTTCATTCACTCTTAGGTCCATTTTGGCTTTCATCTGATACTGCTGACATTCCTGCTACCCAACTTGTTGTTCAATTAATATCTGTGCTTTGTTCAAATCTTTTTGAATATTCTACCTACACAGTAACAGAGTTGTCAGGAAGTTGTGGAACACACGTGAACAGTTACAGAGCAGCTGCATTATTTTGCTGGATCGCTGCTACTGTTAACAGCTCACATATTATAGAGATTGGACCACAAGTCGTTTGTCAAAAACCGTAAGAACGAACCCAAACCGGCTCAGGAACAGAAGTCAGCTTCGAATAATACCTACAGTTCATATGAAGCAGTGAGAAGAAATGCAAAAGTAGGATGCCCAACTACTTTAAAGTATTAGGAGAGGCTTATACAAAGAGCTAGCGCTTACATCATCATGCAATTGATAAATTACTTCCTTAAAGTTACCAAAATCTTATAAATTATTTTTTTTTCTAGCAATTTTTCTCTGTGGTAGTCTTGTGCATTTTTCCTACTTGGCCAAGAACATTTAAAATGTTTCACCATCAGTTCAACATACTTTGCTTTGGTCCTTAAGTGTATTTTATCTGCCTACTAAGGTAGTTATACTGTTTCAACTTCTACAGTATCTTGTCTCTTGACAATATGAATTTTTGCCTATGACAATCATTTGCTATCACAGCATTTTAATTTATTAAGAAACAAGAAGTCCTGCAATCATTTGCAAAGGCAGAACAACAACAACAACAACAAAATATATATATATATACACATATATAAAAAAGTAAGATTTCACAGAGCTAAATTTGTCTATTCAATTCTCATTAAAGAGAAGTCAACGGCTATAAACAACTATTTCGCAGACAAGGAAGTTACTATCAATAAAAATCAGATTTTCTTGATATAATTTGACTTCTCTGGAGGCATCTTGGGCATCTCTCTACTCTCATAAGCCATCTACTTGTCCCAGGTGCCAACCACACAAGAAACTGGGGCTTTCAAACTAAATCAGTTGCAGACATACACGTGCTCTTGTGACCATTTTTAATTTACAACACAGCAACTGAAAGAGGGTGAACAAGTATGAATGTGTGACTAATATTTTAGAAATACACTTCCTGCAGACACTTTCATATGCTAGTAGATAGAAAACCTGTCTGGACAAAATATGCTAACATCAGTGGAAATATGCAGTATTTCTATTCCTAAACTGAAATCTACCATCTCTTGTAGAGTCATGCCCCACTACGCTTGAAATTCATAAGAAAAAATACCTTAGCAGGTATTTTTAGCTAGCGAAGATGAGGATCTTCTTAAAGATTCACCATGTGGTTTCTCAGCAGAAACTTTCACAGAGTAGCCAAAATGGGATTTTAGAAATCTTTGTTTAACAAAAGTTAAACTGTTTGATTTGCACACAAAGATTTCGCTTAGATTTTTTTCCTCAATAACACACCTGGTTCATTTGTCTATGACTCAAATCTTCTATCATGAACTAAAAAGCAAACAAACATTTATCAGCTAAGCATTAGACTTTAACAAAAAAAAGGCTATACATGCGCTCTGCAATGCCTTAGACTTTACCTGTCAGAGGATCTCAAAAACATGAATGTTTATTTTTTGAGCAACAGCCATTAACAAAAGCCAAAACCACTTCTCTCAGAGCTGCTGCATAACCTTGGAAACTCAGATACTTGGTGGAGGTTTCCTGTTTTCCTCTCCCCCATCCTTTTTTTTTTTTTTTAAAAAAAAAAAATAATGCACCTAACAATTCCTCCACACTTTTCAAGTCCATGCCAACAGTAATGATTTTTTTTACCATTGTAATTACAAGTAAATTTGGAATTAAATTTTATCTGGAGCTAGGTCAAGACAAACACTTCTTAGTGTTTAGAAATATTACAACTATTACAACTTAAAAGACAGTAGTCCTTTCTCTTAGTTCATCATGCGAATTAATAAAAATCCTAGAATGTATTATCTTGATCTAAAAATACGATCAGAAAGCAGATATGTACAGTATTTTTCCAGTATTTTTCTCTCCTGTAATAATGAAAGTAACATAAAAGTATTCAGTAGGCATTATATCTTTTAAAAGAAGAAATTATTTCGACTCTAGGAGCATTTTTAAACATTTAATTATCAAAATAAGAAGCAAATAATGTTGAAGAAAAATTGCAAATAACTGTGTGGGAAAAACATAAAAAGTATTTTAAACCAAAAATAATTTGCTACAATACAGCTGTATAGAAAATCCAATAGATTGTTTAATTAAAACATTCCAGGCACTCTACTATTGTAGAATAATTGCAAGTGGCCTAAAACAGCATTATATAGGCACTTTTATAACTTTCTGATAATGTAAATATAGCTTACTTTTATTAAAAAGGATTATTATAGAAATTAAAAAGAATTTTTTTTAAAAAAAAAAAGAAACCCCAAACACTAACACATTAAACAAACACTCACATTTCCAAAGCCCATACTGCAAACTGTTAAAAGCTTACTGCTAAGCCTTACAGGTTTTTTTGAAAGATTTTTGCTTGCCTAGATGGTACAGTGCCTACAGCTACTGTGTCATGGGATCATTTCATTAAAGACAACCTTTTTGATCTTGCAAATGTCAGACTTCAGGGCTGTTTGTTATATCATCCTATGATTATAATTTATTTTAGGTTTTCATATTATTTCTCAGTTATACAACAAAAAAACCTGAGCAGTTATTTTCTCAGCTGTATTATCTAGACATTGTACTCTTAAGTACTGCTTTCATCATCTGTAAAACCACAATTCTTCCAAAAATTTCTCCCATTGTTGTTTTCCAGTTAAGGAAGCTGGCAAACAAACGTACAGGCTCCGAGTACTTTCAATCTCTAAATTCTGCTAAAGCCACGCAGCAACCTAAGCAAGTCTGCATGGTCTTAATTTAGCTAAGAAATTGACACTTCCTGAACAACAACTATAAAAATATGAAGCTTTAAATTTTAAGTTAAGTTATAACTTTATTATAAGAGAAGCTACTCTTCATTTCTTTCCTAACCAAAGTCAGTACACTTCTTTAGCTGACACATTAGAATTTCACATATTTCCATTTCAGAAGACTTTAAAGTAACTTTCCATTCTGATTTAGCCCTCTAGTGCATGCTATTCCATAAATCATAAAACACTGTCCAAAAATAAGCACAATACATAACTGAATATCCTGTGTTCTTGGCAGTGGTGACCCCCCCGAGGACATGCTTTCACTGCCATTACCCTAGGCTCCTATTCGGCTTTGCCCTTTCTCACCCGCAAATGTAAAATTCTTTCTTTCATATTTAAAAGAACTGTATGCCTAGGGCTGAATGTTTTTACTTGACCTCCCACATAATTTCCCCAGTGAGCCTAGAAGGAGACAATTTTTCTAAACAATTCATTGGGAAAGAACCATAAGCTAGCTTCCTCCCACCCCCCCCCACCATGCAAAAATTAAAGAACTACCTTTCTAGAAACACGAATGATATACACAGGATCACTACTGAGGCCAAAATAACTCAAGTCTCTGCAATGCGATGACTGAAACACAGGATTAGGCTATGCTGGCAATTAATTTGGAAAGGCACAGCTCCTTCCTGGTAAAGGAGGCAGTTTAGGACTGCCTTGTGTCTGACTATACATTTTTGCCCCCAAATCCACAGCTGAAATTCTCCACTCCCTCCACTAAATCATATCACAGCTCGTGCTGCTTGTCACAGGACACTTCCCACTCTTGTTCATTACAGCAGCCCCGCTAACAAGGCAGCTCCGTTAAACAGGTGCACAACTGATGGGGAAATGAAGAGCAACACATCTGTGCAAACAGGTAAGAAACTTTTAACCTGCAATGACCACCAAGGAGCAAGTTCTGAGAAATTATATCTCAAACAAAGCTTCTCATGAAAACATGCCTTGAGATACTGGCAGCAGCGGTAACACCAAATCTCACTCCACGTTTTTGCAGGTTTTTAACTACTCTCCAGTTATAAATTGAGAATTCATGCAAAGCACTAACAAGAAAGAAGCAGCAATGGGTATATACAAATGAATGAGAAACATCTGATGATGGATGACAGACAACTTCCTCCACCCTCCAAGAGCTGACTGAGCCATATTGCTCCTTTACTGCCGCCAGTGCGCAGAAGGGCTGGAGGTGCATCCCGTGATCCAGAACCTATACTTTCAAAAATGACGTGCTTGATTCCTTTGCTCGCATTCACACTGAGCACCACTCTTATTCCTCCATGAATTATTTGTAAGCTAAAGAAGACAAAGAATTAGAGTCACTAGATCACACATACACAAAAGCTACATTTCAAAATGTGATTTAACTATGAGCTGATAAGTTCCAGCACAAGGATTTCTGCCTCAAGAACAGCCCAGACAATAGCTTTGGTAATTATTGTGTCTTTCATGTGGAAGTGAAGTCTGAAAACTAAACAACAATTTAAATTTAAAAATTAAGTATTCTACTACAGATATCATCTGACTAGAGGCAGATGCGTTGGTTCCTCAGTATGATTTTTTTCTGTTTAACTAAACCAGTCAGAACTCTTAGTGTTTCCACTGTTATGTTCGATAAAAATAAAATAGGCTCTTATCAGTGTAGCAATGCTTAAAAATAAATCACACTGCTAATCATCTTAGTTCTGCCAGGAAAACTTCCTGCTGTAGACATATTAATCAGATCAGCACTTCTATCTAATCTACAACAAATGGTATTTCATGTGCGGTTATCCTGCACAGTGCAGCACTGGCACAAACCCACAAAGCAGAGTCAAATGAGGTAGTGCATCTGCATCAACACGATGCTCTGCCCCAACTAGTTTGCCCTGCTGAGACCAGAAATCTCTCTCTATAGATGTTCAGTATGAAATATTTTTCAGAAAGGGAGTTTGAATGTGGGAATTCATAGGGTTTCAAACACACTTCTACTATGAAACAGGTCTCATAAATGGAGCAGGGTTAGTGGGGATAGGTGACAAGAACTCTCAGTCTCTCTCTCTTTTTTTTTAAAAAAAAAAAAAAAAAAAGGATTCTTTTTCCTTCCACAGTAAAATAAGGTTTCATTTACAACACTGAGTAATATTTTCTGACAATGTAAGTCACTGGGCTTTGTTTGCATTCATAAGTTTTATCTTGGACTAATAATATTCAGCACTATGATCTTTCAAAAGCATGTATTCTTCTGAACAGCATCTGAGGAGATTTGATTTTGTTTTGTCAAGTAATACCAAACGATAAAAAAAAAAAAAATGCTGTTTCTGCAAAACAGATTTGGTCTCTAGGACTTAACAATAAGTAATTGTTCAAATCATGAATCCCAGTCAAGGCAAAAGTCATAAACAATGCAGAAAGTCCAAAATAAACAAATTTAAGAGCTAAACACACACACTAGCTTCTCAACATAATTGCAAGCAAGCTAACAATTCTTATGTTCTCCTGTTGGCAGAAAACATAGAGTGACTGTTGAAACTTGTTCTGCAATTCTGTGCCAGAAACAAAAACACGGTAATGACACTGAACGAATAATTAGTAACTATTAAAACAGTATACAAACTAGGGCGTTGTCACGCTGCTAGCATCTGGCTAAACCACCTGGAGGGATTTGGCTTCCTATCAAAGCATCAAAAGATGGTGATGCCTCTGTAAAAAGTTTTTATAAATCATTCAGATAGGCTATCAAAGGGTAGAGCAAACCAGAATTTCATGTTAAATCCCATCATACGAAAAAAATATAGAAAAAAAATTTATACCATTAATGCAACTTAAAAAAAAAGAAAGAAAAAAAAACGGAAAAACAAAAATTCATTATAGAGTGAGTTTCAAGGAAAATGGTGTTTGCTTTATTTTTTTAAACTCCAGGGATTTGAGACACTCTCTAGACTTATGCAGCTTCTAGCGACATGGGAGGACTGAGTATACCTCGTATTTACGTGTCCTGTGGTATACCTAAAGCTTTGTTCTGCTAGGAAACTGCAGCCAGCTCAGCCCCAGAGCCACTACCTTTCTTCATTCCCTGCTACAAACAGCTGCAGCTGTATTCCTCCTCCTCAGGAGCTAATGGTGATTTTATTTGCTCCTCCTCTATTCAAACAGAGGAAAGGAGGAGAAAGAGACCATAATCCCTCCTGAATATACACATCTATGTGATGCTAAGGTGATAATCACTGTGTTCCAAGAGGATTAGTACAATATTGGTAATCCAGTAAACTTCACCATTGGTCAAACCTTGTAGCAAACCTGATTAGAAAGATACTTCCAGGGGCTTTTTGTACTGGCGAATTTTTACGTGCTTGAATCGAGTGACACAACATTGCTCAAGGGGCAACACTGAAGTAAAACACACTCCCCTCTACTTTGGTCAGAGGCAACCCCCCCATTTTTGCTTCCACCCCACAGAACTAGATGCCAGTCACATATCACATAACCTAGATTTGACTCATGGCCTATCACTGCAGTTCTTCCTCTCCTATAAACCCTGCACCACTTTAGAACAAGATAAAATAAACCAGCAATTCAGGCCTTACCAGTTCTAAGGAGGTCTTTACCAAATCTCTAAATCCAAAGGCTGGGAAAAATTGAGCAGAGCGCTTTACATGGCTGCAGCATGAGGGGAGATCAGCCTTTAGGAAACCTTGCTACTTGCAAAGCCTACCCGTAAGGCTACTGCGTTAGAAGCTTGCTTCAAAACCAACACAACGAGGTCCCCTGTTTCTAGCTACCACTACAGCACAAACACTGAAACTGCTAACACGTAAATTATTTCATGTGTGGGAAGCTGAAAAGGTTTAACAATTTAAGTAGTGTAAAGTCTCCACAGATTCACGCTTAGTGAAACATGAAGGAAATCTTGCAGAACTCTCCAAAGCAAACTTGGGATTGGCTACCCTGTAAAAACTCCTTAGCGCTATTTCCCACAGAGCAGCTTTTCAAGTCTGTTTTGCCCTCACTAGCACCCAGAGGTTGTTCTAAAATCTGCCTGAATAATTAGAGTTCTGTTAGAGCTACTGGGTTTTCGCACTGTAAGTTTAATCTCTCATGAAATGTTGCATTTTCCAGTCCTTTCCTTATTTTAAGGGAGCACAAATAATTATTCCAAAGAATACCTAATGTAGACAGACCTGAAGAGGATAACTTACAAAGCAACAGTTAAAACAGCAGCACGTCTGTGCTTGTTCTCAGGCTACCACAGTCTGCAGTAGTAAGAAGGCCATTTTAATAGAGCAAAGTGAGATGCATGTGCACACACACACAAACATATTAAGGTCTAGCTCCAAAATTCCTCAGAAGCTCCCTAGAGATGTTGAATACCTTCACATCTTCTCAACAGCAGTCAGAAACGAGAGCATTAAACAACTCTAAAGAACAGAACCAAATATATACACTTATGATGCCAAAAGAATCTGATTATCAACACACACTTAGGAAAGGTGAAACCCCAACTGCTTTCAGATATTTCCAGCTGCATTCTCTACCCACTAACCAGAGAAAAGAGTAAAAATAAAGTCAGTCTGTCCTTACCAAGAGCTCTGCTCCAATGTGCTCACCATTAAGTCCAGTAAATACTGTGAGCATAGCTAACCCTGGAGGTTAGCCACTGCCCAGAAAGCAGCCAGGGCAAGCCCAATTGCCACCTGGGCCGAGGGAGGGGAAGCTGCCCCCACCTCCCACCTGCTCTGTATGGAGCATCAGCCATAATCAACAGCTTCAGCTGAGAGCCAGCCAGGGGCTTTCCCTGACCACAGCCAGGGAGTCTTAAGGGCCCACAGCTGGGAAAGAGATGAAGCAAGGTGGATGGAAAAGAACAATAAATTCAAACAGTGCTACTGGGTTGTGTGGTTATTTGGATTGTGTTGCACTACAAGCAAGACAAAAAGCCTTTGGTAATGATAGCCCTAAAGTTTGCACCGTGATAAGGGCTTGCTCTGTGTAGCAATGTTAGTCTTCACTCACCCTCTTTGCTTCTGTGTGCTTATCCCTTTCTACCACAAAATACTCTATACTACAACTATCAAAAGCAGCTATCAAAGATTTCATGCATAATAGGATGTACAAGCGTATTACTACCACTGCCAAAACTACAGCTTTTGCAAGTTTGCTATGGTTATTAAAAGGTATGGTTACTCGATCTCTCTCACGCTATTTTTTTTTCTGAAAAACACAGTATAACTAGTAACAATGAAATTACCAGAGATGGAAATGCAAACAAGGCAGGCCTCAGGCACTTTCAGGATTGTACATGGTAGGGAAACAGCATCCTGGCTATATCAGGACATAAACTGCAGCTGAAAAATGGATGTAGAATTTTCTCTGGTGGATTAACAATACAAATCAACTTCCAATCTCAAATTACAGTACAGTTGTGGTTCAGATTATGTCCTTATTGAATACATTACATGGAAGAAAGGTAAACACCATCATTTTTGCAACAAAATTCCAGCAACACTGAAGCTACATCAAACCTAAATCCTACCATCATAGGTCACGTCTTATTCTATCAGAGTGAAGCAACTTCAAAAAATCACTCTGCATCAGGTACAATAATGCTGGACAACCAGGTAAGCTGAGTGTAACTCATGAGATCAGTTGCAAAATCTTAGTTACCCCTAATGTGTGGAAAGAGTCTTGCAGAAATCCCTTAAATCAGAATGTCAGAAAAAAAGAAACTCTCAGGATGAATACTAATACTCTTCTTTATACAAGTTACTTCTTCAGTCCAGCTGAGGAAGAACACAAGCAGATCTGGGTGTGCAGTAAGATTAAGGGATACTGTGACTTGAGAAGCTAGCATAATGCTTTAATCTGTGCCAAACCCTTAAGTGCTTGGTTAAAAATTCATCAGCAGTCAATAAGCTACAAGAAGGGCGACATGAGTTCAAACTAAAAAAAAAAAAGCTGCTGTCTCCACAAAGACATGTTCTTCTTGCCTTCAAATACATTATCATTCAAGATAACCACAGAGCGTAAGTGCACCATACCACCACAGTAAGACACAAGTGTGCATTCTTTTCACAGAAAACTCCTTTGGCATTTCTCACTTTGGTTACAGAGCTTAATGAGCTACAAAGAGATAGCATCAGTGCTAGATGAAAAATCTCAAAGCCTTGAAATACACTGTAAATAATAGCTAGTATAAAGCAACTCCCTCTTCTGTGCAAATTTCTGTGGGAAAGCATTGCCCTTCGAGGGAAGGAGGACTACTAAAATAATTATCAAAGAGCCCACTTAGAAGGTTGAGACCAAAGTCTTGTTTTGCTCACTGCTAGTTTATAAAGGTCTGTGAGACTGACAATAAAAGCAGGCTGAGGATTTGGGTCAACTTTGTTGTCAATTAGGATAGGAATGAAAGAATAAGGAGAAATATCAAGATCCTCCTCTTCTCTTACCATGAGACTCAGTATATTTTAAAGTTTGAAAGATGTAGCTGAATTTTTCTACAAGAGCCCTGACAATTTTTTGTTCATAGATACCTTTTCACCAGAGCATGTTCTAAATGAAGATATATAGCTTTTTTTTACAGAGAACACTACTTTTTCCACAAATCACTACAAAGTGATCCTGATTGCACAACATAAGAAGTCAGTCAGCCACAAAGTTTAAGTTGCTTTTTCAAGGTTACACAAAACATCATCAGAGTCTGGATCAGAATATGAGTCTTACTGCTGTTACCTGTCCTACCTGCAAGGTTTGCTGCCTACCATATTAGTAAGAATGCTATTTATATAACAGATTATCCTCTTTGGAAAAAAGCATGGCAGATGTACAGGTATCCTTCTCTAACCAGTTGTGATGCAAAGAGCAGATACATTTGAAATATCTTTGATATTGTTTCAAATGTGCATTATACTTCTCCAACAATCCAGAATTATTTCAGAAAACATTATACTCAATTCCTGAGTACTTTTACACATATAAATGAGGAGATGTGTCAACAGTGTTCTGATATGTAAGACTTCTGGGTATTTTTCTAAGTCACAGTAGCTGGGATTCCATATGGCACAGGCTATTTAAGACATAAAACCTTCTACCAAAATACATTGGTCTAATAACATGCTAGCAACTGAGCTACATAACCTATAACAAACCTGCTACAAAACAAATTGTGATCCATTTTTTCCCTAAATACTTTCAGGCCATGGAGTGATGTTCTGTTTTAGAAGAGGAAATTTGTGCCAGTTCAGCCAATAGTCAGAAGCCCACCTCATATATTGTCTGCAGTACCATTTTTAATATCGCTGCCCACGCTCCAGAGCCATGACATAACATGCTTAGACAGTGGCAAGTAAATGGCATGAGGAAACAAGTCCTCTTTCTTTGAATAGGGCTCTGGGAGTAAAGCACAATAAATTTTTTCTCCCATCTTCTTCAATAGGAAATGTTTTCTTATGTGCTGCTTCCTACACGCATAAGGAATGGAATTACCAGGAGTGGAGGGATACATGAGGCTTTATGCACCCGTGCAGTGTGTACAAATAGTCATCTGTTAGGGAAGTACCTGCACGCCTGCTCTGCTTTTCTCCTGCCTTCTCTCTCACCCTTTGTATGGTTCTCCCTACCCCAACTCACCTTCTGTCAGTAGTATTTTAAAACAGAAAATTTCTCATTTTTAATTAAACTAAGAAGACTGAAATGCAAACATAGCCAGAGAAGCACTTCTGTAAAAATAGTGCATTCCTATCCTAAACCTCTGCTCTCTGTGCACTTAGTGTTATCTATTTACACAGCTCCTTTTTCTCACGGATCATTAACAGAACTGTTAATTAGTGTCCCAAGTCTGCAAGCAGTGTGAAGCAATTTTTGTTGGTGCTACCTACATTCTGTCTGATACATCTTCACTACTGAGGCTTGCACAACCTTGACTCCAAGAAACCAGAAAGAGTTTGCAGAGCTGGCAGTTAAAGTACTCTTTCTACATGAAAACTAATCTGAAATCAACATGACACATTGACAGAAGGTCTTTAAAAAAGTGGCTTTGCTAAAATAGAATCAAGACTATTACACATTTAAAAATCAAAAGGAGTGTTCACTGGGAACTTATCCTGGAACAATGGTATGAGTCTCAAAAGAACTGCAAAAGGTATATACATAGAAACAAGCCAAGACGTATCAGCTATCTCCTGTTTTTATTGCATGGCAGTATAAAGATATCCAAGAGCATATAATCAAACTGAAGTTTTTGTAACTGTTCTCATAACTGAACTGCTTGCTATCTCTTCTAAAGCATTTCAAACTTCTATAATTTCAAACAATTATAAACTTATGACCTGAATTACAAATTTTGCCTTACACTTAGAGGAACACATAGCAGTTCTACTGGTTTTACTTGCCTTTTCAGAATGTCAAGAATGCACAGCAGTACCTATTATGTAATCTATTCATATCTGCTTTAAAAGGAATTGATTCATGTCTTGGGAAATACATACAGTCTATTAAGTATATAACAGTTAAAAGTGATAAAACATAAGAGCAGCTGTGTTATTCCCAAAACCTAAGACTGCAGACCAGGTGTCATTAACTTGCTTGTCTGTCTCTAACAAAAAGGAAGAGCTGAACAGTGCCTGATTTAAATATGTGTATCAGAGTAATACAAAACATATAAGTGCCCCTATGCAAAGCAGCAGGAGATTTACCACTGACTGAAGGAGAACAGAATCCAAGTCATATTGATTTTCCATGAACAAGTTCACTGTGCTGCCCAAAAATATTTTTTTTGCATTAGTCTTAAATCTTTCACCTTTCAATTCAGTAATTAAAGATGAAGCATAAGTCAATGTGATCAGCAAAAGCAGGGGCAAAAAGTGCAGTTGTATTTGGTATACTGGCCAGGACTTATTGAAAGGTGAAAGAATTAAGAAATATTGGCTGGCTATGGACAAGTAACTATAGCAAGAATATATTTCTGTTGATAGGAAGATAGACAGAAATAGAGACAAAGGAAAAGTTAAGACAGAAAGAATGGCGCAGGAGAGGGATCAGCGAGGCAAAGGAGGCATGGAAGTAGAAAAGCAAGTGAGAGAAGCTACATGAGCATGGCACACAATAAAACTAGGGACACAAGGAGGAGGACAGCCCTATCTACAGTGTGAGAAAGTCAATGTATTCTTGTGATTCAAGCAGACAGTGGGAGTGAAATGTGGCAAACAGACAATAAAGGAATGTGCAAGTCGGCCCAGAAGCAGTGCACCCACTTAAGTAGGAGAAGGCTCTATAGCTGTATCAGGGCTGGTAGTTGGGAAGAGACCTAGAGCTGAAGGCCCACCTCGGCAATCAGGTTAAGGAGTCACAGCTTTTAGTGTTAAGACCAAAAGCATTTGACTAAGTCAGCAGAAGAGGTTGAATAACAGAAAAAACATCAGCTACTGATAGAGTGGACATCATAAAAGGATTTATAGAAGAGGTGGGAAAGGAGTGCGCGGCGCAGATGGACTAGCAGTAAGGACAGCTACTGAGACTGTGGAGAAGCAATGCTTCACTAAACCAGGGATGAAAAGTGACTTACGTGTATAATGAAAAAGGAGATGCTCTGTGTTGATTTGCCAAATGCAACTGGAGTCACTAACCAGAAGAACCAAAACAAAGGCATAAAATTGGCAAAAGGAAAAATTATACTTGGTTTAGAAAAATGCAGTAAGATACAGCTTCCTTCTGTTAAGCATGGGCATTCTCTTTTTCTTTTCCTTTTCCTAGATTACAAATATCAATGTAATACCTAAATTAGACTCTGATGCACATCTAATATGTCTTAGGAAGTGAATTCCAGTATCTAATAATGAAATATGACCAGAGGTTCTAAGTATGAAAAGTTAGAACCACAGTACCAATTATACAAATATTTAACAAACAACTTGAAATGCTGTCACTTTCTCAAAGCAGTATGTGCATTCATAGCATGCAACTATCTAAATTACAATTTTGCTTCTTTCTCTAACATCAACAAACAGCAGCATAATTCAAAAATTCACTTTTCTGGCACTGAGACGAAGTTCTTGTTTCAACATGTAGAATTCCAACTTTCAGAAAATAAATTTATGATTAATCTGCAAAATACATGCACAAGATATACATCTCTATTAATTCGGCTATGCTTAAGCTAGACAGATTTACTTCAACAATTAAATTAAAATGCTGATTAATATGGAATTTCCAAAAAAATCAGTCGATAGGAATGAGAAACATCCAAAGTAGTAGTTCCCTGATTGCTCAGATCTCCGCTACATTGCACTAAGGCAGTATAGAAGGGGAATGGCTACTCCTGATGCACATCAAAATTTTCTTTTTAATAACTCCTGGTAAAAAATGCCTTTGATTTTATATTTTTTTCTATGCCCACCTGTATTTCAGAAGGTTTTTTACTTAAATAATAAATAAAAAAAAAAAATCAGGTAGATCTGACTATCAGTATTTTTGCCAGTCTGTCTACAAAAATGCAGAAGACCAGGATTGTCTCTTCCTTGTGATCAGAAGTAGTATATTTTGAGTTTTAACACTCTACCTAACTAGCATATATAAAAACAGCCAATTAGTATGTTACCTAAATAAACAAGGTGGCTTAAAGATTTAAACAATCAGAAATGCTTCCACTATCTTCTCAGCTCCAAAATATGTTATGCCTGATGATCTCACAGTATTTTATAGAAGAAAATATTTCAAACCTTTGCGTGGGAATATACGTCTCCAAATACCAGTCTCTTATCAGGAAGGAAATGAAATTGTGACCTGTGTTTAGATGAGGAGATAAAGTATATTAATTGCTTATTTATTAGAATAAAAAAGCATTATTCATTTGCTACCAGATCTAGAACAGCCTGTATAATGCTTTCTCTTACAAAATTAGTGTCAGAATTCAGTAAAATTATTAGCATTTACTCTGGCAAAGATATTAAGAACTTTGTTTTCTCTATTTACCAGGCTATATTTTAATGCATATGAAATAAGTTAGTTGGCCCTTCTTCTTTGCTTCAAATTGTTTTAGCAGAAAGTTCATATGAAACTATTACATTGACAGAACCAAGTTTGAATGATACAGTTGTACTGCAAGGGTATATAAGCAGATAATACAGGCTGCAAAAATCACCACAGAAATACTTCTGAAATAGATTTTTTGAAGAAAACCATGAATTCAGTGAATTCCTGAAGCATGAATTCTCTGAAGTCTCTAAATGCCATAGTTTCCAGACCTCTAGACTTTTGATAACTATAGTTATCAAAAGATAACTATAGTTACCCTTGTATTGGTTTGGTTTTCTTTTCTTTGTTAGTGCATTTGCAGGTTATTCAGCTGGATGATCTTTTAGACTGTACCAATATAGCTGTTTTATATCCCCTACACTCCAGCATGTCTACAATCTCCAGGAACCCCTTAAAAAAAAAGAGAATGACATTTTGAGATTAGAGTTCAAAATGGTACAGCCTGTGGCCACATCCTACGTTAGTCCTGAGCCTGCCATCATCTATATTGTCATTCACAGCCAGTGACATCAAGTTCAAAACAGCTGAACTGGAATAAAATGAGCTATATCTCAGACAACTGCAGTATTTCATAGAAGAAGGGAATACTTCATAAAATCTGCAGAAAAATGCAGAGGAAAAAGATACTCTGTCCGTGTTTCTACCACTACATCTTTGCAAGACACTCCCCTTCCTCTTCTTCCTATCTGTAAAAATGGACCCCCCTATAAAATGCTTAGAACAGTCTTCTTGTACATTTTTTGCAAAGTTTCTCTTTCAAGAATTAATAAATGCATTCTTAGTAAACTCTGCAATATTTTATCTGTGGCCAACACAGGCATCAATGTTATATTTGCAAACAATGAAAAAGTAATGGTTTTAAATATACACATTTAACATAAATTTTAAATATACACTAAGTATAATTCTAAGAGCAATTTATTTGAAACAGGGAAAAGGGGCTGCTTTTTAAGTGTTAAAGTTCATTTTCAAATTTTTTTAATGATCTAAGAAAGTAGCCTGCTGATAACATTGTTCTTGATCTATCATATTCCTATTGTATTAGCTGAATAAGTATCTTTAAAGAAACTCCTATATTCAGCAATAAAAGGATTAAAATTTTATGACAAAGCCTTCATGTGGAAGGATTATGTTGAAGCTGAAAATTAAGTTAAATGTTGTGATTTTTTTCATGCCAATTGTAGTTTCTGCTTTACATTATCTTTGGAGCTCCATGGTGGTTGAAGCATTCCAGCAAATGCTGTCTATGAGGGCAGAACTAATATATCCATTGTAGTTAACCTTAAATTAAGTGGCACAATGAGAAGTTCCTAGGCACTTTTAAAAAGACATTCCAAAGCAAACATAATGGGCTCTATTTGAGCATTTATTCCCCAAAGTATTCATATTTCTTGTTTAGCAACCTCTGATTAACTTGATATAGCAAAAAGAGCAGAGAAGAATTAGAGAACTTTTCGTTTCTGCAACTATGCAGCTTTTAATATAAAAGTACTTATAAATCCAATCATCTGGCAAGTTAAATTAATGCTGAAGCTGTATAAATGTTTAAAGAGTATTACAGGTCATCACTTGGAGTAATCTCATGGTCTAGCCATTTACACAAGATGAATAAAACTCTCCTGACCTTCAGAAAAGGATTAAGCCACATGGTGGCCTGTACAATTAGGCTGAGTATTTTATCTTAGTAATGATGATATAGGTAGGTAGTTATACAACTTCTTTAGAATTTTCATCTTTTTCATGACTTTGTGTTTCTCCAAACTTTTGTTAGATATATCCTGACCAACTGACTATAGAAATACCATTTGTTAACTGAGCTGTTCAAAAGGATCATGAAACAATGAAAACATCATGATGCTGACATATGCCTGTATTTACATTGCTGGAATTGGAGAAAAAAAGTAGTGGATTTTTATCTAGCTTAGTGCTAATGTTCTTACTGACAGATTTTATTTATTATTTTCCATAAATTGAGTTAAATCTGCTAAAATTTTTTTTTAATTTAAAATGCAGTAAACAGTTACTCTTTTAAGCTAAAGAATGGCTGTAATCTACAAACAGCATCACATTAAAAATAATGATTTTACATACTATACAATTAGTTCATATACTTTAGAAAAGGTATCATGTTCCTATGTGAATTTAAAGTTGTCTATTTTAATGTAAATAAATTAATATTGCAGTCAAATACAGAATGTATTCATTTTATTTCACTATTACTTTTATATTTAGTGATTTAATCATTGAATATTCAATTTGAAGACACCTGGAATATTTTAATAAATGAATGCAAACAACAAAGTATAGTAGACAGATAAATCCCATTAAAATTGTTCATGAATTGATTCATAGATATGTAAGTGGATAGCAAGACAATTGCAGAAAGTAAATTAAAATGATAAAAGGAACGAGTATGGATTTTGTGAAGCGTGATTACTAAAGGAGTGCATTTTTAATCTGCAAAGTTGTGAAGAAAAATAAAGCCTGTTTGTCTAAATCATCTTCAGTTTAAGCGAATATATTTTACCCTTTCCCGCAATAATATAGGAACATATGTTCAGTTGCTATTCATCATCTGAAGGCAGATAAGAAGTAACTCCACACCTGGGAAAGGAAAATAAATTTACCTGGGTTATGAGTCAGAAGACAGATTCTTGAGAGATTAGCAAAGGCTACAAATCCAAAGGCAAACATGGTATTTGTATTTTATCTTGTTCAGATAGTGCTACATGTTTTCTCTCCTGTTAGTCTCAGAATCTGGGTGATGAGAGAGCTTCCTCCTCTCTCTGATATAATAATGTCTCCTGATCTGAAAGTATGCTATGATTTTAAACAACCTCCCTAGTATAGAAACTGTTAAGCCTGCACCTGAAGAGCCTACAGAAGTGGAATTTCCACTAAAGCAAAACAGAAGAAGCGTAACAGCTGGGAAATAGGTTTAGAAATTATCATTCTGTATCTCTGTCTAGGTTATTGCTCGCCCCCAAAACAACTTCTTGATAAGAAATTGGACCATCTGAATGAAGAGATTTGAAAAGGAATACATGTACTGCAAGGAAAAGCTAGCTCAGACTTTCAGGAATGCATACAGACAATAAAAAGGAAAAGGTTCCTTATCTTCACGAAATATGGCAATAAAGAAAAGCATCATGCCACCATTCTCAGTATATCTTAACATGGCTTAATGCTGTTCTGAGCCCTCTGCAAACAAAACCTTTGATGAACACCTCTAGTGAGAATTGTGAAAGAGCTGTGATTCCAGTCCTGCTAACTCCTGAAGGGTCCAATTACATCGGGTCCTATGTGATCTGGCTGGCAGGAAACAAGGAGGTATTCCTCTCTCCTCAGCATAGTGCAATAGGTAAATCTCTACAAGACAAACGGCAGACTGAGGAACAGAAACAGAAGAGGCTGAAAAATCTAAGCTCCACTATGCTTTGTTTTTCTTTTGTGACAGCCACTCAAAATCTAAAAACAAAATACAGCCACTACCCTGGATTTTGTTTACCTCGGTCCCTACACGCCAAATTAGAGCACTTCTAACACTCTTAAGTCTTGGATTCTACTCTGTAATACAACTAAGAGCAATGCTCCCTCTCCACACATAAGAGCAGTTTGTACAATGTGTGCCCCGATAAAAGCTCTTTCTCCCTCAGGCATGTGTTACTCCTCTTTTTCACTCATGGATTAGCTTTCAAAACTATGAACAATAATTCTTTGTACTTAATCTTCAAAGCTTCTAACGAACTTCAACTGTAAAAATATTCCAACATGGTATTACTCCCATTCCACTGATCAGAAATTTGAAGAAGAAAGTCCACTATGTTCACTGAGTAACAGGAAAAGAAAGAAAAAATCTTTCCTGGTCTTCTGCTTAAATTCTAGATCAATTCATGTTTGCAGTTGACCAAACTCCTCCAACATATAACAAGAAAGAACATAGCATGAAATTCCTAGACGATGTCAGCTATGTCATTGGATGTCATCAAGGAACTTCCACTTACAGTACTAGTTTTAATAAAACTGTAACTAGGCATTTATAGAGTTTCAATTAAAAAATGTTTAATGTTATCTTTAGTCATTTTTAGAAGAATTATGAAGGATTCAAATTACTGCATGTCAAAGTCGTCAGGTATTTGGAAGGAGAGTGTTGCCATATGACAGCCTTCAATGTCATTTGGATGCTTTTTGCAGCATCAAATAATGGCAAAGTGCAATTTCCTTCCATCACAGGAAGCTGTTATTCTTGGCTACCAACAACTTCAGTGCTGGCTAGGAAATAATGTGGTTTGAAATTGAATTATTTACAGCATAGAAAGATACACATAACATTCATATAATGATAGTTTTTTGACATAATCAGAATTTAGCCATTCCCCAAATCAGACCTATAAATTCAGTAACTTCTTACAGAATCAATGGCTTCTAAAATAGGTGCATCTCTTACATATTTATTAAAGTCTAAAAATCTTCTTTGTTTATAACAGAATAGCCTACAAAACTGAGATGAAACTATATTTTATCGCCTCTTAAAATATCTCATCTTGACAGGATTATATTGAACAGACAGCGAATGGTAAACAGTAAATTAATGTCTAATTCCAGAAGAAAGAAAATGTTATAGCAAAATTATACTTAGCATTCAGCAAAAGGATCATCAAAGACCACAACAAAAAAAAAAAAATGTGAAGAATTTTAAAGAAATTATTCTTTATATTAAAGATCTCAAGTGTTAAAATGTTTAGGTTTTTAATGATTTTAACTCAGCCAGCCATCTACAACAAGTCTGATTTTAAGCTGTTCTTATGATTCCTTGCCTTGGAAAAAAAGTCTTTATAATTAAAAAATGAACAAAAAAATGAAATGAATATGCAGAATTGGAAGGCTTTGGATAAAAAAGACATGAGTGGAAAGGAATAAGAAGAGAAGAGGTAACCAACTTCAAAACTTTGATGCTTTTGAATATAACTGTACTCTCCTAATTTACATTGAGAGACATTACCACAATCTATTTATTTAAAATATATTTGAAAAGATCAGCAGAAAGAAAGGACTACCAGTATTTTTATTTAATTTGTCTACAGTGTAGGAACAAAGAGAAAAACTAACTAAAACTAAAATTATAATGGTAACTTTTCTGCTTAAAAGTTTGCTCTACTTATCAATAATGTTTGCTGCAATTAAATTACTTCCTTTCAATTTTAAAATTAGCTCTAGTTTGGCCAACTGCAATCCTGCTATGAAAGTTCCATTTGAAATAACCAATTGTCAGGTAAGAGGAGCTGTAAAAGTCCAGAAGTACGAAGAAGGAATACTTGCAAGACATGCAGATGTCTTACATTGCAAGAAAGTTATAAGGAAGGTACTTAGCGTATTTTATTCTACATGAGGCACAATTCAGAGCACTTTTATGCACTGCAATATGATCACACACTTGGCAGATACTGAGTAAAGTATCATAAGTTAATATACCATTTCCAGTTCTTGATAGCCAGTAGAACTCCATTCTTCTGTTGGTTCAATCTGCTGTGTGTCAAAACACATTGCTTGTTATTCCTAGACTATTTAACTATAAAGTACTCGAAATGCCAGCACAACAAACTATATTATTAGTAAACATCTTAAATATCAATTAATATAGCTAAGCAGTGTTGCAAAAGATAATAAATAAGGTGGGAATTTGGCCTTTAACTGTCTGCCACTCATCACTTCCTCACAAAGGTCAGAATTGAGGTTTTATACCTAAAAACAGCTTCAAGCAAAACATCTGGACCAAAAAAAAAAAAAAAAAAAAAAAAGAGAGAGAGAGAGAAAGTATCAGAGACTAGTTCTGCAAGCTTTGTTTGAAAGAGTGAGTCTCCCGAACCACCTCTTGTTTTCTCTAACGTGAGCAGAGATTCTCCATAACAGGTTGTCCTAAAGTTACTCTCATGGTATCTAGAAGGTAAAAGAAACCCAAAACAAAACAAATCATACTAAAATAAAGAGATAAGCTCTGGTCAATGAAACCAAGCTTCAGCTGTTATTCATGTAGCATACCTCTCTTTCTCTGTCACACATGAAAAATAGCTGACAGGTTCAAAAGTAACTGGTCTGGATGTGCCTGTGTTTAAAATGAAAGGGCAGATGGACATCACAAAGTACTTAAGCAACTTACTTCACAATAATACCAATTTTTTCACCTGCCCAACGAATATTGGATTAGTTATGAGTCCTTCCATGACAGGTGGCATCTGTAGTTCCAACAATCAAAGGAAAAGTGCTCAACAATACATAAAAAGCTTAAATAATGTAAGGAAGCTAGTTACAAAGACTGGGACATATTTTTAGCCATCCTTGAAAGGATATTGTCACTGTAAAAATACAAAACGTAATATATATAGACTTAAAATTATTAAAAAGTAGAAAAATGTGACCAGAAGGGCATTTATTTTACCTAGAGAGAGTATACATATACCACATTGTTTATCATCATTCTTACATCCCTTGTAAAATACATTTTATGTTATTTTATCCCATGATAGGGTGCTTCTACTCGTTGTTCTTTTTAAGGCCTTTTATCTTAATTAGAGAGTGTACTTCCACATAGTAAGGTTTTAGCTACAGAAATACACAATATTAATGTGAGCTAAATAGTTAAAGATCTTCAAAAAAACCTTAATTATTAAGCTTAATAGTAAGCTACTACTAAAGAGAAGGGATATAAAGCAAGTAGGAAGTGGGACTGAACATTTGTTAATCAAGTATATTGTCTTAATACCTTTAATTTTCCTGATCACTTCCACACAGAGAAGAGCTAAATAACATTTCAGGAGAGTTACTGGTCCTGATCATGCTGACTACAGATGCTCATGGAAGATACACCATATCAAAGATTTCTGGATAGACCATCTCACACTATTTAGGGGTTTGAATAGTATTTAAATAGTGTTTTGACTTTGAAGTATAATTGCTAAGTCCTAGATAGATGGCTATCCCTAAAGTCAGGTCTACACTGCAGAAGATCAATGATTCTTTCATTGATACTGTAAGAATAAAGTCTCCTACTTTTACTAATAGGGCAATTTTGGAAGTTTTAACCTACAAATTGAATGTTAATTTGCATAATTTACCAATCTGCACATGGCAAAGTTTAGCAATTGAGAACGCAACTAAAGTACAAAAATTCTCCAGACTCCCTATTACACTCTATCTAATCTAGTCTAATCTTTAAGCAAATGTCTCAGTTCTTCTCAGCAACCTCATTTGTGTGACCAGAGCAACAAAGCAGCTCATGATGCCATACTGTGAATTTAACCTTGACCAGGCTATCTGAAGCACTCCAGTCACCCTTCAGACCATGCTTCCTCATCAATTCTCCATGAAGTTATATCTTCATGATCTTTTTTCTGTGTTAAGGAATTGGTTAACATGAACCTGAAAATTTACCTGCAAAAAAAATAGCAAAACAGATTTCCTTCCCTCCATTAGTACAAAATCAACCAAGTCTCAATTTATGATTCTCTATGAAAAACAGTCTTCAGTTAACCACTACAAAACGCTACCTCTGCTCTATCACATGAAAATCTATCCCAGGCACATTATTATCACCTCTGGGACAAAATTAACTTTAATGCATATAGTCACTGCTGCTTTTCAGAAATCGTAAGAGACATCTTACCTGTATCACTATTTCAAGCATTTTCAGAAACACAATGGAATGCAGAGTCACCACCTAATGAAATACAGTGTGTATTTACATTTTGTGTTTAACTGACCTACAAGCATTGTTTCTATCTCTTTCATTCAATATTTTTGTATTCCTGGCAAAGTTTTTGATACCATAACCTAAACCGATTTCTAACTTCTCTACTTCATCTCGTGCAAAGTACAGTAGTTGCTTTATCTAAAAAATTAGCTTACAATTAGATCTATGACAAATTCCCTCACAGATGGTCTTTCTTTATCTTTTCAATGCCTTAATTGGATTTTTATTTTGTGGTAATCAAGCTTAGTAAAGGTCCATTTCACAAGAGATCCCTCTACATTTATCATATCATCTACAAAAGTATTTCTCAATCCAAAATGTTCTTTCAGCAATGTTTCTTTATATGCTAAATCTACACCCAAACACTTTCTAATACAGTTTTGCATAGTCTTAGAGCACAATAAAAACCCTGCAGACTACTTTGTATTTTTATACTTTTGAAAATTAAGCACATTAAAATTTGCTTATCAAATAATTTGCTCTTAAAGATTCTACTTCTTACTCCCCTCTGCCACTGTACTAATTAACCATGAGATTCTAACTTTAGTTTCTTAGATTATCTTATCCTGTCTAAGCAAAAATCTCAGCTAAATCACTTGAGAGATTCTGAATACAGTTCACTCCTCAAAATCATATCAGAAGTGAAAGCTAAGATTTATTCCATCTGGGCAATGATTTCTCGGATCATGCTATCATTGATCAGATATAGAAATAACTTTTTATGAAGTTGTCTTTTAGGTGATTTACTTGGGATAATCTGATACATTGCTATTTTGTGGTAGCTTTTAGAACATTTACTTCTAAAAAAAGATTGTTCTTTCTTGTAATAATATAATCTCTCTCATAATCCCTAAGAGTCCTTACCTTAGAGCTGGTTTCCTTCCACCAGCTTGTAATGAAGACAGTAGGAAGTCTTTCACAGCAATCTAAGGCTATGATCTACTACTTTGCAGAAAAGCCTTCCATATTATCACTCCCAAAGCTGTATAACATACTAAATACTAATAAGATTAACTTGGCATCAACTGTAACATGAACTAATTAACATGTAATGAAGTAGTTCAAAGCCACTGTAATAGATAAGTAGATAATTGCTGATAAGTTTCCTTTCCACTTGCCCATCAGCCAAATATTTTACTTCCTATAAAACAGTCGGATTGCATAGGCAAATATAAACTGGGGAGGAGGGATGTAGAAAATTATAAATTTAGGAAATTAAATAAAATCAATACAAGCTGCTTAGATATCTTTGGAAATACTACTGGCTGACTATCATCATCTTTAGATGCCTCAAAATCTTTGTAAATACGACCCAATATTTCATTTTCATAAGAGATTTATACTAGAATCCACGAATACTGCTTAGGTATTGCTCCATTCAATGCTGCAGTGCCTAATTTTAAGTGCCCTGTAACGTAACAGAACAACTGTCCGAGACGATCATCCAAGGCTTGTGTACAATGCCTGGACAAAATCAAGCACCTTACAAAGAGATCATCAAGGACAGAAAGTAAAGTGAAAAGCTACCAAAAATGCCAGTCATAAGAAAATAATATAGGAGGAGATAACTTGACTCTGTGTCTCCACGCCTAGCTTACTTGCGTCTGAAATGAAAATCCTCTTGGCGCCAGGCACCTGAGCCAAGTAAACTTCTTCCTCAGAGAAACAAAATGTAAACTAAAACTCAACTAGAGCAAAGAGAGCATGTGAGAATGTCAGCTTCAAAAGTCTCTACCCATTGTGCAAAAGAAGTCTACCAGGAGGGAGACAGGCAGGTGAATATTGCGTTAAAACCCATAAGGGGCTTAGTAGCCAAGCTGAATGTCAGCACGGTGTGGAGGAGCTGATTGTGCAAGGCAGACTTTTCAGCTAACTTGGCAGCCAAAAGAACAGATAATGTTTAGAGAATTGGGGTGTCTGATGTTTTTAAGCTGTTGCTAAGCAGCAACTCTGAGGATCTCAGTGGAATCTAATGTTAGCCTGAGGTATCTAAACAGCAATTAGATGCTCATGCCTTACTGGCATGGATAAGAAAAGAGGCAGTAGCCATTTCTTTAAAAATTTCTTCTTATTCTTAACAAAAAAAGAATGCTGAATGCATTCTTTCTATCAACTTATTGTCAAGAAAAGTGCATTAAATGGAATGCTATGGATGAGACATTTGGTTCCACTATTTTCCTGGTGACCTTTAATAAAAGTAATACTGTAATGAATAAGTTGTACTTCAGGCACATGATCATAGTGTATTTAATAAGAGTCTTGTTGAGTTCAGTATTGGTCAGCTTTGGTTCCCAGAGCTTCATTTGGCAGTAGCCCAGAACTCCCATATGCTTTGTAAATTATTATGACAGATTAGTGCTACTAATATATAGTCAAATTGCAGTAGAATTTAGAGGTCCCAGTTGGAAGGAATGGAAGGACAATGAAATAGTACTGGCATTTTTTTAGTTAATATCTTGTATTAAATAACATAGCAGGAAATTCAAAGATACGTGTTGGAAACACTGAAAAGAGCAATAAAGGCTGGCTTTTAGAGATGCCGTACAGTCAGCAGTTGAAGTATATGAGAGATGGTAAGGAGTGGCCTAAAAAGTTAAAGCAAATACTCCCACAGTACAGGAGAGGGAACAATGGAATGTCAAAATAACAAGGAAAACGTTTTAAAAGATACAAACGTTGCAAGCTAGTATTTGTTGAGACAAGAATGAAGATGACTGCAGTTGTCAAGACATGAAACGATAAGGATCCAGGCAAGAGTTTTAGTTATGTGAATGGGGAACAAAGGCTGAATCAAACTCAGAATGAGTACAATCAAATAAACCTACCATATTAGCAGTAGCAGAAAAAAAAAAAAGGTAAAAGTCACTGAAAGTGAGGTCTAGCATGGAATAACATGTACAATCATCATGTATTGCCCTAATAGCATAGCATTCAAGGTACTAACATTTTAGAGTGAATTCTCACTTTGCTGTTACCTTTACCTTCTCACCTACCACCTTTGGCAAAGCCATACTGAGACCACAAGTGGAAGTGCTGGAAGGAGGCCCTGCAGCTGGTTCTGCAGACATAAGACATATATCCTCTGATATCTCCTAAGGAAGCACCTTAATATCACAGTGTTCGTAGAAATATGGTCCTATTTTCCTTTTCTTCCTTGGAGTTCTTCCTGTGCTGCTGGTATAAATACTTTCATCATTATACTGATAGAGACTTCTAGTGCCGTGATGCAATAGTTACTCCCAAATTCTGATAAAGCCATAATTTTAAAGCATGTTGATCCTCATCACACAGATCCTAGTACTTTATTCAGGAAAGTACCAAGACCATCAATATTCTCTCATTTTACACATATTTTATAAAAGCTTACCACAATTTTGGAATGAAAGTCTTTCAGCCAAAATATTTATGGGCAACAGCCCTTAGAGAGGATCTTGTCTTTCTACCTACCCACCAGTCATTCCCAGTTAAAACAAAGACAAGAAAAGTGAGCTAAAGATGACTGCAAATACAGGAGTAAATACAATACTTGATTTTATCAGTGTTCTTTCTAACACTAATGCATGAGATTTCTGGCACAGTATATATGAAATCTTTTCAATCAACTTTAAAAGAAAGAAATGGTATTTTCTTCCTTCAGTAAGCACAGTTTCATATTCTATGCAACTATAAAAGCTTAATGCTTTTCCAAAAATATTAAAAGATTAGTAGAATGAAATTAACTTGCATATAGTTTTCAGAGGTCTACTGTAGCTTCTTTTCTGACTAGAAAGCTGTACACAATTCAAAAAAGTACCTTTCTTCTTGACCCAGTCTTAAAATGACACAGTATAATCCCATCAACGTAATTGTTCCACAGGAACATGTTAAACCTTGGATTTTAATGTGTCAAACAACAACTCACTCCAAAAGCTTCTCTGGTCATTAAAGACCACGCCATTCTTCTGAAAGGTGCGATCTTTAGGACTGTACACAAATAAAATCATCACAATTCAGGGGCATTCGTAAAATCTGACTGAGGCTGAATGAATTCAGGTCAAGTCTTCACCAGATTCCCCTGAATCAAGAAATGTTAAGCCAAGTCTAAATTCTTTTTGGGTATGTACAGAATACTGCACAAAACTCAAAATCTGAGAAGAAACACATTATTACAGAAAGCATGAATTTCACACATATTATAGAAAGCATGCAGAGATTATTTTGAGAATGTAATAATGTGCTCGTCTCTGATGTCACTGAAAGACTGGTGGGAGACATTTGACAACCACGGAGCATACCATAAATGAGAAATCAGAGATTGCGAAATTTTTAAAATGATGGTATGCTTTCAGCTCCTACTTATGAGCTACACCAGCTGGATGATCAACAGTGATATAATTTTTTTTTTTTAAAGTAAAAGCAGGTTGCAGCACTCTCTGAGTCAAGAACTTCTGGGACAGTTGCACAATTCTGTAGTATAGTAAACAATCATAAGGAAATAAATATAGAAGAAATACATACATAAATCTACCCTAATGGAAACTGACTAGTTCCTTAACTTTATTATTTTAAAATGTTTTCCTCATGAAATTAACAGCTTTATACTCTCCACATTCGAAAACACAAAGTGAAGGGAAGGAAGCATGACTGACTTAAACTAGTCAAGATTATTTTACTCCAATTCATCTAATTCAAAAAAAAGACTGTCTGGATTTTACACATTCCTCAAAATTTTAAATAGAAAATAATACTAACATTTCAACTGCCAAACGTTGTGACAGTGGAAATTTAAAAGTTGCAGCATAAAAGAAAGCTACTGACAGTAGCTCCAGAAATAAAATATCTTGGTGTTATACCATGGGATTAAGATATTTTATTCACTATAAAACACAATAGAGTTAACATTGGGTTGAATGCAGAAAACCCCCAGACACTTCCCTCAAATCTCTGAGACAGAAAGATTCCCAGGGACTGCAACATTTTTCAGTAGGTGCCTTTTACTGTCAGAAAATAAGTGTGTAAGGGGAGAAGTGAGTCCTATACAATTCAGATATATTGTATGTGAACAGTTATTTAACTTAATCTGTAGACAATTACTGGTAAAGCTGCTTTGTGTGTCGGGTTTAATTCCTGGGCCGTTAAGTCATGAAATGGTGCTCAGCAGAGCAGAAAGGTGAACAGCATCCTGCGAAGTGAAAGCAAAGGGGCCGTTTGTACGTATGGCTCTATAAGCTGGCTAAAGCGGGGGCCTGTCCCTCAGACAAAGGACACTGCTTCCCAACCACATTCCCACCCCGCTGACTGCAGTCACAAGCCCTAGAGTAACCTGACACAGACAATGGTTAAAGCCTTTGACTTGTGGCTTGAAGCAATTTTTTTTGTTAAGACTTTATCTGTGGACATAATTAGTTGCTTGCCAGAGCATTTCCTGGCACAGCCGAACATCTAACACTTTAATAACAGTATGGATTTCTACCCATTGGAAAATGTGTTTCAAAAGAATTTATTGTCAGAAGCCATTAAATTAAGAGACTAATCAATTGAAGAGAAACTGTTGAACCCACTGGATATACGCCATTTCTGGGATGCTCACTTCTTAAAAACAAAAAGAGGAAATAGAACTATTTACATGTATGTAACATATCATTTATTGAGATTGCTCTAAGCCCTAAATCTGCATAATGATCTGCTGGCACAGAGCCATGTCTGTTACCTGGAAAGCCGTGGTGACTTTTCTGAGCTTGCAGAAATGGGAAAGGCAAAAAGACACCCTTGATTGTAACATGCACTTTGGAATTGAAGCACAAGACAAGCAGTGGTTTGCAATTTCAGACTGGCATGCAAACCTAACTCGAGAATGTGGCAAAACATACTGCAGAAATTGCAAGGGCATTAGTAACAGGATTAGGGCAGTGCACAGGCAGGGCAGAAGGGCAATGTTGCCAGAGGTGACGCTGCAGTGAGCCCTATGCCATTCACTGGGGCAGAACGGCAGATCTGTGCTGCTCCAGCTTCTGTGACTGTTAGCCTGCCAATACAAACCCGAGGCACCTAAGATCCTACCATTCCTTGTGAAGTAAGATCACACCAGAAGCTCCAAATTCGCTGCAGAGCCTGCATTTGCCATTAGAATCCCACACTTAATAATCACATATGTATACTACTGTAAAATTGAAGATACTGCATGTGTCCTGCTTGTTAAATCGGACAACTAATTGTGACACCAATTATACCCCTGTGATATAGTAAAATTCAGTAACCATACTAGTAGTTGATAAGACACATTCAAATAAAAAAGGAAAAAATTATTGCAGATAGTGTATATAGTGAATCAAGCAGGAAAATGAGATATGAACAGATCTCAAGAATAAGATATATACATAATGATTATGGCAAAAGCTAGCTGATTTTACTATTATTCAAATTTTTTGTATAAAATAATTTGGACTAATATATTTCTAATGTAGTGCTTTAAAATAATTTCAAATAAGTATCGTTCAGTAAATATCATTAATCAGGACTATGTGCTCCAACAGTCAAGCTTTGACTAATTTTATTTTCTTGATAGTAAGGCACTATAGTTCATAGTAACTTCATACTACAGGGATGAAATATATTGTTTTAGACTTAGTAAATTATTTGCCATTAGAAGAATTGCATGATACGGTAATGTTAATGTACAAATCAACTACAGAACTACCGATCTCACAAACTCAAACAACAAGCCGCAATTCACAGACGCTGATTTGAATGCCATTCAAATAAACAGTAAAAAATGTACATGCAAAAATAAAACCTTCAGCATAACAAACTGGAAATAAAGTTTTATATAAAACAGTCACCTTCAGAAATTATAAGAGTGATTGAAGAACTGCCTCCAACCATCAGAGTAGAAAGACTTGACCATTCATTCCCTCGGAGGTAGAAAAGCCCCACGTTATTACAGACAACAACCTTTCAAGTTCAAATATAAAAATCACCGAAGAAATAATATTTATCATTTTTCTAAGAAAAATTCCCCAAAGCAAAAGCAAAGATACTAAAGCTTTGGAAAAGAGAGGAAGGAAACATTTTCAGCAGTTTGTAATCTGGCACCCATAGGACACTCACTGTAATGCCAATTACAGACAGATTTCAGCATTGCTACATAGTATTTGAAGACAAAAGTAACTAGCCAGTGTTCAGGTGGGCAGAGGCCAAAAATATTGATAGTAAACAGCTAGTATAAACATTCATCAAAGAAACAACTAGATTAAAAACAAAAAGAATTAGCATCTGTCTGTTGTTTACAAAAAGAACAACAGTTCATAGTTTTTAAAAATTCAACATTTATCAACATTTCGTTTACAATTGTTTAGATACTGCTAAACTGAGCACATTAACCAGACTGCAAAGTCGTAAGAAATTACTTCAAGGAATAAACAACAGGGTTAGTTAAGCCTGCCCATCCTTTTCCCTGAAGTAGGAATATCTCATATATAGGAACATTTCTGTATAAGCTTTCATTTATCTCATACAATATTCACTCTGTCATTATTCATTTTATTGTCATTTCACGCAGTATCAGCAAAAGAAAAAAATACCAAAGTTGAATCGACCAATTTAAGTTTCACTTTGTTTTCCCAGCAACTGTAGAAAGTAAAACTCAACAGAATTGGTCCATTTTAGATTGACATCTCACCCTATCCATAAGCTAGCACAGCACAGATTAATGCATTTTCCCAGAAATGGACAAGTACTACAATACAAAGAGGCAGAATGCCTGTGAAAACAAGACGTTGAGACAGGAAGAACTGACAAAACTCAAGTAAAGGCTAAATGAGGAGGAAACCAAGAAGAGGTATATTTCCTTTTCTTTATGGTGCTCTACATTTTATATATATTTATTTATATATATGTATACATTGTGTATATATGTATACATGTATATATATATATATATATGCATACATATATATATAATGCTTTATTTTTATTATCTGAATAGAAATCACATGACATGATACTTTAATAAGTAAAATTACAAATAGTCATGAACAAAGGATGACAGAAGGGGAATATTGCAAAGCACCTAAAGGGTTTTCCAGACATGGAAATGTCTGGAATGTCATGGAATGTCTGGAAATGTTATGGAATGACAGTTCATTTAAACTCTTAGCTCATTAAACTCTTTTTTTTTAATCATTGCAACTCGTAATAAGTAAGAAGCTGAGCAGGGCATCTTAACTGTGACTGAAAATTGGCTAAGATACTGATAGTGGTTGATAATTATTTTGTAACCCTGCCGGAAAGACCAATGAATTAAATAATATTCCGACTGTAGTATAATTCTTGGGAACTGCAGAAGAAATGGGTTTCAGCAAGCTAATTCCTCTAAAGTTCATTAGGTTATATGGCAACTTATCTGATAGAGGAGAACATGAGACGAAATGACTGAGGCAGTTCATAAGGTTTTAAAATTGTAGATAGGTAATATAAAATATACCAGATTATAGGCAAAAGTAAGCTAAATAAATCAACCATAATTATTCATGGCTTCAAGAATTCAAACATTACTCATTCATTAACAATTTATTTTAGAGGAACATTTTTAATCAGAATTTATGAACCAAGAAAAAGATTTAAATAGAGATATCTTTACTATGCTGCTAAAATTATAGTCAGAGTGGAGGAGGAAAACTAAACAATAAAGAGAAGCACATACGCTGTGATTTTCTCACTAGGGAAAGATAAACCTCTGCTTCCACTGAAGCACAATACAAATCATGACCATCTAGTGATAAGTACTCATCACTGTGATTGGATTTTTGAGATTAAGGAACAAGGTAAGCAAGCTAGATATAGAAAAGTTATTTTCATCATGTTGAGGCTATACGATGTCCAGTAAGACCCAAAGTTATCTTGTTTCTCTGAGGAATGCAAAGCTCTTAAGGAGAAAAACAATTCCCCTAGGGTTAATACATTTTTGCTCTGTTCTAACCATCTCACAATCATTCTGGTAATACTGTCCACATCTATCATGAGATAAGATTGAGTAATACACAGTCACCTAAGAAGCTTGTAGCACCTAACATACAAGGAGTCTCAGATTCTGAAAGCAGAGAAATCTGAGCAGAAATGACTACTCAGTATTTTTTCAATATATAATACCTGATATGAAATCACCATTTTCATAAATCTAAGTATTTACAGTTTCACTATATAAATGGTTTGAAAAATAAACTATGATTTTAAAAAAGGCAAAATGAAAGCTTTCATAAAGTTACATTTAACTTTCTACCAAGCAGACACACATCACAGAAACAGGAAACTATTACTCTAGTATTAAGAGCATCCAGTCCATGTGATTTAAATAGAAGCGTTCACTTCAGGGGTTTGTTAGTACTAGTTTTAGAATTTTTTTTATTCCAATGTGCATGATGCACATTGTATTTAAACCTGTTAAAATCCTTGCATTGAATACACATTGAGGATGTGATGAAGAGACCCCATATGCTCTGCACAACATGTTTCATTTACAGATTGCATTCCTTCTGCACAATTTTAAACCAAATACAAATCATCCTCTCTTAGTTTAGATAGAGGCCAATATTGACTACACTTGTGCAGCAAAGAATAATATTGATATTGTTTTCCTTCAAAAGGTTGTTTTGTTTTTAATGTTGGTGATTTAAATACCTCTAGAATCCTTCTGTCTACTCAACCTCCAGTCTGTGAAGAAGATGATACAGCCTTAGACACTTCATTTTGATTATGTAATAAGCCAACCATGTTATTATGTAGACCTCAAGAACTTTCAAAAGCACACTCCTGCCATTTTTTAAAAATAAACAGTCACAAAAGGCTCAAAACCAGTAGTTGGGCTTACAGCTTTCTTATAAAATAAGGTTCACTACAGCAAAAGCTACTTACTGTTAGCATGAATATTTTTTATTGAAGCACAAACACTAGCATTCTTTGATTATATGTTTTAATCTCATTACTAAAAGAAAAGCATTAGACTCTCTTGCTAAGAAAAACCTACAAAAATGAAGAAAAAACTGTACCAAAGCAATTACTGAATATCACTGTCTCTCCAGTTGTCCTTCACCCACTCCTTCCCCTCCTCCCCAAGATGTGCTCTGTGAGTGTTGTCTTCTCTTTACTCAAGCTGCAAACTGCTGTTCGGGAAGAAGCTCAGCCTTTGTTCCAAAAAACACTGCATCAACATCCCAGTTTATCCAAAGTACATTGACTGAGTGCAATTGCTCATACTCAATGGCCTTTAGATCAGGATTTCTAGAAGTAATAAAAATAACTGTTGCATTCCATTCCATCAACGTTCTCAAGAGGAATACAGATTTTAATCTACTTGATAGTTAATGGGGCTGATACTTTACTACATTATTAAAAATGGACACTGGTTTAAAGCCTTTTATTTTAAAGAAGACAGAATAAATGTTTTAGGAACCAAACCAGAATCAGAGTACAGTAAGAAGTAAAAAAATTAAACAAAAATGAATGGGATTCAAAGTAACCCTCAAAAAAATGGCAATTCCATTTCAAGTGTGAACTGAATAATCCAGTTAAATGCTTGAGTTCCTCTAACAGCGTTGTTACAGGCCAGAACTCGTTTCCTTCAGGAATGTTCATTAATAGCGTAGCAGCAATGAAAGGCATACGTAGGAAAAACATGTAAGTAGCTTCAGAATATCTGAGTAATTTATTTTAGGTGAACATTAAAATGTAATTATTATCAAATCTTTTACCTAGATCAGTTTTCCACTTACTTTCATTTTACACACAATATAGATATCTGTAATGTAAATCACATGCAAGTGACTACACTTATGCTGTTCTGCCCCCTCCTGTTCTATTCAGCATGTGCAAGAGATTTATTACAAACACATATAACAACCTAGAGCATAGCAACAACAAAATACTCAGATTGATTGTAGCATTATTTGCTGGAGGCTAAAGGACACTGAACAGACTTGCAATTATTTATGTGGGCCTATGGGTAGAAAGTGCCTATGGGTAGAAAAGAATCTTTCTAAACCCGAGAGACACAATCATACATTTATGCAACAGTAGTAAACTGTATTTCTATTTTCGCTGTTGTATTATTTACAGAAAGGTCTTTAATAATGTTTTATTGTATATTTGTTAAATATTTTTTTACTTAATATGATCTAAGTTTCTTTATGTAACTTCAATAAACACTTAACTACCGAGAGTTTTGAGAGACAAGCACACCCTTAGATATTAAAGTAATGTCTTCTAGATAGGTAAGTCAAAAATCTGAAGTTTCATTTCATCTCATCTTTTGTTTTATCTCAGAACTACGATACTACCTTTCCATGTTTCTACCTTTAAGATGCTTCTTATACCTATTTCACAAACTCTAAGCTTGCTACACAAAGCAAAACCACAAAAATAAAAATGTCCATTATGAGTCAGAAATCTTAATAAAATTTGGTAAAACTTTCCTTCCTGGTTTTCATGATAGCCTTTTCAGCTTTGCTCCCCAGAACTTGACCACACAAACAAGCACGTATCACAGATTGCTTTGGTTTCTAGCAAGTTCAGAAACTACTCTAGCAAATAAGAAATTCACACTGATTTTCTACAATAAGCACTGCTAAGATATACCAGCAACATGGAAGGTCATCTGCTTTAAGTGTGTTAACTTGCCCAAGGTGAACAATGAGAATGGAAACTTGTAAGCATATTGCCAAATAACTAGAAGAAAGCTACTACTATTCAAATTTTCCTATAATAAACAAAAATTCCTTACTTTCTGTTCTTGCTTCTCTGAAAACAACCTGCAAAGGGATCATCTTTGGGTCTTGGCCTCTCATGGCATTGGAGGGTTTCAGCCACATTCTGGAGTTTTTGTCTCCAGGGCTGGCACCACATGACCTCAGAATTTAGTCATTACCCAGGGCATATTTCAATAAGTCCTTTTCTAGTAGGTAGCAATGGATCCTCAAAATAAAAGCAAGCCAATAACCAAAAACACTCAAAACCTTAAAAATATCTTGTGATGAAAATACAGGTAACCCCCCTAAAGTTTGCTTTCCAAACACTGAGAATAGCTGGATACCTTGAAGAGAGGTATCAAAGAAGGTTAGAACAAAAAAAATGTTCTTGTGGGCTCCACATAACAAAATTCTTCCAAATGAGAAAGCATATCTTCTAGTAAAAGGTATCTAAACACTAGAAACAGCTTTTTATATAATCAGGTGTATAGAATGGTGAGAAATTATGCCGAAGAGGAGCTTATCCCAAACTGTGAGTAGAGTCAGAAATCCCAAGTCTAACTGATCATCTGAATCACTCAGAATCATCAACTCTAACCTCCCATCCTCAAGAACAAGTACAATATCTGTCTTTGCTTTGAGAAAAACAGTCGTTGACTTATCTGTGTCAGGACTTTTGCTAGTATAGGCTTTGACAGAAAGATAGAGATGAATTGCCTCCTTTATCCCCTGAAGAATCATGTTGTTAGAAAACACTCTGTATATAGCTATAGAGAGATCAGCGATCCTTTTCCAGGGAAATAGCGAAGAAATCACTCTGATGAGAAAAATTTATATATATATGCATATAGATCTACAAGCCATTTACAAGTTCTACTGCAGTCAGCTGTAGGACTGAACAATATTAATAATTTAAGAAACATTTTACACTGATGTAATTAAAAATTAGGATATTTTAATCAAGTATTGATGTATTGTGATTTGTTACACAGAAAGTTTAGAATGAATTAATTTCCAACATGCACTTAAATTATAAGGAGATAAAAATTTCTCATTCTGGAAGCAGAATTGCTTTTACCATACTCCATTATAATTTATCATGCCAATTTGCAGGATTCCAAAATGATTCCATGTTAATTAACTACAGATTTACCTATGACATAAATATACATTTTCTATTAAACTAAACTAACTCTGTTTAACTATTTTATCTAGGCAACAATGGACCAAAGGACTGGACATTTCTGAGTATCTTGCACTGTAATTCTTAACAAATACAACTGCAAGCTAGTTTGAGCTAGGTTGCTCAGATTTCAATAAAAATATAATCTCAGAAAAATGAAGCTCAACATACCTAAGGTGGATGAATATTCAGAGAGATGACACAGACTGAGCTGTACACCAATGCAGTCACAGTGTTTTTTAAATATGAGACAGCTAGATTACATTTAGCTTGGGTATGACTACAGGAGTTGTAACCACACATTTTACTGCTGTACAGTCATAAACTTTGAAAGGAACTAGCCTCTCCCTCTTCTTTGCATACTGTATGCAAGTCAAAGGCACACAGGGGAGTCCAGTCTTCCTTTCTGACAAATACACTGAACAGACAGTGGTACTACTGTTGCAATATAACGGCACAAGAAACATATTCTTCTGGTAGATTTCAAACACTACTGCACCTATAAAAGGTTCTTAAAAACTGTATCCACAGTGAAGGGAGCAGTAGCCACCAACTTTAAGACATATAATCCTTATTAAAAAAAACTCCCTCACTTTTATTGGGAGCAGTCTAATGAATCCATAGCTGTAAGCAGAACTTTGAAATTGGCATAGATACAATTCTGAGACACAAAAAATGCCATTTCTTGGTCTTGGTTAACTCCAGTGAGGTCACACAAACCCGGAGTTGTCATACAGTACCCTTTCATGATTTCGCTTTGCTAGAAGCTTGCCACCAGTGTTCTCAGGGCTGTTGGAAGCACCCAGCCAGCTGCAGACCAAGGCCTTGCTTCAGTTCTGCTAGAATTCCAAATGCATTGCAGACAAAATAATTTGTCCTTCACTAAAGACAAGTTTTGGCACTTCCTACTTGGGAGTGCCTCCTTTACAAGTTCAATATGCTTGTAACAGTGTTTCCAAGGACTGCCCTGGAGATCATTCAGTCTGATTTAGCAGAACTGGCTGTAAAAATCACAGCTGGAGCCCAAACAGGCTGTTATGACCTCTGCAAACTCTGTTCTTTGCCACTATCGTGCTAGTTCATCTTTCTTTCACCTGGTGGCACTTGTGGTATCCTGCCACAACCTGCTCAAGTTCAGATCTACAAATCTCACTCCCTGGAAGAGAACACCAGAATTAATTGTCAGATTGGCAGCACCATCTTAATGTTTCCTATACATAATTATGATTGTTCCACACATACAAGAAGTCTTCCAGAAGTTGTAATTGCCACCTAAAATGTCAATGACACACATGCATTATTTGACAATCTAACACCTGTAACTACATGACAACCAGTTACATTTTTGACTAATGTGGAGCAGCTAGTACAATTATCAGGCTGAAGTTTTATTGGTCTGTTTTTCAGTAATTGCTCATTTGTATACTTGGACTATGTTTCTGCTCAGAAGTGTTTAGATACATCATATAACCATACAACCATCACCTTTCATCCATAATATCTAAATATTATCAGTGTGTCTATGCACATCACTGGGTTATTGTGAACATTCATTAATATCTGTAAGAAACTTTAAAGATGAAGAATGTTGTGTCATTACTATTGTCTCTCCTACAGCGGTTCTATTCAAATAGGTATTTTACAGTTTGATACGACGACCACAGAAGCAGCTTGTGCCTCTATTCATCTGATGATTCAGCAACTTTAATACCTCCAGCCAAACCAAAAGCTCCAAAAAGACAAGAAAAGAGCAAGTCCTTTTCTCTTCAATTAGGAAGATGGTAGTGCACGCTGACAAAGTAACTCTGCAGAGTTAATTAGAGAGTCCCATCCTCTTTCCTTGGCAGAGCCTTACTTCGCTGTTTAACAGGATTACTTCTTGCAATTCTAGTCAATGCTGCTATCAATATACATAACCTTTTTAGTATACAATATTTTCTCTTTGCATTAGAGACATTTCTCTGGCTTTCTTTCATCACTCCCTCTGACCCCTCTGCCCTCAGCTACTCTCTCTCTCTTCTATCCAGGGAAGATCCAGATACCTTTCCCTTGTTTCAGAGCTCTGCATCTCAGAAGACCATAACAAACCACAGCTACGTAAGTGTTTCCTTCATAAAAACTCTCAAACTGCTTGAAGTTTATCTAAAGAAAACCTCCCAGAACAACACTGCTACTACTAGCAGCCTTCTATTAAGGGTATACCATTTCTTATCTGCTTATAGAAGGCAGATAATCTGTCACTTAAGAAGCTAGGTTTTGACCAGATATGAGTTCTGAAACTCAGGAAGGGCTTTCTTCAATCTTCTATCTGAAAGAAATATAACATTTTAAGACCTGAAATTCTCAGTCTGATTTTGATATGTCTACATCTGTGTTCTTTGAAAAGTGATCATGTGTCCCACCTCCATTTTTCATATCTATAAAAACAAATAATAGTATGTATACTAATAATTAATACTTGCCTGGGATTATGTAATTATAGGATAGGTCTGAACCTCAATAGTTTGCTCTAAATCCACTGCCTTCAAAATCTATTGCAATGTTCAGTCAAAATTAAATGGGAAAGAAAGAAAAGACTCCCCAGGTTTTTTAATAGGAATTCACACTTAAAAAAATGTGACACAGGCATAACAGTTGAAAAAGACTTGAGCAAACACTTACTGACTCTAGCTAGAAAATTAACTGAAAAAGTTGATACTGTAATGTTGAAAAACATCTTTTCATTTATATTTAGTCTAATTGGTTAATTTTATGCCTTTTATAGCAAAAAAGACATAATAACTCTGCCTTTTGGAGTTAACAGAACTCTTGTGACTACTAGTAACCATGGAAATATAAAGAGCTAGTCAGAGCTCAACATCAAACTAACAGAGGTGCTGAGTGCCAGAAAATGTGATGAATTTGCTACACATGAAAGCTAACTGATTCTGTACCAACTGCATTAACAACATAAAAAGCAAAGTTCACTAAGTCTTTTGAACGTTTAAAAGCACACAGCATTTACTATAGCTTCTCACTGAAAATTAAGGAAAATGCCTTTTGTGAATTGTGAGTTTATTTGTGAAGCACACAGTGGATCTGAACTGATTTAAAAGCAGAGACAAAATGATGCTATGAATAGGAATAGTAACAATGCATGGAAAGACTCAGACTAAGATTGTAATTATGGAGATAATGCAGCCAATGACGAGAGACATCTGAATTAGTTTGCATCAAGTATCATCAAGAATGTTTTCCTATCACCTGCAGAAAACCCGAAGTATAACAAATGGAAATACTAAAGCCAAGCAATCACTCAGTTTATAGTAGTAAGGTATGTGTGTATTTAACTGCTGTCTCTGCAATAGGCCAAACCCACAAAACACTGCTTAACCAATCACAATGACAGTCCTTAAACATAAGCATCCTCAGAAAGAGACATCTTGGAAAGAAAGGAAAAACATATGCTCCTTGCTGCAATAAACAAGTTATGACCAATGGCTGTAGGAAAATCTTTTCAACAATACATCTCCATATATCACATCTGCTTGGAAAGGACAACTACTTATAGGCATGTAGTAAGAAAATACAGCATAGGTGCATGTCACTTACATTACACACTGCTGTGACCCGAAAGAGGCAAAATTTTTCAGCATGATCAGTGCCAAGTTTATCCAACGTGACCAAACAGATCCTCTCTCACACGCATAAACCTTAGCATCATTAGATAAACTGGTTCAGACCTATCCCTCTTCACTTTTCTTTCTCACTTCAGCCCAACGGCACTGTTGGCATCAGAGTTCTCTTCCAGTTCCCTCACTTAGGAACTCCAGGAAAGGCCTGAAGGGCTTCAGGAAAGCCAAACTCAGCTCCAAGTCGGCAATATTTATCCTGAAGCATAATATTTACATGCCCAGACTATCAAAATGGCAAAACTACATTTCTCAAATTGAGCTCAGTAGAGTCATATACATAGGCTGTGAAATCATTTAAAGAAGACATTATGAATCTGTAAGAGTAACATCCTCAAGGAAAACCTGTTTTGGCCTTTTTTTTCTGTAGGTTCTTAGGAGTCTGTATATCATGTAAGATATGTCATCATTCCTTTTCCTGGATCAGGAAGGGAATGATAGATTAATTTTGCATAATTTACGGTAAACATTATTTTCTTGTCTTCTTTGTTCATTTGTCTGTTTGTTTGCTAAGGAAGAAAAGTACAGTCTCTTAGGCCATAAACATATTGCAGATTTCTGTCTGTGTGACTATTTCGACCAGAGTTGTAAATAATCCAGATACCATTTTAACACAATACTAGTAGTTATACAGGCAATAATAATAATAATAATAATAAAATGCTTTAGACAAGATGCTGGGAATCACAGACACAGCACTGTAACACAGCGCATTATCATTAGGACTAACTGCATGCCAAAAATAAATTAGAGAGACCTTCTGGGCCTATGTTAGCCGCATTAATGAAACATCTATTCCCTGTTTCTCACATTTATGATCTGCTGCTTCATCACACTATCATCTGCTTTTCCCATTTATCACAATTGTCTTATAAGTCTTTATAAAATTTTAAATTTAGTATCCACTAACTGGTTAGTGTGATCAAGAACGAAGCTGGATAATGTTTTCTTGGAATTCCTTGGTCATCTCATTTGTACTTTCAGTTCTAGAGATACTTGAACTTCAAAAAAACCCATTCCATCTAAATACATTCTAGAAATTAATAATACAGATACAAAGCTAAGCACTTGGGCTTTCAATAAAATGGACATTTCTAAATGCCTAAACAATTTTTGAAAATGGAACAGGTTCCTATGCCATTGAAGCACTGTCAAAAACAGTACCTCTCTATCTATTTTGCTGGTACGGTATCTAGCATACTGGAACCCACTCCTAATGAGAGTTACTGCTGCACTATACTGTATTACAGCACTACTGCTCTAATTGCTGCACTACTGCACTACTACTGTCATGATAGTAATATGTTGTAAATATTATACAAAAATTACTGTTTACTACAAAATCCAAATGGACTCCATAAGGTTACACGAGATATAATTTGCAGCAGAATGCATTGCTGGTGTTCCAAGAGAATTTTGGCTGCACTTTGTATTTCCATCCTGTGTGTCATGAATGAATTTTTTTTTTGTAGTATTCAGGCACTCACTAATTCAATATTCATTGGAAATACCTAAGGCTATAGACAGGAACGTTTGAACAAATGCCAAATAATAGAAGTCAGTTCTTTCATTAGTGGCAAAAACTTTGTATTGTCTAATTAATTTAATTATTGATTATCTTAAATGATTATTTGTGGCATTTTAGGACTTTTATCCTCTGAACCTAAAGCTAGTATACAGTATCACAAATAAAAAACACAAAATGAAAAGAGAATTAGTATCACAGCAATATCCTGGCAGAAAGAACATAACAATGATTTATATTTTTATCCCATGTTTCAATGAAGAGTCTTGAGAGACTTTAAAAGTATTTAAAATGAGCTTTGAAGCAATATCCTAAGACAAGTAATATTATTCCCATTTAACTACCAGTAAACAAAAGGCCAGAGAGACAGATTCAGAAATGCATTTAAGTAAATAATTCACACCAAAAAGAAAGGATTTTGTCTGAATTAACTTACTGAGTCTGTGGTAGTTTTCTCGAAGTCTTCTTCTGTGTCCTAGGTATAAAATCATCCCATAAACTTCAGTGTGGATTGAATATTTGCTTAGCAAATAGGAGTGTATGTACTACTAATATACAAAAGGAAGCTAATTGTGCATTGACGAGCTAGAAACGTTAACAATCTTGCAGCTCTTTTTGAGGGCTGCATTTCATTACTTGCTAATAAACTTGACTGGCACACTTACAGAAACTGTCTCTGGCTTGTACAATTGCTTTGTGTCCAGTTCCCAACACAACACACAGAAACCTGAAAAAAAACACACAAAAGAACATTTTCTTCTTCCACCTGAAGATCTGATCCAAAAATCTCTTAGAGGAGTCTTTCAATTGACTTAAGGAGCTGTAGATCTCTAAAAATCAGAAACATTCAACTCATGATCTGAACAAGCCGCATGACGAAATGAATATATTTATCCTCCTTTATGAATTCTTTCATGGTCCACATTAATACATGCAGAATATATATTTTTTAATTTTTTCATAAAGATTTTGAAGTCGTGTAACACTTCATGTACTAACAGCTGTTATTAAAATATAAATGATATGTTAGAAACAGTCATTAAAAACTGGAGTAAAAAGAGCCTGATGAAAATAACTATTTACAGTGATTATGCTATATTTAAATAAAATTATACTAGGGATGATCTGGTATTTGATTATTTCTATAATAGCTTATATTCTTGTATCTGTTATGATAATGTATTTTTTTTAATTATTTTTGCCATAATTGCTAGGTTTTATTTATGACAGGCTTAGCACTTTCAATTCAAAATTAAAAGAATTATGTAGGAAAAACTTCACATTACTTTTTTTGCCATTAGTGTAATTTTGTGTGACACAGGATAAGGATTGCAGGAGCAAACCCAAGGAAATTCAGAATAATTGTCTACAAGCTGCTACAGCCACCTTAGAATCTGAATTCATTAAAAGATTAAATTTAAAAGAACAGCAGAAAAGCACATATCTATAGAACAATTAGTCTCCTAATAAAAGTCAGAGAAGGCTTTTAGCACATAATATCTTTTCATAGAATGAAAAGAGTTCTGGGTATACCAACTCTGACATGGAGGCAGGCTCCATTTGGTTCAGCTCTCTGACTCAGAGAGCCACCGGATCATACACATGCAAACAACTACTGAGAAGGATTTTATTTGGTTGAATGTGGCAAGTTTGCCTGTCATTAAGTAGTGACGACTTCCCCTATAATTTCACACGTTGCTTCTCAATCTTTGGTTCAAGTGTTGGTCTGAAGGATATCTGAAGATGATACAAACACCTGAAGTCACTGTCTCAAGTCACTGAAGTGGGTGTGGAGAGGGTGGGAACTGTATCAGATGTGGTAGCTTTGCTTCAATCACAAATTTGCTGCAACATAATAAAGTCAAAGTGTACACCTGGAAAGACTCATGGCAAACTTCATTTGTAAGACATGCAGACTCAGAAGCACATAGGATAATAAAAAACAGGCTGGAATGTTGGGCTCCCACTCCAAGAGGTGGATTGAGAACTGGCTGAAAGGCAGAGCTCAGAGGGTTGTCATCACTGGCATGGAGTTGAGTTGGAGGCCTGTGGCTAGTGGCATCCCCCAGGGGTCAGTACTGGGTCCCATCCTGTTCAACTTCTTCATCAGTGACCTGGAGGAGGGGACAGAGTGCCTCCTCAGCAAGTTTGCTGATGATACCAAACTGGGAGGAGTGGCTGATCCACCAGAGGGCTGTGCTGCCATTCAGAGAGACCTGGACAGGCTGGAGAGCTGGGCAGAAAGGAACCTCATGAGGTTCAACAAGGGCAAGTGCAGGGTCCTGCACCTAGGGAGAAATAACCCTAGGCACCAGCACAAGCTGGGGGCTGACCTGTTGGAGAGCATCTCTGCAGAGGAGGACCTGGGAGTTTTGGTGGATGACAAGTTGACCATGAGCCAGCAATGTGCCCTTGTGGCCAAGAAGGGGTGCATCGGGAAGAGTGTTGCCAGCAGGTCGAGGGAGGTGATCCTGCCCCTCTACTCAGCCCTGGGGAGGCCTCATCTCGAGTCCTGTGTCCAGTTCTGGGCTCCCCAGTACCAGAGAGACATGGAGCTACTGGAGAGAGTCCAGCATAGGGCTACGAAAATGATCAGAGGGCTGGAGCACCTGCCCTATGAGGAACGGCTGCGAGAGCTGGGCCTGTTTAGGCTGTGGAAGAGAAGACTGAGGGGGGATCTTATCAATGTGTACAAGTACCTGAAGGGAGGGTGTCAAGGGGATGGGGACAAACTCTTTCCAGTTGTCCCCTGTGACACGACAAGAGGCAATGGGTACAAACTGAACCACAGGAAGTTCCGCCTGAACCTGAGGGGGAATTTCTTCTCTGTGAGAGTGACAGAGCCCTGGAATAGGTTGTCCAGAGAGGTTGTGGAGTCTCCTTCTCTGGAGATCTTCAAGGCCTGCCTGGATGCAACCCTGTCTAACATGCTCTAGGTGACCCTGCTGAGCAGGGAGGTTGGACTAGATGATCTCCAGAGGTCCCTTCCAACCTTACTGATTCTATGATTCTATGATTCTGTCATTCAGTCCAGAACGTCCCAGGGCTGCCAACTTCAGGAAAACCCAAGGAGCGGGTACAAGTCCAGCATTACAGTGGAGGTGCATGGTACCAGGAGCACAGAGGAGTCCCATGATGAAGAACCTCCTGGCCATCACTGATGGAGGAGAAGAAGAAAGAAGTGCCCAAACCCAAGAGGTTGTAGGAACAGTCTTGGTGAGAAACTATTTAGCATATAACATTGGTGCTTACAGTTTCAACAACCAAGGTCAGCTAAACACATGATACACAAATGAATACCAGTCTACTAATGTCTGAAATAAAATGTGAAAAGTCATTTTTCACCTTATTACTAATCACTACGTTTCACAGTTAAGATAATTCTACTGAGAGTAGGACAAAATTATCAATACAGTACCTGTGTTGATCAGCGTGACATTCTAGTACCTCCTAGCTTCGGTTCCTGCTCTTCACATACGCAAAGGCAGAGATCTTGAGTGTCCAAGTCAGGCAACTGCATCAGGGCTCAAGGGCTGGTGGGCCCAGGGACTGCCTAAGAAGATGGAAAAAAATGGGCACAAGCACTGGAAGCTGGCTGAACAGGTAGTTCCACTTCATATTGTGAACAAGGGTCCAATGCCTGCCCATAGGCAGTGCTCGTATTTTGTCCTCTCTTTTCAATCATCTTTCTTCCACACATCTTTAGGCACATGTGTTTTTACCCTCTAACATTACTATTCTGTCATCTTTTAGAAAAGACTGGGATTTGGCATTCTCAAAGACAGGAAAGGACTTAGTTCCCTCTTCGTATGAAGAGACAGATGAAGTCCTAGAACTTTATGGCAACTGGCAAATTACTCACATAACTGCTAGACTCCAGAATTAGGCTGCAACCTGGCAACCATTTCTTACTTCTGCAATGTAAATATTTCCAAATGGATCTAAATCATATACGTAGCTTGTCTTTGTATATAATTAATTAACATGTACTGTCTTTTCTATAAAAATCTATGGATTTCTATGGAATCTATGAATTTCTATAGAATCTATGGATTTTATCCCTGATACACATTACCATGAATTCCTTTTAGTTGCCTTTTTCAGGCACTGAAACAGTACATCTTTCACCTGCAGTTTATGGCATATGCTGCAAATATAGTTTGATCTTATCGCAGCAAAGCATTACTATGGACTAATTTTAATGCTGCTGATGCACTGACTTTTGACATGAAATGGACAGAAAATGTAATGGAAAAGACAACATGCTAAGATAGAATATCAGTGACAGCACAACTATGAGAATAAATTTTACATGAGTATATTAAGTATCCTTTAGATTGTAAAGCTGTCCGTTAATGTAAAGCTCTAATGTGCCTGCTGCTGTCCAAGTAGATCACAAAATGGCAGTCCCTACGTGGAGCTGGTCTTAAAATAGAGTAATTGATGAGTAACATGGTATCTCTCATATAAACATCACATTTTACACAGCAAGATTTTGCATAGTCAAATATTCCTGGGGTTGTTCTTTTATCCAAGAAAAATCTGCAGCAGAACAAAAGTATCAAATTGTTTGACTTTTCAGGCTTTAGAGTGCAGATGATATTTTCATGCCACACTCATAGAAATTCCCTTCTAGTCTGCTTCGTGATCCATGAGTTTGGCTGAATAACTTTCCTGGCAGTCAGAACAAGAGGGAAACCTTTCCTTAGTACTTCCTGTCTTATTACATAAATTAATAACAAGAACGAGTCCTTACATCTTTCCCATTTACTACGTGCCAGACACACCTTTTGGTTGATATATCTATAAACCCCATAAAAAAGTCTGCTGTTGTTCTGTTTTCTAATACTCGGTATCTTCTCTGATAACAAAGATACCTTCTCTGGCAACAAAAAGTTTATTTCTCTAATATTAACATGCATCAAAGCAGTATGAATAAACTACTTAACATTTGTCTGTAGACAATGGAGAAATTAAAGCTCACTGTGAGCATAAAGGATGTATTGCTTTTTTCTTTAAAAGATAGTTTCTGTTTACAACTGATTACAGACTTGAAAGCACATTACCGTAAAACACTGTCCAGAGTACAGAAATATGTAATGTTGAAGAAAATTATATCCTCTGACATGCACTTACTGCAGGCCTTACTCTGAATGCCTAATGAAATCAGAATTGAAAACAACAAGAGTTCTGATTGCAACAATTAACTAAAGACTTCAGAATAACTTCTGGTATATTTACAAGATGAAATGTCAAAAAAAAATTCTGCCCCACTGCCATATTACATCTTGTCAATGCGAACATCCTAAAGAAATGGATTCAAATTATACTATCCTTTAATAAGTCTGTGAATTGTTAAACAGCCTGTTTCTATTAGTTTTATCAACATTAACTGAAAATATAATCAATCCACTAATTTTTATATATTCCATAGCTTCTTTTTTAGAATATGTGTCCCAGGCATCATGATTTACCCTGTATTTGGAAAATAAATAATATGTTTTATGCAACTGATTTAAAAAATAACAAGTGCTTTGTGGCTTACTGAACTCTTTAGAATGCTGTCAGCAAGGTAATCTACTTCTAATTGTAGCTTTGAGTGTGATTTAGTATGCGGGTGTAACTCTGACCAATTCATTTAATAATCTCCAGGCCTATTTTTCCAATCTGTAAAAAAGAGATAATAATACTTCTTTAATTAATACAGCCTGTGGATGTTAATTAGTTAAAATAACTTTTCAAATATTAAGATGATGCTTTCAGTTCCAGCTATCCCTTTTTCTACATCCGATTCTGCTTCTTACCCCTTAAAACAGTCAAATCAAGATTAGCTCAAAACCTTTTCTGATCAATTCATTACCAAATGGAAAAAGTCATCTTCCTACTTCCTATCTCAGTGATTCTTGCCCTCATTTCAAGTCAAAGCTGCCTAGATACTGCCTTGCTCTTGACTATTCTGTGAAAGGTAGGTTACGGATTTGACAGATTTTGCTTTTCTTATAATGAAGCTTTGTTCCAATAATAAAATAAGCTTTGCCCTACTGAAGTGTTCTTATTCTCCTGAAACGCAAGAACTGATGCTGAACAGAATTTCTCGCAGTGCTTCAAGCATACCACTGTTGTAGTGAAGCACTCACTGTTCTCATAAGGGAACAGGATAGATGAGAAACTAAAAGAGCTAGCTACAGAATTTCTTGCTAGTAAGAAACAGACTACTTTGATTCAAAGATGCAGTGGCAATGGACCATACAAAGCTGTAATACCCCTTATCAAAAAAAAAAAAAAAAAAAAAGAAAAACAATAAGATGCCACACTGGATCTTTGTTTCCTCAATAAATGATTAAGTATTATGACCATCAATTTCAAGCGTCTTTGGTCAGGTGAGACTAATTCTATTTAAACAAAATTGCTGGTAGAATTCTTTTTTGTAAGGAGGCAAAAATCTTATAAAAATTCAGTCTATGTTTATATATGATGCTTAACTATAAGAAATCAATATGGTATTGAATCGAGATCACTGTAAGAATGGTTATAGTTGTTTTTATGTATCAACAAAAATGGTAAATAAAACATACATTTTGATAGAATTTTAGAAAAAAAGAAAACAAATTAGGAAGATAAGATTCTGATGGAATTTTTTTCTTATTTAAAAGGTTGTCTTCTATAGGCTTTAAAATTTTTTATTTAAAGTATTCTATTCAATAAAATATAAATATTTAAAGTTTTTAACATCTCTGCCTTAAGTTGAGATACTTCCAGTCTCTGAAAGAAATAAGCCTGATGTGGCCATGAAATTAATTCCATATCTTTGTAACAGAGCAAAAAACTTGAAATCACTTCAATCTTTACTAAGTTTGAATTCAAATAAAGATACAAATGCTTTTTTGGCACCTTCCATAAAGATTGAAAAAATACTGGAGAAAATTACTTACAATTTCTGGTCTTAATCTCATTTTCCTCATTAGATTCTTCTTCCCTTTCCTGTTACATTGCCAGATACCGGATTGCTAACTCTTGAAAGTTCGTACTGAATCTCAGAATATTAATCGGTGTTCTTAGAGACCACAGGGCTGAAATCAACAGATTGTACAAGAACCTTCTTTCTCTTTATCCTCAAATGAGCTTCTAGCTCCAGTAACTAAGATAGAGGTTTTAAAGACGAAAAATGGATTTTAAAAAATCTCAGAAAGAAGCACATGAAAAAGTCAGTATTTGTTACTTTATATTTAGTCTTGCTCAAATATTGTGACATGAGTAAGCAGTTTTTAAAGTGACAAGTGTTTCTACAAACAAAAGCAGAAAAAAAAGCCTTACATTCCCTTGCCTCAGGTGTTGCAATGTATTAAGAATTTGAAGAATCTTGAAAAGAATGATTAAGCTATTGCTCACTGAATCTTCTGTTTTACACAGGAAATTTAAGCCAGCCATACATGAGTTGTGACAGACTATAATAAATAGACCATGACTGAGTTTTTTGGCATGCTTTGCAACCAGTACTGAGCATTCTGTTTCTTTGGTTCTTGTAACAGAGTTGAAGCTCATCGTTACCTTTGTATAAGAGCTTGGGAAATGCAGTTCAGTATTTCTCTGGCCTTTTAAACAGTATATACAGAAAAAGAAATCCAAGTATATATACATAATATATAACCAAATAATATACATAATACGTCTTGGAAGACACTACAAAAATAAATATGTAAAATAGTATTTCCAAATTCATGCTCCTAAGACTCAGAGATTTGTCTCCTTCCACATCTGTAATTGGGGTCATGAATCATGATTCAGACAAAACACAACTAAAACATCAAAGAAGTAAGTTGGTAGGTTACTCCTGAACTTCTGAATATCTGTTGCTGTTACACAGATGTATTGGGGACTGTTCGAAGGCAAAGAAAAACGCTCTCAGTTTTTGAGTTATGGTTTGAGAAACTAGACTTCTTTTTGTACCTGTAACAATACCTAAATACAAAAATTAGACAAAAACCTGCAGATTCTAAATAAAGTCACCGATATATAGCCTCACTATACCTTAAATAGGGTGTATTTAATGCAGATTATACCCACTACTCTTCTTAATATTAAGCCAAAAATCTAAGAATAGGGAAGTGATTACTATAGCATTCAAATGTGAAAACAATGAAGAAAATCCATAGGTGAGAACACAGGTTAGTAGTTTCAATAATCTATTAATAAATGCAATTTTTGGTAAAGTCAACACACAGCATATTCTCCTCCTGTTTTTAAAATGTAATGTTATGCCAGAAATTAGTCTAAATTCCAGTGTTTAAGTAGGGTGTAATCATTAATGCATACATCATCAAAGAGACAGTTAAATTTCTGCTTAAGGCCTAGTTTATTATCCTCTCTAAAATAGTTTAAATCCTGAAAAATAATCAGGTCAGAGTCGATCGGACAAATCAGAAGCACTTACACGCTGCACCCTGAGCAAAACACACCACTGAGCTGGTCTTTCTAGCATGATCCAAGGTTTGCAATCTGATCTCACCTTCATGTACTCCTTCAAATACTCCTCTTTAAGGAAAATGTACCCATCACACATTTGCTCAAGCCTCACCTTTTCTTTTTACTTTCTGTGCTTATAGATGGGTAGGAGAAGGGTGAAGCAAACTTTTCAGCCAACAGCAGTGGAGGGCAGATCTCATCAAATGTCAAACCATCACTTCTTAACTCTTCAGTGATAAACTTTGCATGCTTAACATTTTAAGGTGTAATAGTCGTCTAGAAAATGCCTTATTGACATACAGAGAAAAATTCCCTGTATGGAAATTAAAGATAAAATCTATTAAAAAAATGAATAGAATATCATCTGTAAATATCATCATATGCTGAAAACAAGGATTTGATTAATCAGATGCTGTTACTTTCTTTAATATGAATAGAAACTGCAGTTTAAAAACAAATCAAAATAATCACTTACTAGGGAATTATGACATATGGCCTGCTAAGCTACTTCTCTGCAGAAATATCTAAAGATCATTACTCTTGGCATCATTCCCCACAACAGTCATTGCGCTCATTAAAAGAGATCGTATGTGTCTGAGTGCTTAAGAAAGATTCTTTCTACAGCTGGGTAGAAACAATGATGAAAACTACAAAGACTTGTGAGAAAGAAGTAGCCAAGGAGATTTCTCCACCTCCATAACTTATGCGCACTAAACCAATTTGAAACAATAATAGCAAAACAGTCCCTGAGAACTGATGCCTTGTTTCCTTTTTTTCATGGTATGTATTTTCATTTGGTTAATGTACGATATGCAATTTACCTTGTTCTGCTGGAAGGTTGTTCCTTGAGTAGGAGTCTTGTGAGGTGAATAGGAAGTTGGCATCCAGCAGGGGCCACTATTGGCTGTGTTGAATCCCAAATCAATTAGGTGGAAACTAAATCTTATCAGTGTCATAGGATGAGTTCACATTCTACGACAGTGGACTGGAATAACCACAACTGCATTGCAACTAGATAATACTGCAATCCACACTTCTCTAGTGATATTCGTAAATATAAAACAAACAGTTGTGACATGGCATCCCAAGACAGAAAATGATGTCAAGGGAATGATAATAAGGGAATGATGCTCTGATGTAGTAATAATATTTGAACGTTTGTATTTGATTGCAACTGCTCGCTGTGTTCTAGCAACACATCTCCTTGACGTGCCAGCATTGTCATACAGATGATGGTTTTCTGACTCAATTTATTAGAATATATCTAATTTCAAACTATAATATGGTGCAGTGGATGGCTTTACCATTTTCTGTCACTGGCCTTTTTAAATGCTCAATAAAATTATTGCAGCTTACTGTTTCAGTATTAGACAGTCACATTGTAAGATGATAGCATTTACGGTAGTAAAACTGATGGCAGTCGTGCATGTGCTTCTGTGACACTTTGAATGCCAGGGCATTCACGGTAGGCATGAGATCTCATAAAATATGATGTGCAGGTGACGCAACAGCACCTTATTGAAGTATTGTATAGAAGAACATACATGTGCAACACAGCAATGCGAGGCAAACAACACTGGCATCTGCTAATGCTGGTGGATGACATTGGGAGCAACGTTGCAGTCTGTGGATGCAGCAGAGAAGGCCATGGGACACAAGGAGCATAGTGTAAAAGGATGAGCAGCCACCTCACGGGGAAGAACCGCGAGGGCAGGTAGCGGTGGACATTCGCCTGCCCTGAGCTGGGCAGCACTGCTGCTAGCCAGCCGAGAGGTGCTCCCGGCTCTGAGGAAACAGGAAGCCCGGAGGTGGCTGCCCCCATACGAGGCAGCACAGGCTCCTGCTTCGCCCCTGCAGAGGACGCGGGGCCACAGCGGGGGCGGCAGGCCTAGAACGAGCGGTCGCCAGGTTGCCGCAAGGCCGCGTGACATCACGGCAGGCCGCGGTGACCTTGACGCCTCAGAGGTGACGTCATGGCCCAGGGCGATTTCATACGAATGACGTAAAGCCCAGAGTGAGTCATAGCAGCGGCACGGAGGCTGCTGAAGGGAAGGAGGGCGAGCTGCTCGCAGCGCGGCGCGGCGCTCGGCCCGCCGCCGGCACCCCCGGGGAACGCCACAGCTGAAGCAACGGCCAAAACCGCCACGCCGCGAGCGTGACATCCGGGTCCCCCGCGCAACCGCCACCCGCCGTCGCCACCGCGCACGCGCCTCCCCCGCCGCCGGGAGGCGGGACTGAAGCTCCCACCCACCCTTCTGATTGGCTGCCGTCCCGGGGGCGCCCGGGGATTAGCCGCTGTTTAGGAGGGCGGGCATTGCCGGCCCGCTGGCCGGCCATTGGACAGGGCCTCCGGTGAGCCGCTCGCCCGTTGGCGGACCGGCACGTCCGGTCCGGGGCCGGAGGCGGGTGCCATTGGCTGGAAAGTAGGTTAGTGGTGCGACGTTGGGTGGCAAGCCAGGCGGAAAGTAGGTCAGGGACGGGGGCTGCCTGCGCCGGGCGCCGCTGCGAGCGTGTCGCGCGCTGCCGAGGGACGGCGACCCCCCCCCCCCCCCCCGCAGGGGCGCGCGAGCCCGCGGTGAGCCGTTAACGGGCGGTGGGCGACCGTTGGGGGGGGCGCACTGTGGAGGCGGCGGGGGTCCCCTCCTGGGCGGTGAGGGGAGGGCGGGGAGCGGCCGCCGCCGCTGCCCCCCGCGGGAGCGGTGCCCTCTGGCAGGCCAGGCGGAGCTGCTTGCCCCGGTGGAGGCGAAGGCTGCGGCTTACCCGGGTGGGGTGGCCGGGCCCGGGCGGCGGTGCGGGGCAATGTCCCTCGGAGCCGGGACCGGGCGAGGCGGGCGAGTGCAGCGGCCGCGGCGCGGGCTGTCTCGGTGTGGCGGGACCCAGAGCGGACGGGGTGGGCGCCAGCCGCGGTCCTTTGCAGCCGGCCCCTAGGGTAGAGCCGGGGCTACGGGGTCTGGCGGCGGCGCCTCCTTGGGAGCGAGGAAGGGGCAGAAACGTGGGTCCCAGTGGAGGCAGTACTAGCTCTGCTTCTCCTTCCCATCTCGAGTTCGCCTCGCTTAAGAGTGAGTGTGCGGTGGCTAAGGCAAGCCACTGAGCAGCGAGCGGTTGGTTCCCCTTCCCCTGCAGCAAGGATGGATCCGCTCGGCCTCTGTCCCGCAGTTGATCGCCTGGATCTTTTTTGGTGAATCTGATACCTTGTGATGAAGCCTGCTTTATGTGGAGTGTAGAGAATGTGTGTATTTAGCACCTCAACGGTGATGGTAGTTGGTAATTTATGTTGTGAGTTTGTTGCATGTAGGCCCGTCATACCTGCAGACAGCTAGAGCCATGTGGGGACCCACTGTGGGTTTTCTTGCTTCCTAACAGTACAGCCCAGTTACCTCCTCTCCCTATGAGATTAATGTTTTATGGTTAATTGGGGTCCTGAGTCTATCCAAACTGGTACTGTTACTTCTTGACTCCCTGTGTCTGGCAGCTGTGTGTGTATACTCTGCTGAGAATGAACATTTTTCTTTGAAAGTAAAATGCAGACAACAGTTAAGGTGGATTACTATCAGAATTTCACACTTTTTTTGTGTGTGAAACAAATTGTTTTTCATGGCTGAGGTTTATGTTATTCCAATGCCTCAATTATAGCAATTTTATAAACATTTTAGTACCTGAAAATAAGGTTGTAGTATTTTTACAAGAAGCAAGTGGGTGGTGATTTTTTTTTTTCTTTTGGAGTAAATGTACTATTAGCAGTTTTTAAGTAGTTGCTTAGTGTCTGGAGTAGAAGAGGCTGCCTGCAGCTAGCTCTAATCTTTGTTTTGAACTCCAGTTTCTTTGCAGAATTCATTCAGGCTTTAAGTAAAAATTTCTTCCAAATGTTATTCCTTAAGCATTAAAAATAAATTAAGAAGTAACTTGATTTTGAGTAGATAAGCATTAAAGTAGCTTGTCCTGCCTGTTTAGTATAGTTTCTTTTCTTTTCTTGAGAGGGTTTTGTAAATGAAAGCAACTGATATCGCACAGACTGCAGCCAGATCTGTAGGGGGGAAAAAAGTTGTTTGCTGTAATTGACTACTAGTACTGACTGTCTTTGTAAATGGTCTAGCAGAAGGCTGAGAGTAAACTCTGTCTGCTTCCCCTGTACCCCCCAAGAAAGTGGATATTTTGTACTTGCAAATGTAAATAGCTATTTGAAGTGTCAGAAACTGTAGAGCTCTCATATGAATATTTTAAACTAATATTTGCCTATTAAGAGGAAAGCTTTTCCATCTTCTAAGCTTTGTGGGTTTGTATTTCTCATGAACATTCATGATTGTATGCCTACCTGTGGAAATGGATCGTAAAATAACCCAAGAAGATATACTGTGATTATAGAATAATGTATTGTTTCATCCTATATTCTCTTTTACACAGCCTATTTCCGTTGTCTGCCCATATAACAATTTGGGGGGATGGTAGAAAGAAAAGTACATCTGAAGACTGCATGGACAAGAAGGGAACACCAGGAAGAACCTAACAAAAACTGCTCTATTTTGCTCTTCCTTCAAGGTCCTGTGGGGGTGTCAGGAGATTAATTTAGCTGTAGCTGCGATTCTACAAAGCCAGAGCTGAAGTTAGGGCCTGCTACCACAACACCTGCCATACCTGGGGATCTTCGCTAAGGTCAGGAAGGTGATGTTTGTAGGGGCAGTTTGTTGGAGTGTGGGGTTTTTTTGTTGTTTTTTTTCCTCCAGATACTTGTTTTTGAAGATTCTTCTTCCTAGCAGGAAACTAGAGACAAACATGGAAATAGGGGGAGAGTATTATGTCGCTAAAGTAAAGAATAGGATCAAATGAACATTCACAGGGTTTTCTTGGGAGAGCTCAGTTACATACAGTGCCTTAATACTACACAGGACTGTGGTGATGGATTTGAGACTTGATATGATAGCTGCAGGCTGTGGGCTGCAAATGAATAAGACAGTTTTTAAAAGTAAATTGCTATCACGTATAGTGGAAGTAGCAAGAGAAATTTAGATGATTATAAAAGCACTGGTTTCATACTCTACTTCAACATTTTCAGTTGTTTCAATGCAGACCTAACTGTCTGTATGATAACACTGTAACAGGGAATATAGGCAAATCTGAAGGAATTCATTGTTCTTAAGTAATCCAAGATAAATTTGGCAGATCAGTTAGCGGTGCGAGGTTTTGTCTGTTTGTTTTGTAGTTCTGCGACTTGTGTCCTTTAACCTTTATCATCATTTATCATACCTTTAACATCAGTTTCACACTTAGTTCTGGTTTTGAACAAGGGCAGAAAAGTGGTAAAAAGCAGATAGATAAATCTCTTAAGTTTTAGAATGCTTAAAGTTCTTAAGAAAACTTTTCTTTAGTGGAAAATGTTTAATGACACATAATGAATTACTGCAAAGAGAAGCCCAATAGAATTCCAAAATATTCAGGCTTTCTATACTGACGTTTTAAACATAATTTGAAACTTTCACTTTGGGCTATCATCGTATTTAGAAAGTTTCAGACTAATTTAATCAATTATTACATCGTTTTGGTTTGGTTTTGATCAATGTAATAATTGATGATACTGACTGGAACTCAGTATCAACTGTTGCATTTAGCTATTAAGTTCTGCTTGGTTGTCCCATAGAAGTTATAATCTATGTTTTAGAGATACTTTAAGATGCAAATAAATGTTTCGTAGTATTTTCAAAAGCGCATTGCACAAAGAGAGCTTTCAATCTGAGTCTTTGAGGCTTTTTGAGAGCTAATGTGGGTTTTAGTGATTTTAAAAAATAGACCAGAATACCAGGGACCAGGGAATGAACAGACCAAAATACATTTTATTTACTTATATAAACATATATGTGCATATATATATATATATATATATATATATATATACACACACACACACACATATATATGCATGTATATGTGTATATATATATAAAATATAATGTGTGTGTGTATGTGTATATATATAAATAAAACTTTCATTCTAGGTTTAGTTAGATTGAATGCAAAGTAGCCGTTTATGTGGTTTAAACAACAAAACAAACCTGTAAATCTTTGTTTATGGCTGTTATATACTTGTACAGTGTTATGTAGATTAAACCCAAGAAACTGAAACAGGACGCAGTGATACACTTAAAATGAGGATGCTTCTTTTTTAAGACTTAATGTATTGAGTAATTATTTAGAAAGCCAATTTCAGTTTTCTTTACAAGGTTGTTTTTTGTGGGTGGAAGGAAGATATGCCAGTTGTGATTTACTAAATTGTTTTTTTCATGTAGTTAATCACTTCAAATATTGTTAAATATCTGTTATGTATATTTAGTTAAATTTTATGTTGAATATATTAAGTGGATAATTCACTGGTATGAACTGCATAGTGTACCTGTATTTTTTTTTTAACCCCCTCAATTTGTTTGGAAAAATGCAGTATGGCTACTTATCCAAGGCCCAGACTTCATCTCCTTGGAAACCTGATCTTTCACCAGATGTTGAGAAATGTAATTTCTCTTTTAATCCATTTTGCAGAAGAATGCAGATCAGACATTTTCAGATTTTGGTAGTCTGGAATGTTCTTTAACTAGAGTAGCTTGACATTTCACGGTTTGCCCCAAAGATGATGGATGGTTTCTGTTGCATTTGGTATCATTTTGGACTTAATTCAGCTGTTGCTAAAATCCTTGTGGTAGTTGTATAATTTAGTTCAATTCAATAGCTGGGTGATAAATGTCTCCTTCATGTGTGCAATGAAGGACCATCCCTGCTTCCCCCTCTCACCCTCTTTAATGCCTGCAAGTATTCATCTTTCTCGTCTGTGTTCAGATCATATTTTCTCCCTTGCAGTTGCAGAAAGATATTTCTTAGCCAATGCTTGCAGAATTTGTAACCTTTTCAGTCTTCTGCCATTTGAGAAGCTGTTATTCAGTGTCTCCGATGTCAGACACTTCTACGTCAGCTGTTGGTGTCGGAACTTGTGACCCTGAGCAGAAGCCATGCTGTAGTTTACTAGGTTGTTCCTTTGTAGGAATAGTGCCAGCAGGATACTTACAGAGCAGGAAATAAAATTCACAGGAATTAAATGGTGAAATAACATGCCACGTTTCTCATGGGCTAAGTTGTTGATGTTCTCTACTAACTTTTAAAGAAACCCATTCAAATGAATGTAAGCAGTTCAGGGTGTTTTTTTTTTTTAACATTTCTTTTGGCAGTGTTTTCCTTGCAACATTAGTAGGCTTTATTTTGCACAGACAAGCAATTTAGTTGCAGCTTGTGTAAAGGAAATAGTGAACATGTTGTTAAATCCTTAATGATCCTCACTTGATACAGCTACAATGAAAGTGTATATCCTAGTGAGCATTTGCTGTATCAGTGGGAAGGATGTGTTTGGCAGTTTCTAAGCAGTGTGTATTAGCATCACATCTTTCAAGTCACTAATAGGAAGTCATTTTGTAATAAATCATATATGCTTATTCCATTGCAACTCTTTGCTATAATTACTTTGCGTCAGCTAAAAATACTTTAAGCTAATGGAAATCATGTATTTTAAAGATCTGAAGTACTCCTGATATAAGACTACTCAGAAAACTGCAAAGTAGTCTTGCCTGTTTAAAGATGATATAATTTCTGGAGAGGGAATGAAATAAGACTATTGGAGACTTCAGAAATGAATATGATTCTTAATCTGATATGCTGTTTATCTTGGAAATTTCCTTAGAGGTGGCTTTCCCTTCTCTAGTTTAAAAAAAAAAAAATGTCAAAGTTTGGTATAAATCGTTAAGTAATGTTGTAGTGCAGAATATTAATAGAGGAACTGTGAAGTAAGGAGACAAAGTTACTTCATAGAAAAGCAGGAGGAAAAACTTTTAATTCTTTTTGGAAATTTCTTTCTTAGTTTATTGTGAATTGATTTCTTTATATATGTTCTTTTTTCCTTGAAACCTTATAAAACTTAAGACTTCTGTTCAAACTTTTGTTCCAATTTGAAGTAAAAATATATTTTAAGAAGTAAAAGAACTTTTATCACTCCTGTTGCATATATGCCTTGTAATTTTGTTGAAAGGTACAGCGGAATGGCTGTGAATTGAGTTCTGCTTTGATTTTGCCCTTTATTCTGGGGCATAACTCTTCTGAGATTCAGGCTTTCTCTTACAGTTTGCTTGTTGGTGTGTTAGCTATACTATGACTTTTTTTAGGCACTATTTGTTTTGCCAATAGACTTGAATAGCCTAGTCATTTTTCAGGGATATAAACTAGGCTTCAAGCTGTAACATGCATGCATGCCCACTCATCCTGGAAAGATGTGTTGCGCTGCTCCTTATAGAGCTGTACAGTAGGTATTTACCACTGCCCTTGTCCTGGCTGACTGCATATCAAAAGACTTTTCCTCTCCCAGTTCAAATGCAGCTCACTCTTCTTAGGCTCTCAGATGAGAACCAGTAGGAATCTTTGAGAAAATACTTATTCCCGTGTTGCCTTTCCCAATATGTATTATTACCAAGGCTATAATGTGGCTTTGGGTTTACAGATTGGTTTGTTATAGATGAAATGAATTAAATGAGTTTTTAAAAACTCAACATCTTAATTTTTAAAATCAAATTGAAGCTTTATGATGTCAAGTGCTGTCATAAATTTACATTTACAGAGCCTTTATTTAAAATGACAATATTTAAGCAATGTTTAATCTTTTAGTGACATCTTACATAAAATTAGGAAATTGTGTCCGTTACAGCACTCTCACAGTGACGTTTTCAAGTGTGGAGAGCAGTATCTTAATACTAGAAGTTATACAGGAGCTTGGAAAGTTTCTTAATTATAAATAGTATTGTATACTTAAGGTTTTTCCTCTTTCTTGTATTTGAAAATACTCTTTGGCTGCTATAACCAGACTAGGTGATGAATATTTCATTTTATTTAGAAACCTGTCAAGTCAGTCCAGTGATTTCTGTCACATAAAAACATTAAACTTGTTGGAAGAGCTCTCTGGATAATTATAGAATGACAACAGTGCCTGTTGGTTGTGTTAAATGCTTACCTTGCATTTAGGGTCCAGATACCACAAGTTATTTGTATTTTAAAGGTGAAAGTTCTGCAACTGTATATTTCTGTTTTTAATGAGAGAGATGGAAGGAGTGAGTTTAGTGAGCTATGCTGGACTTCTAAGTTGGAATTTCTAGGACTTTATATGGTGTGTTCCCCCCTATCCCTACCTCTTCATATCTGAGTGATGTGTAGCTTGGTCAACCCATCTGACTGGGCAGAAGTCTGAAGAAAGATGGATGTTTCTGTATCGTAGCATTAAAAATCTAATAGTCTGTTTGAGATATCCTAGTTGGCAGTATGGAGTTCTCAATTACTGTATTTGGCTATTGGTTGTTGAATGACTTCTGTCCTAATTTCTTTAACTTTGCCATGAGACTATTCATAACAAATGCCAGTTTTATCTTCCTAGATGGACTAGTTCTTTATTCCTGCTGTTATAATGCTGTTGTCATCATCAAGCATAAGATCGGGGTGGGGGGGGGAGGGAAGAGAACTTTGAATGAGTAGGCTGTTGCAATTTGCCAGAACTCTACCTGCTCAAAATAAAGGGAAGTTCTACTCCTTTTTAAATGAGTAAAGTTCTCTCTCTCTTTTTTTTAAGTCTTTATTTTGTTAACATGTTTCACTTGTAGAATAGCTACCTCAATTTTGTCTTTCTTTAGATGTTTATACAGCATGTCAGAGTCTTTTGAAGAAATAATCTGGACAAAATACCATTAAATAAATCAAAGATATACAAGAGTTTCCAAAATTAATGTATAACTAGAAACTGACATTCGGCATTCTCTGCTGTTCCTGGTAGAGGTGATCACGTTATCGGCTTAGAACAAACTGAGAAGTGTATATAGCTGATGCCAGCATGCAGGTTCTCTGTGTCCCTCCCAGAATTCTAGTTTGATCTACGATTTTTTTGAGTCTTTCAGTGATGCATGTGGAAAATGCTACCGTCTAGGGCAGTAACGTACACTTTGTGGCTTCATAAACACTTGTGCTTATGTATGTTGGGAAACAGCACAATGGCAGCTCACAGAATGAGTAGCCCTAAAGGAGAGGTGGGAGAAGCAGTGAGTGTGAGGACTACATTTCAGTAGCAGTGCTGTTTTAAGTATGTTACACTGCAACCTCAGTTTGGGAGAAGAGTATATATGACAGAATATTTTTGGATAGGCTCTGTTAGGTCTTTTTTTTTTCTGTGAATCTGCATAAAAGTAACAAACTATTTTTGACATAGGTGTCCAGAAGCCAAGGAAATAAACAACTTTTAACTTTTATCTCTGGAGCTATGAAATAGAGGTTTCCATGTCTTTAATGGCCTGAAAATCCATTTTCTGTGTGGCTGTGATATATACGCTTTTTTTTTTTTTTTTTTTTTTAAGAATTACTCAATCATCTTTTTATATGGAATATAAATGAAAAGTAAGAAAAGCTTCAAGAGAATCTGTTCCTTTGACTTAAAATAAATTCATGACTATTTTTTTCCCCTAGAACATATTATATTAATGAGGACCAAATATTTGTACATCTCTAAGAGAAGCAGGACAAAAAACCCTTCATGCAACAAAACAGTGAGGAAAGAGTGCCTGTTGGTATCTCATTGGAGTCATAATTAGCATTATGAAGTATTGGAGATCTTCTGTCTCTGAATGAATGTCTCTGATTATTATCCAGCCTTCCAAGGCTTTTGAGGTCTCCCCTTGAATGCTGAATTTAATCTAGGAGAATTCTAGGTACTGTTCAGACAAATGTGCCTTTTAGAACAGGATGTGTTCAGGCAGGTGGTTGAAACTCTGAATTCATTCATGGAGTGCTGTAAAACTTTTGTAATGTAGTTCTGTTGTCACTGCTTTCAGATCCATTTTTTTTTTTTTTTTTTTTTTTTAAACAAATACTGTCTGTCACCTGACTTCCAGTTTTAGGATAGTTCTGTGGCTTACTACTCCCCTGTGACCCTAAACATACTGGGGTGATGGAGTCCCTTGTGGTGGTGGTGGGGGAAAGATAGTGTTTTCTAAAACTTGTTAGTGAGAAATACTCTTCCATTCTTCTTCTTCTTCCTCTTTTTTTTTTCTTTCTTTTTTTTTTTTGACCTCAAAGTTTAGTAACTGGTCTCTTAATTATCTGACTTATATATATATGCTGCAGTCTACTTTCCCCCCTTACTTGCCTAACTCCTCTGGAAATGATTGGTGTGTACCTTTTTGTTATCCTTTTATCTCAGTTTCGTGAGTGTTTTGTTTGCGTGTGTGGGGGTTTTCTTGTGGTGATGTTTTGGAATGATGATGTGTTGGTGACTGGGTCAGAAAATGATGTTGGTGTAAATTCTGAGGCTTATCTGTAGAAGTGGCTAGCAAGTGGATTTTGGAAAAACACAGAAAGTAGAGAAAGGAGCTTTCATGGCTTTTCAACTTCTGCAAGACTCTTGATGGGCTAGCAGATTTCTACTTTAAAGAAGAAACAGTAGGGATAAATACAGTTAACTCTAATTTTGCTTTCTGGCAAGCAAAATAGCATGTTGCAGTGTTGTGCTATAGGTCTCCACCTTCAAATACAACACAGCATGTCCTTTTTAACTCCTCCCTGTATGTCATTTGGCTGGATATTTGGCAAGAGTATGCAACTTTCTCTTAAACCACTCTTTATGATGTAGCTCTGTATTTTCCATACAAACTTCCAAAAGTGTACTCATCAGAATCATTTCTGCATCTGATCTAATCATTGTCTTCCATTCTTAAAAGCTGTGTCAGCTGCAGCTATTGGCATCCTGTATTGTTGTTTTTTTTTCTTGTTCTGGTAGTTTTCTCATTCTCACTTTTCAGTCTATAAACACCAATTTCCCAGTACAGTTGTATTTTGATCTTTCTAATGTGTAATTCTAATTTAGAATAACAGGTTTCGTAAACCAAGCTTGCCTGCATATTGAGTAGCACACATGTATTGAAGTACAATCAAGAAAGCCCGCATTAGAGATCTGATTTGTTCTAATGCAGGTGTTGATAAATGAGCCTCCCTGGATCACCTTACTGTAGACTCAAATGTACAGAAAACTTTTTTTAATGAGGTTGGTATAATCTGTTTTGGATCTCTGAATCAGTTCACTGAAATAAGGTAGTGGCCAATGCTACATGTGCACAACTGACAGATGAGACTGGGCAGTTAACATGTCTTGGAATCAGACACTGAGCAAAAAAAAAGCATTTTCTTATTAGATGAGAAGTTGAAAATCTAAGAGATTTCTCGTGTGAATCATGTAAAGAGAAGTCTATGCTGTAGTGTAGAAAATCCATGTAGCCCCATTCATACTCCTCACAATCCTAAGCAAGGAGTAGTCAGTAGCATTGCTTCTGGTGATTTCCACCTGGGTTTGTCCTTGATGTAAAGCTCTTCAGTATTTTTATCAATTGTATGATAGAGGAAGATACCCTAATTAATGAAAGGGCCAAGTGATGCAAGGTAATGGTGCAACAGCCTATGTTGCTTGGTAAGGTCTTACTCAAGAAATATACATGCTGTTTCTAGCTAGCTTCTAGACAGCCATATATCTGTATGTCATATTTACAAATTAAAGGCTCTCTTAGAAAGCAAAGTTTGAAATGACTGAGGGCAGGAGAATTTTATTGACTAGCTGTTTCCAGTGCAGTGTTACAAAAAGATGAGCAAGTGAATTTCTGGCTTTGTGAACAAGAAATGTCAATCTGGATGTGAAGGAACTTTAGTCTGTATATGATGTTAGTTATGTTAGAACTTGGATACTTTCCTGTAGTTCAAAAGATTTTTATAGAAAATTGAAAATGGGTCAAGGGATGAACTTTGATTTGGAAAAACAACCTCACAGTGAGAAATCAAAGAAATGCAACCAAGTGTAGTTAAAGGAAGGGAAAAACAGTTGGATGATTTCATCCTTAAGTTAGTGACCTGATGGAGTAAATAAAATGAGGCTCAGTAGCTGATCAGTGACTTGCTCAAATTCAGACTAGAAAAGGTGACTATTTTGAACAAGTGGAACTAAGCTCTGGAATAGAAATGCTAGGTTAGTAGGTTCTTGCAACCTATCAGTTCATTCAGGACATCTTTCTGAAATAAACTTTGGCCTGAATTACAGCTTATTACTTTGTTGTACAAAATAGTAGTTGAGGTTGTTTTGTCTTCTGCTGCATAGGAGTTGAGTATACATGGTCATACATGGGAACAAATCTGAAAGAATCTTCTATCAGTATTAAGATAAAAAATGTATGTTTTCTTCTAAGCTGCTATATGCTTAAGCAGTAGAAAGCAGGTTGGGGAGGGGGCATAAACAGATTTAACCAGACTGTGAAGGAGAGCTAGAAAGGCTTATGACAGAGAGAAGGGGACCATCTATGAAGATTCTTGTAACTCTTCTTCAAAACTTATTAAAAACTTTAGGAAGCTTAAAAATCAAAGAGATGATCAAATCTGTTTTAGGTCAAAGATAGGTAAAATGGCATATCTTTAGTTTTGTTCATCAATACTAAAAGACAAAGAAAACTCCGCATTTGGACTATAATATCACTAACCAGTGGGAGCAAAGTGCAACACTTCTGTTTTGAAATAGGAGAATCAAGTTTCCATACCAGGGATTTGGATAAGAGCAAAATTTAAAGCACTGATACTTAAAGGAAGTGAAAAGAGGGGAGGGGAAACAACTAGAAGAGCTGATTTGTATTTTCAGGAAAACAAATGTGTAGTGTTTTAACATAAGGATAATGAAAAAAGTTTTATATTTGTTAATTTATTCAGACTAAATATTTTGTTGTTTCAGAATTTATTGAATACCTAAGCTTGTACATCTAGAGTCAAGGAACTGATACATTCGGAAGAGGAGACAGAACCCTTGAAGCCAGATGAACCAGCTTTAGCAAATATCTTTAAACGTTTCAGTAGAACACCAGATGAGGTAATGAAGCAAAAATATATACAAAAGTGGTAGTAGTTAGTAACAGAGCTGTTCTTGTTTCTCTAGTAATGTCATGGCAAAATAATGAATTAGAGTCTAGAGATCATTTTCCAAAATGAACATTGCAGAAAAGTAGGACTCTGAAAAAAAGTAGAAATATTTATCTCTAGGGATTAGTATATGATCCCCTGAAAGAAGGGATTCTCTTCTGTGCTACTGTAAAGCTGTTTGCCTGTTTCATTTTTTTCTCCTGTATGTTGTTCAGTAATAGTTTCCCTGCTTGCTGCCTCCTTTGATCTCTTTTAAAAAGAGAATTGTGAGCAGTGCTCAATGATACCAAAGTTCAATTAGTACTGTAGGCTGTAGATTTCAAGTGAGTGGAGAGATTCTGCACTCATTAGCCTGGTAAAGGATTGGACTCCAATCCTAAATGCTTGCTGATAGCAAGTTTGTGCCTCCTGCATTGATTTTTTTTCTTAGTTCCCTACTCTCTGCTGTAATTTTGAGGTAGTGCATAGGAAATTTAGATGTCTGAATCAGATTTTAAATTCCACTTATGATGGCACTTGTTAGCTAATGTATAGATCCTATCTTAGGATTTATACAAATTCTAATAAATTCTGTACTAAGCCAGTTTTTCTGATAAGGTAGGCTTTAATGATGGCTTTGCTAAACTCAGTTTAACATGTGTTGAGTTGAAACTTTCCATCTTCTGTTAGTTGAAGCTATGCTGATGACTGCAGGTTAGATGACTTAAACCTAAAGTTTCCTAGAAGGGTTTTTTTGAGGATGTTGTATACTTTACCCTTTCACTATGGATATTCTTGAAAGTATGTATGATACTTCTGTAAGTAGCAGTTTTCCTTGAATACTTAAACTGAGATAGTGTTCTCTTGCTAATGTTGAAAGAAGGTAAGAATGATCATTCCCTGCCAGAGTGAAGACCCAGTTCCTGGAGAGTACATCAGTGACTGCCTAGGGAAGAGCAAGATGAAAGCAGACAGTTGCCCTCTCACACTGGCCTCTAGTTATCTTCAGCTCAGGGTCTTCACGAGTCATATATGGTAATCCTTAACAAAATTCCTTTCCATGAACTGGTCCTATCTCTTTTGAAACCACAAACTTCTAGCCTTCATGTTATTTGGTAGGGAGTTCCAAGACCTATCATCTGTAGTGGGAAGAGATGCTGTCTTCAACGTGGCTCCTACTGGCTGCACTTTTTTTTTTTAATGTCCTTAACTCTAACACTGAAAGAGAACAATACTTCTCAGTCCTTACTGTGACATTTGATAATTTTATAGACTAGGATATTGTCTGTTTTCTTGGCTAAAGTATATTAGCTTACCTAATTGTTCCTCATACAGAAGCGATTGCGTATCTTATTCCGTTGAGTGAAATTGGAAAACTTTCCATTTTCTAATAATCTGAATTGCTGTGGACTTGTTGGATGATATCCAAATCCTCAGTACTGTTCATGATGTGTAAATAATTATTAGTATTTGTAAGTGGTAACTAAGGGGCTACATTATTAACATCTGTCACGAGTCTGTTACTTGCAGAAAAAGGATCTTCTAAACCTGCTTAAACTTTCTGTGGAGGAATGTGAACTGTCTGGTGATCACAGGTCCTTTGGGATCAGACTATGCAGGTCATGGAATGTTCAACTTCAGAATAGAACAATGAGTTGGAAGAACTTTTCCTTGCAGCAGTTAATGTCTGCTTTCTCTGCGTTGTTGTCATGGAGGGGCGACGGGGTTGCTGTGTGGGCAGATTTTTGAACCAAATGAGCAATCGCAAAAAACGTAGACTTGAGTTTTACCAAAAGACTGTTTTTTGTAGGGGGGTTATTTTCCTCCCCAGAAAAAGTTTTCTTCCTATTTCACATGTATGGCATGGGAAGGGTTTTTGATCTGGTTTTGTGCATGTGACACTCAATTCTTACTCACCTGCTGTATTTAATTTTCATTTATTGTAATAGTTAAGATGCCTGCATAACATAAGGCCCTATTAAGTGAATTCTCATTGTTTCCTGATCATTATTCTGTCTCTGTGAATGGACATTTTAATTTGGAAATGTGAGTCTTTGTTCTAAATACAACAGCAATTTTAAAACACAGTTCCAATTATAATGTAAAAGTAGACATTCAAACATGATTGTTAAATTAAAACAATTCTATTCCTATTAAAATAGAAAACAGAAATTTAAAATGCTGTCTGAAAAAAAAAAATGAATGTGAAGACTTGCATCCAGATGCAATAATCCAGATGACTGCTGAATGTCACAGGCTTGCAAATTTAGTTCTTGTCAACATCAGCATTAATGTATAAATGCACAGAAGAGGAATGTGGTTCATGAGCCATTTCTGTCAAGAGCTTTCCTATTGCTGTAGGGCTTTCTTAAGAAGGTAAGTTTCTACTACTGCTAAAGCAACAAATACAGAGAGGATGTGAAGCCTCCAGTAGCATATTTGTAAATTCTTAACTTGTCATTCACAAAAGAATAAATGTCACAGTGCAGATGTTCACTCAGTATAAAGGTTTCAGCATACCTTGCTTTACACAAACCTGTGCTTAGCACAGGAATTTACGTATGAAAATAAATCATGCTAGGCTGAATAAGCTGGAAAACAATTTTTGCTCTGCACATGCAATTAAAGGATGCAGCAGGCATATTCTATCCCCACTGCTGTTGAAGGGGTGAAGGGGATAGTTCTGCTGCTTCCCACCTTCTGGCAATCTCATCCCCTTGTTTGTGCTAGTTCAGAGTTATCATCTGACCTTTCTGCAAGACAGTTTGCTAGTTCCACAGAAGACTGTGCTTTCTGTCAAGTTAGTATTTAGCCTGATGAGCAAGTTGACTTGACACACTGTGCAGACAGGCCATGGATCCTGTGGGAAGTCTGTGCCAGAGTACTAGAAGGAAAATCTGGGGGAAGGGTAACAGTGAAGAGAAGGAAAAGGCCATTCAAATGTTATATCAGATGATGTCTGTAAAATGTTATATCAGATATTCTATGAAACTTTGCTGTGAGATTTAAGTGTATCATGCTTTTCCTGAGCTACACAAATAGGACTCTTTCCAAGACATAAAGGTTTTTATCAAGGCACTTACTACTCTGGGCATAAACATGAAGGACAGGAAATATTCTGCATGGTTTCTGCCTGAATTATCACTTGATTTACCCCACTGCCTTACTTAGACTTCATAAATTACAACATTCAAAGAAGTGAAATTTACTAGATGCTGACTTTAGTGAAACGTGCCTCATGGACTACTCTGGGCTTACCATGTAGATATACTGCCTTGCACAGAAATCTCAGCACTGGCTATTTTTTTGTTTTTCTTCCTAACTCAGATAAACTATGCAGAGGCAGAAGAAGCCAGACGTATAAGTCACTTATGCATTCAGCATATGGTATGTTGACACTTTTACCTTTCTTTTGAATGTCCTGTTAAAGGATTACTTTTAATTGTCTTTCTGGTTGCATGGTCATTTCAAAACAACAGAAGTATGATCCAAGTCTTGAAGAAGCTCTCCTGTTCTGTGCCAGAGCAAGCACTGCTGTTTGTTGGATAGCTGAATGAGTAGTTTTCAGCTACGGCAATTCTGCTTATAATGCACTGTATCAGTATTTGTGCTGTCCTAGGGAAGGGTTGGGAACTTGCCCTAGTTCTCACTGTGTTTACTATTGCTGTGGTTCATAACTGCTTGAAGTCAATCATTCTGAAGAGCAGAGTAGCAGATAATGCAGCAGCATGAGCTGTCATCATTTCAAAATGCTGCCTTTCTCAGTGTTAGCAGTAGATCATTCATTTAAAAAGTGGGAAAGATACTATTTTTTGAAGTATTGAACAGTAGTGAAAATAGCATGCGGTAACTTTATTTGATGTTTGTGTGTTGCTTAGTATGTTTAATGGAAAATGTGCAACTACTGAATTGTTGCAGTGCCTCAGTTTTTACCAGCTTGATTTGGGTAGTCACTGGCAAATAGTATGACTGTAGGAAATCAAGGTGTTAACATTCATTAACATAAATGAGAAGTTTATTGTTGCTTCCCAGAAATCAAAAGGACTCCAGATGCAGATTTGAAAGACTAGAAGCTGAATCCACTTGCATAAGTGGGGATTTTTACCTTCTTGAAGTTGAAAGTCAGGAAATGAAAATTGTAACTTGTAATTTTCTGTTTACACATACTAACTAAGAAATACAGTGGGTATACTGTCACTGTATGTTCTTCTGCATGTTCTTCTCTTTTTGTTTTTGCAGTAACCTACTCGTACTAAACAAAAAGCTGTGATACCTTTATCTAAAATACAGTGATGTAGTGGGTGGGAGAACAATAATGAAACTGAGCCTTTAACATAGTTCTGAGATGGTTTGAGGGAAGAAATATTGATGTTCATATGGATCTGATGCATATGTGTTTGACAGCTTTTAACTTTTTGCAAAAATTAGGAATTCTTAAATCAGTGAGAGAAAAGAGATGCACATGCTGGAGGAAACAATGGAGAAGCATTTTATTGGGGAATATCTCCAGCTTTGTTTCAGGCAAGCTGAGAATATCTTGGTTTTCCCCAAGATATAACTTTAGGATCAAAGGAAAGCTGACAGCCTGTCAACTTCTCTTTGTCAGACTGGCAAGGAGACTGGCAGAGTGTGCTGAGAGCAGAGGCAGTTTCTTCCAGGCAGAGATGGAATTTAGGAGGACCAAAGGAACTGTGTAAAAGCTGGAAATAAAAGGTATAAATATAACCCATGTCTACACTCTTAATGATGTTTTTTGCACTCTTGTTTCTCAGCTCTCTTCCCTGAATATATAAACTTTTTGGTTTTGAACTGTTATTTTTTATTAGTTGTTTTAATTTGTTTGGCAACAGACCTCTGAAAGAAGGATCTCACACAGGCCAAATGCAGTTAAGTTTGTTGTCATATGACTTAAAAAATGGCTAAAATATCCTTGAATGCAAAAACAAGAAAAGTCAAGTGAGGACATATTACTTAAGCGGGATTAGTCACATCAGTGCTTGAATGCAATGTCTAGTTTTGATGCCTACAATTCTCCAGTATGAGGAGGAGAGAAGGAATTCAAAATAATTAAGAAAAGAATTTCTAACTGATGTTTTGAAACCTTACAAAAGCACATAGCAAATTCAGTAGCTGGAAGCTGGGGTAGCCAACTTGCAGTGCAAAAATAGTGCTTTGTCATTAAGAAAAAAAATGTTGACTTGAGCTTATTCTCACTTGAAATCTTTAAATCAAAACATCCTATTGCAAAATATATTAAAGAGCAAACAGAAGTTGTAAGCTTGAGGAAGAAATCCTAGAATGGATTTCATGGTATGTTACAATAGAAGATCAGATGGGGTAAGTATTAGAGAGGTATCTGAAATACAACTTCTACCTTTGAAACACGGAAGTATTTTATGAGACTGGTAACTCATGCATTCTAGAAGGCACATTTCTTACAACTTGATGAGAGGAACTTGCCTTCCCACCATTTAAAGGCAGCTTTGGAGATGAAGAACTGCAGGAAGAATGTTTGCCAACTGTGAGAATATTGGAGCTTCACTTAGCCATGGTATGGAAAATTTCAACTTGTCCAGAACTCATCATGATAATAAGTTTGCAATGAACAATCAGGCTTCAGGATTCTTACTAAGCCCTAAATTAGATGACATATATTAAACTGTATGAAACTTAGCTTATCCAGTTTGGGTAACTGAAGGATGAGGATGTAATTTTAAAGCCTGTATCTAAAGGATATGCCTGCAATAAGCAGTGCTCATAGATAGGAGTAAGATGAACTCTTGGAATAGAAAGCTACTTCTTTTTGACTGCACATGCAGAAGGTAGGTATTCCCAGTTAAAGATGCACTGATTTGTAAATTTCTACTATTTGTGTAAATGGGAGGAATGAGTTAAGTAGATTATCTGGTTATCTTCTATGCTTCTCCTGTTCTGGAAATGTCTGTTATTCTGGATAGTATACAGTTCTCTTAAGGAGTTTTCTTGTAAGTTCTGCTTTGAAGTTTACTGAATGCTGCACAAGACAAGATATATTACTTTGACAGATTAAGAGCAGTACTTAAACTTTGGGAGACTTCACAAAACCACTGAATCCTCAGTTGAGAGATCTGTTTAAGGCTTCCAATCAAAGCACACTGAAGTACATAAGTGGCTATGGAAGTCAACAATATATTTAGTTAGATTGTTACTTAAGGCACATTTAATTACGGATAATAGATCTGCCCATCTAGTAGGGTAGCTTTCCCTCAGTCTTTTATTCCCCTCTCTACCCCCCCGCTTCCTCTCCTTCCCCCCCCTCCCCCACCCCCCAAAAAAATATTTTGGATGGCTTGGAGTTGATAAAGATTTCATTCTATGGTTGTAAAATAGTGCAGGCTTCACTCACTGGAGGCTGGACCTGGCTTGGAAACTCAGTTTGACAACCAAACTGAGCTTATAATTCAGGGAGTAGCTTTTCCTACTTGGACTGTATAGGGGTCAGTGTTTGTAATAGAATAAAGAATTTTGATGTCAAGAGTAGAATTTGGTGTATAGCCACAGGACTTAAAGCTTCTTTTTTCTATTAATTTTAAGTGTTATTCAGGTGGGTTTTTTGTAATGTTGAAAACTTAATACTTTTTCCGAATGCATAGGAAGGAACACTCTTCTGAGGGATTGGAATAAATGAATATTAAATACTACATCTTAACATATACATTTCTGTGAACTAACTTTACCAGTATTTATCATTGGTGTTCCCTATTTCTTAATATAACTATTGTCTTCTGTAACTTACAGAAACTTTAGGGTGCTACGCTGAACAAAATGTCTATACCCCTGTCTTAAAGTAACATTTTATGAATAGTGAAAACCCTTCTAATATCAAAGTTCACTTTTCTTCTGAAAGCAACTGTTCTCAGATAAGTAATTTTATTCTCTCTGTTTTATCAAACTGGCAATTTTTGATCACCTGGACTGTGTCAAGTAATATATCCAAAGTCAAGAAGTGTGCTAATTGAGAATGGATTTTGCATTGATACTTACTTATATATAGGTTTACCTCTGTTTAATTTTTCCTACTCTTTGTAGGAGATTGGCTTTTATTGACAGCTTTACTTTTTTGTAAAACCTCCTTAAAATTTCCATTTCATTGACTTTTGAGATTAAAAAATGAAAATCTATTTCTAGAATACTGGTGGGGTGGGGGTCTTAGTGTGTGTATAAAATGTGATAAGCCTCTCAGTGAAATGCTTGCAACAACTCTGAGGCAGCATCCACTTGTCCCTGTTGTCTCAGCTAAGACATTGGTATTGATTACTGTAGTTCTGGCCACTGTGACTGAACTTAATAGTTTATTTGATCATTGGTATCATTATACCCAGTATTTAGTGACTGTAGGACCAATACTTGTTGCTTTGAGGCCTGTGTAGAGGCTACAGGTTTGCTTTATGTGTTGGTAACATCCCTCTTTAAGTGTGCTGCAGAAATCCTCTGAAACCATATCTTCCAAGGAGCACCGGTCCATTTTTATTCCTGTAGAAGCAATGTCTGAACTTAAAGTGAATTGGTGGGTTGGTTATTAAAACAAGCCAAGTTCCCTTAACAGCAGCATCTTGCTACTAATTTACAGGAGTGTCTATCACCACCCTTTCTCAAAGGTTTGATTGGTTTCCATGTGAGCTTTCCTTTTGATGGCTACCCCAAAGGAAGTGTTTAAAGGGGACAACATGAGCTTACATCAAAGGATCAGAGGCCAAGGAGTCTGACTGAAGGAGAGTTTATACTTAGTATAGCTTTCAATAAGGTTTATGAACTAGCAAGCTTTGAAACATTCTCTTAGCTGAGATTCACTGAAATATGTTGGCAGAAAGATTCCTTTGAGACACGGGAGGAAATGACATCTCCTGTGGTTGAGAGTTGAAAGGTAGGTTAGGATGCTACCTCTGATAATGATAGAGTCTCCAAACTTGGTGACCATTCAGTAGAATGTTATGCTACACTTCACTATATCACTAGTGATGTATATCCCTGCCCTACTAGGAAGGGAAGTACCTCATCTATACTGTGGACAACCTCCTTTTAGACTCAATAGATTTGATTCCTTGAAGGGGCATGGATGGGGTTTGGTTTTGTTCCAGTTCTTCTCCCCCATCCCCCCCCCCCCCCCCCCAAGATAGTCTGTAATCTCTATCTGCAGGACTCACCTTCAAAACAAGCATTTCTCTGCTTCACAGAGAAGAACATGCTAGGTCTTGCTTGTTATAAATGCAGACAACACAAAATAGGGAGGAGTGGTTAACAACCAGATGATTGTACTGCCATTCAGAGGGACCTCAATAGGCTGGAGAAAGGGGCAAAGAAGGAACTTCATGAAGGTCAGGAAAGAGAAATGCAGAGTCCTGCCCTGAGGAATAACCCCGGGTACCAGTACAGACTGGGACTGACCAGCTGTGAAGTAGCTCTGCAGAGAATTGGGGTTCCTGGTGGACAAAAAGCTGAATATGAGCCAACAATGTGCCCTGGTGGCAAAGGCAGCCAGCAGCCTTCTGTACTACATTGGGTTGCATTAGCTTCTGTTCTGCATTAAAGCATTGCTAGCAAGTTGAGGGAGGTGATCCTTCCCCTCTACTGAGTACTGGTGAGGCCACATCTGGAGTGCTATGTGCAGTGCTGGGCTCCCCAGGACAAGAAGGTTGTGGATTTAGATCAGAGCCTCTCTCCTCTGAGGAGAGGCAGAGAGAACTGGGACTGTTGAATTTTGAGAAAGCCTAGGGGGATTTTATCAATGTGTATAAATACATGATGGAAGAGTACAAAGGGAGAACATAAGAAATGACCAAACATTGGAACAGGTTGCCCAGGGAGGTTGTGAAGTCTGTGGAGATACTAAGAACCCCACTTGACCTGGGGAACCTGCTGTAGCTGACCCTGCTTTGAGCAGGAATATTGGACTAGATGATCTCCCTGCCAACCTTTCTATAGGTGCTGTGGAATTGGATTAGTGTCATCACCACCAGGATAGGTCAGAATTGGATGATGCTTGCCTATGTGATCATCTAGTTCTCTTTACACACTCCCATCAGGTATTTATACATATTGGTAAGATTCCCCAAGCCTTCTCTTCATGTGTCTGAACAGTCAAAGCTCTCTCAGCCTCTTCTCATATGAGTAATGCACCAATCCCTCTATAAGCTTTGTGGCTGTTCATGAGATTTACTCCAGCAGGCCCATGTCTCTCTTGGGAGAGCCCAACCCTGGACATAAGCCTCCAGAAGTGGCCTCATAGTGCTTGGTAGAGGGAAAGGATCACCTTCCCCCTACTACTGGCAAAACTCTACCGAATGCAGCACAGAAGGCTTTTGGCCTTCTTTGCTGTGAGGCTCATATCCAATTTGTGGTCCACCAGCAACCCCAGGTCCTTTTCTGCAGAGCTACTTTACAGCTGGCCCAGTCCCTGTACTTGTACATGGGGTTATTCTTTCCCAGGACTTTGCATTTCTCTTTCCTGACCTTCATGAAATTCCTCTTTGCCCCTTTCTCCAGCCTGTTGAGGTCCCTCTGGATGGCAGTATAACCATCTGGTTGTCAGCCACTCCTCTGTTTTGTTTAATCTGCGAACTTCCTGAGGCCGCACTCATTCCCATCATCCAAGTCATTAATGGGAATGTTTGACAGGATTGGCCCTCCTATCGCCCCCTAGGGTACACCACTGGCTACTGGTCTCTAGCTAGACTTCATGCTGCAAGTCAGAGCTGTTGCAGCATGGAAGTTCAGCCAGTTTTCAGTCCACATTACTGACCATTTATCCAACCTGCAGCTCATCAGCTTATCTATGAGGATGTTATGGGTGTCAGAATCTTTACTAAAGTCAAGGTAAACCACATCCACTGCTCTCCCTTCTTCAAACAAGCTCATCATCTCATCATGGAAGGCTAGCACATTGATTCTTTGAAAACCTAAAATAAGTGGTAATTAAAATGATTCTTATGCTTAAGCAAAGTTCTTTGCTAAAATACCTAGGGGAAAAAAAAAACTTTTAAGTGGTTTTCCTTTTAAGCAAGAAGAGGCACCTCCTAAGCTAAAAGTCTAACTGCTTCTCTAAGCAGCATAACGTTGAGAACATTGCCCTATGGCTCTATTACCACTTAGTGTTGCATGAGTTTAGAAAGCTCCTGTAGGAAAGCATCCCATGATATAACGTATTTTGTCTTTTCTCAGAGGCAGTGGTGATGAACAAACCTGATTTTTGGCAGGGGAGTATGTGTGGGCACTCTATTGAGAAACTGCCTTTAAATTGACTTCCTAGACCTGAAAGATATTCTTTGTGCCTGTGGAGTTTTTCTTCTGTTCGTTGGGGACTCCCTCCCCTCCCCCCCAAGTCAAAATGATTCAGCTTGTAGCTTTGTGGCTGGTTTGAATTCATGAGCTGCTTCCCTCTAGCCTGCTGCTTTTTTCTTAGGAAGGATAGGGAACAGCTGTTTGAACAGTAAGTCACTTCAGCAGTTGAAGGCTGTGCCTCTGCTTTCCACAGAGAAAGGGGTACTTGTGCAGCTCATGTTGTGAAGGTGTCTGGTAGCAAGCAGTGGCTGATAACACGAGAGATGCAGGAGTCAGCCTGATCGCTGTTGCTGTGTGTGTGGTTGAGAATGGGGAGGAAGTGTGAGCCACCGCTGTTGCTGAGTGCTTGGGTAGGGAAGAGTTCCAGTACTCAAATGTGGCTTGTGGTCTGCCAAAGTTTGGTAACCATGATGTTGAGTGACTGGTAAAAGGATGCCCACAACAAGCAAAGCGGGGTAAAATTAGTTCTATGCTCCATGGATACTGTATCTAAAACATCTGCGTAGGAGATGATACTAGCCTATAACATTTTCTCTTCTGGGAGTACGGAATAGTCTTGCAAATAATTTCAGGAAGTTCAAGGAATAAAAGTGTACCATTAAAACAATATCCATATATTGAACAGATATGGAGTATTCGGACAGCTGTTCCTTTAGTGCTAGAGGCGAAGGAAAATATTACTGCTTTGCTTTAGGGATCTTCCTTTGATTTTTTTTTTACAGAGCTTTCCATAATAAGAATTCTGATATTAAAAGAACTACTTGTCACTTTTAGCAACCATGCCTCTGCATGCCTGTGTCTGTCTTGAAATCCATGTAGGAATATTGCAGTCCTACTGCTGAGCAGAAATTTCCCACTTTCATTGAATGCACCCACATCTGGAGATGTCTACAACACATCTTGCAGAAATGTAGATAGAGAAGAATAAAGATTATTTATCTCCACTTTCTTACTAGTCCTTATTGTGTAAATTAATATCTGAGATAGAATATGGCTGTGAAGGGAAGAAAGATTTCCTTTCTTTAGCTATCTGTTTTCAGTTCAGTCATTATGCATGAGGACAATGAGTGTCTTCTCAATTATTTCTTAAGGAAGCCACACCACAGTTTTCCTCTATCACTGTGAAATAAACCTAAAAGCATTAGTTTTTAGTATACAACACATTTCTGATTCACAAAATTATGAATTGTTACATTTCTTCTTAAATAAACGTATGCTGGAAGTAGTTGAATCTTGCCTGGGGTTTAGTTGAAGCCGGTGTTTGTGTAAAGAGGTCCAAACTCCCCAGCCTGGCAGACTTAGCTGACCTACTTTAACTCTGACCTTGATTTGCTTAGAGGTGTTTATGTACTCGTGATCAGCTTTGCTGCATGATTAAGCTAGTCACATGACATCTAACTTTTTTTTTTTTTTAAACAGAAGAACAATAAGATTTGTGTTTACTGTCTCATTAGGCTCCTTGGGGGGGGGGGGTTAGAGAAAGATTGATGCAAGGGAGGAAATCCTGAAGGAAGCAGTCCAAACTAGGCTGTGGAGAGACACTATCTGATGCAACACAGTGACAAAATATTGTTTGATTCTTTACCTACAGGGGAATTTAATCAGGAAGTGACCTACATGGCATTTTTTCAAGTAGGTTCTTGAATTACCTTGGCAACAGGCTTGGGGTCATAATTGGAAGATTTGGGCTTTGCTTTTATTTATGGGTATTTTTTTGTGTGTGTTACTTTTTGTAGAGGATTTTTGAGCCATTGAACAACCAGCAGCTTGAGGCTGAAAAACTGCTGAAGTGTTCCCTCTTCCAGATTTTTAAGAAAGCGAACAGTTCAGCAAACTTTGTTTTACTGTTAGGCTGCTTATTATACTGGAGCATGCTGATGTTCCTCTGATTATTGAGTTGACGTTTTTTAACATTAAACCTCATTTCAAGAGACATACATGATTCTTTATTCCCATAAGGCTGAAACATAGGACTGTGGTTGTTAGAACCGAGATGAGCATTTTGGACATTGTGGAGAAGGGGCTGACTTGAAAAGAAATTGAAAATTCTTTTTATTTTTAATGTAGTTTTGCTATGTTTAAACAGCCCAGAAACTTAAAATAGCTGCTTTGAAACTATGAAGTATATGCTCTTGTTATTTATACAATTTAAAATAGCACAGTTGAATGGATAATTTATAGAATTTTTCTGTGAAACTGCTTTTTAAAGTTATATTTTGAGGTAAACAAGAAAGCAACTTTTTGCATGAAAACATACTGATGACCTATGCAGCCTTTTTGTCCCTTCTTCTTCCCATCCCCTTTTCTCATAGTATCCCTTTTTTCCTTCCCTTTCCTTCTGAAACACTGACTATCGTAAGTATTCTTAAAAAGACTATGTCAAACTTAAGAAAACATTTCGTTTATTCTAGTGTGTCCCAACCTTCTCTCTTAGGTCCCTAAAATTATCTTAAGCAGTAAAATTTGAGCTCAGCAAGTACTCAGGTAGTTGTATGTGGTGGTGTTCAGGATCTTCGGAAAGTTAATGATGCGTGAGTGGGCCAGAGATTTTGGAAGCTGCTCATTTCCAGAGCATGCGCTGTACAGTGCCCAGGGTTTTATGGTAGCTTCTAGGACTGAATTGTGGATGCACAGTACTTAGCAGAGAAAATTATCACTATAGGCAGTTAGGTGTCTACTTTATCACTAAATGTATAAGGCTTAGGCACAGGCCACTCTTAGGTTTAGCTGTAACTAACTGTTGCGCATCAACTGAGGTTAAAGATAGCATTCTCTTTGCATCTGATAGACCAAGAGCAGAGAAATGGTCAGTGACTGTGGTTTAACTGCTGTGTTATAAATTAAGCTATGGTAATCTCGTAGACCTCAGTAACTTATCACAGGACTGGATTTGTAGTTGTGCTGCTTTGTGTAAGAGAGACAAAAGAGACAACTAGGAAAGGGCTAAAATAAGAAGAAAATAAAGCCTGATCTACAAGTAACTATATTAGCGTGGATGACAGCTGCCTTCTAAAATCAGTTATGGTTCTGGATTCAATGAGAACTCATAATTTGATTTAAATTTATGTTGATACAGCTTTTGTCAGTGACCTGGCGCCAACTCTTCATTTGCTGTTACCAGTATGTCCACACATTCAGAAATACCACTTTTTGTTGTTGTTACTGACAAAAGACCTTAGAAGGCTGATGAGTGGTGAGATGCACAATGAACCCCTGAGCTTAGAAGCTCTGCTTCCAGAAAAACAGGATGATGCTCTGTTCAAAAGTTGAAGAAACAGTTTTTCAATTTTTCAAGATGAACTTATCTTGAAAATGATTTTCATGATAGCTGATTTTCTTTTTGTTCAGGTTCTTGGAAATATTCGAATAACAAATTGCAGGGCATGAAAATGTTTTAAGGTGATCAACTGCTTCAGGCAGAGCATCAGCTTCTTCCCCTAGGTGAATCTAGGCTTCCAAGGCAGACTTTCAGGTAACATTCTTTGTTTCATAGATGATGCTCTTTAGTAATGGAAAAGCTCTTTACTGTGTCTCTCTGGCAATATAATTAAATGAGTTATTTGCAGTCTAGAGGTTTAAAATGTACATCCTTTAGAACAAAAACCTAATCAAATTCTTTTGCACCTTTAACTAGGCTTCTTAGACCGTAGCTGGGTTATTAGATGGGGACTTTTGTGCTAGTGTTCATTTAACCTGGTTTACTATGGAAATATTTTGAACTCTATTTCAAGGAATTTGATGGAAGTGGAACTCTCAATTTTTATGAATTTTGAGAATATAATCAGCAACTGAAGGAAGGAGACACTCAAATTAGTGTCTCCACTAAGCAAAAGGCAAACAGAACTTAGCCTTTATGTTGATTAGCAGCAGTTGGCTGGCCAGTTAACAGTAAACCCTGTTCAGTTCCAGCTCACATTGACAATTCTGCAAAATGCTCTGTTAAGTAATGTGTTTTGAGAATGGTTGTGGTTTGTATGCTATGTTTAATACAACAGTATTTGAAAGAAAGAGTGATAGCTTGTGTCTGTTTTATGACAAAAGCAAATAATGGAATTGAAATTATTGCAGGTATTAAGTATACTAAGTTTGAAATTTGTTTTTGGTTAAAAATATCAAGTTTCTGATTCTATTAATGCAGTCCTTTTTTTTTTTCCTTTTGATAACTTTAGACAAACCAATGGCAGACCAAAGGATGGACATTTCTTCTACAATTAGTGACTTCATGTCACCAGATCCTACTGACTTGATCTCGAGTTCCCTTAGCACTTCAGGAATGGATTGTAACAGGAAAAGGAAAGGAAGCTCTACTGATTATCAGTAAGCTGGATTTCTGTTGATTTAGCACTATTGAAAATAGTGTTATGACAGAACGTCACGGTGGGGGAGACAGTGGAAGTATTCATAATGATTTTCTTAACCTTTTCATGATAGCCTATTGTAAAGGTTTTAATGAAGTAAAAAGTTACTATACACTAATGAGAAAGTTCATTATTTAATAATAAACATAAAGCCTTCATTTTAGTGCAGCCAGTTTTGAGGGTTGTGCAGCTAGTGTCAAATCTGTTCCAAGGCTTTTGGGATAAGACTGAGGAGAGAAATCTTCTATGTGATCAGGAAAGATAAATTAATTTAGATGAAATGTACAATGTGAAGGATGATTATGTTGACCATTTGCATAGGAAATAGGTAGTCTGACTAGCAAGAAGGAAATTAATAATCAATTAAAAAGCAGAAGCAAAACTAAGAATAGTTACTTCTGTTTACCTATTTTTGCCCTCATCGTATGTGTTATAAATTAAAAGTGGCTAGTTGAGGTTAATTTGGATGGGTCCCATCCATTAATACAGCTATGTAGTCCACTTTTATGTAACATCCATTTTTTTTGCAACTCTCCACAGATCTGATTGTCATGGGCTGTTGAAGTGATGATAGTTCCTTTTGCAGGGAGGTGTACAATTTTTAATCCAGAGCTTCTCTTTAGGACAACTTATGTGCAAAATTTTAGTTACTATTTAGAGGCTGTGGACATACATACATACCTACCTACCTATCTTCCATAATATGTGATTAACCTTCCTGAAAAAAAAGATAACTTCCTCTAGTTGAATTGACTACCACAAAATTCAGTGAATAGCTTCAATCTTAACAACTTCCTCTTCTCTAGAAAGGATTTCTTCATCTTTATTTTTCTGGCTAGGAAGCATTGCTCAAGTCCTCTTTTCCAAAAGACAGCTTGCTCTTGTAAGTTGTAATTCTGCCGTTCAGGTTGTGTTTGCATTTTATTAAATATGTAAAAATACTGTTTCCTTAAATCCTAAGTAAAATAAGTTTACAATGGCTGTCTTCTTACTACAGTTCATGTTGCATTGCAAAGGAAATGATAGTTTCCAAAAATTCCTATTTTTGCACAGAACTTAAGATAGACTCCCTTGATTCATCTTTCTGTATGTATGTATCTGTAAACATTGTTCAGAGATGTTGCTGTTCAGCTTTTTGCTCCCCATTAACGATCTCTTTCTTTTATAAATTGTTACGAGGGTTCAGCTTTATGCTTCCTTGACCAATGAAGTTAGTCAAGGAATAAGGAAGAACCTCACTATTTTGGTGGTGATCTCTATTCACCTCTCAAGTACAAACAAGCTTATTGGTGAGCTGCTCTTTTAGCTCTCCATACCAGCTTCACCTAAATTCTTTCTCCTGCAACTCCTTCAGGGAAATTCCTGTCCAGCCTGCTTCAGCAAAGGTTATCCATTCTCCACTACAGTCTGTTCTTGTTAAATGCTGGAATCCAAGACTTTGCTCACAGGTCCCAAAACAGTTCCTTTCTTGGGAATAAAGTTTTAATTTAAAATAATATATGATTAAAAAAAATAATAAACTGTTTGGAAGCATTAGTAAATTAGCTGGTGGAAATACCTCTTTTACGTTTTTCTCTCTGGGTTCTTCTAAGGCTAAAATGGACTTTGTGTCCCAGGAAGCATCCTGTAGCTAAAGATCACGTCTGTTTTCATTAGCAACCTGATTGCAATTGAATTTGCACTGAAACAATTAAGAACTGAGATGCCATATCTACTTTGTGATTTACTACAGCATATAAATCATTCCTTGGGAACAGTAGTTCAGATACCTATATAAGTGGATAATTGATGCCTCATTTCTGTTTCTAAGTTTTACTCTAGACCTGCATGCTATTTCTTTGTAAGTGTCAGAAGTGCTTTGAGTCATTGACTAATACAGTAACTTGAGTGTGCAAATTAGAGAGATGAAGAAAACACTTAGCATTATTCAGACTTCCTTAAAAAACTAATCACAAAGGTGGTTAATTAGAAAGTACACTGAATAATATGAAAGACTATGTTTATTTTTAAGAATCTTAATGTCTAATGTTGAACTGAAGTAATGGTAATATGTTAATGACTAAAAGGATTGTCATAAAATTTCTAAAAAAAACCATCTAGCCTCTCAATTTTTTAAAGCTCAGTGTTGTTTCAGGCCCCTTTGCAGTCTTGAAGTGATATCAGAAGTTAATTTGCATGTAGAGATTTCTTTTATTTTGTGTATGATATGAGGAGGTCTGTATAATTTTCAGAATTAGACTTCAGTACTAACTAAAAGAAGATTTGTCCTGCTGAATCAAAAACCTGAGAAACTGGAGATATGTTTTTTATTCCTGGCCTTGGAGTCCTCTGAAATTCCATTTACCTAACCACAAGGGCAATATGTGTAAAGCAGAGATCTATTCATTTCTGCAAATGAAACAGGATCATAATAATTTGCATAATAGTAAAACAGCTGTTCTAAATTATGTCTAATGTTTCACATTTAGTGTAATGAACTGTAACATTATCCCACCTTAAAAAGCAGAATTATTCTTTCTGAAAGTACATCTACTTGAACAAATTTGTCACCCTAGAATACGAACTTTCATTGTTGTTGTCTTTTTCATTGTGCTTTCTTTTCAAATAGAATATAAATTGTTAGTTTAAGAAGTTCAGCAAAAATATGGGTAGTGTTATAACTTCTTATGTATAGTATAATTTTTTTTCTTTATCTTTTCAGACTTGATGGCTTTCCTTTTGAGTAAGTACAAATATTTCAATAATCACTTCAAACTTGAAATTTCAAGGTGCCATGTCTTTTTCCTCACCATTCCCTCTCTTTGCCTAGAACTTATAGGTATGATTTAAATCAGAATTCACACCAGATTTAAGAATGTCTATTTAAACACAGTTGTATAGATTTAATCATATCAAAAAATAATAGTGCTGTAGTTGTAGGCATCCAAAGTCTTTTACCAGGCTCTACTGTGAAGATTTAGGCTTTCCTCTCTCCTTATTTTTGTAGTTATAATTACAAAATAAAAATGTATTAAGAAGTGTCCTTTTTCTTTTAACTTCTTCAAGTTATTTGCCGTATTTCTGATGAAGGCATGAAAAATACCTGCTTTGAGTCCTTTTTCATTTTTTTCCTCTAATTAATTGAAAAACAAATTTTGTAATAGGTGGCATCTTTGAACTGCAGCATTTTTTACTGTCAAATGCATCAAACTGTGCCATTTGGCTTGCTTTAAAGGAGAGAACCGGTTTAGGAAAATGTTTTAGTATTGCAAAACCCAGAACTTCTCTAGTTCTTCTAAGTTCTCATTTTTATATTTTTTAACTTGAGTTATTTTTGTGCTTAGGATTTAAATAATTATAATAATTTTATGGTGGTTTGGTGAGAGCTTTACTAATCCTGCTTAATTTACGATAAATTGCTTTGTTCTGTTTCTGCAGGGAAGGTATGGATACAGATAAAGATGACCAACATGGAAGGTACTATTGATACAGTCAGTAAATCATTAGTTCCACAGTACTAACATAGTGTTAAGATACCAGTGTTCAATGTCATTGCAGTCAGGTGCCCCAAACTGTTTCTTTTCCCCAGGAAAAAAGGCATAATGTTGTTAAAGAAATTAAAAAAAAAAAAAAAAAAAAAAAGAGAGAGAGAGACATACCACAATATTGTAAATAATGATCTTTTCTGAGGAATATTTAAATGAAGAATCAAATAAAATGCTGATCTTTGATGAAGGTCAGTAGGTATGTGAGATGCACTAAAAGAATTGTTTTCTGAACTGTAATTTTGTGATACAATTTCTTAACAGATTGGAGTATACAGACCAACAAGGCAGAATAAAAAATGCAAGGTAATATACCCTTAACAAGTATATTGAAAAGAATTATTTTGTCACCTTTTGCCATATATGGAATATTTGCATGTGCTTATTCTGAAAATAAATTTTTATAGCTTTGACCTTCTGTTTTCCATATTTTTACACTAACTTTTTTTTTTGCATGAACTGCATATAGTTTTGTGAAAATGCTGATTTGGTAGATAATTGTATTAAAAAACGTTTTTAATCACTTCTGTTAATATTAACATTGCAACTGAAGTCTGTACATGTGTTTCTGATAATGTTACATTTGTAATCTTGTTTCTTTAAACTCACAGTGGGTCACAAAAGTATTCACAGAGACTCTGTAGTATTTGAAGAAATAGAACAAAAATGAACAAAATTGGTGTTGATCGCCATTTTCCTGGTTAAGCAAGAGCTTAGTCCAAAGGTATCTCAAATACCTCAAATGGAAAACTGTAGGATGTTTAGAAAATTTGTATTGCCATGGCAAGAGACAGTTTTAAATCTTTGGTACATTTATATAGTGTGCTGGTTTAAATACTTAATTGAATACTTTATTCAATTTTTAGATACGCTAGAATTTGTTTACCTGTGACTTTTGTGACTCCTGTTAGGTTTCAATGTATGTGCCAAGAAGTATTGGACAGCAGTAGGAAATTCGTAAGATATTGTGCTGTGTAACGTATGGTTTCAGAATTGAAGATGTGGTGTACAGTGTGGCCAACATTATATGTGTTTTCTGGTAAATTAGAGCCATGTGCTGCAGCCTTACCTATTGCTTATAACTGTTACCCAAATAATGAACATTTAATGTCTGGAGAACTCTCTGTGTATGTGGATGGCCTTGTCATGAGGATAAAAGGGTGACTTAATTGTCAGGGGGAGGTTATTTTGCATTTCAGTTTTTCAGGAGTCATACTGTTTTTTTTAATGACTTGCTTTGTTGTGCTTTCTTCTTTTTCCTCACCACCTTGTGTGTTTAGGGAGGCTCATAGTCAAATTGAAAAAAGACGTAGAGATAAAATGAATAGTTTTATAGATGAACTGGCATCTTTGGTACCAACATGCAACGCTATGTCTCGAAAACTAGATAAACTCACTGTGTTGAGAATGGCAGTCCAACATATGAAAACATTACGCGGTAAGTTGGTGGGGAGGGAACAATATGGAGTTTCCCCAAAGCCATTCATTTTCTCTCTCTTCCTTGCCTCTGTGAAAAAGGAGTAAATTAATTCCCTACAGGAGGACTTTTATTAGTGGGTGATGCTGTTTCATTTATAGGTTACTGCAACACTCCATAGCTCTTGAGATTCCAAGACCTTTCATGAGTTTGCAGCACTGTTTGCTGTGGTTACACTTATGGAAATCAAAGAAATTTTAGCTTGTCAGATTCACCTGAGCTGCTTAAAAATTAGCCATTTTTAACATATGGGGGGACTAATGCATATTCTTTTAGCGAATCAATTTGTTAAATTCTGTAGCTTCAAAGGTTTTTTGTTTATTTTTGAAGAGTGACATTAGAAAGATAACTCACTTCAGTCTCTTGCTAGAACTGTTGTTTGGTGTTTTTCTGTGTAAAAGAGATAACGTAAGCATGTTCCTGTGCTGGAGCTGGTTGTTTTGCTGGAGCCCTTGTGTGTGCAACTTGTCTGTGCTGTGGTTCACAATGGAATTCTCTTCAGAACTCCTTTCCTAACTTTCTCACCTGATAGTGTGGTAGTCTTAAGCATCCAGAGCCTTTCCTCAGATATAGCCATGAAGATTTATGCCCTTTCTCCTACCTGTTTCTGTAGATTTGACTACAAAATTAAACTGTAGTGAGACTACCTTTCCTTTTAACCCTCCAGGTCTTCTTTCTCAGAAACACCTTTGAACTTAGTCAAATGTTACCTTCAGCACTTTTTTCCCCCTTTGAAATCCTTAAGAATACCAAATATATCAGGCCCTAGAACAAAAAAGGAGTCTGTGTGGGCTAGCAAAGGCTGAGAGACTCAAGTCATGGGAAGACAAATGCTGCAGATTGTACCTTCTAACTCAAGGTGTGGCTTTCTGCTATGGCTAGTTTGTTGTAATGTCAAGTTAGCATTTAAGAGACATAGCCTCCCTTTCCCCTCTGGCTTGCAGCTGAGCAATTGCAGGTTCACAATGTGATATCTGATGGGGAGCTTTTTTGTGTGAGCAAAGAATTTTCTGTTAAGTCAGGAAGCTGACTTTTTTGATCACCATCACTAGATTCCAGAAAGGCAAAGCAGCTGAGGTGTGCAGGGGAAGGAAACAACAGCCTTAAGCGGCAGTCCACACTTAAACTTGTGTAGCACTGAGTAATGCTCTTAGGTAGGCAGAGTGCAAGACTTCTGGACAGAAAGTTAGGTGTTTGGTATGAGTAATATTCCTACAGGACTGGTGAGACCTGTTTTTGAACCATTAACTCTGTGTGAAAGAATAAGCAGTGCTTTGAGAATTTGCTTTGAGTCATTTTAATCAGTTTCTGTTACAAGCACCTGAAAGGAAACGCTCATGGTTTTGGAAGAATTGGAGTTGTTTTAAATTTCTGTGTATCCTAGATCTTTGTCTGAGAGTGAATCAGTTGTTGAATGCAATCTGTGGTGATGGTGAAAGCTTAAGCCTCCAAAGAGTATGGATGGTAGTGCAGCTTATTTTGAGAGTCACTTTCCTAGTTTCTATGAGACCTGGCATATTCCGGTCATATCTCGCGCTCGCTCTCTCGCGCGCTTGCTCTCGCTTTCTCTCGTGCTCGCTCTTAAGTTTAACTTTTTTTATGACACTGTCATTTGACTAGATTAGTAAACAATAATAGTTCAGTGGTTACTAATTTGATTCCCTTTTGTCTTTCTAAATGAAACTGATCATGAAGAATCATTCTAGAACAACTAACTCTCTCATTTGTTGATAATTTGGGGAGTTTGACATTGTTAGGTACAGCCACTGTAGTATTGGGCTTTGTGTCTCTGACATGGAATGAGAGAACCAATTTGTAAGCTCTTAACTGATGGTCTGGTTAAGTGACTTGGTCATATTTTACTGAGTTCTAGGAAGAAGAAATAATTTGAAGGTAGAAATTTTTTTTTATAACTTAATCTCCAATTTTGACCTCTAATGTTGAGAATAGACCTTCCTAAGTCAAGCACAGCACTCAAGGCAATAAAAAACATATTGAGGAACACTTCTATACCTCAAAATACATTTAATTTACATTATAATCTACACTTCAGTATGTGTTTTTAGTACACAAAATGTTTCATCCTTTTCTGGGCCAATACGAGCAGAGTTCATCTGGATAGTAGGAGAGAACCAAAAAAGCACTTCATCTTAAGAAACAACTGAAAAAAAATGACAGTACAAAGAGGAGCCAAAGGAAAATTGCTCATTTAAGTGTTTATTGTCAAATTTATGTATCACAAACTTAGTAATCTATAGAGGATATCTTTTTTTCTTTAGGTGCTACAAATCCATATACAGAAGCAAACTATAAGCCTGCTTTTTTATCAGATGATGAATTAAAACATCTTATTCTCAGGGTATGTTTCAGCTTTTAATTATGAGATATTAATGGCTGTGAATATAGCTCTCCCAAAGCAAAACACCAGTATTTTTCTGCCTTGTATCTCATCCTAAGAATGTTTTGATTGTGGAAGATGACAGACCATTGCATAAAGTCAATGTGATTTTAAGATGTTTAGCATGTCTAAAATTAAGCAAAAGGATTCTAGATGGAAATCTGAGAAACTCAGATATTTTGATGGTAAAAGCACTGTGCTTCCTGATCATCAGAATCATTGGTTATTTCATGGAATGAACCAAAATTAAATAATTAGGTTTCCTACAGACGTTCTGCCTTGGGCTACCTTGACATGATTTTCAGCATACAGTGATGTAATGAATTTGGTTTATTTGAGGTCACTGATGCAACACGACTCGGTATATTTGGCTACTTGTGCTATGTTTTTTTTTTTTTTTTTTTAAGTGCAGAGCGTATATATCACTTGTGTCGGTAGTTAAGCACTTCTAATAACTTGCATAAGTTGTGAAGCACTGCAATCAATGACCAGATACAGCATATGCAGGACTGAATTTCTGCAGCATTGTGACTCTAGAGTCATAAAGCTAGCATTCCTAATCCTGCATGCTTGTATGCGACTGAAAAATAGTACTTCCTGAAGGGATACTACCTACCTGCAGCCACATAAATATTCATATTGTATTTGGTTTTTAAAGGAGCCAATATGAAGTAAATATAGTTAGTATAATGTTTTAATTTGAAAAGAAAAGCATTATTATTAAACATAATATTATAGGACAAGATATGAATTCTTTTTTTCTCATAAAAATGATTTTAAATTCTAGGCATGATTCCCAGAAAGATGCCAAAAATTCTTGCAAATGCAAAAAAAAAATTATTGTAATTTCATATTTTGCCTGTTGACTCAGTTATCTCTATGAACTTTGAGAGTTTCCTGATGTAAAAATCCTACTGTATGTAAAAGGCTTCTAAAGACTAGAATGATGCAGTGAAGATGTATAACTTAGCAATTTACATTTTATTTCCTAATTAGGCAGCAGATGGATTTCTTTTTGTTGTGGGCTGTGACAGAGGGAAGATACTGTTTGTTTCAGAATCTGTCTTCAAGATCCTCAACTACAGTCAGGTATCTTTTCTGTTGTAAATAACGTTAGGCCTTACAAGATTTAAAAGACTTTAGGTGATTATGCGTTTATTTTGGGGGGAGTGGTATTCACCTGAATGATCTATCTTGAAAGGAATGATTTGAGTTCAATCTTAGGAGGTGAAAATGTACTAACTCTGTTCCACTAGTAGTGATACATTCTTATTAGGGATTTACCATAGTTTTACCCAACTTCACTTTTAAAGGAACATTGAAAAATCAGTCTGTGGTTCTTCCAACAGCTTCACATTTGTTCTGGAGAATTTTTCTACTTGGTTATCTTTGTTCTGTTTTTGCAATCCTACTTAATAATGGATTAAAAACTCATCTAAGGTTTGTATTGCACCAAGTATTTGCATATTGGACAGCAGCACCTATATCTGAACACTGGAGTATCTTGCATCATTCTTTGTGTATTTTGGTTCCCTTGAGGCTACCTGGAAAGAGAAAAAATGTTATTAGTGCTCATTGTCAACATAGGAGTGAGACTTGTCAAGCAAAACTGATGAAAGCAGAAACTATTTCCATGGCGTTATCCATGGATTGACTCCCTCCAGTATATAATCTGAGAATTAGACCAAAGCTAGGCTTTAATACGTGCTTAACATAAGGCTTGACTTGCATTATATAATGTGTAAATAATAGTCTTTCTTTTTTCTGTCATCTGCTATGCTTTTCAACTTTATAAAGAATTTCAAAGGTTTCCTTCAGGGAGCCTTTAATTTACATATATGCTAAATACCTGCTAATCACATAAGTATTGAAAGAAAATATTTATAGTTATGATTTTTACTTCAAATGTAGTATATAAAATGAGACTAAGTCAAAATATTTGTTGTTAATGGACTGAGCATGCTATATGCTGAAAATAATTGAATTATTAAATTACTGTGCAACATAGTCATAACTTCAAAACATAAAAAGAAAATAAATACATTCCATTAAATCCTGGATCTCAGATATTTGAAGTTCATTGGTCAGAGCTATATATGAAAGAATTCTTAATAATGGATGCTAAAATTAGGAAGATATATGGTGCAATTATTTTAATTTTTGACTGAATATTCAATATCTACAGAATGATTTGATTGGTCAAAGCTTATTTGATTACCTTCATCCTAAAGACATTGCCAAAGTGAAGGAACAGCTCTCTTCTTCTGACACTGCACCACGAGAAAGGCTTATAGATGCAAAAAGTGAGTATTAGTGTGTTTTGAAACAGTGTCATGTAGCCAGATACAGTGATTCTGAATATTTACCTAACATCTAGAAGGAGGGAGGAGCTATTTGGATTACCTGTCATTCCACAAGATTCTTTTCCAGCTAGAAATATATCACATATGTTGAGGAAGTTCTGCCTTAAAGGCAGGGAAAGAAGTACTACATTGATACCTCAGTGTGGAAGCTTGTTGTTTTAGCATGCACTGCAATATAGATGTATTAGTTTGATTAACTGGCTTCACTGTGAGGAATCCTTTTTTTTTTTTTTTTTTTTCTTCTTTTTTTTTCTTTTTCCCCAGGCTAGATAAGCCTGGGAAATAGCCTTGGAATATAGGGTGAGTAGAATGGTAGTAGGTAGCACTGGAGACTTGCCTGTATTATTTCAGCTGCCCAGTACTTCATCTGAAAGAAGCCACCAGCTCAAGATCAGCAACTAGACTAAGGTTATTCCAGGGTGATAAGTCTAGAGGCTCCTGGTTTCTGGAAAGTTTTCCCAGATCTTCAAGTGTGCTTATCCAGTGCTGTCCCCTATTTGTGCGCCTCTGACAAAGTAAAGGCAAAAATAAATACTATGAATGTTGGTCTTCCCATCTGCTATGATGGAAAAGCGCGCTTAACACTGAAACACTGGAATCTCTTTCTTCTTCTTCATGTTAGAAGGCCTACAGGGCATATGTTTGTAGCTGTCCATTTATGTATATCCCCACGCAGAAATGGTTGAGGTGGATAACAAGCTGTGGAAAAGTTACTGGGCAGGTTAGAACTTTCCTCAGTTCTCAGAGTGCTCTCACTAGAGTTCCAGCTGTATCATTGACTTTGCTGATACCCACACTCCTGACATGTGCCAGGGATCTTCCTGGCGCCCCATACCAGCACTCTGCTGATGGTTTCCAGAGTTGATGTGTCATTTGGTCACATGTTTCTGCAGTTACGTTCCGCAGAAGGTTATAAAAACCTTCTGCAAGAATATGGTAAAGGTTAGGGCTTATTGTTAGGGCATGGTCATAGGGATTCTTTTTCTTTCCGGACGGAGACTCTTTAGACATAACTGGAGTTCTTGGAGTTTTGTGGTCGGTGTGCATATCACTTTCTCACCCTTCTATCAGAACAATGAGAAAGATCTGATGTATTGAGATACTGCAGTTTAGAGGGACCTGAAATGACACTGGGCCTGCTCTCTTCTGCACATTGCTATGTGCTTTTTGGGTGTAATAGAAAAATCTTCCAGTCTGAAGTGAAGGGCAGTGGGACTGTTGGGTGACTGTGTGTATGAAGTGCCACTCTGGTTATGGGAAATAATTGTTGTTTTTTAATCAATTGATAGCGTTCAAAGAAATTAAAATGTTACAAGATGTGTGAAGATTTTTACGATCTATTTGTAGTACTTGTACTTGTACTAATCAGTAACTTTTTTAAGTTGATACAGTCGGTTAAGTCAGTTGGTATCTTGTTGTTGGTTCACTTAAAGGAAAATCTCCAAAATAGCACTTTGGTTCTGGGAAGGATTTAACAGTTGGGGCATCTGTGCAAATCCCAGCAAAGTTAAAAGATCATGCAGTTTGATTGTACGATATAATCATTTATATGGTTAAGTTTTTATCTAACAAAGAGAAAGTTTCCTCACTTCCTTTGTTTGCTGCAGCTGGACTCCCAGTTAAAACTGATATAACACCTGGTCCGTCACGACTATGTTCTGGAGCAAGACGGTCCTTCTTTTGTAGGATGAAGTGCAATAGACCTTCTGTAAAAGTAGAAGACAAGGATTTTCCTTCAACCTGTTCAAAGAAGAAAGGTAACAATTATACATTTTATCAAATAGAATGACTATCAATCATTTTTCTTCTATAATTGCTGATGTACAACGGTTAAGTTTTTGACACTGAATAGAGTCAATCTTTCCTCTTAAGATATTGCTATATGAACTATATCTAGGTCTGTTACTTTCTCCTCTTCATACTGTTTCTTTTTTTCAAGAGTAGCTTTTATATGTTGTTTTAGCATGTAAAGCCAAATTCTCCACTCTTCTTTCTTGAAATTGTTGTGGGCAGTGTGTACTGTCAGTCTTGCCTGCTCAAGGCAGGAGGAAATGAGTTCTCCTTTCAGATGCTGCCTGTACTACCTGTCATTGTGAGTCTTAATCTTCAGGCCTGTGTACAGTTACCCCCATGCACCTGAAATGGTGTATTTTTCGCTAACCATATTGTTTGTGTTTTCTCATGAGCCTCATAGTAAGTTGAAAAAAAAAGTCATCTTAAAAAGAAAAAAATGCTAATTTCTCCAATCAATTCTTTAGGTTATTTGTATCCTATATTGAAACAATAAGAGTTGATGGAGTTGCTACGTCAGGATTATCAAATGGTCTGAACTACCAGATATTTTAGTATAAACAGTGATTTTGCAGAGGTAAACTGTATGTTGACTTCTCTAACGTGCTGCAGTGTCACAGGAGTACTGAAAAATCATTAGTGAGCAATATCTCAAATTCCCAGGATGAGAGAGGAGGTACATTTTGTGCATTTTAGCAAAACTGGAAGATGAAGCTCTCCAAAAGCAGTATTAATGACATAAATAAGCTTTTCTTTTTCTTCCTTTCTTCTTTCTTCCTTTCTTTCTTTTTCTTTCTTTCTTTTTTATTTTTAAACAGCAGACCGCAAAAGCTTTTGCACTATCCATAGTACAGGATATTTAAAGAGCTGGCCACCAACAAAAATGGGACTAGATGAAGATAATGAACCAGATAATGAAGGCTGCAATTTAAGTTGTCTTGTTGCAATTGGACGGCTGCATCCCCATGTAGTACCACAACCAGTGAATGGTGAAATCAGGGTGAAACCTACAGAATATGTTTCTCGACATGCAATAGATGGAAAATTTGTTTTTGTAGATCAGAGGTAAGAATATTTGTAATAACTTCTGCAATAAGTCACTATCCAGCACTGATTTACTGACAGCATAATATATACTTAAAGCAGTGTAAATATTATTCATAAAAATGTCTGTTCATTTCAACTTTTTGCTAAATCTTGTACACATTTTTTCTGATGTTTTTCCCCAATACCCTATTTTGTTATTTTCCAGCTGTTGTCTGTATACCTTGAAGGATGTGTATTACTTCAAAGGGCTCTTTGAAAAGAAATTTTTAAAGTGAGCCTCATCTGTAGCTTAAGTTTCATATTCTGGGATCTATACTTCCACTGGGCAATATTTAGGCACCTATAAAAGCTGAAAAACATTAATTTATTTCTATGTTGTGAGGTTTTTCTTGTTCATATAGACCTGCATTGTTCCTTTGTGCAGGGAATCTAGTAGAGACACTTCTCAGATTTTCTGTGACCTTAATGTTTTGTCATTATGGAGCGCATAGTCCCTGGAGAGGAACTTGCAGGAGGAGAAAAGATGTAGGCATTAATTAGCATAGAGAAACTTCTGGAGAATAATTAGGCATTAATGTTTTACTTGAGATTTCTTGAACATTTAAAGACTTTCATAACTGAACCAATTTCTTATGCTTGCAGTTAAATTAAGAATAATTGGCGTATCTCTGGCTTTCCCTAATAACATACTATGTATTTGATGAGGAAGATGGCATACATGAGCCCTCAGTATAAAACTATGCTTTCACAAGTGAACTCTGTACTAATTTAGCAGCGGTGGAAGAGGGATTCTATATGCAGAATGCTGTAAAGTGCATCTGTGAACTGGAAACACATGAGCTACTTTTCATCAGTTGTTACGTGGTTATTACCTGTGTTCATGTTTCTGTTGAGCAGGGAAGGTAACATTAGTTGGTTTAATTTGTCCATTTGTGCAAAGGGGTACATTGTGTTGCTACTGAATGAGAGAGTGTGTAGCAGCTATTCCATAGTAACTGTCCACAAAGTAACTGGAATTTCCTTGGTCTGTGCTCCTAAGTGTGGTGTTCAGTACACTGGAAGAAATGATCTTGAAAGTAGTCTGTGACCTGGAAGAAATGATATTGAAAGTTGTCTATGACCTGGCTCAGATCCAGTAAAAGTGTTAAGCATATATCTAATAACTTTTATTAAAACATGGCAAGAGTGCTCTTCAAGGTATCTTCTGATAAATTGCCTCAGCAGGGAAAATACAAAAATACTTAATTACTCACTGAATTGTGTGCATGTGTTGACTACAAGTCTAGACTATAAACAAGGGATTGTAATGGGATTGTGAACAACAAGGACCCAAGAGGCCATGTAGACCATTTTCAGGTTTACAGTCAAGAGCTATGCTACTCTTTGAGACACTTAGGTTTTTCCAGGCAAGTTACTTTAGGAAGCCACTAACCTCTACCTTTGAAAGGCATTCCTAGTAACAGATACGCTGAATCTGAATCTTCTCTGCTGCAGTTAAAAGCCATTATGACTTAGTGAACAGATGGAGTCTCTTCTTTGTGCTATGCATCTTTCAAATAGGAAGCATGATTGTAATGAAATGAATCTGTTTGGAGGCTGGGAATGAGGAGAGAGGGTTATGCTAAATCTTTCATCAGATGGTGGTTTCTGGCCATTCTCGTAGCTGTCATCTGGAGTGCCTGCTTCATCCATATCCTTCTTGAACTTTGAAGATTCCAGGGCTGAGTAGCAGATTTGTTATGTGCATCTCATAGGATGTGCTTCAAAAGATATATACTAGTGCGGTGTTCTGTTGCCAATGACTGAACAAAACTGCCTTATGGTATATTATATTCAATCTCCTTCTGTAGAAGTATTTCTTAACTAACTGTTCCTCCATTCTTTCCAGCAGTGTAGCACTTAACACTTGTTCTTGAATTTCATCTTTTTTTTTAATTTTTTTCTTTACCTTGCTTCTCCACTTGAGAAGATCACTTTGAATTCTGAAGCTATGCATAATATCATCTACATATTTAATAAACTTCATTTTACTTTCAAATTCATCATTCAGAGTCATTAAAAGTACTGAATGAAGTAAGAAATTGTGTGGTTCTTTTTAAAACTCTGTTCAGTGTAGCCTGCCATTTTGACAGTGAACGGTTAAGAAACTGTCTTACAATATATTATATACTAAGCAAGGAAGGAAACCAAGCTGCTACAGATACTACACGTACTAACTAGCTGGGCCACCAGAGTCAGAGGACAATGTCAGACCTTGAATTCTTTAGGTCTTTTGACATCTGTCATAGTTTGTTACACCATCCACATTCGACAAGACTTGTTTATCCTTCTGTGAAAGTAAATTAAAAAGGTTCAGCAAGCTGCTTATTGATGTCCGTATTGGTTGTTAATCATCTATGCCAGGCCTTCAGCTCCTGCCCCAGTGCTGTTAAGAGGCTTTGCTATTTCAGTTCTTGGAAAAATACTGAAATAAAGTTTAGTTTGTTCCTCATTCTTCCTTTTTAATGATAAACTCTACATTTTGCTGCTCTTTGTTTTTCCACAAACTCTCAGATGTAACTCACCAAAACAGCTGTCGGTAGTTTAAGTGTCCTAGTAAATTTCACCAGACAAAAGCTAATTTGAAAATTTCTCTCATGTGAATACTTTGTAATGTTTTCTTCTCTGAGGCTGAAGCCTGAGTATTTTGTCAGTGAGGACTAATGGTGTAAGCCACCTGATTGATATTAAAGACTTTTAAGAGGAAATATACAAAAATACCTTGCATTAAAAACCTCCTTTTTTTGTGTCAGTTGTATCTCATTTTTTGTCCCTCTATGTTCTTACTGTTATTCTTACTCACAGTTTTTAGTATGAAAGTGTTTCTACATTTTATAGTATTTTCTTTGGCTTTTTTGAGGTTGAAGAAGAGGTGATGATCTAGCTGAGTTGATTTCTTATTACCTTTCATATTTCATTTGCATTGGAATAGTTTGGAATTGGGACTTTTATACTGATTTCTTCAAGAAACCATCATGTCTCTTTTAAGAGACAAACAAAATCAAAGTTTACTGCAGGTCATTGGTTTTGTTTGCTGTCTATTCTTGTGCTGAGCTAGAGGTTCTCAAACTCTTATGCCGGAGTCATTCAGCCATGTTACTTTCTATCCTGATGTTCTCAAGCAGTTTCCCTGGGGCTTCTACAGATTTGATTTTTGACATAAGCCCTCTGGTTTTGTGTCTCTCCTAAATGAAATCGTGCATTTCAAGGCCTTCCTGGATGTTAATACTGCTTTGTTGCTTTCTCAACTGATTCCTCGTTTACCTGCAATTACTGATTTTGCCAGGTGATGCCTGTGCTGTGTGCAGCACATGAACTGTCACTCCCTGGATACCCTCAACAAGTCTGTCTTAACCCATAGTCTGGGGGCTGGAGGCAAGCAGACACATCCATAATGTGCAAGGTGACACCAGTTTTGGTGCCCCCCTTGCCTATTTGTTATTTTTCATGTTCGTATTCTGGTTAGATGAGTTACCATAGTAAATTTGATACGTCTTCTAAATCATAAACAACAGAAGAAGCAAGTCTTGTTTTCCTGTTTTAATATACAGATCTCCAAGATGTTTAGCCCACTCTAACTTCTTCCTTGTCAAGAATGGCCCTTTTGCCTTGTGTAGGGCTGCTGTCTAGCCTGTTGTCACTTATCTGCAGTGTTACTTCGCTTTTTCTCTTGAACTTAGCTTAAGGCCTGGATTACCAAGTTGATGTACAAAGATCTTTTTTTTCTTAGCTTCTTGAGATGTACCCCATCCTTTCCAACATCTCCTTGAACGCTGAGAATCAGAGCAAGAACCCATGTGTCTTTTCCATGTTGCAGTTCTCAAATGTGTTTAATTCTAAAGTTTTCTGATGAGGAGGACAATGATTTGGCTTTGTGGCCGTTCTGATGAAACGAGAAGTTGTTCTATCTGTTTTGTGTTCCTGTCTGATTTAAAATAAAGATATACAGTAGATCTCTTAGCGCTTCTTCAGGAAAATTCTGTTAACCTTTCTTTTTAATGGGTTTGGGTGGAGTTTTTTTTTGTTTGCTTGTTTGTTTGGATTCTACTCTTATGTCTTGCAACTAGGAGAAAATGCTCCTGAAAAGTTAGTTATGCTAAATTTATGCTGCTATTCAACAGCACCATGGGTACACAAAGGAAAACTGCAGCTCTTCAGACCCAAGATGATTGTTTATTTTTAATGGAATCATATGCAGGGGGTTTCATATTACCTTGTGGCTGCTACAAAGTAGCTTTAATCAAGTTTAAATTCTCAGAATTACGATACATCTCCAAAGTTATTTAGAAACTCTTACATCCAGGGTTGACAGGTCAAATACACCATCTGAAGACTGTTGATGTAATTACCTGAGAATTAAAAAGAAAACAGTATTCTTAATGAGTTTTTTCCTTGTAAGCTAAAATAACTTTCAGCATTACTTGCAGCTTTGCAGCTTGTCTAACTTCAGTATGAGTTTTAGTAACCTGTCATTAATATTTCAACTTGAAAAACATTTTTTTTCACCTCCCCAAGGGCAACAGCCATTCTGGCATACTTACCCCAGGAACTTCTAGGTACTTCGTGTTACGAGTATTTTCATCAAGATGATATAGGACATCTTGCAGAATGCCATAGACAAGGTACAATTATTAATAATTCAATAAAGAAATTTTGTAAAAATATTGGGGAAAATAGTGTATTAAGATAATCATGGAAACTTGAAAGGTTTTGGCTGTCTCTCTGTTTGGAGTCACTTCTGTTCAGAGCATTGTTCATCATGAGCCAAATGATATGATTGTGTTAGACTTCCATGGATTTTTAATGAATATTTGTTCTTCAGTTATGGAGGGAAAAAAAAAGCTGCAGAAATATCTTTTTTTCTCCAGAGGTGAGGGGAAGAGTAGGCTGAATTGAGTTTTCCCTGACAGGGATTCTGCTTGTGTAGTCACTGTGCCTGTTTGAAACAAAGTTACTCACTTTCTATTCCTCTATAGTTTTGCAGACAAGAGAAAAGATCACAACCAACTGCTACAAGTTTAAAATAAAAGATGGGTCTTTTATTACGTTGAGGAGTCGCTGGTTCAGTTTCATGAACCCTTGGACCAAAGAAGTAGAATACATTGTCTCGACAAATACAGTTGTTTCGTAAGTATCTTTTCCTTAACAAACGCATGATGTGAACGCTGATTGTTTTGCCCTGCCTTAAGATAAGACTTGAGGTAACTATGTGCATGTCTTCCCTGTGGCAGTATGTATTCTACAAATAGGAGTCAGAATGCATACTGTGGGGAGGGGAATTAGTTGACCTATGAATTGTAATATAGGCTGGATAGTGCTTATTAAGGTCTTCAAACATACAAATATTTTCTATCCTTGGGAAAACCAGGGGTTACTGTCCTTGTAGAGGTTAAGGCAGATGCATTATTTTTCCTTGTGGTTTCTGTACAGGTGCGGTGACTTCACAGAAGAATAACTGCGGTAGAGGAATTAATCTCATGAGAGAAGCAATTTGGGTTCTGCATTGCACGTTTTGAGTTGTAACCCGGGGTTTTATTTCTGTTGTTTATCTAGCCTTAATGTCAGTCACGGTGTTTTTTTCACAGAGGCGGTAGTGACTCATAAACTACTTAAACCCTGAAGCATTCTTCTCTGACACCCTGGCAGAGAGACTATTTTGTAGGGTTTTTAATCACTGATTCTTTTAATTCTTGAAATCCACAGCACCAATGTACTTGACAGTGGGGATGCAGCCTTTCCACAGCTTGCAGCTTCTCCACACAGCATGGACAGTGTTCTCCAGTCTGGAGAAGGTAACTACTGTACTATGAGGAAATTATTAGCAGTCTTGCCTTGTTATCAGCTCATCCTGAATGCACAAATTTGCTGCTTTAGTCCATTGTGAAAATCTAAGGAAAAAAATACGTTTTAGGACACACAAATGCTAATGCAGTCCTTGCCCTAGTGCCTAAATCAGCTTTGAATGCAAAATGTTCGAAGAGTGAATGAATGAGACAGAGGAAATAATTACCAACAAGGTTGGAGGAGTGAGTTAGAGGAGAAATGTTTGCCTTCATGGAGGAGGCTATCTGCTATATATGCTTAACAAACATTGTCCCAGAACAATTTCAACTTCTGTGGTCAGTGCAGACGTTCGCTCAGGGTGGATAGATCATAAACATAGTTTGGCTGTTCTCCGTATCACTCCCCTTGATTTGACTTGCTTTTTGTCAAGACGTGAAAACTGAAATCCAGTAGTTATCACAGGTTTGTTATGGCTTCTGCAGATCACCGGAACACCTTTTGTAACTGGTGGAGTGTAGCATAATATGGAGCAGAGCTTGATTTGATAATGGAAGTATTACTGGAGCAGAGTAGAAATGAGGAGTAGGCAGACGCAGTGATAGACTATGGATGAAGAATTGAGGAAAAGGGATGTTAACAGCACTGAGATTCTTCCCAAAAAGTCAGAAGCCATTGCCCTTAGAGATCATGTTTACTTTACTAGATATTAGTTTTGTCAACTACGCCTTTACAGCAGTAAAGCAGGGATATTGTGCATGTCTGGAATTATCTCGTAAATTGTATACAGTATGCTTAGCAGATCACTGCAAAAGCTAGGCTTTTCATCTGTCTTTGCTCTGAAAAATGAGGTTGAGTAAGTCAAACTATGAAGGGAGAGGATGGCAAAACACAGATAGTTGGCAGTGTGGTAGAAAGAGAAACTGAGATATAGGTATGGTGATTACTAATTGAATGTGGAATTACAAAAATGAAGTAGTGTCTGGGGCTTTTGCAAATGAAGAAATATTGAACAAGCTGTTCTATAAGTGGAATAAGCTTATTCATGCTACAGCATAGCCTTTGAAAAGAAATCAGTCGTGTAATATTGTCATACTGATGGTTCTTGTTCCCAGAAAAGTAATTGAGCAAAGTTTAATTTCAAGTGGTTTTAGCTCAGCTAAGGATTTGATGCCTTCTAGGAGGTGCTGAGCCACCTCCCCTCCTGATGGATTTGAGCCATAAAGATTGCAAGCATTTTGGTTGTTAAATATGAATTTTTGAAACAAGACAAATGTCTACTATGCATAATCAATGCTACGTGGCTTCCTTAACCTTTCAGTAGGTGATCCCTTTTTCATTGTGCCTTGGAGTATATTGAGCTCCTTCCAGACAACCTAAAGCACTGTGCAAGTGATAAATCACATTAAAGTAACAGTGAATTTCTAAATGTTCAAGAGCTCACTTTTTCTTCCCTTCTGAGATATTTGCAGTAACCTGTAGTGGCTTGATTTATGTTCATCAGGTAGCTTGAGTTTATTCCATATTGTGTCTGTGCTGGTAAGTTCTTTGCAAAGAACAAGTGTGTCTGGAGATAAGCCTAATCATCCACAGATTAAAGCGGATCTAGTAAGCTATTCTCTACTGAGTTTAGGCAAGAGATACTACCAGGTGCTTGAAACAGCCAGATTCTGGAAAGAGTCAGAATATGTATACTGAGTCAGAGTTATGTACACCTAGTGGCGTAGATGGATGTCTTAAGAGTATAGCATAGCCTGGCCTAGTGCAAGATGGAGCATTCCATACATTTAAAGGTACTCACTGGTCTGTGGAATTGTAAATATATACAATTCATTTAGTACTGACAAGCTGACGGACACTTTCATTCTTAAATGCAAGTGCTTTTAAGGAAAAGGGCTGCAAGCTTTTACCTGACCTTAAGATACCTACTTGTTTCAGGTGGCCCAAAAAGGACCCATCCTACTGTCCCTGGAATTCCAGGTGGAACAAGAGCTGGGGCAGGTAAAATAGGGAGGATGATTGCTGAAGAAATCATGGAGATTCACAGGTGAGAGAAAATGGTATGAAGTTAAAGAAAAATCATTGGCTTTTTTAGTAAAATTAAGGAAGTATTTCTTCAAGCTGAATGTGGAATTATACAGTTGTATTATATAAGTAGACAGCTACAGATACCTATACTGAATGTCTGAGGCACTCAAAGCCCACAGTTAAAGAACGAAGAAGTTACAGCTTCCAGTTTTCTACTCTAAAAGGACTAATACTGAAACTTTTTTTAATGGTGGTAATTATCTGTTTACCAGAAACAAAGGGTAAAAAGAGCAGTTAACTAAAACTAAATTCCTTTCCATGTTTTCTTTCCCAATAACTTAAGGGTGTAAGTGGAACAACTTCTGAATGTCAAAACTATTGACAATGTGCCAAATGTTTGCTTCCCTGTGATCCATTTCACTTTGATGCTTTTAGAGTTTTCAGAATGTAAGTCCGGCTTGAGGAGTATTCACACAGTTTATTGACCAAGGATAAAATGATTAAGCTATCTCTGCCTTCCCAGAGGCAGTCTGTATGAAAACAGCTCTAGTTTAAACATAGACTCGTGGTACCCTGCAGTAAGGACCTGTAGTAATACCTAGGTGGTTCTTAGAACAGCTGTGTCTCATCTTTCCGTGTGAGCAGTTACTTTCTGGAGGTGTCCCCATTAATTTCTACTGGCTAAGGACCTCCGTTCTTCATGAGTTTCCTCTTGGGAATTGTTCCCATGCCAATAAAAGCAGTTCCATCTAGCAAATGTTGAGTAGTATTAACAGTTCTGAGTTGCAGTTCAGGAAAAACTTGAGATCAATCTCTCGTAGTTTTGTTCCTGCTGCAGGCCAAAAACTTAGGTATTTAGGCAAAAAACAGTAAACTGATCACAATAGGACTGACATTTTTCCTGTCTGTAAACATAGTTCTAAAGCAACAGGCAAGTTGAGCCAAGACTTTAAAACTTCCCATCACTTCTCGTAGATGTATAACTCTTAATTAGTTAACGTGAATGCAGTGGTATAGTTCACCTCCCATACTTTCCTTTCATTTGAAGACTCTGGGTTAGTTCCAGTCCTCCTTCAGCAACTGTTACTATTTTCCAAGGCTGCCTTCTGTTCAACTTTTTCAGGGGAACTCTGCCAAGGATAAGATTCCCATTTCCATTACTGTTCTCTGTAATTAATGCCCCTACTCCATTTAGTCTGGATATTTGTTGATTCTACAATTAATACAATATTTATTGTTAAAAGATTGGTATTTGATCAAGTTGAGGAAAATGGAAGTTAAAAATGCTACTTCAAGTGTTTTTTTAATATAAGTTAATTATATCACGTGTCTAATGTATTTTTTATAGCAGTAGCTCACTGAAGGAGTCTAGGTTAATATGGCTGAAGCAGGCCAAATTCTTACCTGGTATAAATTGAAGCAATACCCACAACCTGAGATTAACTTTTTGGTTAAAAAAATACCCTGCAGGATCTGTTCTTGGCAGATGCTCTGTGAAGGTTGCACAGCAGCAACTAAAGGTAGGAGGAGGTATAGCTTGCAGACTGAGCGAGCTGGACAATGTACACAGAACCTGTTGTTGATCTGGCTGCAGTTTAAAATGTTGCTGCTGCTGACTTGCACAAGAGTGAAAAAGCAATGAAACGACAATAATGAATTTGATGCTTTTAAACACCTTAGTATCAGCTGACGTAAGGTCAGCATTTGAAACTCCAAGTCTCTGGCACTTGAGTCCAAGCGGTCACTAGCAAAATCATTCCCTATTTTGTCCATATGACAGGATAAGAGGATCATCGCCTTCTAGCTGTGGTTCAAGTCCGCTGAATATTACCAGCACACCACCACCCGATACATCATCCCCAGGAGGCAAAAAGGTAAGAAAAAGCTTTACACACAAGACTTCCAACAGCAGTGGTAAGCAGTGTGAGATAAAGCTTATAAAATTATACATAGTGTTAACTCTACATGGCTAAAGGAGCTGTGGCAGCAAATCACAGCACTCTGATGGGCCAAATCCCTTTATAGCAGACCATACAGTGCAGAAATCAGTAATTCTTGAGCACTGACAGCTTTTGAAATCTGCCTGCTTCCTAGATTTTTCCCAATTTTATTTTTTAACTGAGCTGCAAGCAGGTCACTCGCTTCATGTCTCTTGATCCTCCAAAAAGTCTTTCACACCACATACTGGTGAACATTGGGATTGCTATGTTTGAGCACTCACCATACTCGCATTAAGTCTAAACACAATGGCTTTACTGTACTGATGAAACATAAAATGTGACAACTAGATGCTTCACTGTGCACTGGAATTTTACTTTTAAAATCAATACTATGCACCATGCCTTGTCCTAAGATTGCTTGAGTAGCATTCGTATACCATTATCAATGTTTAAAAGCAGCTGGTATATAAAAGTTGATGTTTTAAAATAAATGTTCAAGTGGCTAAATGATCTAGCAAATTGCTGCTGTCATATTCAAGGCAAGAAGAGCATTTACCCATATTCTTATTCTGTGCATTCAAACCCTGCTGCAGACGTTTTTCCTCAGAAACTAACCATGTTAGCTTCTAACATAAGAATTTTTTCTTTGGAACATATCGTTTATGCTAAATATTTTCTTCTGTTGGTGGCTTACTTTGTACTTGAAGTAAAACTTGAACTTGTAAGTTCTCATAATAAGAGTAATTCTAGAATAATCATTCATGTTCCATCTGCTTTACAATAATTCAATATCTGAGCTTACTAAGGGCTCCTGTTAACATAGCAGAATTAAGGAAAATGCACATGGTGAGTTAGGTGTGTCTAATATGGTACCCCCTCAATATTTATCTTCATTTAAAAAGCAAACTTAAAAAGCCTTCTACATAGGGACCATGTAAGTTATGGCTCAAGTTCCAACTGATGCTGCCTTCAAAGGGAGCTCACAAGTCCTTACCCTTAATTTGAGTGATTGTCATTCACATTCAGCTATTTCCTTGCTGCTTAAGAATCTCAGAGATTCTGGAATTTCTACTCATTGTCCCTGCCCTGTTCTTTATGCAATCATGCGCTTTGGTGTACACCCTGCCACTGTGCTGCTCTGTACCACAGATGGTTAGACATAGCATCCAGGAGCAGTGCTCAGCTCATGTAGTCTCTCTCAGTTTTAGGAGCATGATCCCCTCCTATGTGAAGGAGCTCAGTTGACAGTCCTTTACGTGTACCATAGCTGTAAATTCAGATGTTCTTCTAGTTAGCTCTAAGTAACATCACTTGCAAATAGAATAGTTAAGAAATTTCTGTGACATCTTTATAAGCGCTTTCTGGTAGTTTTTTCAGAAGTTACTTTTAGAAGTTTAGCATGTAGTGCTGACTTTTTATCACTACTGCAAAGGAAGGAATCTGCTTGATGGGCATAATAGAGAGGAAGTAGATCTTAATTTACAGCTAGTCGCATTAACTAGACTTTAGATGCTGTTTTTTCAGGAAGTCCATCCCACTGTATTAAAAGGTATCCTGGTATGAAACAGTATCTTAAATCTTAAACTGTAATAATAATATGCTGCTTTACAGCTTCTGTCTTCTCTTTTAAGGTCTTGAATGGTGGCACTCCAGACATTCCTTCAGCTGGGTTACTCTCTGGGCAAATCCAGGATAACTCTGGTTACCCCTATTCTGACAGCTCCTCTATTCTTGGTAAGCAAGGCCATACAATAATTTAACTCAATATCAACTGAACACAGTATAGATGACTGTAACAAGATTATTGCTTTTACCATCTGTAGCACTTAGCTGAACAATAAAGCTCTTAACTTACCACTGTTTGCCTGAAAAGTGGCTACAAGAGTAGCCTGACAATCTGTCTAGGTTGCTTTATTGCAAAATATTGTCATTTTTAAAAATAGTGGTTGTAACCCTGTTCTCTCTTGCTGAATAGGTGTGCATTAGGTGAACCCCTCACTTGTGAATGCTTTTAAATAGCTAGAGACAGTAAGAAAGGCTAAGTTGACTCCTAGACATTAATCTAGATTATTCTTGTAGTAGAGCACATCATAAGATGTTCCGTATCAGGTATACTGGTCACTTCTGAGAGGTGACCTAACCTTTGTACTCTTAACTCCCAGGTGTCAACAATATGCCTGAAACTGTGGCATCCTAGCTATCAGACATACTAACACACATAGAATAGTCAGCCTGTTCAGCTGTTCTGCTCTTAAGCCATGTGGCAAGTGACCATTGCAAATAAAGTCATCAAATAAATCTGGACTTGTAACAACTTACTGTATTTATGCTTACAGGGGAAAACTCTCATATAGGCATTGATATGATTGACAACGATCAAGGATCAAGCAGCCCTAGCAATGATGAAGCAGCAATGGCTGTAATAATGAGCCTTCTTGAAGCAGATGCAGGTCTCGGTGGCCCTGTTGATTTCAGTGATTTGCCATGGCCCTTGTAAATGATGCACCTTGCTTCAACATCCAAATATCAAAAGTGCATTTATTGGTGGAGTTCTGCAGTCTGTGAAACTTGTTGGATGGAGAAGCTTTTATGTATGAATTTCATAAAAGCCATATCAGAATGCAACTCATCCTACCATGTGTAACTTCAGACAACGTGGAATAACCCGCTACAGTGTTTGTGTGGATTTGGTTAGCTGTGTATAGCTTGCATTACTTGTATATTTTGGATTCTGTTGTTTGAATTTTTTTAAAATCACTGTGCAACTCACTGGCATCAGTGGTAGCTTTTATATGCAAATGACCATTTCAGATGTATGGTGTGTTTTTACACTGCAAAACAGTCCCCATGTGGATATTTCTTATACTAATTGTACCATAAAGCTGTTTATTCTTTCTTGTAAGAATCCTTTACTATAAATATTGTTAAAGTGTAATGTATTAGACAGTTAAATATTTTTAAATAAATGTTTCCCTTGTTCTAAAATGGAGCATTTACTTTGATAAATAAATTTGATAAAGCCCTGCTGAAGGTGCATGCTAGAAGTAGTTGCATATTTATCATTTCTTTCTTCGTGGGGAAAATGCCTCAATACATACATTGTAAAGACAAAATACTGCAAGTGTGTATCTAGAGAAGCTACTATTTAGCTTAAACTACAAAAAAACCCAACTTGCAACAGAAAAGGCTAGTTAGGTAGTCTGGTAGTGCCACAGATTTCTCTTTAATATTAAAGTAATACTTGTTTTTCACCCAAAATAATAAGTAACAATCTAAGTATTCTCCCACCACCATAAAGAAAGAAAACCAGTGACTTTCAAAATTCATTTATATATACTTGATCTTATTCACAGATAATTCAAATCAATTAAAATAATGGAAATTTTATTTGAATGAAAAACTTGTTTACAATCATTAATAAATGAAGAATGAACCTTTTGCATTTTCCTATTTTGTGACACGAAAAATTTAGTAAATAAATATTTGTGAACAGATTAAGGTAAGGCAAAATTTAAGATAAAGCCCCTATCAGGTGTTCACAACTTTTGAACATGGCTCACGCTGCAAACAAGTGAAAAAATTCACCAAAGAACTTGAGTTTAGTAAGATGTTGTATGGGTAATTGAATCATGTCCTCAATCCAAAAACCCAGTAGTAGTATTTTTGTGCTCAACCATATACAATAACTTTAAAAGGGTCAATCTAGTCATCGCAAAACTATTTACAGTTAACACTTTTGATAGAAGCACTTTGTTAGTATTGTGCAATACATTTACAAAAAATGGCTTGAAATTCCATTTATCAACCATTTATAAAGTGCTACTATCAGTTTCAATTCTGCATTCTAGCCCATGTGCAGCAATATTGAATGTACACTAGCCACCAACACATCCCATTGTTTTTGATGGGCTTAGAGTGAGGACAGTCCAGCATACAAATAACCAATGTCACAAACCTACTGGTAAACAAATACATGTATGTAACTGTAACCGCAGGATGTTTTTATCTGTACTCTTTAGAAAACAATCAGATGCTCCCTTTGGTCTTTAAAAAGGTCTACACTGCAGTATCCTGAACACTGTTACACAATGGAGAAAAACTGGAATTGCAGTGTAGCATGAGTTGAGTACAGAGTCACTTTAAAGTAGCATGCTTTTGTTTTAATACGAGTCTACATCAGACCGCTGGGTTCTGTCCCTCAGTATCCATCTCACTGTTATTAGGCGGAGGATGAATAGGCAGAATATCCAACTCATCTACTTGGGGTGTAGGATGCATTACCACAAGCTGGTCCTGGGGTATATCTGCTGCTGCTGCTGCTAAATTTGTAATAGATTTGCTTTTCACACACTGAAAGTCAACATGCCGACTCTTTCCTTCCTCCTTCTCCCATGACATCCGAATAAATGGTCTTTGGACGTAGTTGTAAATCACCTCAGGCCTTCCACCTGGTCGCTTTTTCACTTTCTCTTTGTATGTAGGGTAACCTAAAACATCAGATAATAGCGAAAGTTAACATTTCTGATTAACGTGCTGATTAATTCAGGCTTTTCTTTTACAAAAAGACAACATATGAAGGCATAGTGAAGATGATTAGTAGTTGTCACCACCAGCATCCTGAATGGGACCAGATGCCACTGTGTTCCATTTAATGTTAGCTAAGGAAGGAAAACGCAAATCAAAACTTTTTAATTACCAACTGAATTGTAAAGAAAGAGGTTAAAATGCTACCAATAATGAATATGTTTTTAGCATACATTTTAGTGAGAAGACTCTTACAAACTTTACAGACAAAGCTAGTTGCTCCTTTCTTAAACCAAAGCATCAAGCTATTTCTGTAGCACTGTGATCTGGAAGGCAGGATGCGAGACCTCAGAAGTAGAAAGCAGTGTTGCCCTGATCTGCGATTTAAGTTTCCAAGCAGGATCCTACTGCTCATCTCCACCATCTCACCTTCCCCCCAGCCTAACTTAATCTACAAACAGTCCAGGCAGGCAGATAAATTCTGTAGTTCAGCCATGAGCCTGTTACCAGGTCTTCTAGCAGGACCAGTTGCTTATTGGGTACCCTTCCCCCACTCGCCATTGTATTCATCTAGCCTATGACACACAGTATCAAGTCTGATTTCTTCAACTGTGAAGACGATCATAAAGTGAAAGCGCGGTGAAGCTCTTCCCTAAAGAGCCAGTTTGTAAAAGCAAACTTACCTTCAATGCCCAGTCGGATTTTCTTGAGCCCCCTTTCCTTCAGGACTGATTTGGCCACATCTCGATTTTCAATGTATTTGAAGAACCTATACAACTTTGTGCTGTAAATAACTAAAAGTACATTCTAATGAGAAAAATTGTATTCAAAAATTACACTTTTACAAAGATTTCATAATATTTTTGAACAGTTTGGACTGTAATAGGACAATTCACAGAGCAAACAACATGAACTACTCTGAAACTCGGTTCTACCAAAAAAAGACATCTCAGTTCCCCTCACCACCACCCTTACAACGGGATTCCTGCAGACATTCCAAAACCTCTCCATTCTGCCTGCCACGATGTAAGAGATCTGAGTTCCTGGACAAATCAGTTGCAGAAAACTTAGACCCATAAAGCAGAGCAAGAGGGAGTCCTACAAAAATCTGCTTATATAGCTCCTGAAAGGGATTGCGGTCACTAATCTTGTAAGAAAAGTATTAAACTTAAGACAAGCATGTCCTTTGTACTGGAGTACAAAGAGCGTCTCAAGTCCCACCTCCCCCCTCCAAATCCTGAAATTCGGGTTTGCACACTGGAAACATATTTCCAGCTACAGGGATAATACACATGCAGGGCAGTGCACTCCATTAACAGGTACTTTAACTTCTTTACAGATCAAGTTATTACACTTACAAAATATTAGCAGACACTCACTTTCTATTTCAAAGCACTAGTTGTTCTCCCTCAGTTAACAGGACCCCATCCAACTTCTCTTGTCAAGCTCTTTCTGAAAGTATTTCCTTCCTCTCCCCCTCCTCCACAGACTAACAATACTTTAAAAATAAAAGATTAGTTCCTCTTTTTAACCTAGATTTGAATGCAACATATGCTTAAATGAACCAAAATATTAAGCAGAACTACCAAAGTTTTTGTTAAATATTAGGGATGTTGTAACGACTTTGCTAACAGTGCTCATGAATAAGTTAAAGCAGCATGTTTACTACTACCTTTGCCATAGTGTGGCTCACTGAAAACCATGAAAACAAACTTACTTTGTGAATATTCCTCTCCCATTTGTGGGGGATACTCTTCATCCCAGTCAACCACATCATCATCTGTCAACACAACAATATGGCATTCTCTTTCACCACTCTGAGCACTGGCTACCATTAACGGGAGAATCATTTCTTCTAGGTAGAATTCAAACTGTTTGCGAGCACCATCATTTGACAATTCATGCATGAGAGCACCTGAAAAAGTATAGATGCATAGGCATATTTGAAAATTCAGTAAAGAAATGAAAGCAAAAGAAACACTAGTTCTGTTTATTTTGTATTATTTACTGCAGATAGTTGTAAATACATTTTTAGTTTATTAGTTTGCACAAGATTGGAACTTTTTCAAATGTTTACCAGAACCACATCAGCAGCTCAAACTGACAGGACTGTCCTGCAGATAGATACTAATGTTCTGTTGGGTAGACAGTGCAGTGACTTCAGCAACACTGAGATCTCCTGAATGTTTTACTACTGCTAAACGTGTGATAATTGTGTGCAAGACTCCTCTGAAGCTTTCTAAAAGAAAGCAGCAGCCTAAAAACAAGGCCTCAAAACCTCCACAGTGTCAGCTGCTAAATCCTTCCGCTAAGGACAAAGTGCACAGAGTGAGCTGCCTGCTGAGTCACGCTCTGTGAGGCAACAGCCGTCACAGCCCCGCTGGGAGAGGCGGACACTGGCTCCTGCACTGAGCTCACAGCTGGAACTGACCTGGATTGACTTGCTAGGCAGGCACTGCACTGAACGACACAGAAGTCATGAGACAACAGGATCTAAGATGTAGGCCAGGTCATTTTAAAGCTTTGGCAAAAATTCTGGCTGCATTCAGGGAAGGAAAGAGTTGGAGAGATGCTACACACTTGGAAGTGATGCACCAGCACACCTGTACTTCTCTTGCTAGCAAAATATCTTATTTTTCTTACACGAGTAGTGAATAAATTATCCTCCTGCTCCTCTGCAAAAATACCACTTAATATTAGTGGTATCTGTATTGTAAATACATCAGGAGATTTCAAGTATTCCTCAGAACTAAGTACAGCAGAAAAATGCATCTTCTCATTGTTTCATTATCTCAAATACTACCCATCATTCACATACTTACAAGAATTCTATACTTACTGAGATCTCTGCATTTAATAGTACTATATTCAAAGGAGATACAGAGATAGTCACATGCTTCTCTCAGTTCAGGAATAGATATCCCATCAGGACAGCGTATCACTCCAGTCTTGTAGTAATCCTACAGTAATACCATAAACAAGAAGCACAATGCACTCTAAAATATTCACTGACATACATTTAATTGTTTATAACGCTCTCATCATAATCAATCCCCTAAAACTTAAAATAAGGAAGAGCAACAGGTGTGTTAAATTTTGCTAATACTATTGTCCTCAAATTGATCAAGTTTCTGAAGTAGCTGCTTTCAGAGCAGTAAGCTCTAGCTAAAACTGCTATTTAAGTGACAACTATTAATATTGATCATTTTGGGGTATGTATACTGTCTTTTGTCTATACATCACCCAGCTTTTGGTATTCTGGTTCCGTCAAAATAGTACAGCAGCTCTACTCCTTTGTAGAAATATGAAATGCGTAAGGGGTCGTGTTCTTCTCAGACTGAAATTCGCTTTTCTCCTGTACCTCCTGTAACTTAATTTCAAGTACTGTACTTGAACTACCTAATTTCATTACAAGAGAAGGCAAATACATCTGAACTAGGTGATTGTGCAGGTGTATAAGAGAAGGTGGACAGATTTCTAGCAAGCAATATATTGTGGTTTATTTCGTGTGTTCTATGGCTAACATATGTGCATCTTTAAAAATAGGACTGTTTTCATACTAAGTTCCCCCCTCCCTAAAGAACAGTACAGAAAAACAGTATTTATTCCTTTCACAGAGTCCAGATATGTAAGACTAAATCAAGAAGTTACATATTTTTTAATACTTATAGTATTTAGTTTGATAGTGCTTCCCCCTGCCTTTTTTTCCTCCATAAAAACTCACCAGAATAGCACGAAACACAGTGGACCCAATTCCTTCAGCAACTTCATACTCTCCTTTTTCATTAGGACGTGTAAAGTTATGTTCTCTGCCTGATCCAAACATCCTATTCAAGAAAACAGGTAATTTAGTTAGAATTCCTTATTATGATTTTACTTCTCAGCTTTACAATATGTCAGAAATTGCTCTGAAATGGCAGAGGAAAGGAAAGCCTATCTCATCTTGTATGTACACACAGTGTTCAGTTTATGTTTAGCAACACCACTAGGAAATAGAAAGTAGGGTAATGTAACCAAGGAAAGACTAGCTTTATTCTTCAACCTTCACCTACCTATATTATTTGATCAAAACAAGAGTTAGACCAGGCCATTTCCTGCCTGTACCGAAGTTGGGCAGGAGCTCAGAAGATATCTTTGGCACTCATATGGTGAACGCAGCACAAAAACAACTTCTGCTCTGAAATTCTGATTATTTAAAAAACACTTGAGATAATTTGAGAAACAAAGCTTAAGTGTTCAGATAGACACAACTCATCTACATTTAATTTATTTTTAAAAAATTAGTTAATTTCAAAGTTAAAATATCATTGTGATAGAAGATGCCCATAAATAAGCATAGCATGTACAGCCTATTTCTTCCTGTTAGGATGCACAGAAATTTAGACTAAGGAGACAACCACAATTTTAACTTAAACTTTTCTTCATACCTCCAACTGTATCTACAATATGTAATTGAACTGTCAGAAAAAAATCCAACCTTTTAAAATGTATGTCTCAGCTACACCCTATGCTTACAAAAATACTGCCATCTACTTTCTGTTTTACTTAGTAAACCTACCCAAAGGCAAAACTTTGCTTTCATACACACCACCCAAATAAATATACAGCGGGAGTACTGTGCCCATTTACTGTGGAGAACAAATTCACTTCTTCCCCTTGCTACTTTGACATGAATTTTCTGTCTACTTTCTAAGCAGAGAAAGAATATTTATGAAAATGGCAGTCTAATAAGGTACAGGCTTAAGGCAAAGAATACATTCCTACTATAGCTACTTTTACCTCCCAGTACATGCTAGTTAAGCAGTTCTTGCTCAGTGTCCTGTGAATTAGCACTGGGGAAAGAGTGGGTATATAAATAACTTGCATTTTAGAGCAATGTTTTCATATTTTTATTAGCCTACTTTTGAATTACCAGAAGATAAAATAAGGTTGTTCCTTGGACCAATCCTTGAGGGCAGAGTAACTCAGCAACACAAAGAAATCTAGTGCATTTCCCAGCACCACTTACTCTGAGGGTGAACATGAAAAAGGAGACTGTTTCACCACATAGCTTCACACTGATACAGCATCTGTTATACTGGATATTCACTTGTAGACATGTGTGGCATATTATACAAATTCCTTATATCAAGAATTTAATTGTATTAATGATTACTTCTATTTCCCTTTACTGTTTTGTTCTTCTGCAAGTTTGTAAACAAGCAAGAAAAATATAGTATCTTTTCCTACCAAGTAAACCTGTTAAAAATATTGCTCTTCATAGTTTCTACATAAAGTATCACATGCCCATCTGCAGATTTTCATCCTGTTTTAAATGCTAGGTCTCTTTGCTAAGGGACATGTCTGCCACACTAACAACAATATCCATTTGATATTCCCTTGTTCAAAAGGGAAGACATTTCAGAAGACAAATTTGCTGAGCTTAAATGTTGTTAGGGTAGGCCCATTACGCAAAAATAAAAGTTCCTTCAAGGTTCTCCTCCTTGCTAGTTTGAAAGAGACAAGCTATACTCATTACTCTGTCTTACAGAGCAGCTAGCTTTAAGAACAAGAGATAGCATGAGACAGACTCAATACAGAAGCAATACTCAAAAAGATAAGAGCACAGGAGTATGTTACGAAATGTTCATTTATTTAGGAACTCTTGTGTCTCTACGTAAAAGATGTCTACTAGCATCTCTGCCAAATACAGAGAACTTGTATCTGATCTTTAAAGACCTTCACAAAGTGATAATATTAAATGTTAACAGATCAGCTGTAATAAGATAAGTTCAACAGCTATTTAAATACAGCTCTTAATACATACAAGTGTTTATGACTTTTACAGTTAGAAATTAAAAAAAAAAGATACAAACCTGCCCAACATTGTATTAGGCTGCGCAGTAAAGATAGAAGGGTCTACAACAAATCTAGTGTTGTCTACTATGAGCGTTACTCGTTCAGATGTTCTTACGTTCCGAGCTCCTTCTTTTCCATTTTCATATACAAATACCATTTCCCCACCAGTCTTGCAGCTCCCATCAGAACTTGACTGGCTGCTGTTTCTGCTGCTGTTCCCCATGCTGACAGTGGAACCATTTGGGGAAGTCTTCTGAGGACGAGGGCTGCTTGGTCGAGATGAACTGTGATCCTTTTCTCGATCTTGAAGGGGAGTAGGTAAAGGGAGAAAAAGAAATGTGAAACTAAATTAAGATTTACATGAGTTCTACGCAACTTCCTTCCTTCCAGAAGGAAAACAAGGCAACTTGATAAGTTACAGACAAACTCAATTAAAGATATTCTAATTAATAATAATAAAAAACCCTACAGAAATAACAATCATCTATATAGAGACCCCAAAGTTCCTACTACTTAGGCATCAGAGGCACCTTGTCTTCCCAAAGTCATTACAAGAATGATTTAGAATTTAACTCCTTTTTTGAAAAAGAAGCTCAGAGTACAGGAGCAAAAAATTCTGTGTTTAATGCTGTAGTTCAAAGTGACTGCCCAAGTTTTTGTCACCAAAAAAGAAAGAGGTTTTTCTAGAGCTGTGTTTCTATGTACCTAAATGCTATCAAGTTAGGAAAAGTAGTCAATTCTGTCCCCAGGAGAATTTAATTGCTCTTAATTTTGTTCAAATCACAAGAGCATTGCATAAAAATACAGGCTGCAGATTGAAGGAAAAAAAATGACCTGGCAAAAAAGGTTGCTCTCAGGTCAGAGGGCACACGTTAGAAGTTTGTATGCTGTACCATTCTTTTAACAAAATAGTAATTAAGTTTTTAATCCTGAAAGGCTATAGACTCTGAACACACCAGAGTGATATTGTCTTGTTGGCGAAGTAACATTCCGGATGCACGGAGTGAGCTGAGATTCTGCTCTTTCATGGGATGAGTCACGAGATCTGTCACTTGATCTGCGTCTGTCCCTCGATCTCTCATGTCCACCACTAGCACCATGAAGGCTCATTTTTGTACAATCAAGTCCTTTAGCAATACGAGATGAGGTACTAAAAAGAGAAATAAGTGTTCAGCATTTCAAAGCTTCAAAAATACAGTATATTTAAATTTTAAAGGCATTTTCAATTTATGCTCCATGTACATAGTTTGAAGATGAGTATTATCCACCTCCATTTGCTTTGCTTTATGTGTATATTAACAAACATGAACAATGATTTGGAACATTAAATAAATAGATAGCAAGAAATACCTGTTTATTCCTGTGTGATCCAAAAAAGCATTGCTTAAATCAGCCTGGCCATGAACCTGAATTCACAGAAAGCCCTTCTAGAACCAGTAAGCCAAACACAACTGAGCATTTTACTTTGACTCTTAGTGTGACATTATGCATTCTAATCAAACCAAGAAATTAAAAGGTAGGGGTCATTTTTTCCAATAAAACCTGTTTTGGAAAACCTTTCTCAGAATATAGATTTCTAGTGCTCACTTGGCTATTACTGCAGCTTGTCTTTTAAGAAGGAGGTCAGCCTTAAGCTGGTTAATGCATTGAGACACACCAGTCGAGAGTCTGTGTCTGTGCATCGCCTTTACTTTCCAGTTCCTCTTAGAAGAGCCAATAGAAAGAGATCACAACCCAGAGAATAAATATATCAGCTATACCATTAAAGCTAAGATCTACAGCGTTGTCAGTAACAAGTTGCACATTTGTTCTAAATTAGCAAAATGTAATGCAACCGTTTTAGATTTTTTTAGACTAAATCATGTTGTATTTCTTAATTTAAGATACTGATTTTATTTTGCAATTAATTATTAAACCTATCAACAAAACATTTTAGTTCAAGGTCCAGTGCTTTAAGAAACTAAAAATTGAATATCAACTACAAAAGCTCCGGTAACAAATTTCAGCAAAAATACTTACATCTTTAATTTATACTGTTTATACAAAATAGGTATTTCAGGACAACATAGACCCATCTGTCTCTCTGCACCCCTTTGGAATTCCTGTACCAGGTCCTTTGCTACTTGCCTTTAGAGCACAGGCAGGACAACACTCCTCATTTACAAGATAAAAGTTTAACTAAAGAACTGTTTAAAAACCCCAAGTACTGGAGTACTGAGACAGAAGTGTGGACACCTACAAGATCTGACAAGGTGCAGAAGGATCATTATTTCCCACTTGTTTGTGGCCACGAAACAGGGCCACAATAACCCACTTGCTTACAGCTTGTGAATCCAGCACTTACCCAAGAGACCTTAAACACCTCTGCTAGGAACGCTATACAATTCAAGAGCACAAAGAGGTGAAAATAACGGCCTAGCCAGGAACAGCACAGCAAATTTTAAGAGCATGAACTATGCAAGCAAGTTGCATAGAATGTCCTCTTTCTACTTTGCTCAGAAGGAAAATAAAAAAAAAAAAAAAAAAAAAAAAAAAATCAGGGCTATCTAAAAAGCAAATACCCAGTATGACACATTTAGCTTCACTGTTTCAGCTTCCGGTATTAGTGACTGATACAAGAGGAGAAGTTTAAATTAGAATGAAACAGGCTACTATAGACCTTATCATACAGTTTATATTGATGTTAAAATAGGCACAAAATGGATATTAGCATGCAAAGAATATAATGTACTCCTCAGCTAAGGGGTGCAAGTTTCTCCCCACCCCATTTGAGTGAGGGAAGAAGCTCATAACTGACAAAGCAGAAGTTTGGTGCAGAGAGAATCTACTGCAATACTGTTTCCTGCCAAGCTGAAAATATGCTGCAATAAGACATGCATCTTCTAGATGTGAAGTCAGCCAGAGGTCTATTGACTAAGGTAAAACAACTGCAAGCCTTGCCTATAGCTGGAAATGCTCAGATGTACAGTCCAAGAATTAAACCAGTCTCATTAAAAGGCAACAGTACGCTCCACAAGCTGTCCGATGCTATTTTGAATGTATACAGATATGAAACACTTCAGCACAGCTAATGCGTCTCCTTACTTGTTTTACTTCCCTATTATAAAGAGATATGTTCTGTATTATGAAAAAGAAACTGGCAAAAATTTGAGAGATTGAGACCCTCAAATATCCTTTCCATGAACATCAACAATTTAGAAAAACCTTTGACCTCTTCTTACATATACACTAACGCATACAGAAGATAATCTAACAGGTATGAAATGTGCCCGCAAACTAGGGGAAGCGATAGTTTGTAGCCTATGATTAAAACCTAACTTGCAACCCAAGTTTGAGCTCTGCTTACTGATGACAATCATCATCTATGATAGGTTTAGCTGTTAGTGTCATCTAACAAAAAAAGTCACAAACTTAAGGAGATTTTTTTTTTTTTTTTTTTTTTTTTTATCTGCCCTTACCTGTTTTATATTTGCACATCATGGTGTAACCATCCCAGAAGGAGAGGGAAAAAAAAAAAAAAGTGTACTGAAATACGTACATGGCAGTCTGGAGACAAATCATCTCAGCAAATCCTAACAAAACCACATGATCGAGCCTTTGTCGATGAAGCACTTTGACCCTACCTCCAGACAGTATTTTTAACCATGTAGTGAGAAACCATGGTTTTGCAGGTGCCCCATTTCATAGCAGCAAAGTTATGATTCCGTATTTCTCTATAACCAAAGCACTTTAGTTTCTTAAAAGAGAGAAAACATAGTGAAAAATGAAACCTCTGCGAGGATTTGCAAGCATATCACGATCAGACATGAATTACCTTTTAACAGAGGAGGAGGCAATTAAAATGCAACTCTTAATAACGGAAAACTATCTAAAGCCACATTACCTTCTAAGCAGTGATTCAGAGTTCATACTGAAGGAGTGTAAACCCTAGTTAATAATCTCTTCATAGACATAGAAGAAAACAGGTGCTACAGGAAGTTGCACTGATTCAGCTGGCATCAGCCTTCCTCCTTAGTCATTTCGGAAGAGATGCCAGGCGTGTTTAGCTCTAAATGTTCCAGCTACTTTTTCCCACCACCAGAACTGGGCTACTTTTGCCTTGGCAGGTACAGGGAGCAACCAAGGCAGGAGGACACAGGCACATGCAGATACCTTTCCTGCTCCGGCCAGCCGCAGCCAGCCCCTCGGAGCGGGGCCACATGAACTCGTAGTTCAGCATGCAGCACTGCTGAGGAGGCAGAGACCTCCAGGTGGAGGAGGACAAGAACTTTTAATATTAAAATCAATTTGTTTCTGAAGCTAAGTTGGTAAATAATTTGAAAGAGGTGTTGTTCAGATTGCAACTGCAGACACCGTTCATTTGTTCTACTTTTACACTGCATCTTCCCCCTTTAAGGTACAGATTAACACTAACTGCAAGATATCAGCCAGAAGAACAATACACAAAATGCAAGATATCTGAGAATTCAAGTAGTCTGGCTTAGGACAGCACCATATGAATCACGAATCTTCATTCATTTTAATTACAACCACTTACAGTGTCAATCTTAAGGCTCATCATTGTTGAAATACAACGCACAAAAAATGTAAATGTATTTCTTTGAATCACTGGATACGTATCTGATGACATTTGAAGTTCCATTTGTTCTGTAGCATATGTACTCAGAAGAAATACTACTACTGAAATGCAACTTCATTTTACAATAATCAAGATGACTAAAACTGAAGAGTTTAAACCTGAACAAAGAAAAAAGAGGTGGGATCTAGCAAGTCAGGAGAAATATTTACTTGCTTTACCCTGCAAATTTACTTTGAAAATTGTGTTACTGAGCTACTGTATAAGTTGGTCTGAAAAGGAGCCTCAATCCTACACCTGTGGCCGATATTACATATGAAAGAAGAGCTATGACTTGGATTTTACTGTGAAGAGACATTAGAAAAAGTTGCAAGTGTTCGTAGGAAAAGACAATAGAACTACGAAATGATTTTGATTTTTTTTACTTGTTAGCAACATCTTTCCCCCCCCAACAAAGCTTTTTTTTTTTTTTTTTTTTTTTAATGGGGGGGGGGGTTGAAGGGAATGCAGAAACTCTTCACTTCACACCAGTAATCTAAGCCATTTATGGCATAGATAAGCCATCTATGAGTCATTTAGAATCACAGAATCAGTAAGGTTGGAAGGGACCTCTGGAGATCATCTAGCCCAACCTCCCTGCTCAGCAGGGTCACCTAGAACGCGTTAGACAAGGTTGCATCCAGGCGGGCCTTGAACATCTCCAGAGAAGGAGACTCCACAACCTCTCTGGGCAACCTGGTCCAGGGCTCTGTCACTCTCACAGAGAAGAAATTCCCCCTCACGGTCAGGCGGAACTTCCTGTGCTTCAGTTTCTGCCCATTGCCTCTTGTCCTGTCACACGGGGCAACTGAAAAGAGTTTGTCCCCATCCCCTTGACACCCTCCCTTCAGGTACATATACATGTTGATAAGATCCCCCCTCAGTCTTCTCTTCCTCAGCCTAAACAGGCCCAGCTCTCGCAGCTGTTCCTCATAGGGCAGATGCTCCAGCCCTCTGAGCATCCTCGTAGCCCTACACTAGACTCTCCCCAGTAGCTCCTTGTCTGAGGAGCCCAGAACTGGACACAGGACTCGAGATGAGGCCTCCCCAGGGCTGGGTAGAGGGGCAGAATCACCTCCCTCGACCTGCTGGCAACATTCTTCTTAATGCACCCCAGGAGACCATTGGCCTTCTTGGCCACAAGGGCACATTGCTGGCTCATGGGCAACTTGTCATCCACCAGCACTCCCAGGTCCTCCTCTGCAGAGATGCTCTCCAGTAGGTCAGCCCCCAGCTTGTGCTGGTGCCTAGGGTTATTTTTCCCTAAGTGCAGGACCCTGCACTTGCCCCTGTTGAACCTCGTGAGGTTCCTCTCCGCTCAGCTCTCCAGCCTGTCCAGGTCTCTCTGAATGGCAGCACAGCCCTCAGGTGTGTCAGCCACTCCTCCCAGCTTGGTATCATCAGCAAACTTGCTGAGGAGGCACTCTGTCCCCTTCTCCAGGTCACTGATGAAAAGGTTGAACTGGATGGGACCCAGTACTGAGCCCTGGGGGACTCCACTAGCAAATTTAGTTTCACTCATTAACAGATTGCACCAAAATTTTCACTTCCTCTCCCTGTAACATAGTTTTAACTTAATGATTTCTTAAGTTATTGACAGAGACTATGTAGTTCATTCTGTTCATCAAGGCTTAACTTTTGCCCAAAATGGGACTTAACTACAAAACGATCCAAAATGATGTGGATAGGCCAAACTGGTCTCCACCAGGGAGTTCTGCACTGATGACAAAGAGCCTGACAAAGCCACAGCAGCCCTGCTAACAAACACAGGGCAACTGTCGGTAAGTGCTAGGGCTCACAAAAGCTTTAGGCAGACCAGATATAAAAGCAGCGTTTTTCAAACAGCAGTGAACCACTGAGAGTTAGAAGTGCCAGAAAGCCACTGGTCTTGCACAGCACCTGGCGGTCACATTATATTAATCTGCAACTTCAGCCTACAACAACCAACGATGCTCTGAGCACATAGTTTCCAATCTCTAATGCACTCTAAGAAGAATTTGCATTTTAGAACTTTGAATTAATTTCCCAGTTGATGACTAACAGCTACAAATTGCACTGAGGAATGTATGGGCAATGACTGAGAAACAAAAGCGGCATATAAGCAAAATTCTTCTCCTGGGTGCTTAATATTGTGTTTAATTTATAACTCTAAAAGAGAAAAATTAAATCTACATTCACTAAAACTGGTCAAAACCAAACAAAAATGTAGACAAGCTAAGACACAAAAGCTTATGAAGAGAAAAGAGTGTCTTGCTTTATCCTCTACTTTCCTATAGGAAAAAATATGAATATTGGTATATTTAAACAATCTTCATAAATTCAATATATTGTTCTTTCTTGGCTCCAGAGGAACATTGGGACAGTATTGCTGCACACATGCAAGAACTTCAGGGTCAGTAAGTGAAATTTTATTTTCTTCCTCAACTGCTGCTAAAGGAAGCCTCTTTGCGCAAAAGGAGAAAAGAGGTAATTTCTTTAAAAGCAGCTGTCACACAGAGAAAGCCAAATAAACTCAAAGCTTATATAAGCAAAACTGCTTAATAGAAAGTAAGTAAGGAAGAGAGTACCATCAAAATGGCAGGCTATCACACTTTGTATTTCTGCAGTGAGGTAAGAGTTTTTCTTTAAAAAAAGAAAAAACACTGTAAAAGCAATTTAATGATGCTCGAGTCATCTGCTGAGTTTTTCTTTGTCTTTATATATAACATATTGCTCTGAATATATTACTAATGATTAAAAGAGGTAATTAAACTGAATTAATTCTGCCACTAAAACAATTACCACATATTCCAATATATAAAGTTCATGTGCATCTTACTTAGCACTAACAATAAGAAGCTGTTTCATAGAACAAGTATGTTTATCCACAGAGAATTATGGTGGTAAACTAATACACTTATTGCCAGAGAAAAACACCATAAAACCTTAGCTAAACACAAGGTACACAGCAATGAAATATTAACCCAGACTCTCATTCATTTCCCCCCCTTACCTTCTAAACTTTTCTTAACTAATTCCTCTTAACATACAAACATAGATCCAATCCTTTCCTAGGATGCTTGCATTCACACAATCAACACTCAGATAAGAGGGATATAGAGTCTTAAAGACATACACTAAGTTACAGCAACATTTCTGTGAAGCTTAAAAAAAAAAATAAAGTAAGATTCGTTCTGCTCATGCTGCTATGACTTAACACAATGACAATGCTGATGCCCCTCTTCCTCCCCTGAAGCCTGCTCTTTGTCAGCAGGCATTTCAACCGACCAGGGTACACAAAGGACAGCACTTCTCCTTTTACTCATTCTTCTCCTCGACACTGTCCAGAGATTACTCCTGTTATTAGATACGCACCTTCCTCTTGTATCTCTCAGGGAAGGAACACAAAAGCACAGAAATAATTTTGAAATCGGAGCACATAGGAATTCTGTTCCTTCCAAGAAGGCAGCTTTGGAAGCCAGATCACCATCCTTTGGCATTACTTAAGTTCAGCATATTTGATATTTCCATCATCTCATCAGCAATTCATTGCACCATCAGCCAGCCTTACTTTTTCCTCTATCATCTTCCCCCTCAAGGATAAGAGGATGGTAGCTATGCAGTCCATTAAGCGCTCAAAGACGCAAACCCCTCTAGATATTAATTCAATTCATTTTGTCTCAGCCACTGACTCAGCCATGCGTACTGCAATCCTGACGTCTGACCTCGCAGCCTCCTGCGAGCTGAATTCGTGCTTGCCGTTCGCCCATCTCTCGGCAGCCATTGGGTACTGCGACTGACAGGCAGGGCGAGCAGCGCGCGAGGGGAGAGCTGCTCGCTATGCTGCCAAGTACCATCTGCGGAGCTATTTCTAGTCCTGCCAGCTTGTCGGGTTTCAGCACACAAACACTACATCTGAAAAGGGTACTGCTAACTGTCCCTTATCACACAGCTCATTTGCTTTTACAGACATTCAAATCCACGCAAGTTTCAGGGGACATTTAATCTGTTACTGTAAGGTCTCCCAGAATCAATATTTAATATGAATTCACCTTTCGCTAAGTTCGTAAGCAGGTACTGCATTAGCCTTTGGAGAACAAGACAGCACAGCCTCCATTTTTGAACTAGAAACATCCCTCTTCCAGTCAGCCTATGCTAGACAAGAGCATGCACAACTTCAGAGGAAAAATGTGCTACACTCTGTGACAATCTAACTCTTGATACATCACATCTTCACATCAATAGGTCATGAAAGGCTTGATAACAAGTCAAGCCTGCTGAGCATAGAGTAAAAACACCACAGTGAATTACTCTTTATATCAGGATAAACTCCTCTAAGAGGCTTTCCCCTTTGGGGAAGGATAAATAAGTATTATACTACAGCATTTTTAAATGATGCTTTTTAGAATGTCTCCAGGCTGTTTAAAGAAGTCACAGTGCATTGGAGGAACCGTTGAAAAGCAGGTTAGGTATCATAATAAAAAAAAAAAAATCAAGATGTGAGAAGCAGCAGAGTGAAAATGGGAATACAATGAAAGTTGAAGGAGTAAGGGAAGGTTGTTCAGAAAAGGCCTGCTGTTATAAGAAAGTCATCAAGAGAAGAAAGACTTCTGATCAGAAAGGCAGGAGAGCACAAGCATGCCAGACTGAGGAATCAGTTCTTTAGACATCAAAGGAGAATTTTTGCTCACACAGTATCAGCTGAGCCAGTGAATTTCCTCCTGTTTTAGGGTTTCTGGGGTTTCACACAACCCTCCCGGGTAGAATAACCATCACAATCTTTACATGCCTTTTGTTTCCTCCAAAATAAGTCATGGAGGCCACCCTACAAGAAGTAGGGTAGAAAAGCTGTCTGCCTCAAACATTTACTTATTTATTTATTTCAATAGAAGAGTCAAACAGCAGCAAGAAAAAGTACAACTGTAGCTAAGTTCTTTCAGCACTGATTCACTATACAGAGTCTTTTCCCCATAGCAGAATTTGCACACTTTGTTCTCCTTTGCCTCAATTTCAAGTAGAAAGCATGTGTCTTGGATAGCCTAGCTTCAAATTCCCAGGCTAGGACATCCATCCAGCAAGATCTGGTACAGCAGCCCTGCTTTACTTAGGCCACAGAACCTGCCACGAAAAGGTCCTTGGAAAGTATTCTTTCCCTCTGTTTTAAGCCAGGGAGTACTACAGGATTTTCCTTCAGCTCAGCATTGCAGTTCTGATTAAATTTTGCTCTGAAATTCTTAACCACATAATTTTTCGTTTCAGCAGATCCTCTCAACTGTAATACATTTCTTAGTAATTCTATTCCATTCAGGAAGGAAACAATAAAAAAAATCCCGAGTCTCCAGTTGCCAGAGGTATTTTTCCAGCAGCAAAAAGTTAATCTTTGGTTAGATTTTCATTCAAACCCTACCTCTTTTGTCAAATTACCCAAATACATGATCTCCATACAAGGATACTAGTTGCCTTTATTTATATACCAGCAGTTTCCCCTCTATTTTCAGAGACATTATGCACATGCACGCACACACTTAAACTCAGAGGCAGAAAAAATTTCATCCTTGGAAAGTCCCTCCATCTATTAAAAAAAAAAAAAAAAAAAAAAGCTTCAGAAGTTCAAATTCAAAAGAATCAAGTTCAGACACTTACTGAACCCGAATCTAGCCATTATAGCTTCTACTCTCAGAGCAGAAATAATCAGGCAACAATTGCAGAGGACAGCTGTCCATAAAAGTTGCAGGGATGTATCTAAGCATGGCTTTCATCTCGTAAGTGCTTAGGGTCTTTATTAAAAGTCAGGGTCTGATCAAGCTCTGCATGACTTTGAAGTCCACTAAAATTAACATCTGAAGGTATTTAGAGAGCATTATTTGTGTGCTGGAGAAGTTGAGGAGACCTTAGTTAGACCATCTGCACAGAAGGCCACCAAGTTTTCCTTTTCAGCAGTGTTCACAAGCTGCCTTCTCAGAAGTAAAGAACTTCAAAAAGGAAAAAAAAAAAAAAAAAAGAAAGAAAAAAGAAAGAAAGAAAGAAAGAAAAAAGCTGTTTAAGACCACTCTACCTTAGGTATCTTCCAAAAGATTAGCATACCAATTTTTGAAAATTGCAACTAAAAAATGATTTCATGAACATCTCCTCTCAGTCCATCTCAGCTTCTTCTGAGTTTTCTATAAGATGGTGCAAATAAAAAGCTAGATAGAAATCTTGATTTATCAGTACTAGGTTGCAATTAAGAGCAGGTATGTTTGCAGTTACCATAAAGTAGAAGATGCACGGCAGCTTTTTCATAAGCTATGACAGGTGAAAACAGGCCTAATTGCTTTAGTGTCACATATTGTGTAGGCCTGTCCCACTCTATAAAATACTGAGCTTCTGCAGTTCAATTTACGAGAGGAGGGGAAAAAAAAATCTTCCTGTATTGGAAAACAGTTTATACATTCTGCTATCATTACAGGGATAAGGAAAGGAGTCTTGCAGAAATGCTTCATCTGGTTAAAAACACTGAAGCAAGCAGAACTTCAATTCATGACCCATAAACGCATCCTCCCAGCATGCAATATAAGGAAAAAAAAAAAAGTCTTAGTCTTCAGCATCTGCACAATAACTTGTCATCTATGGTAAATTTTTCAAATAGGTTCAAGATTTTCAAAGACTCAAAAGTCATGAAAAAAGAATTAAGGCATGGATCCATTTTGTTCATTAATGCAGTGGAGCAGAAAAGATTTTGAATCTAACATGAGCTAAACAGAATGAACAAGAAGCTATCAAATAAGACTCTAGCACAGATATACAGAAATCCAGTACCAATTACAAGAGGCAAGTTAAAATTCTCCACCATAACTTCAGAGAAAGCACTTAGTGCAACAGAAGTAGAATGGAAGTCTTCCAACAACAAGAAAAATTACAGTACTATAGAGAAGTTGCATGTGGGAAGCTAATAAGCAATGAAAAAATAAATAGAAAATACATAACAGCAATACTTACTAAAGAAAACATTAGAGACTATTTGTTTGAATCTTAGCCACCGTCTAAGCACTGATTTCACTAACATATTTTACAAATCTATTTTCTCTTACAGTAATAAGGCACATTTTGAAAGCACATGACAAATAAGACTAATACTAAAGCCTTTAGACAAAGCAGTTATGTTGAAGTTCTACCCTTAAAATTTATGTCCCCCAAAGCATTTTTCTAACCCTGCAGTTTTCAGGCTTTCACTTCTCTTGAGGAAAAGTGTCAATTAAGTCAGAAGCAATATTAATATGCCTATACTCAGCCACCCAAAACCAAATTACTTAGTTTGAGGTCATAACAGTAACAAATAAATTCAAAATATTTTATAATCTCATTCTTTTAAGATACTTCACTATTTCAAATAATAAAATTCTTGGAAGATAATACATTTTTATTCAAAAACTATAAACTATTAGCTGGATTCTCATTCACAAATCTTTCCAAAAATGTGTCTACATTATCTGAAAAAACAAAGCAGAAAACCAACATCATCAGGTGTTAGAGTATTATTCCTCCATCATACATATGACCATGTAACACATTATTTTGGAAACAGCTTGTGTTTTGTTAAAAATTCATCTAACTTAGCTTATACGCCTTATTCCAAAGGCATATATTACATATGTTGTCCTGCATGAACTATTAATTCATGTCTTCAGAAGCAATTAACCATATTCCACCTTTCTGAAAGGCACGGTCTATAGACTTTCTCAACTTAACTCCTATCTGAATCAAGTAATCTTTTTCAGAAAGCCACATAGCTCTTTATTTAAATATTTCCCCAAAATAGATAATGTACCATAAACCTCACATGGTAAGACATGTGCAATGATTTTCTAGATGAGATTTATTTAGTTTCAGCTTCCAGCTATTACATTTTGTTGCAAATTTGCCTACCAACTAAAGATCATCATATTGCTGTTTCCTGCACAGATCTTCACAGACTGATCAAGTCATCAGCTAACCTTTGAATTTTTCATGCCTCACAAGATATTTAAGAACTCTCATGAATTTTCAAAATCCTTTCAAATCAAAATTGTTCCCTGAATCACTGATACCAGGCTTCCAATAATTTCACCATACATCCAATAGCTTCATTAGCCCTTTTGATCATGTATTTTACTGCACGATCATGTGCAACTGACTACCTGTTAAGACAAGAGAGTTCTTTATAGTGCCAATACTACCAACAATAGAGTTTAAGCAGTCTACAAGAATGGCCTACATCCGTTGTTCCAAAATACGTAACTTCACGCTTAGTCATATTAAAAACACATGGTTGCTGGCACTCAATTTACAAGCTGCTCAGATCACATGTTATTAATGAGCCCTTTTTATTATTAACACTCCATCTTGAGTCATCAGCATCAATACCAACTCTAGATTTTCTTCCAGATCACCAGCCATGGGAGCTAGCACTGGACCAGGAATGAATTGCTTGAACTAGACTCAACAATGAATCACCCATTTACAATTGTACTTTGCGCCCGACAGTGAACAGTCCTCAGCTCACATACGCTGCCTTATTACTTCTATATTGTTCATTTACTGATACTGCACCACAAAGACCCTAGAGAAGACTACTTAAAAGATGCTGTCATCTTAATATCAAGATTGACTGTACAAAGTTATATTCCATAAGACTCTACTGATCAGCAGTAGTATCTCCCTAGTCAGTTCCTTCTTAACCATACCATTTATTCCTCATAAAGGTAACATCACAAATAAACCTGTAATTACGTGGGTGTCCATGCAAGCCTTTTGATTCTCAGCACATTCTTTTTCATGCCCTCTTAGATATCTCACAGTGATTCAAGTTTTAATGACAGGAAAAAAACCCACAACATTAATCACCCGTAGAAAGCTTCGGGCAATATGTGAGTCCAGTTTAGCTGAATCTACCCAATAAAAACATTGGAATTCAGAAGCTGTTGTTGAATGTGCTGCTTGGTTCTCTTTCTGTCATCTTACAGGTGAGAAAACATAAATCACTAACAATTTTAGCTAGCTAACAGGAATATTTTTAGTTTTACTTAGCCTTTATTAAAAAACACAGTACACCTGAGAAATACACACTTATTTTGATGCTTATGCATACTTCCAGCAACATGCTTCTTCATATACATTTACTAGGTAAATAACTGCTTTGCTTGGATCACATTTTGAATACTATTGGCTGAAAAAACACCAGTTAATTTCTTAATGTCTTCAAATCAAGCATTTAGAAGACATTCTCACAGTGAGGGAGGCAAGTGGAAAGCAACATCTGACACACAGCTTTACAAAGAAAGTGCCCTAGAGAGTGATACTTGCATACAAGTTGCACTTAAAATAAGTACAGTATTTAACAGAGAAGGCCAAGTGACTAAAAAGCAATTAACAGGAAGTAATTCCTGGTAAGCACTCCAAAAACATTCAGACACTCAACTGGTACCTTGATATACACAAAAAAGCATTAAAAAAACCCACTGTAGAGTAAATGCAAGCACAGATTAAGAAGGCTAATAAGTAAGGTTAGAAAATATCTTTTAAATCAATTAACTAGCATACCTTTTAACAAGAACGATAAAATTTATGACAGGACTTGCCACAACCAGGTACAGTAGTCTTTAGAATGGATTTTTATTATAGTTTTGAGATGCGATAGATTGTACATAACACCTACCTTGAATGTTTACAAAGTTTACGAGGTCTATTATGCAATTTCCGATCCCAATTCTCTGGATCACTGGAGTTACTGTCATAAGGATGAGGCCGTCCTGCCATTCCACTGCAAGCTTCCTCACACTACTGCTCTGAAAAGCACACATGCAGCACTCACAACCTACATTAAGAGAGCAGTGTTGACCTTTAAATCATGCCATACAAAAAAAAAAAAAAAAAAAAAAAAGACAAATGCAGAATTTAAAGTGTTGTTGGTTAGTTCTTTTTTTAAAAAAGATTATAGAAACTAGGGTATTCTGAAGCACAACTTCTAAATTATACCACAATAGTCCACTCATTTTGCTGATACCTGCACTAAAGGAAGATTGTTATAAGGAATAGTTCTATATATGTTGGCAAATAATTTCAATTTTGCCATAATTAACTCCACAGACCAATTGTTCTGTCCAAACAGGAAAAGTCACTAGTTATAAAACACTATAAATACAAACATCATAAAATTATTTTAAATGTATAAACTTAATTCAAAGAATTCAGAAAAAAGACCAACTGTAGAAAAAAGACCAATACAATTTTAAAATTTGAATGACTGCCCAAAAGGAAAACAAAGTAAAGATTAACAAAAAGTTATATCTGAGTTCTTATTCCAAAAGAGAATCAAAAGCAGTCCTTAGAAACACTGAATCCAGTTTAGTTCCACTGGATTCTGAAGAAGAGGAAAAAGTATTCATATTAAAAAAAAAAAAAAAAAAGTAACATTATAAGCTTAATCTTGTTTAGATTAAACCAAAGTTGAACCAACGTTAAGTTAAACTCTCACTAAAATACATTCACAGGTAACTTATGACTTTCAACAGAGGCAGCCGATCCTAAATAACTGGCATTAAATCATACCTAAAAGTGAAACGTCTGTCAAAACAGTTGTGTAGCTTGGAATAACCTGGTTATAAAAATGTAAAAGGTAGCCATAGGAACTGAAAAGCTTTTGACTGTATAGATTATGGAAAATATATTACAAATAATTGAAATAAAGCCTACTATGTTTTGCTGGAATTTTAAGCTAAGTATTTTGCAAATGTCATTTTCCCTCTCTGCCCCTTATAGTTAGCATGTTTCTATTACATTCTACAGGACTTAACCCTATCAAAAATTAGTATCAAAAGAATTTAGATTTCTCCTTTAAGACATGGTAGTTCCTCAGATAGAAAGTCCTTCTAGCCATACAGCATGGAGATAAGCTCTTCTGACAAATTCAGATATTATTAGTTAAATTTAGACCCCAAAGTGTTATACAGGCAAATGGTAGAAAACAAGCTTCTTAAAATTTGTCAGTTACAGATGAGCTTTTCTTCATGTTCAATTCTAACAAAGAAAATAGGTTTTACACTATATATTTCCTAGAATGATTTTACTCTTGCAACTAAAATTGGTAGCGGTAAACAGATTGTTTATAGTGTCTACTGTAAGTCTCTTATGATCAACATCAAGATACATGCTTAACCTTCTGACTTCAGCACCATTCATACACAGAACACTCAACAGCTGCTTAAAGATTTATAATGTTAAAGTTTCAGCATTTGGCAAACTCCACCATGGGGTCTGGCAGTATTTTCTGTTAGGGTTTCTATAATTAAACACACTTTGATTGGAAGATTAATAAGATCACATGTCCATATAAAGTAAGGAGAAGAAAGCACATTCTGTTTAAAATTACAACAAATACTCAATTCTCATGCAAAAGAAGCAACATTTTCTAAGAATTATTTCATTCTGTATTACCTGGAAATTACCTGGTTACAAAAGCATGGTCAATATGCAATGATATTACATAAAATTAGAAAGTCATAGGATTTACACATTTATCAAGTGTGTTTAGATACTGAACAAGGAGAAGCCTATAACCTACTTCAGAATGGAAAAAGTACTTCAAGAAAACAAGGGGAAGGAAGGTTAGTTTACAGATCCAGTAGTGAATTACTTCAGCAGCAGTCATCCAGGACTTACTTACATATGAAAATGGTACGTCATATTGCACTTAATGCAAAAAATAAAGGGGCAATTTTATCCTGAATTGAAACAAACTGAGTTCATTAGATTGAGTCACTCAAGCAAGATACATGCAGTCAAAATTTGTTGTATAGCAACAGTATGATGTAGAACAAAAAACAAAGCACAGAGTTCTCCAAATGATCAGAGTTCTGCAATTAAGCTTGTCTGCCTAGTGAGCTAGCAACTCCTAGCTTTTGATTAACACAGGGTACCTAATAAGACTCCCTTATGCACTGAAGCACCACAATGACAGGCTTATTTAGCACCACATATACAAGCATTCCTATTCAATCTTTGTTTGTTCCCTGAAATTCCCTCTTCCTTTTAGAAGGAACTAAAAGACTCACGAACACCTCAGCCTTTCATATATTGACCAAAAGAAGCCTTTAAATAGATCATCATCTAGCAGCTAGTACTTACTCACGTCATTCAAGTAAAAACATCAGTATTTGAATTTAGCTTTCACACTAGAAAGAGTTGTAGGAAAGGCCAGTACTACAAGAACTGCAACTGAAAGGAAAATTTAAAGTCACTTTCTTCAATTGTCTCATGCTTCCTGCCTTCCCATATCTTTTATTTAACGAAAATTACAGACTTAACATGAGGCTACAATTTCTCTGTGCACTTCAAAGAAAAAGATTGCTTTAAATAGAGTCAGTTCCTCAATCTGCTTTACTATGCAGCCACACACTCAGGTCATTACAAACAACAAATGACACAGAAGGACAGAAATGAACAACCAGGACTGCCCCTCCTGAACAGGAGGGCTCCCTTTTTCCAGCTTAAAGCACACAAGAAAGCACAGCAGAGTTTTGTCAGTGAAGTACTAAACCAGCACACGTCTGACAACTCGTGCACAGATATAAAAACAAGATAAACAGTTTGCAAGTGTCCAAAGCCACATTTCATGAAACTTTTAACATAATTCCCAAGTGTGTCACACTATGAACTTGCAAAGGGAGAAAAGAAAAAAACCTCACTTCAACTTTCTTCCATCCTCCATTCAACAGGATCTTAACATATAACACATCTCTAAGAAACAACTTACTGTACTGCAGTCAATTTTTTTTGAACATAACTGTTAGTAATTTTGAGCATTAGCCCTGACAAAACACTTAACACGTTCTTCAACTACTGTTTATAAAAAACAAATATATTTATCAATGTTATTCTAGGTTTTAACAAACCCCTACGATAGTAAATAAAAGCATTGTGAAAAAAAATGAAGATATTTACTTTACTAAGGTTACACAGCATTTGCTAATTGAAGATTTATAACTAGTGCTGCTGATTAGTTTTTAACCATTTCCACAACTCCATCTTTTTTTTTTCTCCTGTTGCATAAAAAGGTAATTAAACTGTGGTTGAAAGATTTCTATACATGGATCCAGAACCATAGGGAATGTAGGTAACTTTTACTAACAGGAGTGTTTTTTGCTGAGCATTTTCACCTTAGGGGTAAAACTCAGGGGCAGGGGAGAAAGTGTAAGAGGACATGGCCCCAAATATCATTTAGGGGCTTTCATGAAGTTAAGGAACTTCACCTGAAATACCGGTAAAGACTAAAAGGCACTGGAAGCGTATTTAATAAAAAAAATAATAAAAACAAATAAATAAAACATAGCCAAAGATGCTCTGTAAAGCACAAACAACTGTCACACTGCCTAAATTATAACCAGCTAATTAAAAATTCCTTCTTTGTACCTCAGGTTCTTCTTGTCTTCTGCATAAAGCTGATATTCAGAAAATCCGCACAGGGAACAATTCTGTAAAAGACTACACACTTTCTTTTTTAAAGCTTTTGACATAGACAACTGGAATACTTCAGATTTGGTAAAATACCTTTCAACAGTAACTTGAAGTTGGAATCTTCACTAATTTATGAAAGCAGCAGATTATTGAAATGTATTAGAACTGTAAAGAGAAACATTTGATGGGTCCTGCCAGCTAATAGTTCGTAGGGTGCAGCCACTCCAAAATACAACAATTAGCATGCTTACACCACTACACGAGGACCTTATAAAAGGACATACATATCAGACACTAACTTTTGATAGCTGTAGAACAGATTATGTTAAGTAATATTTAAAGCATATTCAGTTCTGGACTATGACAAAATCCAGTGCAAGGGTCCCAAAAGCTCATTTGATCTAACCAGTTCCATCACTGAAATGCACTGTAAAGTTGACCAAGGATAATCAGAAAGACCCAACAGACAAGTAACCAGCCAGGACAAAATGCGTCATCAGTTAGCTATGACAGTTCTGAAACTCCAAAGCTTCAAATTATTCAGACTTTCTGTCAAGGGTGACAGTCTGCTGTTCACTGCCTCTAATCATCAAAATACAAAAGCAACAACAACAAAAACTAACTTAAGTATTACACGGAAAGCAAGCTAACATTACTAATTAGGAAATACAGTTCAAAGTACACACACCAATAATACAAACATCATATAATATGGAAATCCATACCTGCCAAGTGACTTTCTTGCAGACTAGTGTAGATATGAGCCCTAATACGGACATGTACAGTAGTTTTATGAATTATCATGATAGAAATGTTATCAAACTGTCACTTACCAAAGCACAGCTAAGAAACATTCTTTGTGATACACTGCTAACATTAAGATAGTAGGTCAGGACTAAAGCTTCTCTTAATGAAGAGGCAAAAACTGGTAGAGGCAGTCATGTGAAGTTGATAATATTCTTATTTCTGTATCAGTATGAGTATCAGACATCCAGCGAATACCTTACAAGCTTTAGCTTTACGATTCCTAAAAGAAATACGATCATAAAACATGCATCTGACAGACAAAGCCTAAAAAGCAAAAACTAGACTATTTTCTTCCCCTGCCTTAGGATTCAATGTATTTAATCAGCCTAAGTCTACTCATTAAAAGCTCAGTGGATTGAGTGGATTCTCCCACACAAAAGCAGAATCTAGGTTACCACCAGGAGACAAAAAGGAGGAGAATCTAATTTCTTGCTGCTACTACTAGCCTGATCACCCGTGGCCAAGCAACATAAACTAGAAAGCAAACAGACACGGAGCTTTATGACAGTCAGCATCAGTGACAAGATGAAGACCATGAAAGAGAACATTAAGTAGGGTAGGTTTTTCTTTTGGTCCAAAAAGGTGAAGTAACCCCTTGAATGTACCCATCAGTAACAATGTATCTCAATGAGCAAGCAAACTCCAAATGAATTTTCACATTTTATACAAATTCTAAATTAGCCTTCAATTTTATATATATTTTAAAGATACATACGTTTACTGATAAGGAACAGCACCAAACCAAGATTTAAGCAATACTGTTACGGAAAGTTGCGTTCAAAGATACTAGCACATGAGATTGATTTCTGTGTAAATTTGCAGATGGGACTATTTCTTTCTGTATACATAAGATACAGGAAGCCATACAAATTAGAACAAAGTGACACAAAAACCAATGGTTATCACATTTGCTATGAATTTACTAAGTAGTGTCACCAACATATCAACTGTTTAGCAATTTTCATTTGCCATAGTGCCTAAAAGAAAAAGAAGACTTGGAGAAGAAAACCAGCATGTGCTAAGGAGAGCCACCTTGCACTGTTTTCTTTTCACCAAGTGTGTTAGTACCAGGGAGATAGGGGGTTAGAAAGCACAAATTTTATGTGCTGAAAAATTTGACACTAAAAGAAAAAAAAAACAGAAAAGAAAAGAAAAGGAGAAACCACAGTCCAAAAACCACAGTCCAAAATAAAATCACAGACAAGGTGGAAGTCAATTATGATTACAGGCAGGATGTAATAGACCATGAGGAGCTTTTGCTACAGAAAAGGCACAAACCAAGACATAATAGTAACAGCCCTTTGCCAGAAGATGCAAGTGTGGCAATTAAAAAAATCTCTACAATGTTTTACAAAAAAGAGATCTAATCAAAGACTAATCCACAATAGTAGATCTGTTAAAAAACAAACAAACAAAAAAAAAAAAAAAAAACACAGGACAGTTTTCCTTAACTACAGAGAAAGCTCAGCTATCCTTTTGACTGTACCTACATTCAAGCCATAGGAGTTCAAGCTACCTGCATAAGATGATGTAGAGACAGATTTTCAGTTCAGACAAAAGCAAACAAAAGTATCAGGTTAAGAACTGCGAATCACTGTGAAGATCATAACTTGAATTATATTTCTGGATCATCTAATTCAATAGCAAAACATGAAAAGGAAAAAAAAATGAAATCTCAGGGAAAAGATCTGCAAAGCTGAAGCAACAGCAGATATAGGATTTTTTAAATAAATCATCGAAGATGACTCATGAAGAAAAAAAGCAAACAAAATCAAATAGAACAGAAGGCAGCAAAAGGGCTGCCAGAAAGTCAGGGTGTAAGCAGATAACTGAATTTGTAAAAGTCAGCCAATAGTCAAGGAAAAAAAAAGGATATCACGCTCACCTACTACTTTCAACAGAGAAGCAACAAGTGAAGTAACAGAAACAAACCTGGAAAAGGTCTAAGATGGAGCTGGATCCACATTCTGAGTGAAAAGAGATCGAGCGACACATCTGATTAATTTAGAGATAAAAAGGAGAAAAGAGTAGACACAATAGCTAGAAACAAAACTGAGTTTAAGAATAGTTATTAGTGATAGAAAACTGTAATACATAACCATACTGTAAGAGAACTATCACACAAGGAATAGATATTTCTCTGGGGAAAAAAATAAGTTATCTGGAAAAAAAGTTATATAAAGGCATTTAACTCATTATGAAAACATTTGAGTAGGTACATCATTGCTTAGCGACTATGCAAAATAAATCTGCTCAGAACTTACACGAAAGCTGCCCGGCCGCCCTGGGCAGCGATACTGTTTGTGTACAGCCCTCACAAGAGCTGCGGGTTTTACTAGCAAACACTCTAAGATTAAAACTGATCATCTAATTAGTGTTCAGCCTGGTCACACTACGCGAGACAGAGTTATACATGCACAGGGATACGGAGACGCTACAGCACCAATCTCCGTAAGGCTCCTAAACCCTGTTCCTTACCCGAGGCCGCGGCGCTGCCGAGGCCAGGCCCGCGGAGCGCGGTAGCGGCTGCAGGGACCCCCTGAAGCGCCTGAACGCCTGCCGGGCCAGCAAAGCACCCGCCCGGCCCCGCAGAGGCGGCGGGGGCCGCCCGCGCCGGCGGCACAGCGCGGCGCGGCACGGCGCGGCGCGGCACGGCGCGGCGCGGCACGGCGCGGCGCGGCTCGCCGCGCCGCCACCCACGGCCGCCGCCGCCACCCTGCGCGGCCCCGCGAGCCGGCAGCCGCCGCCGCCCCGCGCCCGACACTCACTCACTCACCCGCCCGCCCGCCCGCGCGGCGCCACAACCACCGCCAACCGCCGCTGCCGGCTCCAGCGCCCAGGCCCGGCAACCGCCGCCGCCGCCGCCTCTCGCGAGAGCCGCAGCCGCGCACGAAGGAGGAAGCGGCGGCGCCCAGATCTCACGAGACTTGCAGGGGAGGGGGGCGGGGCGGCGGCCGACGCCGTTGCTAGGGCCTGTCCCGCCGCGCCCAGGCGGCCGTCGCCATGGCGACGGCGACGGCCCGGGCCTGCCCGAGGGGGCCGCCGCCCTCGGGAGTCCCCGGCCCCAGCCCCAGTGCCGGCCCCAGGCCCGGCCGCGGGCCCGTTCTCGACCTTGACCACGGCTACGGCCGCGGCCGGGGGCCCCCGCAGCGCCTGCGGCCGGCCAGGGCGGCGAGGACGCAGGCCTGAGGCGCTGGAGGGCGAGCGCCTCCCGCCGGCGTGACGAGCGGCGCCGCCCGCCTGCCGCCACGGAGAGGTAAAGAGGTGGGAAAGACAGGGAAGATGCTCCAGTTTCCCCTCAGGAGCTACTCTGAGGGGCTGGTGACCGGACAGCTGCTTCTCTGCTAGAGCGCTCAGCGTTTGCCCGCAGGGGCTGTGAGGAACGACCGTTACAGGTGCCTCAGAGCAGGCGGTAGACAGGGTCCAGGCCTCTCCACGTCCATCCATCACTGCCTGGCACACGAGTGGGGAAACGCCAGAGAGATAAGGCACAAAGATTAGCTCATCTGGGCTAGCTCCTGCCTCATCCAAGGACTGTAATTTTTAGGATTGTATAGTGCTCTAGGTTATATAGGGGCTATGTAATCTACAGTCTATTTGGGAATATAATAGCAGATGCGGCTATCGTTCCCTAATCCCCTGCACAGCTATTATATGTCCCACATCACAAGCAGCTTCCGTTCCAAGTACTGAAGTGCTGCAGTTGTGTAGATTGCAGAGCCCTGTTCACTTCTCTTTGGGGGAGAACAGACTGATACCGAGCCCTAGCTATATTCAGGTTTAAAGGCAACATTTATCTCTTTTCTAAAGGTATTCTCTGTATCATCATTATTAAATATAGGCAGAGCTTGACTTTCAGGTCCGTAGAACTCTAGACAGTATATACATTAAAGCAAATTGGAAATAGTGGAGAGTTTGGGAGGAGGAAGAGAAAGAGCAAATCTCTGCCTAAACATTTGAATATTGATCTATTCCCCTTTGTGTGTTGTGGGAAGCCAGTTCTGTTGCACAGTGGATATTCTGGGGCAGATTCACTGTGGAGATTAGCCATCTTCTGTGGGGATCTTTTATATCAGAACTTCAGAAAGTGCTTTTTTACACTACTGTTGGACCAGAACTCATAGGGAAAGCATGTAGGCAAGAGGAGACATGAATCTATTCACTGTCAATGAGTCTCTTCACCTCAAACAGGGTTCTAATTAAAAATCAATGCAGAAAATACATAAACAATATTGAAAACAGTAATATTATTGGTTGCACTTCTGAATTGAAGTGTTTAAATTGCACTAGCTTGGCTTTGGGAGTTCTTTTTCTGGAGGCTGAAACTATTTCTAGCTGATTGTTACTCTTGGAAATCTGAGAAAATAAGAGCATAAAGGGAAAAGAAAAGAAAAAAGAAGAGGGAAACATCTGAATACAAACAAATATAAATATCAGAGCCTCCTTTAGACACAGTCATGGACATCTTAACCATTGTATAAGCGATTACTTGTAATACCACTAGTAGAGTAATACAAGCAAAGTAATACTGATGATGGGGATGGGAACATTGCAGAAACATGAGTGACAATCCACGTTCGGGTATTGTCAGACTTGAAGATGCATTACTATCACTTATTTTGCAATGTTAGTATCAAACTGGAGGAGAAAATTGATAAAGTGGCTATGAAATTCCAGAGATTATAACTCTGTAACCTATGTCTGCTGTGCGGTTCTTACGTATTTACAGAGTATCTTCCTCATTTGGGGTCACTTACATATTAATCTAAAATTTCAATGAATGTTAATCTTTGGCCTCATCCAATGCATTAATAGATCTGACTGCTTCAGGCAGGGAATCTTAAATAGACCAAGTCATATGTAAGACAGAGGGCGAAGGGAAGAAAAGAGGGTAACGGAGCAAGGATTTGTCTCTTTACAATACTAAATGGCCTATGAAAGCCAGAAACTTTACTACAATATGCAGCAAAATGTGAATCCGTTGAAATAAATTTTCCTTTCTTTACCAATAGTCACAGTGGCAAATCATGCAGTTCTAGGAAATCCACCAGTAGAACAATGATGTGCCAACACAACCCCTACGAAAGCAGTGAATACGCTAACTAGACAAGGAGTCAAATGTTACATGCTGTTTAACTCTAATCTGAGCAATACTTAACAGCAGTATTTACAGCAGCCAACATCAAAAGCAATTAAGAAAACCAAATCAACAGTAATTAAATGACTAGCAGCAGATTTTACCTTCAGATCTTACAATTTATCTAGTTTAATTATTAGTTTTCTTGATTTTGACTTTCTTAATTTGCATGTTTTTTAAGCATGCTGCTTTTCTACTTCCCCTGAAGATGATACTAGCACTTGCTGTTTCAATGATGAGTCATGAATGAGAAACAGGATTATGTTTCTTTTTCAGACAATATTATAAAAGTAGGTGTTACCATAGGGATGCATCTTCACAGGATAGCTCTCTGAGGGCAAAAAGCCTGTCTCAGACCAGAAAACAAGAGTTTGTGCCTTTCAAGGACACATGCATGGAGACTGCAGTCTTCAGGGAGGGAGGCCTTCTAGAGACACTGCAGAAGCCCATGTTTGGAAGGCTGATCGTGTGCATGCAAAACAATGTGGACTTAATACCCTCTTAGGTTTTTCTAACCTTATCTCATTGTAACAGGAGACATAAGAAGTCTCTGATGGCAGTCATAGGCATGTCTGAGTCCATTGTGAAGTGCAAATTCAGTGTTTACATTGCTTACATCAAAGTACTCACCCTGACATAGACTTAAGGCAAATTCCAGTGCATCCTTGGGAGAAAAAACTTGAGTCTGAGACTGTTTAATGTGTTTTGAATGACAAAGGCTGGAGATGAGATTTTGGTTCATGCTAGCTGAAATTTCTGTATTCAGCCACATGCAAGCTCAATTCTTTGTCTCTGTTACACTGTCCTCTTTGAAAGATAGGTATACAGTACTGTTTACCTCTCCATATGGTTAATTCTTCCATGTATCTTTATCATACTTGTTATTTGTCTGCCACTGTGCTATCTTAGCCCTTCTGAAGATTCATACTGTATGCAGAAAAAGTGACAGTGGGTTTAGCCATGAATGAAACAATGCTGAGCGTAGTTTGTCTATGGCTATATTGCTAAGTTCATCATGTTCAGTGGTGCTTCATCTGTCTTTGATGCTCAAGCCCTTTTTCAGCAAAGGGTATCTTTCCAAGTGTACAGAAATTTAAAATACTTGTATAAATTTGTTTCGTCTACTGGATAGTTGAAGATTAGGAAGAACAAAAGGGAATTCTTTAGCTGACAGGGTTCTTTATTTAGATCGAGAAGAAAGAGATTATGAATATGGCACTTGAAGATTATATAGCTTCTGCAACTTTGTTGTTATTGTATGGGGACGTAAATGGATTTATGCTAGGTGATAGCCTTTGATTTTAACCACCAGTTTCATTCTGTGACAAAAGGAAAAGTAAGAACTGCATTCATTGTCATTTTACTACTTATTGCCATGTTATACTTACTAAGCCGTTTTATTTTGCCCAGGCTAAATTGTATTAGTGTAGTAACAAGTCCATCAGTTATTATGCTTTAAAATAATGTCCAAGAGCTTTGGTCCACTTTATTTAGTAATATGTAAGTGAGACATAGGTACAAAATGCAGTGTAATTCCTTTAAGTTAGCACAAACATCTGATAAAAGAATAAATAGAAAGTGCACTTTAAGGCCTCAATCCTACAAATAGACACATGACGTGGAATTCTTGCCTGCATGTGGGCACACAAGTGTGCACAGGCATATCATCTACTTGCAGCATCAGGGCCTTTACGTTAGTAAAAGTATAGCCAAGATTATGAACTAGTCCGCTATGATTATGAACTATGTCCACTAGTTACAAGTACCTTTCTAGACTCCAGCAGATTGCATTTATATTTGTAATTATTTATGGGGTTTTCACTAGGTTCCCGAAAGTGTGCTGAACATCACACAAATAAGAAGAAATCTGGAAACATGTGTATAGACACTTTGGCTTAGAACAGCAGTTTTCTAAGATTTGAGCTTTGTCAATGACCATTTTGGAGGAAACAGCCGTTAATCCTACTAAGAAAATGTCCTTATTATTCAGAAATGGTTGAGGGTGCTAAGCACGTATCTATATATATCATTCGAAACAGTTTTGTATTTACTGTTCTCTTTTTTTTCAATATTGTGGTTATCATAATGGATTTTTTTCTCCATACTTACATCCAGTTCTTTTTGAATCCTGTTTAGAGTTTTTGTGTGTTGTAGCTTATGGTTCCTCTTCATTGTGTTATTTTCTACAGGTCAATGGTTCTCATCCCAGAGACTTGACAAGTTAAAATTTGTTTTAAAAGTCTCATGACAATTTAAATAAGAAAATGAGGAACTTTATTTATAAGAGAACTATTTCTGCAATTAATTGTAGATTGTTACATTTCAGAAGAGGGAAAGGTAATCAAACCTTCCCTTCATTTCAGTATTTTGCTTAATTTCATTCTTATATTTCTTGCAGAACTTATTTTAATTCTATCCCATTCAACTTTAATCTTAAGCTTTGCCTTCCTACTTTAATTTCTTATGTTTGCTCTTGTTTATCTTAAATTGATATCTTGCAGTTTTTCCTACGTAATTGAAGCTCACATAATTTTTGGCCTTCTTCCTAAAATAAATGTGAATCTAGATTCACATGTTTTCTTTAGTACAAAGTTATACAGTTTGACAATAGGCAAAATTATGCCCTATTCCGGGGACAAGTTCTGCTGCATTTATTCATTTTTCATTATCAGGTTAAGTAGACAGAGAGATTACATACAAGTATTCTCTGTATAAGAGTAATAGAACTGATCTTAAATGCTTTTTCAACCCTCTTTTTTTAATTTTATGTTTGAAATTGAAATTTATAAGATGCAAAAGCCATTTGAAAGATACCCAGATAGAAAGACTGCTAAAAGAAATTAGCAGTGAGGGTCATGGGTGGGCTGCAATTACCTTTTATTATTTGGTTGTGAAATACCTAACTCGATGGGGCTATAAACTTGAATGGAGCCTTTAATCCTTATTGTAATTTGAATAAATAATAATAAAATGCCCTACTTGATCAGTGATCTACAGACACACGCTTACTTGGACAGACAAAATGCTCTGGCTCTTTTCATTATGGTTTTGTTTTGATGAGTACATCCATGTAAGCTTTATCCAGATCGATGGATTTCTTCTGCATTGTTGCCCGCAAATGCTCAGGGAGCAATCTCCGACTCCTAATCTCCCCCAAGACAATATCATCCTTGTTTCGAGGCCTCTGGGTCCTATCATCGTCGAGGGCACTGTGCACGTCCTGCAATTTCATCTGCAGCCAGTCCTGTCTCTCCACAGCATGCCGATGTTCTCCAAGATTATGCATTAATTGCATCTCACTCACTGATCTTTTCCTGTACAAAAGGAAGGAAAAGATAGAGGCTCATCATGGCCCTCCTTGAATTCTTAAACTTCACACAAAAGCCATTTTTGGGAACTTTTGGATGGTACTGCAGTACGGAGCTGTAGAACATATCTTTCTAATTTATAAGGGCTAGCATGACATCTGGAGAGGAGAAGGAAGGTGGATGATGATATATTAAAGGTAATGGATTTATTAGTGAGAAGGAAGCAAAAAAATGTGAAGTAATTCTGTTATGCAACAATGTTTGGCTACAGTAAGTTTATCACTTATTTTTGCTGTTGTAGTTGAGCTCAGGGCTTACATGATAATAGATAACTGATTAATAAAATGATAGCACTTACTCAAAGGCAGTTTTCTGTGAACACTATGGCTTAGGAAGCACGATTTCCTGTGGATTTGTCTCTCAAGGCTAACTGATATTAGTGTATAAACAAGTGTGAGTCTCAGCTAAAGATTCTCCCAAAACTAGGGCTCCTGTGTAGACCACCAAGTGTCCAGTAAGGGATACAACTTGTACAGCTAGGGACATGCTTATGTGATTTTTCTTCCTGTACTCAGCTGCTTATTTTTCAAAAAATGCATAAGAACTAAGTGTATTTGAGATCTCTACAGTTATGCATAAAGACAGAATTGGGCCAGTTTGGCTTAAAGTGGCCAAAGGGTTCAAAAGTGGGGACAGAAGGACTCACAAACACATAAAATTCTATGCAGACAGACAAATTGACCATTTTCTCACCAACAGCTAAAATCATCCTTCAAACTTCAGCAGGGTATAATAATGTACTTACATCATTGGTCGTCCATCGCACTTCGTAAAAAAACAAATGGCGTAAAAAATTATTGCAGTCTTGGCCAGATTTTGTATAGAAGTCATTTTGCCTATAAATATAGAAATGAATAGATATGTGAATGTGTATTTCAAATAATTTCTGTTTAAATAACTTAAAAGAAATTTAGTTTATAAAAAAAGTTAAAGACATCAGAAAAGTGTTATTGAAAAGTATTTTTCTCGTGGAATGTGTTAGAGCAAGGAAAATTTAGACAGGGAATAATTAGACTTTATTTCTAATGTTAATTTTGTGAACAACTTACTGTAATTTCTTAGGCAATTCTTAAGAACTTCTGTCAACCTCAGTTGTCCTGCATCATCAGCATATCTCTACACATCACTGAGATACTTGGGTGCAAAACACCGTGTCCTTGCAATAAAATTATTAGCATTTAGAAATCATTTATACTTGATACTCTCCAAGTATGTTAAAATACTTGTATATAACTATGCAGATGATTTTTTTTTTCTTTTATCTACTTCTGGTGTGTCACTGAGTTCCATATTCTCTAGTATGAACAACTGGACACTGTTCTTCACAATTCTTGCATGGTGGCATAACTCTACTGAGTCATGTTATTCCCCACTGAATTGCATAAGAGAAATCAGAATTGAGCCTCCCATTTTTTGGTATTAATACTGCATTGCCAGTATTAATTCTACTCTGCTCAGTGTATCATCAGCCAAACTGTCACTTGGGATATACCTGGAGAATACTTAGTACTGATGATGCTGCAACAGGCAGAAATAAAACAGCCCAAATTTCAGTTTGCAATTGGATTTTCAGTATTGACAGCCAGAAAAGACATCTTTTTGTTATAACTTATACAATTTGTAACAGAATAATGGAGACATAATAAATACAGAACTCCATAGTGCTATTTTTTTTTCAGTATTTTATACAGGACAAAAAGCATAATACCTTACATGAGAATATAGTTATGCTCCTAGCAGTCCATGTAACTCAATATTATGAATTGAAGAGTTGAATTCACTTAAGGTATTTCTAATTCACTTTCTCAGACTTTTTCATTTCACAAATCTGGTTCAGATAATAGAATAATTTAATCTTACTTATATTCCTTTTTTAGATAGTCAGAAAAGAAGCTAAAGTAAAAGCTGAGTAATGAATCAATGATTAAATCAATCTTCTAGAAAACTTGGAAATAAAAAAGTATACTTACCAGATACGATCTTAAACAGATTTCTGGTCTGAGTATGTCAGCAGCTGACTGTCCCTTGATGTCAAGTATATTTAAAGACTACTGAATTGGTCTAGTGGACCCCTTAAATGTAACTTTAAAATAGAGCTTCTAAGTAACTTAGAAGCCCTTTTATTGTCTCAGTTGATGTCACTCTTGACACACACCCTCCTGACCCTCATGTACCCACCCTCAGATGCTTTTGTTAATTGGGCATTTACAGAGAAAAGAAAGGTCTCAGCAAAAAGAAGGTACTCTGGATAACTGTGAACAAGTTGAACTTTTAAATTCAGATTCCCTATTATGCATAGCTTTGTGCACAGGCTAGCATGATCTCTGAAGCTATAGTAAAGATTTGCAAAGAAAGCTTTGTCATGTTAAATGCAGACAGGTAGAATTTAAGATTATGCAGTGGGGTTAGTGATCTATAAATATAAGCTTAAAACAAAATACTGAAAGGCTAATAATTTGTAATAGTTGTGGGAAGTGAAAGTAGTCATTTGAGATCAGATATTAGGTTTCTTTGAGAAAGAATATACTGAGGAAGGGCAGACACCCCAGTATCTGCCCTTCTAAATGATAGAGGATCATTTCCAAGGTGTTTTTAATGAATAGCTGGTGATACTAAAAAAGTTTTTAAAATATAGAGCTAGACTCTCACTATTCTGTCATATATGCCTGTGAATATCCCTGAATTGCTCAGACAAGCCAGATATAAGAGAGGCATTTGAAGAGGCTGTGATATAAATTAGTGCTTTATTAATTTTGGAAAAGAAATATAGAACTCTTTACCTACATTCTAAGAAATTAAACATGTGTGTAAATCAGCAATACTTCCTCTATGTATGAAGAAAGAGTATTTTTGGCTGCCAGATACTTTTCCTATATGTTTCTTCTGGGTTCCAGCATGTTTCTCCAGAAAAAAAAGAAGAAGAAAAAAAAAAAGTTTACATCTGCACACTTTAGTACACTATTGGAAGCTATCATTGCTTTACCAGAAACATTGTTTAGATAATGTTGTATTGTAATATTTCACAAAGAGATAGAAGATACTTTTTATAATACTCATTTACCCAGGCAGTATTCTCATGGGGAAAGGAAAGACTATTATAACCAGAGGCTCCATAAAGCTCTAAAAAGAGCTCATGATTCTCTCAGTAAACAGTAAACTAAGAAGTAAAGAAACTACTCATTTAAATGATTGCAAGAAAACAGGATAGAGATGGTTTCCTGTGTGATATGTCACAGGACATATGTCAGTTGTCAATGTGCTTCCACCTACACACAGAGAAAACGTACAGAGGTTTATGGGATTTTGCTAGAAGTTTTATATCTGATCTGGCTGCTAGCAGTACTAACCTAAAGACTTTGGTAAATAAAATGTATGGTGTACACCCGAATGCCAGGAAAGGATTTGAAAAATCGCTACACAATGGGTAAAGAAAGGCACCATTTTTTAGATTCAACAATAATAAACATACACAAAATCTTCAAAGCAAGGCCTCAAGGAAGTGCTCTAGCAAAGGCTGGGCAGCCATTTGGAACCTCTAGCATATAACAGCAAAACCTTAACTAAAGGCTAAGCATTATAAACTCTAGTGTCTATATAAAAATATGTTTTCATATAAACTGAGAGCAACTGATAGCAAAAAGTGGCAATAAGCCTCTAGCAGTGGATGCAAAATGAGTATTAGCAGATCTGGGTTGCAGAGGTTAATTTCTTAGTAGTAGTTGCATCCCTTGCAACTCATATGTAAATCCTGAGGAGAGACCCCGTTCCAGGGCTTTGAATAAAACTGAGATAGAGAAAACCCAAGAGTATGATTTTGTAATTCTAAATACTCTGCTAGCTTCATACAAATATAGTCTGTTACAGTAGCTGCCCTTAAAAAAGATGTAATTTTAGCTAGCTTGTTTGCTGCCTCCCCAGTCTTTATGCTCCTGTTGAAAGAGGATTTCTTATTCAATATCATATTTATTCAAAGATACTAAAGTAGTTACTCTTTAAATGTCAAACAAAGATTACTAAACTTGATATGTGAAAGATGTTTTTGTGTGTGGAAGAATATGGAAGACAAATTAGAACTGTGCGGAAGACAAATTAGAACTGTGCTATTTGCTTCAGATGAGAAAATATACAGAAAATAGTAAAAATATGAAATATATACCCCAATGTTTTTCAGTAAAAAGGGCCTATGATAGTAAGTACAAAAACCTTAAATTACAGTTCCAAATTGGCATAATTTATTTGTATATGCAGAAAATTTGTTTTGGTTTATTACACCTGATATCTAGAAGTGTTATTATTTGAAAATACAGCTGCTGATACCTTATCCTGTATGTGTCGTCTGTATTTGCTGAACATGGTGTATCAAGTGTGGGAATGACAGATAATGAACAAAATGAATGCCATTCTTTTATGAAATACTGTAATTGTGAACATTTTTCTTTAAACACAATGTATCCACTGTCCAATGGTCAGTAGAAAGTAGTATTGAGCTTTTTCAGAAGATGCTTAAGAAAGATGGAGATTAATGTTCAGATTCAAAATTTTCTCTTTCTTAAGCATCCTTTTAACAAATTCAGATCCCTTTTGGGCAGTGCTTAATGGAACAGCAGAAAGCAGGAAACCAGTGCCAACCCTTGCTGAAATGCTGTTAGATAGGAGGAGGAGTCTCTCATGAAAATATCCTCTGCCAGTAAGGTGCCCACAGAAGAGAACAGATCTATAGGGGACAATTTTTGTTTCTCTGGGAACAGAAGGAAGAAAAACACAGTGGATTCTGAGTTTCTGAAATTCTGAAAACTGCAGGCGATGAATGAGCCAATGCAGTGGATATAACTGAATAGAACAGTCCAGAAACCACAAACCATTATATGTTCCAGGTATCTACCAGACAAAGGAGACTGATTCTGAGACTGATTGCAAACAATTGGTTTTTGTGTTGCATTATCAATACTGAATTTTCTTTTCCTTTGGAAGAGGGAGAGGTGGGTAACTTTTTATGAGATGTGGGTTGAAATATAATAATGCTTGGAAGACTCTGGTTCAAATTTGTGATTATTTCTTCAAGTGTGTTAGTCAACTCTCTCAGGCTAGAGAGAGTTCTCGTTAATCATCACCGAAAACCAAGGAATGCTGTACTTGAAGTGAGACAATATAGTGGTATACTCCCAATTGTATTATGATAATAGCTAATCTATGACATCAGGCACTGTAGCTGTAGACATCAAACAAGGAAATGGTACTTCTGAAGGAGAAGGGTGAAAATTGAAAATACTGGAATCCTTGTGTGGGAGAGAAGAGCTGACCACAGCCTTTTCCTCTGAAAAGCCTTTTCCTTGATCAGTTATAGAAATACTCTTCTCTGACCTTCCCTTATAGATTGAGTAGATGCTTTAACCAACTGTGCATGAAAAAATCTCTGTGCTGCTTTGTTTGCAGGAGGCATGCCACCTTGCTTTGAATTTGTGCCATTGAATGTAATCAGATTCCAGGGCTGAAAACAAGTTGGAAGCAATTAGACAGATTTTACAGCCAGGTAAGTGAATATAACAAAATATTCTGAAAATACTGAATTCTGTACAACCTCCTTCTTATATTCTCTCCATTTTGTCAGGAAAAATGACTGTACTGCATCTCTAAACTAAACACATCCTGAGATATATTACTGGATTATGGTTAGATGACAGAGTACTTTCTAGTATTATACCCTAAGTGACTAGAGTATAGTTTTCACAAATTGATTGCATAATCTGGTGTATTAATATTCCTGTAGAGATCTTAATCCTATAAATTTGAGTTAAGGTTTAAGTACTGAAGTCAGATTATTTCCATGTTATTTATAAAATCAGACTTCTGCCATTTTGCTTATTTCAGCCGGCAGTTCCAGATAGACTTCATTCTAACCAGAACTGTAGCTAGCACAGTATTAGTAGATTGTTGAGCAAGGGAACAAAGTAATTGGTGACACAGTGGATGACTGGTGAGGCAACCTTTCTAAATGTGTCCGAGGAATGTTTCTGCCTTGACACAATGAAGATCCAAAGTGACAGTCAGTAAACTCTTCAGATCTTCACTTGATTGACAAGATTTGTGGCTTTTCAAATACCACAGCAACATGTTTGGTAATTTATGTAAGTAATGTGGGATATCCTCAGGTGTTCATTGGGTTCCTGCAACTAGATGAAGCTTCGATCACATGCCAAGTTCCAATTAGATGGAAAACAACAAATGGCCTTATATGAAAATCAAAACATAGCACAACACAATTTCATTATGTGCCCGATCTGCTTGATACAATGTGTTTTTAGCAGCTACTGGTAAATGTGAGTTTGGAAATAATTGCTTACCAGTATATATTTCTTCAGTTACATCCTTCATCTGAGAATCACAATATTCATGAATCTCCTTGATTTCTTTGTGAGAAAAATAAATAGTGGTGTTGTCTGTTTATATGTTTCATGAACATTTAGGGAAAGACAAGTTAAATGCAAACATCACTGAGAAGATCAGAGAGAAAACAAAAGCTGTTTGATTCTAATCCCAATCACCTGTTTTTAAGTACACTTTCTTACATAGTTAGTTAAACTAGACGCTATAATGATAACTGTGATCTGGATTATTTCTAGAGTTTTCAGTGATTAAATGAATCACATATGGTGTCTGAATGGATGTCTGTTTTTTTCTTTTGTTCTTTTTCCTTGACTTTGATATATCCAAGTTAAAAGATAACAGAGATATCCCATTTATCATGGATTTTCTCTGATGACCTATCATGAACATGCCATGTTTTGATGATATGATCATGAATGTGTGATTGTTTGCTCTCTGCATGCCACCCTACACCTTGGCTGCATAGAGTTTCATATAGCATTACATGGCTGTTTTGAAGCCTAAATGGAGAGCCCTGCTTACCTCATCTCTCTCTCATGAGAAGAATCTAAAGCTTGATGAAACAGCCCAGAACAGCCTGGAGGAATGCTACAATGGCTGTTAAGGAAAGTCATGAAGATGAAGTACATCTTATTCTCTACAGAGACATTTTTCAGTGGTCAGCAACAACAATGTTATTTTGTATCAGAAAAAATAAGAAAAGCCTTGTTTATTTTCAACACATACATACTGACACATTTTTAAAGGACAGGTAGGTGTTAATGAATGGACTTGATGTGTAAATGTTCATAGAATTGCATATGAAAACCTAGATGTTACTTCAGATTTTAAAGTTCTGGTAAATCATTGTACAGTCAATAATTGCTCAGTGGAATATTAGCTCTCATGACACTGAAACTCTATATTGTCAATGTTTTGCTGAATATATTGTGATAATGAATAATACAGTACCTTACAAATGCATTTGTGACCTTTTTCAGTAAATAGCAGGCTGGTATAGTATTCAAAACCACTGTTGGATGAGCAGAATCTTGGGATTGATAGTAAATTGAAATAAATATGTATATATGTACACACACACACACACACACACACACACACACACACACACTCATATATAGGTCAGATTGTGTACTGGCCTGTTGCTTGCTCTAAATACTTTGTGCAGGCTTGAATTCCCTTTCAACGTGCAATATAGTGGTAGCTCTAATGAGGGCTCATGTTCTTATTTTGTCATCCTTGAAACTGACATGGAATCCCTGACCAGCCACCCAAGGAGACGAATTTTAGGCACACAAGTAATCTCCAGGAGAAATGCCTGTAACGCTGGGGGATAGGAGTGAGTCTAAAGTCTTTCCCCTTTTCATGGATTAAGTACCTCACTCAAGACTTCAGGATTCAGGAACTCTTTCCTGAGAATGTATCTGCACACAGAGGCACAGGCATGTACAACCTGTAAAATAAATTATTTTAAAAACAATTAATTAATCTACTAACAAAAATTTAAGTAGTTAAATATCAGTATTCATTTCATCCTAAAAGTGAGAGCTGGAGAGCAGTAGATACATATTGAATATCTGATTTGACCTAACAAAACTATAGTAAGAGTGAATGTGTTAATTTTACATAGAGTGGTCTTACAAGACTCAGGACCATACAGGATGGAATAAAGAAGGTCTGCATGTTTTATGCAGGCAACCACGTATTTTCTTGTTCTTTCTACTGAAAAGACATTTCAAGTTCATATTCCCATATTTTTTGCAGTCACTGCAGATGAGCAGATAATGTCCTAGTAAGCAATCTGGACCTTGATGAAATCTCATGGGAATGACAAGTTCAGATTACAAATGATGACATTTCAGACCTTTCCTTCAATTCTCTGAAGGTTCTAAAAAAGTTGAAGAGCATAGCAAGTTAGTTGAAAAACATGAAAAATAAATAGCTTGCACAAATCATTGTTTTGCTTGAATTACAGAAGAAAATGTTGTACTAGGTGCTGTGCAAACATGGAACAAGATGTAGAGCCTCCAATAATGGTGTTACTACGGACAAAAAATACATTTTATTTTATAGAGAGCTTTTCATTATTTGAGACATAATTACGGCAGATAAAATGGTTTAAGTTATACACAAAAGACCTTGCCCCAGAAACAAAATTAAATAAATGAAAACTTCTAGATACAAGACTTATTAAAGATTAAATCACTTAATAGTTTTATATATTCTCATTAGAACTTTCTTCAAAACCTCTTTTAATGTATTTGTATATTTAGTATAATAGATCCTATTTTCTGAAGGGATAGTATTTTTTCTGCCTTTTATCACACTTATTTGGTCCATCTTTTTCTCTGATTATTAATAGTTGTCAACATCAGATTCTCAAATTAATATTTCTTTTATAGAATTCAAAAAACATTTTAAGTACAGTTAATTTGCTTTTTATACTTCCATATTGAACAAGAATTTTCTCAAAACTCATTTTTCTTCTTAGATCTTCCGAAATGTCAATATTAGAGTGAAATTCTTGCAGTAATTCTCATAATATAATGCATCAACAAGTCTAGCACCTTCTATGCAACTTGAGCATCAGTCACTTTCTGTTCTGCTTTTTACTTCATTCTTTTCCGTGGTCTGATTTGATGGCGTGGCCTATGATAAAATGCACTTTATGGTAAGATGTGTGGGTCTCAATTAACAATTGTTTGTTTTTGTTTCTATGTTTCTCCCACAGTCTCTGTGTTGAACCAGTGAGATTCAAAAGAGGGAAAAAATATCTTTTGGCTCAATATATCATATTTTTTGCCTTTTCTGTTCTGGTCTTTCTGGTCTTTCAACAGAGGAGAGCATTATTACTAACTGTAGTGGTAATTTTTGTGAATCAGATTGTACTAGTCTAAAGTAATCTAACTCAGTATTTCTCTTTTAGATCTTGTAGCCTCTTTCTTGCTGACATCAATATTTCTCATCTCTCATAAAGGTATACAGACTATCTCATTTTTAGATTTTTATTGCTAAATTGTTTTGTTCTCGATTTAGTCTCTGCTGAAATCTGTTCCTAAGATGCTTTTCTCCCTCCATATAAAATGCAAACTCCTCATCTTAATTTTCTCAGCTTTTTGCTAAAGGCCTAGATATCCACTGTCATGCAGCACACATTGCCATTTTAACTAGGGCATTTTGGACTTGGATACTAACAAATCAAAATTAGCTTGCACAGTGCATGAATGACAATACAGAATGCTATGCAGTGAAGGACCTAATCATATATTTCTGCCCTCATTTTCTACAAACCTCTGTTTACATTGTGATCTCTCTATCTCATAGCATAGTCTAATGGAGGTAAGGACTAACCAATTCCCTCTTTGGCTCTTCATCACTTGCTGAATAGCCTGAGCAAGCCCCTTCATCTTTCCATGCTTCAGGGTCCTTATTAAAAGGGTTGTCCCTATAAAGTCCTATCCCTAACATGATGTCTTCTGTGCTGACCCCTGTGTTAGGAACAGGCTTTCCTCTATAAGCCAAAAAACTTTTGTTCTTTTCATTCTTTTGCTGTTTTATTACTGCTCATTAGCCATCTCTATTCCCTTGAATGTTTTTTAGTATTTAAGTAAAAATAACAATGAGTATATATAGACATATATATTAAATAACAGCAGAATACATAAGAAGCAGCCCAAACATGTATTTCCTACTGTATACCATTTCTTCCCTTTCTATAAGTTGTCTGATTCTTCATGGCTCCATGATTGTGAACTGTTCAGCTATAGACCACTCATGAATTCTTATGCACCTTTACCATGCTGTAGCAGTACCAGTGGACTTTCACAGTGATCCTACAAATGCATCTTTCTTAGAAAACAAACTGTGAGTCCGTGTAAAGGAAGGATTCTGACCCATCATCCTAGCAGTCCTGTGAAATTAAAGACAGAATAATAATATAGTCAATCACTGTATTAGTTCTCCCAAGATTAGTACCCTCTTTCCTCTCCCAGGCACTCGGAAACTCCTCTAAAATGAGTCTCCAGGTGCCTCTATCACACAAATGACCTGAAGAACAGTACAAAAGTGCAGTCAGAAGCTAATAGGAAATGGACATACTAATGTGCAAACAGATTCTGCAAGAGGCAACAGCAGCATCCTAGACCTCTAAAATCTCTTTGTATCTAGGAGCTTCATGAATGCTTTTGAGAGTATTATGTATATGTACTAAGGTGTACATAAGAGGTGGCTCGAGCTAACAGTTTATTTTTGTTCCATGCTAGCATCTGTGCTGTAACTGTAGGAACAGAGTCTATAAATAACCCAGCCCAGCTACCTTTTTCAGAACTTCAGGGATGGCTGATCCCCCAAACAGATGAATTATGTAACTTTTAGTTTTCTAAACGTACCCATTCACTCTGCAAACTAGGTCCTTTGCACACCACTTTAAAATGAGTGCATCCCTCTAGCTTACAGTTGTGCAGCTGACATAGTTGTACTCCATCAGAGGAGCAATGCAAATCTTCACAGAATCACAGAATTACAGAATGGTTGAGGTTGGAAGAGACCTCTGGAGATCATCTAGTCCAAACCCCCCTGCTCAAGCAAAGTCACCTAGAGCATGTTAGACAGGATCGTGTCCAGGTGGGTTTTGAATATCTCCAGAGAAGGAGACTCCACAGCATCTCTGGGCAACCTGTTCCAGTGCTCTGTCAGTCCCACAGTAAAATTCTTCTTTATATTCAGGTGCAACTTCCTGTGGTTCAATTTGTGCCCGTTGCCTCTTGTCCAGTCACTTGGCACTACTGAAAAGAGACCAGCCCCATCCTCTTGACACCCTCTGTTAAGGTATTTATAAACATGGATAAGTTCTCCTCTCAGTCTTCTTTTCTCCAGGCTGAAGAGGCCCAGCTCTTGCAGTCTTTTTTTTACAAGAGAGATGCTCCTGTCCTCTAACCATCTTTGTAACCCTACACTGGACTCTCTCCAGTAGCTCCTTGTCTCTCTTGTACTGGGGAGCCCAGATCTGGACACAGTACTTGAGATGAGGCCTCCCCAGGGCTGAGTAGATGGGCAGGATCACTTCCCTCGACCTGCTGGCAACAGTCTTCCTAATGCACCCCAGCATGCCATTGGCCTTCTTGGCCACAAGGGCACATTGCTGGCTCATGGTCAACCTATTGTCCACCAGGAGTCCCAGGTCCTTCTCCGCAGAGCAGCTTTCCAGAAGATCAGCCCCCAGCCTGTACTGGTGCGTGGGGTTATTCCTCCCTAGGTGCGGGACCCTGCACTTGCCTTTGTTGAACTTCATGAGGTTCCTCTCCGCCCAATTCTCCAGCCTGTCCAGGTCTCTCTGAATGGCAGCACAGCCCTCAGCTATATCAGCCACTCCTCCCAGTTTGGTATCGTTTAGCGAACCTGCTGAGAAGGAGCTTTGTCCCTTCATCCAGGTCAGTGATGAGTAAGTTGAACGTGACTGCACCCTGAGCAGTACTGACCCCTGGGGGACAATGCTAACTACAGGCCTCTAGCCAGACTCTGCAGCTCTGATGACAGCCCTCTGAGCTCTGCCTTTCAGCCAGTTCTCAGTCCACCTCACTATCCACTCGTCTAACCCACACTTTCTGAGCTTACCTAGGAGGATGTTATGGGAGACAGTGTCAAAAACCTTGCTGAAGTCAAGGTACACAACGTCCACTGCTCTCCCCTCATCTACCCAGCCAGTCATTCCATCCTAGGGGGCTATCAGATTGGTTAAGTATGATTTCCCCTTGGTGAATCCATGCTGACTACTCCTGATCACCTTCTTTTCCTCCACGTGCTTAGAGATGACATCCAGAATGAGCTGTTCCATCCCCTTTCCAGGGATGGAGGTGAAGCTGACCAGCCTATAGTTGCCTGGGATCTCTTTCTTGCCCTTTTTGAAGACAGTAGTGACATTGGCTTTCTTCCAGTCCTCAGGCACCTCTCTCTCTCCTGTTCTCCATGACCTTTCACAGCTGGTGGAAAGCAGCCTAGGAGTAATGTCCACTAGCTCCCTCAGCACTCGTGGGTGCATCCCATCCGGGCCTGTGGATTTGTGGGTGTCAAGTTTGCCTAGAAGGTCTCTAACCTCCTCAACCAAGAGAAATTCTTCATTTCTCCAGACTTTCTGCCTTGTTTCTTGTTTCCCTTGTTTCTGGGATTCCTGAGGGCTGACCTTAGCAGTAAAGACTGAAGCAAAGAGGGCATTCAGTAACTCTGCCTTCTCTGTATCCTTCATCACTGAGGCACCCACCCCATTCAGCACCAGGCCCACGTTCTCGCTAGTCTTCCTTTTGCTAGTGTATGTGAAGCAGCCCTTCTGGTTGTCCTTGACATCCCTTGCCAGACTGAATTCCAAATGGGCCTTTACCTTCCTTGTCACATCCCTACCTACTCCGACAGCATTCCTATATTCCTCCCAAGTGGCCTGTCCCTTTTTCCATATTCTGTGGACTTCCTTCTGTTTGAGTTTTGGCAGGAGCTCCTTATTCATCCATGCAGGTCTCCTGCCCCCTTTGCTGGACTTCTTACTCATAGGGATGCACTACTCTTGAGCTTGGAAGAAGGGATGCTTGAATATTAACTAGCCTACTACCCCCCCCTTTTCCTTATAGGGCCCTAAACTGTGGGATTCCTCCAAGTCCCCAGAGAGGCCAGAGTTTGCTCTGCTGAAGTCCAGGGTTGTGATCCTACTTATTATCCTGCTTCCTCTTCACAGCATCATGAACTCCACCATCTCCATCATCATTTCAGTGTATGAGGGTTTAGAATTTGGCTGCAGATGTTTGTTAAAATGAATGTAAGAAAAGGAGTAGATTTCAAATATCAGACGTTAATGAAGATTCTAAAGTTAAATTTGGTAGGGGCAAAAAGGCGTACTTTTGTATGCACCAGGTAGGTTGCACATGGCTGAATTACATGAGAGGAGAAAATATTCAGTCTGAATCATGCACATTTGTAATTCTGTCCTTGACTTAAGATTACAACAGAAGCTGGAGAAGTGTTTCTTCCTCTGGAAAACAATGGTATTTAAGAAACACTTAATACTAAAGGGAAGATCTCAATATGGAGTTCTGAAATTTGTTTTTAAAGGAGCAGCTGCATACAAATCTGCAGACCTTATGTATAGTAAGTGGAATATCATAAAATGAGCAGTAAGACAAACTACCTAACATACCTTCCTTGGATCAAATGCTCTCTAAAACTCTACTACGATCCTTTTACTGTGAACTTATATACCGGGAATATTTGCATACAATATGCGAGAATACCACAGGAGTTCTGAATGCACACAATTATATGTCAAATTATTGTTTTATCAAGCTGAGCAGTAACATACTTCACTGCCACAGTGTCTAAGTAGCCTAGCAGTGTGAAGAAAGGATACCAGATTGGAATGGGCAGATCTGAATACACACATGCTCAATACAACTTCATCACATTAGGAATGTACTTAGAGGAATCATATCCTTCCAGGAAAGTGTGCTGTACAGCTCTGTTATCATTAATGTCAGAACAGGTCTCTTGCTTGTTTTCCAGAAGTACAAAAAAAGTTAATTCTCATACCATCTTTGAGGAAGAATTACACTATCCATTTTACAGATAGGTGAATAGAAGTATGAAAAATTATGTCTAAAAATCACAGAACTGAAACCTTCCTATAACAATAGGAAATATCAATGCAAGGCCCTTGCATCGCTGAATGTAAGTGGAGATACATGCCCGTAAAAACAGTCCACACTATATAATGATCTGATTGCAAGGTCCAAAGGCAGAGCTGCGATTTGGAATGTGGGGTCCTGCTCTCCAGCCAGCAGTGCAGAGTGCGGGGCTGCAGCTCTATTGCTGGCCTATTATGTAACAGCTACACGCTCTCTTCTCCCTGAGTGATCTAACTCCTCAAAGAAGCACATATTTCCAACTTGACTGGGGCTGCAATCTCTTTTTGTTTCCCCAGTGCTGAGATTCACAGAGATATTACACAAAATGTACAGACTGTTTTTTAAGTTTCTCAAGCTCAGTATTACTAGATTTTCACTCTACTGATGTGTCATATTTTGAGCTTTCCAGACATACTAATTTTCTTTCCATCAATCTTCCCTATTTTATCCATCTTCTGTTGTGGTTCTCTCTTGGGTTTTTATTCCTAATTTAAAATCAGTCATATGAGCAGTAAGGCAAACTACGTAACATATTTCTGAAGAAATATGAATACATATTTTTGTGCTTAATTTATAGCTCTATTCTCTGGAAGCATGAAGTAAAATCTCTTTGCAAAAATATAAACACTGAATTGAATGACTGTCATTCTTTGAATTTCTGGAAAGGCTTGCACTGACAGCTGTTATTGCTGGTGCCAGTCCCACCTCCATGTAATAAAACACTTCTCTGTATTATCTCACTGCATAAGTATGGTAAATACTTCATTACAGGCATTTATTTGCATCCTAGTCCATCTGTGACAATGAAACACAGGTGCAAACAAGTCACAGCTTCTCTGGCTGCATTGTAAATAGCATTAGTCTAAGTGATCATATCACACATCAATAGTTCTCATCACCAAATATCTTACATTTGTCATTTCTGAGTACAGACTTCAAACAATGAGGGGGTTTTTCAGATTTCTCCACGTTCTGAAGAGGTTACTGTCCGTGTAACATTTTTAACAAAAGAAGAAGCAGCTTTTAATTATCTCCTATTTCCTAGAATCATTCACACTGGAAGAGACTCCAGAGGCCATCTAGTCCAACCTCAACAGTAAATTCAGACCAGACTGATCAGAGCTTTATCCAGTCAGGTCTTGAAAATCTCCAAGGATGGAGAATCCGTAAGATCTCTGAGCAACCTGTTTCTGTGTTTAGTTATCCTTACAGTGAGAATTTTTTCTTCCTTATACTGAGTTAGAATCTCCCGTTTCATTTTGTAGCTATTGCCTCTCATTCATTTGCAGTTCACCTCTGTAAAAAGTTTGTCTCTGTCTTCTTGGCAACCTCCTCATAGGTACATAAAAGCTTGTGTTACATCACCCCTAAGCTTTTTCCAGGTTGGACAAGCCTACTTCCTTCAGCTTTTCCTCTTAAGACAAGTGTTCCAGTCCCCTGACCATTGTGGTGGGCCTCTGCTGGACTTGCTCAACTTGATTATCTTTCATGTACTGAGAGACCAAAACTGGACACAGTATTCCAAATGAAATCTAGTGAGTGCTGAGTAATAGGGGATAAACACTTCTCTCAATCTACTGACTGTGCTGCTATTGATACAGCCCAGTATGCTGTTAGTCTCGTTGCTGCCAGGGCACACTGCTGAATCATGTTTAGCTCACTGTCCCCTAGGACCGCAAGGTCCTTTTCAGCTGAGCTGCTCTCCAACCAGTCTGCAGGCTTTACTGTTGCGAGGAAAACTAACTCCAAATCCTTCTGAATGGCAACCCTGCCTTTGAGCTTTTGACTGCACCCCTCAAGTTGGTATCACCCTCACGTTTGCAGAAGGCATATTCTATCTCATCATCCCTGTTACTGATAAGATTTTGAAACAGGATAGGTCCCAGAGTAGACCCCTGAGAAACTCCACTGGCAGTCAGCCTCCAGATGTAGTACAAAGCATTAGCCACTGTACTTTGATAATGTAACCAGTTTTTCATCCATCTAGTTGTCCATCTATCTAGACTGTAGTGTCTCAACTTGGTTACAGGAATGCTGTGAGGGATTGTGTCGAAAGCCTTGCTAGAGTCAAAGCAACCAATATACCCAGCTTTCTGCTTATCCCACAGGTCTAGTCACTTCATTATAGAAGGCAATCAGGTTAGTGAGTGCCATGCTGGCTATTCCAATTTACTTTTTTCTCCTTATGTGCCCAGAAATGACTTTCAAGAGGACTTGCCCTGTGATTACGTAGGGACCAAAGTGAGGCTGAAAGACTCATTGAAAGACCTAGACTGAGAGAGTAATATAGCAGTTTCATATGCAAAATAAAAAACAAGGAAAAAAGAGAACTTTGTACCATTTATTAAATGGTACAAAGAGAGGTTTACCAAAAATAACGATATTTTAGCTCGACAAAAGAAACTGAACTAGACATTTCAAATGTCATTAAAAAGAAAGTGGTATAATAATTAGAGAAAGAAACTAAGTAAGGTGATTAAGGGATCTTCGATATTTAGTTTTGTTTACAATGCGCAAAATATTCAATAGAAATAGCCTTTGTTCTTGAGGACAGTGAACGAATTGTGTCAATCTTTAAAAAATGCGCATATGATGATATGGTGTTTTACAAAATAATAAGTATGTTGATTGCCCAAATAGTTAAAATGGAAGAACAAAAATTGCAATATGAAGGATAAAGATCCCATCTTACATATCTCTCCAAATTTTTAGAATATACTAATAAAGCCATAAATAAAGTAGATAAAGAAGAGGATACAGCAGATAAAGATAAAGAATGAGTTTGACCTGGTTGAGTAATTCCTATGATCATAAGAATGTCTCATGTCATCACCTGAGTATAAGTTTCCCATAGGTGTTTTGTCCCCTCACTTTCACTATTTAAATCAGGAAAAAGAATGTGAAAGGAAAGAACACTGGAGCATTTAAACTTCTTTGAATCAATATTTTGTGTTTTACCTCTTTGGGGATCTTTATTATACAATACATGATCTGCAAGTTGGCTTTGTCAATTTTTGTAGAAAATTAAAGCCTCCTAAAGTATTTCAGCAGGCAGTGGCGAAACATTCAAATGGAAAAGCTTTTGCAAATCTGATGCATTTGCAGCATTTCTATAATAAGTACTCCAGTATAATTAAAACTATGCCATTAGTCATGAGTATTTGTAATCAAAGGTAGATCTGCTGAGATGGATGTATCACAAAGGACATACTTTGCCTAGCATGCATTTTCCTTGGCTTCTGTTATCATTCTATCTCTACAGCCAATTGATTTCTTCAAATATCTTTCTTAGAACTAGGAAAACAAATCAAAAGTACAAAGTAATATGTGGGAGGAGGGGTCATCTGAACTTATCATACTGTCTAAATCACACATATCACAAGCTGAAAAAGCACTTCATAATGCTTTTCTGTTCACTCAGTGTATGTACACAGTGTATGCGCACAGAGGGTAGTAAATTTGGTACTGTAATACCTATATTTTTTTCTGACATAGAAGATCTCTGACAACATTTTCTGAAGTTCTGTGGCACAGACTTCCATCAGTATAAATTAAATGGACCAAATCCTCTTAAGTGGCCATTGAAACGATACCATGAGGATATTTCTTTTTTCATTTGAACAATTTCATAAGCACAGAAGCTCATATAGGTTTCATTGGAGAGCACTGCTCTTACAGGCCTAAAGTTCTCACAGGGGCATCTGCCTTGATCAGTGTTCTGAAAAGGAGAATTTACCTACAGATCAAATTCCCTAGCTACCTGCTTTTCATTCTGAGAGGCAACATGCATTCATTAGCAGAGAGCTTTTACTGTTGTAAAGATAGGGAAGCACAGCATGAAATCCTGGTCTCAGTGAAGTCTACTTAGTATTAAATTCTGATGTATAATATCTGTTAATTGACATTTTCAGTGAAAAGAAAGCTTTTATTCAAAAACATACAAGTTAAATTTTATAGAAATTGGATAGAAATACCTCTGAAAATTGTGTCCCTACAGACTTAGTGAAATTTTAGGTAGGACATTGGTTTCTAAGAGACTCCTTCCAACTCCTAGCACGGGGATAAGCTCTGGAACTTAGTGTTTAACTTATGTTTGATCTGGAAATTTTCTCTTCTGTTGTGGCTATTTCCTTTGGTGACATCCACGGTCAAAGAAGAATGGATCCAAGTGACTCATGTACTATGAGCAAGATAGAGGTTAATTGCTGGGGAATTGAGAGAAAATGGTAATTATCTTTGGGATAAAATTGCTTTTCATCTTTGCAAGGATAATCTTCAATTCTTGCTTATATAAGAAAGCTGAGCAAGATCACCTTGATTGTGTGTTAGGGCCTAATTAGTATGCTATCAAAGGTGTGTTTTTTTCTGGTTTTTAGTACTAGAGTAGAGTTGACAGGTTTTAAAATACAGATATAAAGATATAAACAGAATAAAGAATAAAAGAATAAAGATATAAAGATAAGAAAAAATATTTTCCTCTATGTATTATTTTAAAGACATTTCTCTCTCATCTGCCAAAAAAAAAAATGCAGAGTGGACAGTTACATTCTGAAAGCCACCTAAGAAATCATCAAGGAATAGGCACTGCTGTGCATCTGACTGTGCGGTTACAAACACTGCCCTCACGTGGACAGAAGGGAAAGTTCTTTTTTATTTTAACTAAAATGCCTAATGTGTCTGTCAAGTTTCTCATCAAAAACAGCGAATTTATTTGTTCTTACTGCTGAGACAAAACGTATGGGATGCCTACTTCATATCGTTAATTGAGAAGTAAGTTCTTTGTGTATATGAGAAGGAAACAGATAACCAAAATTCCTCATCCTAAGGAAAAATATCTAAACAACTTACTATGCAAAAAATACAGTTTAAGTGTTGACAGATCACCTCTTACAGATTTAGAATGAATGCATTAGGATGTTATCACCATCCCTGCTCACTGCTTCTTCCAGGTAGATGTTTCTGCCACAAATGTTGTGCCACATTAATTAGGAATATGAGCATTTCTGATCAGCTGCATAACAAAGACTGTCGGTTTCTACCCAGCACAAACCTAAAGAAAGCCAGACCTACATAAACAAAGTTTGTAGATTTGAGTATAAATTTGGTATAAGTAACAAAATAGATATAGAAATAGTGTTTCACACAATACATATTGATGATAAGTACTATTTTGGAGATTAAGGTTACACTCCTACATCAGAATACTGGTAAGTGCTATGAGCAGTAGCATTGCTATGAGTAGTTATGAGTAGTATAAGCTTAATCTCCAAAATCATATATCCCCAAAGATCTGCTCATTACAAAAATAGGTTATAATAAGCTGTTCATAGTTCTCAACTATTACATGGTTTTCACTACCATGAAATAGAATTTTAAATAATTTTTAAAAATGTAATTAAGAAGCTTTTAAAAATGTTAATCTGCTTTTTAAGGACTTGGGGTCTATCATGAAATCCAACATATAAAAGTTGAGAACCATTGCTCTACTTTAAAACAATTCTTCCACTCTCTACTTAATTCCTTCAATATTTCCAAAAAATCCCACATGGAAACCAAACACCCTGAGAATTTCTTATTTTCCAACAAGAAGAATATTTGTCTTGTATATCTTTTATGTTGATTTCCCTGGAAAGATCTACATACATCCCCAAGGATACTGTTTGTTCCTTAGAATATCCATGGTTTAAGTTGTCTTCTGGTATCATTGGACCTAGAATTATCCTTGGAAAAAGATTCTTGTTGCAATCCCAGAAAAATCTCCTCACTCCTCCAGTCTTCAAAGCTAAGTTTGTCCTCTGCTAGACTTACAAGGAATGTGGATATCAGGGTGGACACATGGTAGAACTGCATTTTTTCACATTTTATCAAGTGACATTTATTCCTCACACTGTGCCGCTACTCCTGACAGTACAGGCACTCACCATGACAAAGAAGTAAGAGCATTGCAAATCAGTTCTCTAAAAGCTGACTCCTAGTGCTTCCCCTAGTTCTGAAGGTGAAGTTACAAAAAAGTCACATTTCCATTGGAAAAAATATATTCATATAACTGGTTTTTGTTTGTAGTGCGCTAACATACTTTAAGAAGAAGCTAAATCCAATCAAATTGCACAGAACATAAACGCTGCATGTTCAACTCACTGCAGGTGCTGTGTACAGTTCACTTGATTTCTAAATGTAAACCTACTGTTTGCAAAAAAGTGAACTCTAAACTCTCAGATTTTATTCACCTTAGCAAATGCTAAGAAAGCATTGAAAATTCCAAGTGTAAAAAGTGTATTAATAGTAGAACTAAGACTTTATCTAGCCTAGAAAGCTTTATGATGACAGAAAATGAAATAGTGACATCCCAAGGAAAGAAAATAAGATGCTGAAAAATTGAACAAGTTCTGTCACTGAAGTTATTTAAAATGTTCTTTTAGCTCATGTTTAACGTGCACCACCAGTGAATCAGTTGGAGAAGGAAATAGTTGATGATGATTTGTCATCTCACTGCTCATGTGTACAGTTCATGATCAAGACAAGGAGACGCACCTTTCTCCAGAAGGAGGTTGAGCAAGACCTGACAAGGTTGGTAAAAGTAAGGAGAGGGCATGAGGGTGGGGGGAGGAGCAAAAGGGAGAAAGGAACTCCTTTATTTGAAAGAAAGATCTCTTGTTTTTCTTTCAATCAATCTCAAAACACAAAAAGAATGGGTATATAGTTAAACTTAAGCAAAATACTTGTTATTAACTAACAGTTATTTTATGATGATTTCTTCAGGCACTTTAACGGTATTTGAACTTTGTGCATTTCACCCATACCTAGACAATAATATCTTTGTGAAAATAGAGCTCTAGAAAGCCTAGAAAGCAGAACTAAATTCATATGTAATTTTTTCATGACAAGAGATATGATTATGTTTTGTGATACTTCACAGCCTGTATTGAATTAAGAATCTAGTCTCCCTTCTGATGCATTCAGAAAACATACTCCTACAGTTAATTTTATTGCCCCTGCCTATCTGGTCTTTCCATGACAGCTGTGCATGATTTGGAGTTGCAGCACCTTATAGATGTATCTGGCAGTTGTTGAGACAGCAGTCTCATTGTCTGTCACAGAGGAAGAAGGTACATGGACACATTTTTTTACTCGCTTTCACATATTGTAGCATCCTTTCACAAGGTGCAGATTATCCAAGTTGTGTAACAGTGGAAAATCAGAATGCTCTAGGGAGTCATAAATATATTCAGTGTTCTTAAACAATAAATTTTGGACATAGGGCACTTGTTTTATTCCTACCTCATTTCAGTCGTAAACCCAAGGTACTCTACAACTTCAGTGGGATTGCAAGTGGTTTGCCTATGCAAGAAAGGTATCAGGCCACATAGTATATGGCAATATTTTAGCATTTGACGTCTTCAAAGTGATTTACAGTACAAACATGAATGAATGAATGAATGAATCCTGACTATCTTTCAAGAATAGAAAGGTAAATGATACTACTCCGTGTTCACAAAGAGCTTAAATGACTTTGGGGAAACTACTGGCAGATCTGATATTAGAATTTGGAAGTTTGATGAGTCAATGTTATACTTAGTCTGTTAGATCTACTGTAGAAAAGCAGACTATAGAGAAGATGTGGTCCGAAAGAGGAATGGACTAGTACTTAAATGTGGAAGCAAATGGACTTCGGCTGCTGTGATACAGGGAGGTAGAAAGTAATAGATCAAGAGTATTTCTTCCCATCAAAAATAACCAGTGCCAGAAAAATTTGACTGCAAAATTATTTAAGGCTTAGTCTATGATTGCATTGCTCTAGCAGGGCAGTTTGTGCTGCACACTGTCTTAGGACAGGGAAGGAGCTGCAGTGCCCTTGGGAAAGGAGCAGACTGCAGCTACCAGAACAATTTATCCAAAACGTGGTCTGCTTCCTGGCTGCATCCCTGAGGGAGGAGGTAGAAAGGATTGGTAGGTGTGAAATGGTGGCAGCAGTTCAATCCTGTTTCTTCTCCCAAGAATCCCCAATATGTGGAGAGAAACTGGACGTACCTGTGCGTATGCACAGTGCAATACCCAAATGGGAAATAAAGCATTTCTATGAAACATCTGTTTTTCTAACCATGTACTGTATTTCCAGTAGCCATGGTTATAGGAAGGGGCAGAGGCTTCAGATGCCCCTGAAGGGCACCACCTGAGAAGCTGGGATGGGCACAGCTGACTTTGGGGAAAGTGTGAGGAAAATTCCAAGCAGCAACTGGCTGCTTTCTGTGGCGCTTCCTTTGCATGGCTCTTGTGTCCAAAGAACTAACAAGTGTAATGAAGCAAAAAGAAAATACTTCATTGCATTTTAAGCCAAATCACAAAACTCCAGTAATCCCTTATCAAATATTTATTACATGAAGTACAACCTCACAAATCATTAAAATGGAAGCATATGGATTATGTGAAAGGATGCCCAAACATACACAGGTGGATGCTAATGCTGAGCTACTCAGTATCATGGACTGTTGTCTGAAGGAAGCCATATGGTGACAGCTGTCTCGGGCAGGAGCATGTGTCTTATGGTTTCAGCATATGTACAAAGCAACTGTAATCACTCTTCCAGAGAACTGGAAGACAGAGCACATCGTTCTTCAACCATGAATGTCAAGAAATGTTCATGCATTTTTGACTGTTGATTTCTCTCATGGTATTTTCTGCAAAAGTCACTGGAGATTTCAGACCAGTTTATTCAATTTCACAATAATAAATAGCACAGGAGAAAAAATACCCTTTAACACACACAAGTTTGATTTTTGTTTGTTTGTTTGTTTGTTTTGTTTTTTGAGCATGCTTGAATTAAATTCAAAAGCAGTGTGTCAGTTTATTGCAATCTTGGGCATTTCTAACATGATGTGAGACAGCCTATTTGCCACCAGATGGTGCTCTCACGTTGAGCTCGAGGAGTGCCTTTAGCCTTATTACAATTCCTGGACTTATCTAAAAAACAACATAAACCCTCTTAAAAGAAACAAGAATATAATTCACTAGAATACATATGACTATTCCAGATGTTAATTTCAGATAAGTAATATCCCCCTAATAGTATAAGAAAATTAATCTTAATTCTAGGAAAATCAGCACTGAAACCACATAATACTCCATACTAATGTAAAGGTGTAAACTCTATAAACCTTTTATCTGTGTAATGACTATTAGTTGAATAATGCCTTCACAGTTAAATAATACCAATTCCAAACAGGTAATATTCCAACATTACAAACTGGAAAAGAAGGCAAAGAGATTACTTGTTTTACTCAAAGCCTTGAAAATTGTTGTGCTCAGAGTTTGAATGAAGGTGGTTTAACATTTACTGTTTAGAGATCACAGACATTGGTTTACATGTTGCTGAAGTGTCCTTCATAGAAGCTTCTCTAGGAAGGAAGTATGACTGCACTCTATTTTGTAGCACAAAGTACAGTATAAGAGCACAGCAAAGGCCTTCTAGCTGAGAAGTCTTGTTTTTCATGGGAAAGTAGGAGAGCTAGATATTGTCACAACAGTTCCTGACATCCAGTTCTTGTAAAACTGTGCAACGTATCCACATACCACATTCCTTATGTCTGTGACTGGTGCCAGAATTGCTCCTTCACGGTTACCATCATTACTGGCCACACAAGTGAGATCTTTGAGTGTCACAAGCCAGTACAGAATCTAGAGATCATATCTGGCATTTTATCAGTGAACCTCAATGCTTTCTTCCAAGAAAGGATTTCATTGTTGGCTCTGTGGTTTGTGTGGATCTGTACCTGAATGTTTCTGCCCAGTGCTCTCCTTCACATTGGTGCAGATATTATGGCAGAGGACAGAGGTGATTCATCTGTCTCAGAGATTTCTGATAATGAACGTTGTCTTTCAGCAGCAGCAAGTCTTTATATTGTAAATGCAGTACATTCTTCTTTGGTGTTCTTTGCTATTTCAACAAGTGCCATTTCTTATTCTTTCTTCCCAGATGGACCCCACCTAACCCAGGTGCTCTACTACCTAGCGCTAACCTAGGTGGAGTTTGTCAGTAAGAGGCTTTCTTGGTCCCACCATTCTTTTCCTATTTCTTCTGCTACATGCAGCTGTGAAACATAGGAACATTTTGGTTAAAGAGGAAATGAAGGAAGCTTTTAGAGGCCAGTGGAGTTTTGCTGGTAAGTGTAAAATTTAGTTTTTCTCTTAGGGCAGGAATAGCTTTGCCTGCTTTTTGTAATAACATTCATCTCAAGTTGCTTTTTTTCTGTTTTCTCTCTGTTTTCTGTTGCTATACATGTGCAAGGTCTGTATTGTCCCTTTCATTCTAAGCCCTATAGTAATGTGTCAACCTTTATCCCTTCCATTCCTTTCCTTGACGTGAAGTCTCTGTTCATACAAGCTGTTCCAGGTGTAGGTAAAGGGAAGTCATTTAACTGTTTATGATGAGGATCAGAATGCCAGATTTTTTTTTTTTTGACAGAGTCTGTCTACCAACATGTAAAGAGTCAACCATGAACTTCAGGAGTTCATGGAAGTCTAGAATTAGAGTGATTAATTTTAAATAGTAAGTAAAAATAGTAAAAATAGTAAAAATAAAGAAAAGTAAAATTTCTATGAGAAATTATGTTCTTCTTAACAATTATAGCCAATCTGAGAGTATAATGGCCGCTAAATTCTGCACACATCTGGAGGTTTTATAAATTTGCAGGTGTAGTATAGAAAACATTCGTATTTTCACAGTCATTCCACAGCATAATCAGTGTAAGAAGACAGACCTGTACATTCCTTTTCAGAAAGCTCAAAGTCAGAGCTGTAAATTGGCTGAAGCTGACATTTAGTGTCCTTTACCTTTAACATCCAAATACAATGCACAAAAGCAACTGAGGCTCCAGACTGTGCTAACTCTTAGAAAAGGAAAGGAAGCTGGAACTTGGAGACTGCAACATGAGAAATTCTAGCAAATACTGTATGAGACATTGTGTCATGACAGGAATGATATCAACATCTGCTTTTGTAACAATAGCATGACACTGTCAGTGAAAAAGGCTATAAAGAGAGAACGTTCAGAAGTATTTGTTCACTGTTCTTCTAAAAACTGTTTTTTTTCCCTGTAAAACCTGATATTAGGAGTAACTTGGCTTCTAGTATTCTCTAGTATATGATTCATTAGCCACTTTTCAAAATGGTGTTGCTTGCTCTTAAGTTATTGTGCCCACAATAGTTTAAAATACTAAGTCATTTAAACATACTAAAATAGTAAAAGCATTTCCAGCAAAGTCCCATACAAAGCTACTAGTGCATTAAGAAGTGTATGCTTTTTTTTAGATGTTTTCTTAATTCAACATGTACAAATCTTTTTCATCTTTCAGGATTTAAATAGATCGGGAAATTGATGTATATCAGATTGTGGAACTCCATGCTCTGATATTAATGAAGTACAAGTAGTTCAAGTAGAGACATTGATGTCAGAGAAGCTGTTACACTGAATGTTTATTTGAAAATAAAATTGAAATGGAAGGTGCAAATCTGAAAGTGAAATGCTTCTGCCTTTGGTAGTTTTAAGCAATATCGTTGTGAACAAGCTTCCAGCCTGTGCCTTCTTTTTTTGAAAGAAACTTAGGTTTGGCTGGAGACAAGGTCTTAGGAAAGATGCCTTGCTGTCAGTTGTTTGGAGGACACATATGGATGGCTAAAGACATGTAATTTCAAGAAGATTTAATTAACCAATAATTTTTTTTAGACACCTTTGTCAAATTGAGAGATGCAGGCAATCAGATTAGATGATTACTGGTAAACATAAATGTCTTTAACATTATATTGGTCTATTGCAGTATCCTTTGTGACAGTAATTCTATCAATCATCTTTCAGAAATGCTTTCCACAGCTTTCACCACATAAAAGACAAAGATGGCAAATACCATTTACATGACTGAAATGCTCATGCCACTTGCTCACCATGCGGCTTCCCAGATTCACCTCTAAACAATGCCTCAAAGTATTGTCCCAGGGTGTTCCCTGGCTCCAGGCTCCTGGCCTGACGGTATGACTTCTCTTACAACTGTTTCTCTTTTACTTACTCCCGTGTCTTTTCTGTTCTCATCTCTGCCCCTGACTGGAGCAGAAAATTAAACACCTTAAGGCTGAGATAGGGAAGAATTATTTTAGTCTACGTTCTCCAGAAGAAGACTTGCTATTACCCTTTAAGTTATGAAAGTATGCCCCCGACTCCTAGTAAGAACATGGGTGTCCAGATATGAAAATTGTCAAACAAACATAATTGCTGAGTTCTAGCAAGTAATGAGTAAATCAAATCTTACTCAGTTGAATTCCAAATATATGAATAGCTTTCTGTGTGGTCTTTAGTTTGGACTCTGGAACATGGCTTTGGATATGGCATATTGGATCCTTTCTGAATCAGTATTGATAATATTTTTTCCTGCTGGGAGAAGTAGCCAACTTATTCTTATTTACTTATATTTTAAGCCTGCCAGGAAAAACAAGAATCTGAGTCCTCCTTCGCTTTGTCTCTTTTTTCATCACAGAAGTATTCAAACAACTTTAGAAAAGAGAAAACATTTTGTGAACCAAAAACCTACTTCTTTATCCTCATGCAACGACTTGAATACATAGGAAAATAAAGAGTTCTAGGAGCTTTCTAGGCTCCAATGTTGTTTAAAGCTTCCTGTATCAAGTATCCTCCCCAGGATACTTTATGCCGAAGTTGCATGTATATACCTTCCTGTTGTACCTGCAACACTGAGAATTTCTCCATGAGGGGTGAAGTTTTCTTCCTTTCCTCTAGCAACAGCTTTAATTCCTTTATACCTCCATCAAGTGTGTGATATGCCAGTTCCGTCACATAGTCATGAACAAGAATATACTTGAAGAATATACTGACCCATGCATTTTTTCTAACTTTCCTTAATGAAAAGCTTTATAGATTTTTCTAAAAAAGGAGATCAAATGTTTTATTGAACTATTTTTTTGTTATAATTACTAGAGAAGTCTTTTCCTCCTAGAGAACTCCATTCTGCAGAATGATATGTCTTATTCAATGGGCCTGTGTGTTTTATGAAAAATGCCTGTAGAAACCTATTGGTTTGATACAAGTTTATTTCTTTAATATTTACCAAAATGAGACAGGTAACAGCTTTCTGAGAGATGTGTCCCACTTAAAGAATAATAGCCTCTGTTTCAAGGGATGAGTTCTTTATTTACAAGAAACAGCCATCTGAAGCATTTTAACAATACCCGTTTGTCACTGATCTTTTTCAAAACACAGTGTTTTCTGCTGTCAAGTTCATTTCACACAAGGGAGCCATCATTTTGAAAATTTTAAGAGGAGACATCAGATTAAATGTGATCCAAGTGTCAGTTTTCTAGACAGAAGTTTTAACAAATGGGAAGAACAATGTAAATGTTTGTTTAATGTGTTTTAAAATGTCAGTGCGAACAAATGAATATTTTCTTGCTCAAAAGATGAGCTCTTCAGCGTTCTACTGTCATTTGATAATTGTAATTGCATCCAGGTACAAGTCTTCCAGCACTGTATAGGCAGCAGAAATAGCCTAACTGGGAACAGAAAAGACAGATCTTAAATCCCAGAAGCACCCTATTGCCTGTCATGACGAAACCACAATTGAAAAAGGTTCAGGAGCTGCAAATGAAGTGGCTTTATAAACAACAAAGTATTTTGCAGAAAGCTCCAGAGTATGAAAAATGTGTCTGAAGAGCTAGAAGAGTATGTCTGGAATAATCAACCTGCAGCACTTATTAAAAGAAAGTATGCAAGAAACTGTGAAATTCAGACAGAAAGACTCAACTTCTAGATAATTTAAGGTCCTGGAGAAATTAAAGACGACAGCTCAGGAAAGCACAGAGGACACAAACATGTACGGAAAAATTCCTCCAAAAGCTGAAGTAAGTGAAGTTATGTAGGTTGGCAATTTGTTTAATATCTGGTAAATTCTTCAAAGTGAGGCTGATCCCCAACTAAAAGATGGGGCTGAACAAATCAAATACAGTTGCCCTGACTACAGTCAGAACTGCGGTATACATGGCTATCCGTTAATGCACTGAAGACTGACAGAAAGGGTTACTGCAGTCTTTGTGAAATGAATACCCTGCTGTAGTGGAAATTCTTGCAGAAACTGAAAACAAATACATTTGTTTAAGAATTAGGACATGGTCCCAGAGATAAATCATGAGCAGGACTGGCTTGCCTGTAAGTAACATATAAAAACAATGAGAACCTTTGCCTGGGGGGGAACAAAGAAGGCTCATGAAGAAATGCTCTGATGACTGGGAAGAAGAGTAATTCTGAGCTGCCCTGAAAGAAGATTTAAGAGGTAGGTAAGAAAGAAGATGGTGAAACCATGTGTTGTATATGACATGAGAAAATGAGAAAGCCAAATTAAAAAAAAAAAAAAAAAAAAGAAGCAACAACTTCTCAGGCTGGTACAGCTGAAGCCTTGTAGCATAACTAACTCAGAGGCTTTATGTTAGAGTATGGCTGAAAATAAATTATTTTATGGAAATTGTGTCTCTCTACGTATGGACAAAGGGAGAGGAATGAAAACAGTGTTTCATTTGACATCTTTGGAAATCTTTTGGGTTCATGAAGACTGGAAATGGACTTTCCACTGTTCTGGAAAACTGGAAATGATTAAAAATTTGAGAAAGTAGTTAGTCTGTAGGAAGAATGGCATTAGGAGAAGAGGGAGGGGAAAGCCCAGGAGGCTATTTCAGAAGTCCATACTGAAGATGTGCACTGCAGTGGACCTCAGAATCTCTGTCCCCTGACCACATGGATAGAGAAGCTAATGAATACTGCAGCCTCTTTCTACTCCACTGCCCCAGATTTTATTCCCATGCAAACCCAAGTATGAGAAAAGAGGAACGATGAAATGATGACATATAGACAAGTCAGAGCCCTGGTGTGGAATCAGGATAGAACTAGAGCTCACGCTTGCATTTTTTGAGCCCGAAACATTCCCAGGTCATCATCTAGGCACAGAGAGACTGAGAATCTCCCAGACCTCCTATATGTCTAAAAGGCAGCATATCTGATCAGTGGGAAAAGCCAAGCACAGTTTTTTAGTTCTTGTATAGCTAAGCAGCTAAATTTGTGAGCTGAATTCTTCTGGACTTTGTCACATTGAAGTTAACAAGGGATTTTGTCCAAAGGAAAGGTTTTGGGGAATACAACTCTTGATCACTTTATGCTGCAGCAATTATAATGAAAAGATGGCCAAAAGTGTTTAGTTTTTCTTCAGACTTTCAGACAAAGAGTATTCCTTTGGATGAGTAAAAACGGTGAAGGGAGGTAATTAGGCCAGCATTCCTTATACAGTAGCTACATGTGTGTCTCTCTTCCAGACTATTGAGCTATCAGATAGCCCAGGTAGCTGTGCTAACCTCAGAACAGGAAGCAGTATCATTACATCTACAGGCACTGCACTCAGTATAATTGCGCAATGAGAGACAGGGCTTTTTTAAATTGCTGTATGGTTTATAGTATAATATAGCTGGAGCTAATGTGCCCGTCTGGCTTGCCCCTGGGCCGTATGTCTCTGTGAGCCTGCTGGAAGTTTGCTTACTTTCTTTGCACTTTGCCTTGTGCTGTGTAGTCAGGATCTGAGCAGACAACCCTGGCTGACTAGGTAGGATCTCAGGATAGAAAATGGCTTATAAACAGGAGTGCAAGCAGAACCCAGGGTTGTCTGCACCTTCAACTGGAGGCACAGCTCCATCTAATGACTTTTCCAAGAGCAAGAAGTAAATATTGATCTGCCTGTGGCTATCAGCATGGCTGGCTACCAGTTTCCTAACCAGCCTCACTGACAAGCGTCTGATCCTGGCAAAAAAGCCAGCTGGGCGAGTGCTGTTGCTAAGCTTTGAGAACTGTCTACGTCTTTATCTTTCCCCATAGTGCTGTAACAGACAAGCAGAGGCATTTCATGTTACTGCATGAAATTTAACCTGAGATCACAAATCCTAAAATATCTTTACCTTCCACTCCTGTAATTCCTGTCTTGTATCACCATTGAATGCCAGAGTCACATTGCTCTATCCTGACATAGTTTGATTTTCTTTTCAATGTAGCCTTTGTTCTGAACTTTCTTGTTTTGTAATACTTGGATTGAGGATCAATTTCAAGACCTCTGTAGTGTATTTTGTCCTAAATTATTGCTTTATGCATTTACCTGTATTATGATTTAGTATTTGGAAACTATGGAGCACTATGGTTGTACATAATTCTTTGTTCACAGGCACACAACAAAACTCACCACCTACACATTAAGGCAGAGAATAAAATGAAGCACTCAAGCCCTATGCTTATAGTGTGTATAACGTTAATATAGGTTAATACCAACACAACTATGGCTCCTTTCTTATGGATGATAGTTTATAAAAACAATAGAAATGTGGTTAGTATAAATTAGAGTAATAGGAGGAGGGGGGGTGGTGAGTAGGAGAACCTGATGTGACTTTGAAACTAATAACTTTGAAGCTGGATCTGCTTTGAGTGTGAGGTTGGACCAGATGAGGTCCCTTACAACTTAAGTTTTTCTCTCAATCTATGATTCCAAGAAATTCTAAGACTATAGCATCCAATCTAATAAGGGGAGAAGGAGATAAAGTGCAATGAGGAAACAGGAATGGAAATATTGAAGGAAAGGAAAGTGAAGATTGGTCTCTCTAAGACAATATAGAGGCTTGATTTATTTCAAGTTCTACTATGAAATCGGTTGCTGTACTTCAGGCAAATTACTAACATAATGGACTCGAGCTACAGTTTTCATTCCCATGAAATACCAAGGAATATAAAGCTGTTTAACTGATGGAAGTAGTTAAGCAAAATGCAGTTGATACGGTTTCAGAGAAACTAAGGTTGACTAGAACCAACTCAGAACACAAAATAATATTTTATGCCTTAATAGTTTTGACAAATCTGTTTCTGCATTTAAGCAGGAGAAAAAAGAAAACAAACAAGATTTGAATTCCAGCTTGACCCTGAAAGACAGATCCAAAGTATGGACAAAGACAGAAGATTCTGGCCCATTGTGGAGTAAATGAAGTGTCTCCTGGAAGAAAAATACTCAGTTTTATTTCTTTTACTCTTTAGCCTCAAAGTTTTCTGAGTCAATTAGAATTAAGTTTGCAAAGGTGTTTGATTTTTAGGCACCTGGCTACTTCAGCTCCTGGTTTGAAACCCAGATTCTCTAAGCAATGAAGTCAAGTCTAGGCCTGCATGTTGGACCTGCCAGGAACAGAGATGAGGCCCAGGTTACATTCCCAAAAGTCATAAAGCTCTTCTTCTTAGGAGAGAGAGATCTGTTTTCCTTCTTAGGATGATCCTAGTTAGGAGGTGGGATCTATTTTCAAATCCACATTCTGTCCTTCATCCACATCCCTATTCTGAAGAATTTATTGTATAAAATGTAAGTGTAAGAAATTCCAGAGGGCTCACATCCAGAGTATACAACAGTCTGCTGTCAAGGTCCCTCTCATGGACTATGGGAGAAAATAAATACTAATCAGGCAGAGTGAAGATTGAAATTGGATCTGTCAACATCAATAGAGGTGTCTTAATCACCAGATTATTGGATCTTAAGATCTCTCCAAAATGAGCTCACAGCTCAGAATTACTTGAAATTCCTTCAGAGTTGATGATTACTGCACCTAGGCTGATATTCTTAGGGTGGAGCTCCTGTGTGTCTGGGCAGAAGTATATATCCTTATGTTTAGCCCTTAAACTGTGAGTCTGACACGTTCAAGCTGCAGTAGATAGCAGATGCTTCATAAATAAACACATCATTTTCTGTAAATCCAGTACAACCTGAGCTTGCTGGATTTGTTGAGCATTTGCAACCATTGGTAAAATATTTGCACAGTAGGTCTGAAGCTTCTGGGAAGTGCTCTACTTAGGTTGCATTTCTTAGTGCGTCTGGGGTATCTGGACATCTTTCTGCCTGCTTAGGACTGAGGACAGACATCCTTGATATCACCCAATATCCTCAAATTATTCCCAGTCCAGAGTTCTGATTACAGAAAACACTGTATCCTTGGGAACCTGAAAACATGATAATTCTACTTATTACATAATTCTACTAATTAAATCCTTGTGGAGATCATGGCAATATTATAGTAATATTACAGCTACAGTTAAAAATTACAGTATAGACTACAAATTCAAGTGTGTTAAATAAAAATCATATAATGGCAACAAGCATTACAAAAATGCATTTGGAGGAGTTTAAGTTTAATATGTTGCTAAGAATATAGTATTATGGTCAACATGGCTAATGTTAAGGTGAAGGTTAAGCAGCTCTCAACTGTGATTGCGATTCAACTGATTGCAATATATCTGAGCAAAGGACTTTCTGATGTTAGAATTCATATAATTCATAATTGTAACAAGGCTATCTCAGCCATCAGTGGCATCTTGCAACAGTGCATTATAAAGTTATCTTACATTGCTCAACATTTGTAAATTTTCTCAGTGAATGTTAAAGAATATAAGAACTGCCAAACTAAGCCAATGTTGTCTTTTCTCAATATTATCTTCAATATGGCCAGTAGCAGACACTTAAGAAAGTATAAGAAAAAAGGCAGAGTGATGCTCTCTTTGATGTGCAACTTCTGGCTTCCAGTACTGCTTACATGTCATAAATAAATTATCTGGACATTGCATATGGTGTGGTGGTGATAGCTGCAAATCACAGCCAAATATTGTGTTAGAATCACTACCATCTTAAACCATATATTGTCCCTGGTCAATAGGGACAATTAGAACTGGTAGTGTTAAGTAAAACTCAGACAAAAAATAATGTCACAGATGAGTTAATTGCAAATATTAATCTTACGCTCAGTGTTCACGGGCCTTTTCTATCTTTTTTTTACTGTTGCTAACTTGTGGCTCTATACAAAGAAACAAGCACTGCAGCAAGTTCTGCAATTTCTGAAGGTGATCTCTCCCATTCCTACCACTGTTTTTCTAATGTTTACTTTCTAATCACTTTCAAGATCATACCACTTAATGTTTCACAGGAAATTCTATAGTTGCTCTTAGAGATGTGGGAAGAAAGTTGAGAACCTCAGAATGGATACTGGGACTACACCTAAGAGCCAGAAAATGGGCATGTCCCACACTGATCCTTTTCTTCTTCCTGCTGCTGTAGTTGCTGCTGTATCATTTAGGGATAGTTTCCAGGCTCTGGCCAGGAATGCTGGTAGAGTAACCATTTCACAATAGCAGTTACTTTTCAACATAACATTTGTTATGTAATGACATAGCTTCCTAAGGTAGGATTTGTATTTGTCCAAGCTTTAATATGTTTGTTAACCTGTTAGCTTTAGCAGGAATCTTGTTCTCATTCATCTGTTGAACTTGTGATTTGCTGTGAGTTTGAAGCTGACGTTTTGGTTTATCTGGTTCTCTACATGTTATGCCATCCTGAAAACTTTGATGAAGAATAAAGAATCTTTGCTAAGAGTTATGGCTATAGCACATGTATACTGGCAGTGTAGATGTGAGATAAAGCTTGTATTTTTCTTCATCCCATTCAAAGATTCGCACTGAAGATAAAGGAAATCTTCCATAGGCAATTGTATAGTTCTTCACCTCCATGCCTGGTGGCTTTTCTATACACCTTTCTCCTCTTCTGCTTTCTGAAAAGACAGTATCATGTCACAACACTGGTGTTCAGCCACCCATTTTGCAAAATTAGTCTCCTAGTATAAATCCTACTGGCACCAGACTCTGCACTTACCCTGTTCTGACAGGCCAAAGACATGTTTTGATCTGAGGAACACTGCTGTGCTGTGGTGGAGATCTGCAAAGAGGACAAAAACCTACAGTCTCAGCTGAAGTAGTGAATATTTGAAATAACGTTTTCAAGTCAGCTGGGCAGATGAGAGTTCATCAGATCAGATAACTGGACAAAAGTTTATTAAATATCTTAAACATTTCGGAAGATGAAGATGAAAGGCCAAGAATGGGGCAACTTGTTGCTGTGGGCTGACCAGGTGTCCATCAGTGCTGTAAGCTGATTGTGCTATTTTCCATGATCGTGTTCATCTCCTGCATAAAGATAAAGGTAGTTACACTTGATCCTTGGATGTAATTAAGATTTTGGCACTAGAGTACATGGTAAGTTTGTAATCCACCTGGAATTTCTTAGTGAGGTGTTTATCTCTCAGTGACACTTTTGGCAGTAAAAGTATAATCACATCTCCCAGAAAAGGAATCAAAGACATCACAAAATGTAGAGCAGGTCACAGTCATTCACAGCATTTGTGTAACAGAAGTTTCAGCCTCAGCATTCAAAGCATTTTAGAGGCAGCCTCCAAAATAGCTTTGGAGACTAACTTTTCTAAGAGTTCAATATAGAAGTAATTTTTGGTTAATAAATTAATTTCTTACATAATAAGGCAGAATCCTCAAGCTGTCTTTTTTTGCAAGTGTACCACCAGAGGTAAAATGGGGTGAGAACTGTTAGTACTAGTAAAGCAGCTGGCAAATAAGTATTTCAAAACTATTACCTGCTTACTTCATTTGTTGATAAATATTGTTAACCACTACCCTTCCACTCCCCAGAAAATTCAGAGAAATGCAACCTGAGGCCTTGAGAAATTGATACTCCCTGTGAATCTGTGTCAATAGAAAAACATGTTTCCTGTGTAGCAGAAGTACCCAATGACAGTATCAGATGGTTACGAACCTTGCAACAGCTGCTGTATTTCAGAGATCTGTTGCCTCACTAACTTTGAAAGAACAAAATCAGCATTCTAGAAGAACAAGAATGATAATTACGTTTTATGGATAGATGGCAGACTTATATCTGTGTCAGAGAGCTTGAAGAGATCTTCAGATGGGAGCACACAACCAAGCTGGCAGCTCACGTACCTGTTTCTTCACATTGGTTGCTACACAGGAAAATGTGGAGGAGTGTATGCCTTCCAGCATTGCTTTGGGTTCCTGTTCCTAATCCCACATTCCTGTGGGGATCTCTTCCCCTTTCCCTAGCTTACCCGTTTCTCTGATCGCCTTCTCCTCCCTCTAAGATGCCTTGGTTTCTTGCCCTTCTGCATTGCCAACCTGTAGAGATCCACAAGAGACTTCACAGGAGACGTAGCCTCTTAGGTCACTTTGCTGGTCGTGGCATAGAGGTAATTTACTCGTAAATTTAGTGGTGTGATGGTGCAGTTCCCCCTTCCTCCCCACTCTGATGTGTTTTCGTCACTATCTTCCCATACCGAGTACTGAGGGCGCTGGTAGATGTTACTGCTAGGCCAATCTCCATCGTCTTTGAAAGGTCGTGGAGAACAGGAGAGAGAGGTGCCTGAGGACTGGAAGAAAGCCAATGTCACTACTGTCTTCAAAAAGGGCAAGAGATCCCAGGCAACTATAGGCCGGTCAGCTTCACCTCCATCCCTGGAAAGGGGATGGAACAGCTCATTCTGGATGTCATCTCTAAGCACGTGGAGGAAAAGAAGGTGATCAGGAGTAGTCAGCATGGATTCACCAAGGGGAAATCATACTTAACCAATCTGATAGCCCCCTAGGATGGAATGACTGGCTGGGTAGATGAGGGGAGAGCAGTGGACGTTGTGTACCTTGACTTCAGCAAGGTTTTTGACACTGTCTCCCATAACATCCTCCTAGGTAAGCTCAGGAAATGTGAGTTAGAGGAGTGCACAGTGAGGTGGATTGAGAACTGGCTGAAAGGCAGAGCTCAGAGGGCTGTCATCAGAGCTGCAGAGTCTGGCTGGAGGCCTGTAGTTAGCAGTTACCTTAAGGGAGGGTGTCAAGAGGATGGGGCTGGTCTCTTTTCAGTAGTGCCAAGTGACCGGACAAGAGGCAGTGGGCACAAACTGAACCACAGGAAGTTGCACCTGAATATAAAGAAGAATTTTACTGTGGGACTGACAGAGCACTGGAACAGGTTGCCCAGAGAGGCTGTGGAGTCTCCTTCTCTGGAGATATTCAAAACCCACCTGGACACGATCCTGTCTAACATGCTCTAGATGACCTAGCTTGAGGAGGGGAGTTGGACTAGATGATCTCCAGACATCCCTTCCGACCTCAACCATTCTGTGATTCTGTGATTTTTTCCCCTCCTACTGCCCAACTCTCTCATAGAGAGGTCGTCAACAACACCTGGACAGGGGCTAATGGAGTAGTGAGATCTAGTGAGATCAGCAGGGATGTGGGTGTTTTAGACTGGAATCTTTGCACTGCCTGATTTACTTGATTTTCGTATTTTCTGAGAAATAATGTATTGTCTGAAAAACTGTCCACTAACAGTTAGGATAGTGAATTTAGAATTATGTGATTCTAAATATTCTGTGAAAAAAATAATAATTTCCTATTCAGAGTAACTTTTAACTAGTATGGAGTAAGCCATGAAATACACATACCACAATGAGAAGAAAATAACTCCTGAATAGCTGCTCTAAGCTGAATAGCTGTGAGCACAGCTCAGATTTGTATGGACTGGATAAGTAATATGCAATAACATAATCAACGTAAACAACAGTGCTCGTGTAATAATGTATATGCACCCTCATCTGAATTAAGATTCCTTGCTAAGATTATATAGGTCTGACATTTTACAGCCTGATGCAGGTCCATATGTGCAATATTTAGTTGTGAAATAAATGGCGTATGGCAACAGGGCACAGCATCACGGCATGTTCCTTTGAGCCTAGTGATATTTGGTAACAAGTGGTGAGATAACTGTTAGGCAATGGTATTTGCACCACAGGTATCACCTGTTTACCAAGAGTATGCTGGTATTACTGACATTGCACTGAAGTCAACCAAATTTGTCTTATTTTCTCAATTTATTGAACTTCTAGAAACTTCACAGAAACCAGCGCAATCCCTGTGACATGTCGCAAGTTGCTGGGTATCTCTGTAACACGACATACAGGAATGATACCCGTGTACGTACATATGACAGGAGGGTGGCCCCTGTTTTGTACAAGTGCGATGCGAAGCGCGGCAGAGGCTCGAGCAGGCACGGTCGGTTCCTCGGGTGATGCCTGCGGGGCAGTGTCGAGCCGTGACGGCGCTGCCCCACTCCGACGGCGCCGCGCTGTGATGGAGCAGCCCGTGCGGCCGATCCCGCGATGGTGGATGCGCAGGATGCGGCGCGGCGGCGGCAGAGGCCTGGGGCAGCCGCTGGGGCTGTTCTGCAAGCCGTGATGATGGAGGCCGTGACAGAGCCCGTCCCGCTGTACTGTGTCGCCTCCGCAGCTGGGAGAGCGAGCGGCGAGGCCGCCGCGCGATGCCACGCGGGCCGGGGGCGTGGGGGAGGCCGCGGGCGCGGAGGGCGCGGCGGGGCAGGGCGCGCCGCGCGAGCGCGGCCGTTGGCGGGGCGCGGCCGTTGGCGGGGCGCGGCCGCTGGCGGGGGTGCCCGGGCGCCGTAACGGCCGCAGCGGAGGCGGGAGGACCCTCGCGGCGGCGCCGGTGAGGGGCGTCTCCCTCCCCCCCCCCGCCGGGCCGCGGCACTGGGTGGGGCTCCGGGAAGCCGCCAACCCCCGGCGCCCCCGTCCCTCAGAGCGGCGCGGAGCGCAGCCAATAGGCGGGCGGGCAGCGCGCGCGCAGCAGCCAACGGGAGCGGCGCTTTTAGGCCCGCTGGTCAGGCCGCTCGCGGCGGTGCCTGTGCGGGAGAGCGCGGCAGCCAGGCGCGGCGGGGTCCGCCGCCCGCAGCAGGTAGGCGCCGCCGGGGGTGGGCGCGGGGGCGCCGCAGGCTGAGCTGCTCCATCCCTGCGCGGCGGCGGGGGGCGGAGGCCGCGGCGGGCGCTGAAGGCGGGAGCCCTGAGGCGCGGCGGGGGCGGCCAGGCCGGGGCGCGAGGCCGCGCTGAGGAGCTGGTTGCCGAGAGCGGTCATTGAGAAGGAGGCGGGGGAAGACCCGACAGTGGTGCGGGAGGCTGCGTGGGCAGCGCCGGGCTGCGCTCTCGCGTGGGTGAGGCCCGCGGCGCCAAGCCGTGCCGGCGCGGCGAGCAGCCTCCCCCGGCCTCTGGCGCGGCGCTGGAGGCGCATCTCGCGAGCAGCTCCGCGGCGCCCCCTCTTCTGCGGGCTGCTCCCCTCCCGCCCTCGCCTAGGCCTCTCGCCGCGGCAGTTCCCCTTCCTCGGAGCCCTTCTGGAGCTGTGACTAGTGCGAGGAACAGCGTAATGAGGAAGAGGCACAAGTTTCTCTCCCCGTCAGGAAAAAATGTATGAGGGAGACAGCTAAAATTGTCCATTCCTTCAAATAGGAGTCTCTGTGCAGTGAGCCCGCGCGTGACAGGAGTGGTAGCTTGAGCCCTGGTAGCTCAGTAGTATGTGCAGCAGCCCCTGACTCTGGGAAGAGCCTGAATCCTTGTGGAGCTGGAGCCGTGTGCTTCTACAGAACGACTTTTTGGCATGATGCTTAGCTGAAGTGTGGCTAATTGCAGAATTACACTGTGTTGCTGTGTGAGTCCCATGGAAATACAAACCTGTAATTTCATGTAACCTACTTTAGTTAGTAGTTTAATAGTTTTAGTAACTGAGCAGTATGAAAGCTTTTGATATTTTAATAACTGTTTTAAAGGTAATTAAAACTGAAGTGAATCATTTAGATATTAAAATATTTGTAATATCTATCTGTCTTGTAGCAGGCTACAATTTTTGTTCCCTTCTTCCCTGGCCACTTTTGCAATCTGTGACCTGGTGCCCACACTTCATAACTGAGTGGAAATACCATTATTTTAAACAACTTGTAGAACTTCCTAGCATCTCCGTGCTCTTCAGCTCCTCTAGTCTGTTTTTCTACCCTCTTGTCAAATATAAACGGTCCTGAGAAGGAGAGAGAGAAACTTCTTGCATCCTTTTTGATTGTGTTGGTTGTTATTCGTGTTGGTTGTAGGACAGGCCAGCAGTTTATTAGCAGAAGTTGCTATAAATACATATGTTTAAGTTATTTTTTTTAAAGATGTAGAAGTTATGGAAACAGGGCTTCTGATTTTCTGACAGGATTTTTTCTGCATCTCTGGAAAAAGCAAAGCTAAACTTATGGAATATTGTGTTTAGGCTTTAAATACAAACTGACAGTTGTCAGATGAATAATGAGTTATTTTAGATTTCAGAATGAGAATTCTTTTAAAAATTTTTGTAGGAACATGAGGGAAACTTCACTGACTTGCATTGGAAAACTATTGAATTGCACTATGCTAAAATGATGTACTACTTGACTACTGTTTTGTAGACTAACTTCAAAGTGGCTCACTTTTGACATTAAGAAATTGAATGCTTTATTACAGTTATGGAGAACTTGTCTAATTTTAATGGAGACTTCTGAAATCTTAACTCTCTTAGAACTATTCTGCAATCAGCAAGCATACTCACTGTTGATGAATTATGAGTGTTCTTTACTACAACAGCACTAGAAGAAGACAAGATTTGGTGAAGCATGGTCAATGGCACCAGAGAATTTTCTTACAGAAGTAAAGTTAATAAACTAGCACTAAACATTGTCATTTATCTATTAGATAAGGCACTATGCTGTTCCTGTACATCTATCTTAAACTGTCTGAAGCTGTTTCAGTCAAGAGGAGCTCAGATGATCAGCAAGGCTGACTATATGGTGTTTGTTCTTCAGTATTTTTTTTAATTGTAAAACTGTGGGAAGGTATGGAAGGAATCTGGAAGTATTAAATTCCTGGGATTTCAAATTCTTGGTGCAAGGTTTGTTGTAAACTGTAGTTCAAGTATTCTAACTCCATAATATGTAATTTTAAATAAGCAAGGAATAAGAGGTTTTAATTATAGCATTTGCAGCCAAAATTCTTAATAAACTTTACTCACAAGCTTCAAGGCAATTCTAAAAAAAGGGCTAGCTATTTTTTTTTATTTTTGATTTTTTTTTGTCCTAGAGCTTTGAACGGGATGTAATTGGGAATGCAAATTTGGGTTGATCATCCTTATCCTGTTTGAGATCAAGAATGTGAATCTAGGTTTTAATTGCTTGAATTAGTCTTTTACAAGACTACGTTTCACACGTGAGCCCCTTGCTTCCCCCCCCCCCACTCCCATCTGCTATTTGGTATTTCCAAATATTTTGAGTATCTTCAAATATATTGAATACCAGTATCTTTGGTATTTTGAAATATATTGAAGATATCTTGATATCTATTTGTAAAAGAGAACTCTGCAAAATGTAGGCTTTTCCTGCCAATAGTCTGAACTGGGTAACAGCATACTCTGTACGAAGGCTAAATTGACATCTTTAGCTGCGTTGCTCCCCCCCCTTCCTTTTTTGATGCAGTGAATGAGAACTGAGCAATCCTGTGGCTTCAGCAGTTCCTGTTGTAGTTAATTTGTGAGGTAGTGTTACTGTCTCTTGATGTGCATGGGTTCCTCGCATAGATTTTCCATTTTCTTTCAGTGGTTACAGGTGAAAGAGCCATGATTTATGCATCTTCCATGTAAACGCTGAGATTTTTATCTTGTAGTTCTTTAGGTAGCTTAGATCACAAGATTTGGAACAGTCATCCTCTTCAGTGAACCATAAATCTTTTATTCTTTGCTTTCCTAAAATTTGTTTGAAAGCAATCTGGATTTAAGTATTAGAAACGTGATTCCCCATAAACTGGAGATGGAGTACGGTAAATGCTTTTATTCTTTTATGTGTTATATGTTATTCTAATAGCTTAACTTCTGAGCTTTCTGCTCTTCTTGTGCAACCCTAGGGAAATGAGATTGTGTGTGTCAAAACAGATTTTCTTTCAACATGCACTTGAAGACTAAGCACAACAAATAGATCAATTCAGAAAAACATCAATTTACAAATATAATTTAATTATGAAGTGATAGTCAAAATCTTACTTGATTGCACTATACCAGCTCATAGAAACCTCATTTAAAAAAAAAAAAAAAAAAAAAAAAAAGAAGGACTTTAAAAAAAGGAGGGCTTTACAATAAAAAATGTAATTACAGCAAAGCGTGGGGCTGTCTAGTGCTCTGTTAAACAGTACTGCTCAAAACTCATTTTAAGTCAGCTGGTACAGAATACTCTCTGAATAGAGGCATAAGTGAGTACAAATCTATAGTAAAATCAGAATTTTGGCTGAAAGAAGGCATGTGAAAGTGCATGCGAACCACATACATCAAATACCTCTAATGGCGAAGTTTACTGCTCCTAAAAGAGCCATTCCTCTTGGCCCATGTGGAGGTCAGGCTCACCCCAGTAAAACTAAAGGAAAGGAGCAAGTTAAAGACCTTGTGACTCTGGGCCCAGCCCTGACTTTCAAGTATTTTTACAAGTATATTTTCAAATAGCAAATCTGTTTGGAGCTTTTGCTAGAATGAAAACTGATGAGTTGTAGTTTTGATCCCACTAATAATTATTATATGGTCATGGTTTAGTTGATCAGAATTCACTTCAGTATTCATTCAGCTGCTTTAAAAAGTACTTGTTTGGTGTCATTGTTATCTTTAATGAAGCTACAGAACTACTTCAAATTCTGATGTAACTTTTTAAATCAAAATGCTGTAATGCAGTTATATATTTTAAGATGACAATGACACTAAACAAGCACAATATTCATTCAACTGCTTTAAAATGAAATGAGTTCTAATCAACTAAACCATGACCACACAGTAATCATTAGCAGGATCAAAATTGCAACTCATCTTGCGGTATTACTTGTTTGTAACGGTAAGCTGTTTTAAGTTTCACCTAAATCAGTTTAATGCTCCTTAACTCAAATGTGTATACTGCCAAAGATAGTAGTATATCCAGGAAGATTGCAACTTGAATAGTGTACAGCTCAAGAAAAGCTTTCATTATATAACATCATTCTGTACTTAAGAATGAGGAATTTTAAAAGTGAGACTTTTATTTATGGATATCAGGCTGTACACTTTACCTAAACGTTGACCTAACTATATTAATTATTTTTAACAGTTGTTGTATTTGAATAGGTAAATGATTCAAAGTAGACAAATCATTCTGTTAGTGATCGGTTAGTCTCTTTGAACTTATTAGAGACTGAAGGATATAACTAGTTTGAAGCATCTAGTATTGTAGTTTGAAAATTTTCCAATATACCTATTGCTGAGTGTCAGCCCCAAGTTTGCTGTACTGCATGGACATCTTACTGCAGTTATGACCATGTACATATACTCTTTCAAGCTGATACAGTTTGGTTGCATTTCATGTATTTTATCAAGATTGTCAATAAAGAAATGCTGGTATAGATGAAATAGCTTACCCTGAACCCCATCCAGTTATTAGTCTGGAAACTACGTAGTGAGATGTTTGTAATCTGGTGTAAGCTAAAGACTGACTAATTATTATTACATTAGTGGACCCATCTTGATAGTTCTTCAAAACTTAGTTGTTCTAATCAGCTTCTAAAGCTGACAGTGTGTCTTCTTGCTCTTAGAGATGTGTTGTATTTTCTTGGCAGGCTTATCCTACTGGATACTGTGGCTTATAGCTAGTAAAGAAATGACCTTGCAGAGAATAGATAAAAATGTTAATAATAAGTCTAAAACATGGATAAGTTTGTAGTTTGTCTTGTTAGTTGTGGGAAGAATCCCAAATTATCTACATGACTGTAAGTTTGGAATAGGTACATTTTAGGTTAATTTGCACCAAAACCAGTTCATAACAGGAAATACTCTGTTCTATCATATCAGTCTCTACTCTCATCTTCTACAACAGGTATCTTTCACAGATAAGGTTTCTCAATAGATATAACCTTGGACCGTGAAGACAAACATGCTGTCCTCCTTTAGTGATATGCTGGATAGGTATTGTCCAAATAAGGTAGATCGTTGACCCTTGTGGCTGTTGAAAATGTGGACATTCTGCTGATAGCATTCATTGATTTACTTTTGTGGAAACAAGGCACCAGATGAAATAAGACATGATACCATGATATGACCCAGGCTTGTCTTGCTGACAATAACCTTGTTCAGATGAGTTAAATATTACTTCCTTGCTGCCCAAATCTAGTTCTTTGATTTTTTTTTTCCCCTTTCTTTCTTTCTTTTTTTTTTTTTCTCTTTAATCCTGGCTTGTTATAGCATCATTGCAATGCAGTAGTTTAAGCTCTGTATGAGGGACTTCACCTTCTGTGAAGTTGTTCGGTGATGCAGATTTTACTTGTAAAATGTGCAAGTGCATTCAGGCCTGATATCTGGATGGGCTTAATTTCTGACTATACATAAAATGTTTTTTCCACCTTAGTTTTAGACCTTTTCCTGCTGTACTGCCATTAGTACTAGGTTTAAGTTGGCAGGGGTAAGAGGGAAATTAATTTGTCAGGCTCTATTTTGCAGCACTTCTAGTGGTTCTTCTGTTGATGCTTCAGAGGTTGGGAAGTGCACGTTTTCTATTTCCAGTGATTGGATAGTCTCATTATGACTGAATTTGGAAGGAGGATTTTGCTGACGTAGGGTTTGTCAGTGATACAGTAGAAAAAAGGCTATCTAATCTTGAACAAGGACATATGTGCACCCCCTCACTAATTGCTGGATTTAACATTCATTGGAATTCTAGCTTATTTCAGGCTTTCTTGATGCTCAGAAAGCAAATCTTTAAGCATCTTGATCTGTTTGGACAAACTTGAGAAATGGTCTTTTTCATGTTAAAAACGGAATGTGGGCTTATTGTGCTTGTCTTGAGAGTCATGGAGACCTCAGTGTGTTTAAAGCAATGAGTTAAATGTTGCTGCAGCAGCTCTGAAGGCAAACAGAGCTGCTGTTGTGTGCTCCATAATAGCACTTGCTCTGCCTTGAACGCCAGAAGATGGAGAATGTTGGCTTGGATCCTGAAAGGAGGGGGAGAGGCCAGCCTGTCCATTTTCCTTTTTTTCTTTCACTTTTACTGAAATGCTCAGAACTTCTGAGCATATCGAAGATGAGCACCTTTCAGATGAGCAATATCTTAAAAGTGTTACCATTGGTTTAGCCCTGAAACTGAATTCAGAGTTATTCTGACATCAGTTTCTCTATAGCTTCTCTGACAGAAGCTTTTACTAGACAACAGAAAACTACTGTTTTTTTCTTTCCTGTGTGACTGAAGGTGGCAAATACCAGTGATACAAGTTGTCCAGAAACTTTTCTCATCTCTGTTCTAGAACAAGAACCCATTAGAGAATGTTTTTACTAGATCTTTTGAACTCTCAGATTTTTTGGGGGGGACTTCAGCCTGGAGAAGAGAAGGCTGAGGGGAGATCTTATTAGTATGTGTAAGTATCTGAAGGGAGGGTGTAGAAAGGATGGAGCCAGACTCATTTTCAGTGGTGCCCAGTGACAGGATGAGAGGCAAGGGGCACAACTGAAACACAAGAAGTTCTATCTGAACATGAGAGAAACCTCTTTACTGTGAGGGTAACAGAGCGCTGAAACAGGCTACCCAGAGAAGTTGTAGACTCTCCTTTCGTTGAGATATTGAAAAGCTGTTTGGACACAATCCTTGGGAATATGCTCTAGGTGACCTTGCTTGAGCAGGAGGGTTGGACTAGATGATCTCCAGAGGTCCCTTCCAATCCTTCTGTGATTCTCTTTTCCTTATCTGTTATTACCTATTAGCTCTAAGAATAGCTACTATGTAGGAATTTGGATGTTCCATGGTGCACTTCAGAAAACATTGTGTTTGCTAGGAATATCCAGCTGCATATATGAAGAGGTAGCTGTTAAGTAGTACAAAAATGTAAAGCTGGTTAATAGATACAATTCAGCTATTACAAATATGCAAGTTATTGTATTCTAAAACTACATTAAAAGACTGCTGACACTCCAGTGCTAAATGCCAGATTTGATTCTACTATGTTGTCTTGCAAGGTAGATACCTTTTTGGACCTGCTCCTTGTTATGGGTTAGAGGCAAACTGAAGTTGCATTGGGAACAAATTTTTTTTAACTGGGTGATTTTTATTAGGATGGTGTGGGTGGGTGGCTTTCTTGTTTTTTGTTTTGTTTATACAATGAACATGTTCTCAAGTAACTTGCTTCCTTAAAGAACTTTAGACAGTAACACAACTAATATAATTACACGCATGTGGTAATTCCCTCTTGAGCCTGAAGTTAGCATTGTTGGCAACTCCTGTGTTAACTGGCATGTAGAGTTAGTAGGGCAGACCATGGGCTGATTACTTGCATTAACATTTTTTCATTTACCCCTAGATTTTGTAAATGTCTTTACCCTTACTTCAGTTTTGGTGTTTCTAGGCAATTCACTCGCAGTCCCAGTATGTATTGGCACAGATAATTTGTTAAAAAGATCCTGTGGGAGCTGTACCGACTTTGTCCTTAAAATTCAGTTTTGTTATAATAATAGTTGCATGAGTCTTCTGTCCTCCTTGAAGAAACAGAAGGAAGACTTATTTTATGCATGGGAGCAAGCGTGGAATTTTTTTAGGAGGAAATAGAATTTAATAGTATGTGCAAAAACTAGAGTTAAGGGGAGGGCGTGTTTGAAATCACAATGAGTCCTCTTTGTTCTTGTGAGAGCAGCAGTAAAGGCAACAGGCCTGTATTTTACATTGAATAGAAAAAATGACTTGTATGAGCTAGCTGTATCTTGCTAGTTTTATCTTGCCTTCCTTGGTTTATTTCCTTGGTTTTAAAGGTTTGTAAGTATATGGCAAAACTGAAAGAGGTGAATGGGAAGAAGCTACTGCTACTGAACTGATCTAACTTTCAAAGGAATGATTTTGGATGATTGTACTTTGGCCTGTGGAAATTGCAGCTCTTGTTTTATTTCAAACTCGCTACTGTAGCCCACTGACAGGCTTTTTAGATGCTTCACCAGTAAGTGCAGGAGCTGTCCTTGTGAAAGCAGGGAATCAAAATAAGATTTGGCATATGGGACAACAATGCATGAGACTTTGTATCTAGACTTTTAAAACTGAAGTTTGTGAAGGCAACAACTCATTTTTAGCAAGTAACTGTAGCAAGCTTGTTCAGAGACTTCATCATTATAGGAGCGTAGGAAAAGAGTATCATAGAGCCTTTAATACCAAAGATACCTGAGTTCTAGGCAAGTGTTCAAAATTTTTTTTAGCCTTTTGGGCAAAAAGTAGTGAATAGCAATGTGAATCCTAGCATAGAACAGCTCTTGTATATTCCATGGTAAGTTTCTGCTTGTAATAGCCTGCTGTCTCAAACAACTAAGTACTTCTATATAGAAGTTATTTTCCTGTATTCTTGGATAAAAGGCGCAGAAAGGCTCTCATCCTTTTTACCAGTTCAGTGTTGTAATTCTTGTTTAAGTTAAGTCTTCATCTACCTTCAAGGCGACTTAGCTTTTTTTGAGTGCAGTGCCTTTATGGAGTCATGCAAATGTGCTCTCTGTCTCTTTGGTAGTTTTTTGATTGTAATGGTTGTGTATGCATGTGTATCTTGTACAATTAAACTTGTACTATGTAAGTTTGTTGTTTTGCTAAGAGAACTTGAAGATTAGTAAACCAAGGTGTGAATATAGACATCTGTTATATAGCCTTTTGTGGTAAAAGGAAGCTGTTTTAGTGGGGTGTGGTGAAGACACTGGTATATCAGACATCATAAAATAGCTTGTAATTAGCCCAAGGCACAGTTTGAGTTCCAGAGGTTGTTAAGGTCACGTTCCAAAGACAGCATTAGTGGGGAAAAATAGAACTTTCTAAGAGTGGATATAATTCTCCAATTTCTGGTGGTATTATTATTATCAGTATCTAGGACTAGTCATAGTCTCCAAACAGTTAACTGGGGGAGGGGAAAGGATTAATAATTCTCATAGCTAAATTAACTTTTTAAACTGAAGCAAAGCCTACAGTGTTTTCGAGCAGTCTGCTGGGTTTCCATTACCATCCCTACCCCTTCATTTCATTAGAGAGAATATTTGTGACTAGCAAGTCTTCAGTTTTTGTGATAGTTCTAAGAGCACATCTTGTTGGGAGGAATTTTTTTTGGGGAGTCATTTGGTGAAAACATGGCAAATCTATATTATTTGTTGAAAGTATAGCTTTTGTTATCAATGTGAACACAGTAGTTCCAACACCAGTCTGCTAACTTCACCTTTTCTGTGGCCTGGCATCCATCCTTCATAGGAAGACTCTGCCCAGCACTATCAGGGGATTTGCTGACACAGGGAAAAATTCCAGGGCTGGCAATTGGCAAAGGTCTGGCTCCCTGTTTTCAGTCAACATATTTGAAGCCTCCACTTGTGATTATATTTTAATATATGACTACAGGCTACATGGAGCACCCATCTAGTCTTACAGTATTAAAGGACCATGCACTTGGAGATAAAATACACCAAAAGTTCAGCTATTTTCCTAGGCTAGGTGGAGGTCGAACTCCTTAAAAGTAAAACACTGTTATAGAAGCAGTTTACAATTACCAAACTGTAATAAGAGCTTGTTTGAGTATAGTGACTCCATAAGATTCCTTGGAATGTTTGGGCTGTGGGGAGGTATACTTAAGTATTAGCTGTAGGTAAAAATGACAAGTAAGCACATCTTTTCAGTATGAAATTGAATGTTCGCGTCTGTACAGTTTATTTAGGATTTCAGATTTGTAGAAGATAAGGAAGTTTTAATATATTACTTTTTGTTACTTCTGTTAAGGTCACAATGGTTTCCATTCCTGAATACTATGAAGGAAAGAATGTCCTCCTGACAGGAGCTACTGGCTTCATGGGGAAAGTACTTCTGGAAAAGCTGCTCAGATCTTGTCCTAAAGTGAAAGCAGTGTATGTATTGGTGAGACACAAAGCAGGGCAGACACCTGAAGCACGAATAGAGGAAATAACCAGCTGTAAGGTATGTGTCATATGCTCATGAAATGCATTTTGATCCATCTTTTGTTTCCATTTCATTATGAAGACAACTTTAGTTCATTTAAAGCAAATTACTGTTTTTCAATGCATTTTGTTCTAACAGAAATTGAAAGCTAAGACCTGTCAATGTTACTCATATAGGAAAGCCAGTAGCAGAAAGTTATCCTTTATTTAGCTCAGGAAGGTGTTTAGCTATAATGTATTGAAAAGTCCAATATCTGACGACTTGTTAAGAGACTGTATAATCGAGAGCAGGAGGATGTGTGGACTGAGTTAAGGCCTGAATTGTGAAACTGACTTGACTACTGGCCTGCTTTGATCTTAAGCAAGTCACTTTTCTTTGTGCCTTGCCTTATTTTCTTGTCTATAAAATGAGGATCAGCACTTCTTTCTTCTGGAAAACACTGTCACATCTACCAGCAATCAAGGAGATCTGATCTGATTTCAACAGGCTATTTAAATAGGTTATGTTTGAACAGGACGGATATGTTTCCTTAATAGATTCTACTACAAATTTCTATTAGTCATCCACATCCCTGTAAGCCTGTGACAACAAAGGCAAAGCACTGACATTCTTTGTTCTGGAAGTATCAAACTAGATATCTAAATGATTTTTCTATTGCAGGCTACACCTAGCTGATTACATATTGGTCTTGGTGCATGGGTGGGGTACTTTACTCCTGAAAAGACTTATTTACTTTAGAGTTTAGGCTAAGTTGGGAATTCTTAATAAATGCAGAACTGTCCATCAGTACATGAATAGTACAACGTTCAGTAGATGTATGCTGTACAGAGTATCCCATTTATAATGTGAAGAAAGTGAGAGGAGGGATTTGTAGCAAAACTTCGAGGCAGAATTTGTTTAGGCATACCCATGTCTAGCACTCTTGTGGGATGTAGGCATTGGCAGTCCAAACTTTGGAAATCTGTGTTCAGATGCAATGTAGGCTCCACAAGGTGTGTGCTTAGAAGGTTATTAAAGGCACTCAATAAAAATAATGTATAAAGGCATTTAAGATGGGAAAGGCAAACCTTTTGAAGCAGGGAACTGAATTTCCTTGCAACTCTAAGTTGAAGTCACAGCAGACATGAGGGTAGGTTTGTCCTTAAATAAACTGACTCATGTCAAAACTCTTGCTCATTGCTCAAAAGCGTCTGCTTGCATGCCAGTGCCTTGCTATAGCATTCAGCAGAAAGAGTTGCATTTGGGGTTCAGTTTTAAGATCCATCCACAGATTCTTTCCTTCATATTTACATGAGTTTGTCAATTCTTCACTCCTTAAAACAAATATATGTTCAGGCTAAACTAAACCCTTGGGGGGAAAGGGGGAGTTTCTCGCTTCACTTTCTGTATACACTATTAGAATCATAGAATCAGTAAGGTTGGAAGGGACCTCTGGAGATCATCTAGTCCAACCTCCCTGCTCAACAGGGTCACCTAGAGCGTGTTAGACAGGGTTGCATCCAGAAGGGCCTTGAAGATCTCCAGAGAAGGAGACTCCACAACCTCTCTGGGCAGCCTGGTCCAGGGCTCTGTCACTCTCACAGTGAAGAAATTCCCCCTCATGTTCAGGCAGAACTTCCTGTGGTTCAGTTTGTGCCCATTGCCTCTTGTCATGTCGCATGGGATAACTGAAAAGAGTTTGTCCCCGTCCCCTTGACACCCTCCCTTAAGGTACTTACAGATGTTGATAAGATCATTACTCAAATAAAAGGTGGGGAATATTCAGGCAGGTGGGAAAACAGCTAGTAGTGTGAACTAACAGAACCTGACTGAGGCTTAGGCCTCAGTGTTGCTTTTGGGAAGCTCATGTGTTGTAAGAGGCTCTTAAATTTACAAGACCCAAACTTTCTGCTTAAAGTCTATACTAGGCCTTGAGGTGTTATAATCCAAAGTGTTTTATGAGCCTGGCTAACCATTTATTGCTGGAACAAGTCCAAAAGATGAATCCTTTTTTGATAAGCAAAAATACTGCTTGAGATAGTCCTACATTTTAGTCTCTAGAATAAGAACATAAAGTGAGTGCTGCTGCATCTCTGTGTAGAGACACAGCTGAATCAAGGTATTTGTTCTGACTTTATCATGTGTTTAGACAAATTAGGTTGAAAGTATATTGTTTAACTAGCATTAACTTGGTCAAGATGACTCCAAAGTAGTATGAAAGTATTTAGTGGGATCTGTTGTCTTAATGTGTCCTGCTGTGAGGAGGGCCCTGTCAGTAACTTCGGACCATTTTGACTGGCACAATAAACATACTGCAGATGTTTAGATACTCTGTTTCTTGAAGAGTTTAAAATCTAAATGGGTGAAAGTGAGGGTTAAGAGCAAAACTGAGCTGCCAATAGCAAAAAAAAATGGATTTTCTACTTCCATTGGATTTGAGACATCTAATTGTTGTGGTAGTTCAGCATGCCCATCACTTGTGGTCTAGCTATTTGAACTTCCTACTTTGTACTTGTGTCACTGCTAGTTCAAGATTGTGCCAAGAATATATGTCTGTGGACGTGAAAGGGTGCAGAAGCAGATATCTAACATTAAAAATACCAGATGTGTTCTTTTAGGTGTTTTATTTTATTATTTAGTGCTTTATCTATGGGACTGCTTGTATTTTATAATGCACATCACGCATCTTAATACAATTAGAGGGCAGTAGCTTCAGTTTTACATGTTCTTAGAGGCTGACACTGTCATTCCAAATATAAAATCATAGTAGGTCACTTTCAAAATAATAAGTCTTCCTGCCCTTAGGTAAGTACCAGTAGCTGTACTGCATGAACTAAGAACTGTAAAGGCATTAAACGCTGTATTGGTAACCTGGCCACTTAAGGTGCAATCTCATGCCTGGGAAGTCAAAGATGTCTGCTACTGGGCATATCCCATGTTCTTACTGTAGTGTTACCACTGCTACCTAGGTGGTCACACAGTGAGTTGTATTAGCTCACAATCAAGCTAAAAAATCTATATAAAAATCTATACAAAAAAAATACAAAAGTATCTTTCAGCTGGACCAGGAAGTTCTCACAGACTTGGGCTAGTTACTATTGCCAGTGCAAGAGAAGCAACAAGATGACAAGGAAGTTAGGAGATGAGACCAATCTGTTTGGGAGTTGTATAAGCTTAGACTGCCTTAAGACAGCCATGAAACTGCACCTTTAAGTTAATTTATAGTAGAAAATGAGTTGGTTTCTTTTGATGCTGTGAGGAAATGGCTTTTAACTATTTTCCCTCAGTATAACCACACACTTAAGTAGAAGAGAAAAGAAGAGTACTGCTGTGATTTTTAATGTATTCTAATAGACTTACGTTGAAGCAGTTGTGATACTGGCTTAATTGTGGAGGGGTCTGCTCTGGTGACACTTTCAAGTGCACTTTATTCCTACAGCACTATTCTTCTGCCCCCACCCCCCAAAAGCTTGCATATTAATGATTGAGTTGTGTGTATTAAGCCCTATATGGTTAGAATCCAGTTAATAAAATCAAGAGAATGAACTCAGCTGTGGGTGGAATTTTTTTTACTAAAAGAGGTGAATGTCAGCTTGGTAAGATTTATCAGATGTTCCAGCACAGTGAGCAGCCTTTAATTCTGTTTATTTTACTGGCCAGAGAGATAGGTGTCTGATGTTTATGGGGGTTTTCTTGTTTTGTTCTTTTGTTCCCCAAAGCTCACTCAAGTCCAAGATAGTATTTATTAATTCTAATATATTTTTTAAGTTTGATAAAAGCTTTCTAAACCTAAAAATATCATGAATCCTACAAGAATTTAGGGGGACATTATATACCTTAAGAAATGGGCGGACTATTCTCTTTTTTTCATCTTGAAAGAACAAGAGATAATAATATTTAGTTCACTAGTTAAAAATGCTTTAAGTCCTGTTGTCTAAAGAAAGAATGGTCTCTACTAGACATTGTAAGAGAAATCTGGTTTTAAGGATAGATGTTAGCAAATTTTTAATTGCAAACTGAAGTTTTATAGCTTCCTTTGCAATGCATGCAATACTTGTTCTGCTTGGCATCAAGTGTGCAGTTTCCTACTAAATATGTTCATGTGGAGTTAGTAACATGCTTTTATAAGATTCTAAGTGTGGTTTTCTAACTGCTATTGGTTATCTTGAGAAATAAGGATATCTAACTTCCTATAGGCAGAAAATGTGTATGTGTTTTGTTTTCTTTGCTTACCTGAAGCTTGTATTGTATTTTCACTGGCTATTAGTTTGAATTTTTAGTTCTGTTTTCTGACAGCTCTTTGACAGGTTGAGAGAGGAGCAGCCAGACTTCAAAGCAAAAATAGTAGTAATTACAAGTGAACTTACACAGCCTGAACTGGATCTTAGTGAACCGATCAAGGAGAAGCTTATAGAATGCATTAATATTATATTTCATTGTGCTGCTACAATCAGATTCAATGAAACACTAAGGTGAGTCTGAAATTCTGTATGTACTAAATTTGTGCTAATTTGGTTAACCAGTGGTCTGCAGAAGGAAGAGAGAAATCAAGTGTCTGCATGGTTCTTGTCAATATTCAGCCTTTCTGTTAGGCTCCTTCATGTACTGTATGATATTTGGTCAATTTCATGGTTCTCCTCCCCCCCCCCCCCAATGTATTAATCTTTTTCCCTACATGAAACTTGACTTGAGCTATTAGGTTTCCATTTGCCTTTCATAGGTGGTCTTCGGAGGCCTATTTAAGATTGCTTTGCCAAAGGTTAGGTTTACACTGTCCAGCATCAAAAATTCGTATCTTAAACCCTTAGACAAAAAGGCAAATGGATTATTGTCATTCAGACTAAGTAAATGGTCATTGTACTTTGCTCTAGGCTGTGTGTGCCTATACATGCAACTGTTGAGGACAGACTTGTATGATGCTAGTTCAGGAACGCTTTGTTTTTCTGAGTCTTCCCATCCTCATATGTTGCTGTAATTCCTTGGATGGCTGGCAAGGATGTAAATAAGCTCTAACTGTATGCAGTGTGCTTACTAGTTATATTAGAGTCTTTTCCCCCTTGTGTAAGAGGGAACATAAACCATTCCTTCAGCTCTCCTTCATGGAAAGTGAATATGTGTTTCCAATGGGGATAACTTCAGCAAAGCTATGTGTTGAGGAAAGCTCTAGTGCTTGATCTTTTTACCTGATGATCTAACAAGAAAGTGAATATTCTGGGATTTCTCCATGTCTTCAGAAAATTCTTCGGTGAGAGGAATAGAAGTTTGCATTGGAGGGAATAGAGAGAAATGGATGAGAAAGATGAAGACTAAGCAAAGTTGAATAACTTTCATCTTGTACAGAAATTCTGTTAATGAAATGATAGGAAAAGGACTAGTGAAAGTAAGAGAGAGGATGTAAGAATTCTTATATTCACTTTTGGCACTTGCTTTAGTGTTGAAACATGGAATAAATACCTGATTTGGGGAAATGACTTTGAGAAACTGTTGGTAGTTTTTGTGGAGAAATGAGAAATGTTAATGTAACACTTCATGGCAAAGATCTTGATAAAGCTGTATTTAGCAGTATTCTTGAAACTTAAGTTGGTTTTTGCACTGTCTGCAACAAGACTTCAGCCCATAATAGGTTGTAAGCTGGAGAGAATGTCTGAATTGTATAAAATCATCTGTAATACTTGTTCAGTAAGCTATGTTCTGATGTGATAGAAATTATAAATATATACTTACCCCTGTGCAATTTCCTTGAGGACTCTCAATGAAGAGTTTGCAACTTGGAGTGAGGAAGCTGAGGTTCTTGCTCATTCTTATTTTCTTCTTTCCCATTAGGCGTTTGTACTGTTAAGCTTTGTGCTATCTTGCAAGATGTTGCCAGTCATCTAATTTATTAGCCCTCCAAGCCTTCCCTCTCAGACAATAACCTCACTCAAGTTAGGAAGTTCAAACTTATAGTTAAAACTTTGGACCCACCTATTTTGTGGTGACCAGATGTCTTACTGCATTTATTTCCTTCTCATCTTGGGTAGAACATTTTATTGGAGTAGGATTGAGGAGTAAGCTGAGGAGTTCAGTGATTCATTCCCTTTCCCTGCCTGTAAGGGAGCCTAAAGATGAAAGTAAGAACAGAGTGAAATTTAGAAGAATTATCCTGAATATTAAGAGAAGTTTTAGGTTAAGACTGGAGCATATAGCTCCAAGCAAAAGGTTAGGACACTGTCTACGACTTTATTAATTTTTTTAATAAGGAATATTCTTACTCTATGTATTAATCAGTGAGGCATTAGGAATGAGTTGACCATTTACTACTTTTTACTTTCCTTTTTTTTTTATTTCTGCTAATCGAATTTCTGTTTAATCAACAGAGATGCTGTTCAGTTAAATGTGATTGCCACACAACAGCTCCTCTTCTTGGCCCAACGAATGAAGTATCTAGAAGTGTTCATGCATGTTTCGACCGCATACGCATATTGCAATCGGAAACACATTGAGGAAATAGTTTATCCACCTCCTGTTGATCCCAAGAAACTGATGGATTCTCTAGAGTATGTGTTGATATTTCATAAACTACTTCAGCAATTTGTAACCACCTCCTTCCTAGTAACAAAGTACCAAACAACAGTTAAATGGCTGAAAAGTGAAGAAATTAGCTTATGTTGTACTGTAAGTCTAGTGTATGTCTGACACTTACCCTTATAGTAAAGGAAGTAGGCTAAAGTTTTGTGGTCAATTTAAGGTGATCTAGGTGTAGACTGCTGCTGAAAGAGACAGTTGTTTGTCTCTGTTCCTGATGCTTCCCATATGCTGACAGTCTGTGCAGCTGTATGGTGAGCTGGATCAGGAAGCTGAATCGGCTTTTTTTTTTTTTTTTTAAAAAAAACACCTAATCATTAGATCTCTTCTGAAGACTAGGTGTGGAGTGTGGGGATTGTTGTTGGGGGTGGGGAGGGAGGGCATAGGGTGGTGTGTGTTTTTGGGGGATGGAAGGGTGTTGTATGTGTAGGGATTTTTTGTTAAACCTTCATAATCTATTTTAGTTCACTGCATTCTTACATGAGTACTAATACACTTCATGTGCTAACACTGAAGGACGGTGGTAAGGCTAAGACAGCAGCCCTTTAGCAATAGCCTCTGACATGTACCTGAATACCACTGGAAGATCACAGCTTCCAAGATACTGAAAAGGCTCTTAGTTAACTACTCGGAAACAAAATTATAATAGTAGTTCAGTTGCATCTTCAGTGCTTATGTTCTCTGAAGACCTATTTTCTGTAGCTTTTTACTCTTGGATTGGACAAAACTAGGAAAAAATATTACTCATTCTGTATTTTCTTTTCTTTTCTCTGTATATTGCCCTGAGGTCTCTGAGGCTATCAAACCCTAACTGAAACAGGAAACAAGTAGCGAGTATGAGATGAATCGTGTAATATGATAATCAGATAATATTATCTTGTCTCTAAATTGCTCTCTATCCTTTCTTCCCTGTCATATAAATATTTTTTCTTGCAAGTATGAAACTAAAAGTAATCAAGTAAATCAATTAAAAAGCAATGTGTTCTCTTTACCTTGTAGTAGTGTGTGTGTGTTTTTTCACATTAGCTCTTCTAAGATTGCACCCTGAGATAAATAGTTTAAACAAGTTTCACAGGAAATAAACTTCAAAGGAGATATTCTGAAGTAGTTTTTGTCTATTTTTCCTTTTCACAAGCAGAATAAATACAACTGAAAGTGTCATTTGGGCTTGAAGGGCTGTCTGTATTTTAAAACCCGTTGCAATGACATGCTGTACAGAGGCAAAGCTTTAGAAATTTATGAGAGAATGAGTTCTCTAGCCAACAGCTGACTGAGGCACTGATACAAACGCACTTGTGCTCATGTGTCCATTCCCCACACCCTCTGAATTCACATCATGAAGGAATAGTAATGCATGTTGCTTTGAAGATAACAGGATTGGTTAATAAGAATCAAAATATGTTGAATAAACTCCAGTTATGTGACTAAGGTATTGAGACACTAAAGCAAACAAAATCCAAGTCTGAATTTCAGGTATACACCAAAATAACAATGGTTTAAGATGCACATCTGGGTTGTGCTCATGTGCTAAGACAGGAGGTTACCACAGCTTCAGATACATGTGGCTTAATGAATTGGAAAACAAGGTGAAATTGCAAGATTTAACTAAGATAAACAAGATGAATAATGTCAAAAAAAAAAGAGAGAGAGATTTGAATATTCACTCTGAGAGTAAACACTTATTTTCTTTGAAACCAATCACTGATAATGCAGATTAGGAAATAGAAATCCCTCTTGTGGAGGGAAATGAGTTGTCCTTTGGAAATAAACTTGAGGTCCTATAGCCTAAGTCCTAAGATGATCCTTCTACTTATTAAAGTTTTATTACTGTCTATTTTTCTATTCCTAACTCTTGTTATCTGAGATTTTTCTACAGTTACATAAAGGAACTACAATGGGGAAAAATGATGAAACATTCTGTTAAATTGCTGTTAAACTTGCAAACAAAACTTCCAACATATCTTAAACATTAGTTTTTGACAAAGTAGATCTTTTTAGTTGCTTTAAGGAACTTTTTTGAGAAGCACATAGACTAATTCCTCTGACCACATTGAACTGTACTTGAGCTCTCATGGCTCCATCTAATTAGCGACTGATTAATAGCAAGGTATGTCAGAGAGTTACAGAAATGGGACTGTTGCAAGACTGAACAAATTCACCTTTTTGAAAGGCAGATTTCATTGTTATTTTTTTTTAAAAAGGCACATGATATAGCAACTTGAGGCAGGAAGCTATTTGCCATATTATTTTCTAGTTGATTAAATCATAAGGTCGTTGTCTAAGGCCTTCACCATCACAGTGGGTTTAGCTGAACTTGTGTGTTGTTACTAGGAGGATATTCTCACTGTTGTCTCCCTCTTGGCTCTTGAGCCTGTTCAGTCACAGGGCAGTTTGGGTCAAGGAGAAGACCTTGGGGGTGGGCTGCCAGGTCAGGCTTCTGATCAAGCCTGCTGTGCGGGTATGTGATCACTTAAGCCAGCACAAAAGTGGAAGTGATGGTTTGCTTATAATGCAGCTGGCACTTCCTTTTGGGGCCATCACTTTCTAGATTACACAGCACTAACTGAGAAGCTCACTACCTGTGACCTACAGACAACTAACTTGCTAAATCTGCACTTCACATTTGAGAGTTTAGTTGGTGGAATTAGGAATATTGCAGATGAAGTCAGTATTTGCTCTACAGTAGGTGTGTAATGAATTAACTACTTGTGCAGAGAAAGTAGTTGCTTCATGGGTTGTATGCCAGTGGACACTCAGCATGCAGCCCTCATCTCTCTTTTTGATTTTGAGAAATTTGTTTTGTTTTCAGTTCAGACTGTATGCCTTTTGCTTTTAAAAAAGAGGGAAAAGGCATAGTAGCTTTTATTCTGTCTAACAGTAAAGGAAAAAAAAATCTTTGATACCTAGCCTAGTTCATAAATGTGTTTACTTTCTAGGATGTTTTCTAAGAAATGTTTTCAAAAGAATTTTGGAACTGACCAAATATTCTGGTGAAAGGTTTCTCTTCTCTTAGCATTTATTTTCAAATGCTTAGGTTTTATGCTTTAATTTGAAGCAAGATGAACCTGAAGTCATTGTCAACATAGTTTTCTACAAGACAGTGCTAGTGTCACTAGTCCATCGTAACTACAGTGCTGTGGAAAAACACAAATACAAGTGATGATTTTCTTCTTCAAGCTCTCTTTCAGAACAGTTATAAATACGCTATTGCCACCTTAATTTAAAGGTTGTACTACTGTGTACAATCAGAATGAATAATAGACTCATTCTAATAAACTTGATAGATTTTTTTTTCTTGCCTCTGTTGGAATCAGCCTTCAGTTTAAAAGGGTTGAGTTCCCTCCCCTCTCCCACCCCACATGAGTGGTATTTTAGGAAGCTATATAGTTTTAAGCTTAGCTCAGGGTAAGCTGCTTGCAGACATTTACTGTTTGGTATGTAAATGCTTATAGAAATACTCCGTAACATTTAACCTTTTCAAGTAGAAAAAGATATATGATTTGATAACCTCAGTGAGAGTTACTTTCAAGTTCTGAAAAATCGAGCTGACTTTTAAAATTTAGTGATTTAATGTTAGATACTACAGTTGTTGCAGAAATGTGAAATGCTGAACTGAGTTGTTCATTTTTGCCTAAATTTCTTTGCAGAATTCTTGCTCTTACAGTTATTCAGCTTCTAGTGAAATGCCTATGCTTTGAGTTTTGTCATGGAATGTATTTTGAAGAAAAAACTGGGTTTTTAAATTATTTTCAGGAGTAATTTTATTTGATCTTTCTTTTGCATTTTTTTTCTATCTTGGTGGAATAATGTGCAATTATTTACACTTGCCTCTTTTTTGTTTCTTTAGGTGGATGGATGATGGTCTAGTGAATGATATTACTCCTAAACTGATAGGCGACAGGCCCAATACTTACACATACACAAAAGCCTTAGCTGAATATGTAGTACAGCAAGAAGGTGCAAAATTAAACACAGCCATTATAAGGCCATCTATTGTTGGTGCTAGCTGGAAGGAGCCTTTTCCTGTAAGTCATTGAGTTTTCAATTGAGTATCTTGCTTGTGAACTCCAGTATGTGCTGAGAGCCTGAGTATGTAGTGGCCCATGTGCAGGAATACCCTTTAAACTCTGAAGTGTGGCTTAGTTGCTTCCAGCAAACAACTCTGGTATAAAAGCTATCAAGTCTAGTAGTATTATGTGGGAAAAGTAGAGGATAAATTACTTTTAATCATAGAGCAATACATTTCTGTTAAAGGGGAGATTAAAAAGTTTGTTAAAATGCCTATGAAATAATTATTTATCACCTCTTTACTTCCTGATCCTGGATATGTTTTTATCTGTCTACTTTTCCCTCTTCAAGATGTATGGTATGTCAATAGCAGTACGTTACTAAGGAGGCAGAGGACTCTACTTTTTCTAGTCAAGCCCTATAAACTTTGTGGGAGGCAACATAAGTTTTATATACCGTATACTGTATTAATCTATAACGTGTATCCTGTATGCTTCCTCCAGTATAGCAAATTGATGCTGGACTAGTTTGCCAATTCGAGATTGAATATTTCTCAAGCACTTAAAATCTATATAATCTATGAATCTATATAATGACTGTCTACTTTTTTGAATGTGTACGATGTACATATACATCAAACCAATGAATTTGTAATGTCTAAATGTTGGCATTAAAGTTGAGAGAAAATGTCTTCTGCTTTGGAAAATGCAAGGAAAATCTAATAACTGATAGCAAAACCTTTTATCAGCCTCCTGTGAGTTGCTGGAAGTTAGTCTAGGAAAACATTTTTAAATGTAAATTTGAATACCTTCAACATAAATACATTGCACAAAAAAGTTACTTGCATTATATTTGCTAAGAATAAACAAGCCAGCAACTCACTTTGAGGGATTAATGAAATTACAGATAGATCTCTTCTCCAAGTTATAACAATTTGTTATACCACCATTTTGCAATGGAAGAACTTTGTTTATAGATATGGAAGCTAGAATCCCTTTTGTTGTCTCCCCTTTGCCCTCTACCCCTCCCCCTCATTATTTGTGGAAACTTGTCAAATTTTCTCTTAAAAACTGCAGAATTCAATGCACTCTAACCAAATTATTTTTTCCTTCCTTCTTTGTGATAGGGATGGATTGATAACTTCAATGGACCCAGTGGTCTCTTCATTGCTGTAAGTATATGTTTGACTTTAGTTACAGATTGTTTTCTTCCTCCTTTGGAAGGCAGCAAAGCTTCATACGTTTTACTGGTGGATCTTCTGTCTTTTTTTTTTTTTTTTTTTTTTTTTCTTCAAGGCAGGAAAAGGAATTCTTCGAACAATGAGAGCCTCCAACAGTGCAGTAGCAGATCTTGTTCCAGTAGATGTTGTTGTCAATACAACACTGGCTGCAGCCTGGTATTCTGGAGTTAATAGGTATGGCAGGTGACAATAGAGAGTATCAGTACTTTGAAGTGATGATATTGTGTACTTTGATAAACCAGTCTGCTATTTAACTGCTAATCTATATCCTGCTGTTCCCCCAGGATAAAGGAATCTAAGGTTCTCACAGCAATTAGTCCCTCAACTTGTAACTTCCTTGTGGTAATGGCCAACATTTGATAGTGAAGAGGAAGACATCATCTCCTGATACTGTTATACAAACTATGCCTGAAAATTCCTTCCTAGCCTTTGTTACAGTCAATGTAACTTACAGCTATGTGGGCAAATTTTCCTCTGAAAAGAAAGAAATGTGATAGTTAAAGAAGGATAAATATTGGAAGGATATAGGAAGCAAAAAACATAAAGTGATTATATTAATATTTTTTGCTTCATCTAAATGATACTATTAAGGGAAGGAGTCACTTTGGGTGTGTTTGTTCTTAGAAATTTACTAGATGTTTAACTTGCTTTTTGTTTTTTCTCTTTGTTTTTTTCACATCAGACCAAGAAATATCATGGTATATAACTGTACAACAGGTGGCACCAACCCTTTCCACTGGGGTGAAGTTGGTATGCCTTTTTTTTTATAAGCTTTAATAAAAGAATAAGGTCAAATAATAAAAGCTTAGGCTATAATCATTAGATCATATTGCTTTTTATTGTTGAAACTAGTATAAAAGCCATACCTCTCAATCTTGCAGTGTATTACATATTTTCATTTTCTTCTACTATTAGTTCTTCCTCCTTGTAGCATTACAACTGTTAAACTTGTTATTTTCATAGTTTTTAAATTCCATTATCAGTTAAAACATGTGAGAACTGATTTTCTGCTTGGTACTGCCACATTCTAATCTGCCTACCATTTGTGGGAAGGTTGTAGAGAAAAGCGTTGCTCAGAAGAGCAGTAGTGATGTTGAGTGCCAACTTGACTAAATATAATTTGGAAAAGCAGTCCAAAATAAAATTTATTTTGTACAGCTGCATAATTGAGAAGTATGACAATAGTTTTGCACTCGTGTAGCTTATTGTTGTTTTTAGCTTAAAGTAATTGCTTGGGGTGGCTTTTTTAGTGTTCAAATAGTTTCTGAGACATCAACTGTTTATATTGAGGAAAGAGTAATCTTTAAGAAAGTATGGCCACCTATTTTCATCTCTTAAATATCCCGACTAAAATGTGACCCACATGCCAAAAGCCTTGTAATACTTTTTATTATAAATCACGGTGCAAGCTGGCTGGCATGGCAAAGTGTATATTAGTTGTCATTTTTTTCAGAAATAGATGTGTTGCACTTAGATTAATCTTCTTTCAGTTAAGTATTTAAGTCTATTTTATTTCTCTTGACTACTTTCTTCATGTTTTTTATTTACTTTTGCCCATTTTATATGTATCTATGTTTGTAAACCTTATTTCAGGCAAACTGGGAAAACTACTGACTTCATTTATATCTCATTTTTAATTGGGATATTTAAATACTTCTGTAAGAAACACCATAAAATTATAAGAGAGGATGAGAAAGATGAAGTGAATTTCCGCAAAACTATTTAAGAGTTTGATCCTGCAAAACTTCCATATACAGCATTTTTAGGTCTCAACAGGAGTTTCATGTAAAGCCCAATCTTAATGGGACTTTTTAAATGTTTAAATATTAAAAAATTGTTAAGTGTCTTTTGAAATGCGCTTCAGTTGCTTTTCAAGTCCTAAATCTGTTTTTAAGTTATTCTTCATGTGAGAGATTAGAATAGCCTTCTCTGTAAAATGTAGTGGAATATTTGTTTTATATGGCTCTATGTGCCATATAAACTGAAACTGCTATGAGTTTTTGAAATCAACAACTCCTAAGGTAGGGAAGAGGAACAGAAAGAGAGAAGCTACAGTAAAACATGATACTGAAAATGAAGGCATAAAAGTCCTCTTGATATACTAAGAACCAGTTGAACAGTATTTCAGGTTAAAAGTTTTTAACTGTCTTAGTTTCTGTGGATGGGAGAAAAGTTAGGATGGTTACTTAAATAACATAACTGAAGTAAATATTGTACACTGTAATTTACTTTGAAAACCATTAAATTTTACATGGTTATTATCAAAGCTGTTACACAACTTTTCTTTCTCAGAATACCATGTAATTTCTACTTTCAAGCGGAATCCTCTCGAACAGGCCTTCAGACGGCCCAATGTAAATCTAACTTCCAATCACCTTTTATATCATTACTGGATTGCTGTAAGCCATAAGGCCCCAGCATTCCTGTATGATATCTACCTCAGGATTACTGGAAGAAGCCCAAGGTAATGGTGACTAGCTCTGTCTTATCTGTTCCTCTGACTTTTAAACAAAGCTATGCTTACACTATAATGTATATTGACTTTTCTCCCCTTGAATGCTTTGTGACTAAAATTCAGCCTTTTTTTCTGAAAATAGGTCCTTGAATTGAAAGTGACTTTAAACTTTCTAGCAAAAATGAGGATGTTTTGGTTGGTTATTTTACTTGTTTGGGTGTTTGAGTAGTCAAGGTAAACAGAATACAAGATTTAACAAATGATGTTCATTCCTGAATCATAAATATTCAAAATATGTTGATCCTTATTTTTTCCTACAGAACACCACATAAATTTGAATTTCAAGACAAATCCGTTAGAATGTGCAATAAGGCGCCCTAATATTAGTTTACGTTCCAACCCCCTCTTGTGTCAATTTTGGACTACAGTCAGCCATATATTACCTGCATTATTGCACGATCTTTTGCTCAGATTGACAGGTCATAAACCATGGTAAGAAGAACAGGGCTAAAAATACTTGCTGATAAGGTGGTGGAGACTTGTGAAGAGGACATGGCATGGGCACTATCCAGATTTACTAACTATAAGCAATAACAATCCAGTGACTGAGTTACTAAGATTAATGATTGGCTGAACAATGTTGACTGAGATGTGTCTCAGGTCAGAATTCTAGTCAGTCATTAAACTCTAGGAAGTGGCGTGCACTAAGATTGTTGTTGCTATTATAAACTGAAAATGAAAGCAGAAAGGAAGTAAAATGTGGGTTATTCCTATAGATGATACAACTTGATCCGGTTGTTTTGTATCATCTCAGCATTTCATTCAGTTTATAATATTTACACTATTATGTGGCTAACTTCTTAAGTGGGAAAATGGCATATCTCTTCCAAGCAGGCTAAACTAAATTATGTAGATGGAATGTGAGGTGTCACTTGACTTTTTCAGATTTACCAAGTCGTATGATCTTAATTCATTGCATATACTGTTTTCAAAAGTATTTGTCTTCAGACTATATCAAATCCCCACTGTGTTGACAGTGTATTAACAGAAGTGAGTACTCTTTCATTGTCTCAAAGCCTAGGTCTGTCATACGAAGAGGGTAAAAAGTCATGTAATAGACTTGACACTGGATCACTAAAAGGAAGACTTATAAATGGTTTGTAGAACTCTTCTAAACTGCCCTGGGTTCTGTTGTCCCAAGCCTACTCAACAGTGTAACAGTAACAGTAGTGGTGGGAGGGCATGCCTGTACAGTAATATCACCACATAAAGAAAAAAAAAATTATAAACTCTTGAGATCAAAAGAAGTTGCCTAATGTAAAGGAGATGCTAGCATTTAGGTTCTCTTGCAATATTGATTAGTTATTAGTAAAAACTGTTATAAATTCCCTGACAGATGTGACAACTTTATCACTTAAAACTTGTACTGTAAATGCCAACCTGCTGTCTTTCAAATGATTAGGAAGTAATTGAATGCTGTCAGAATCTTGTTAGTCATAGAAAGGAGTCTAATCTTTTAATTATTTGACCAGTGGGAATAAAACAAGGCTGTGAATAACAGCATTATTTAGGAAACTTTTATAGTCTTGACATTCCCAATGTTATGGCGTAAATCTTATTTGCCTTTTCTGGAATTCTTATTTGATGTCCAAAGATGGAATTGAGAACTCTAATGAGTACTAGTAGAATTAGTGACACTGAGTATTATCTGATAGCCTGTGAGGTATTACTGATATGAGTACTCGTAATTGTGACTAATTTGACTTAGTCATAGATAGGTGGGTTTCTTGTTGTGCACAAGATTTCCAGTTTGGAGGAAAGATGGGAAATTCAACGTAAAGAAAAAGTGTTTCAAATTGCTAAAGTTACTCTAATGCTCTTAAAAGAAAAGCTTTTAAGTTTGATACCCAGCCCATTTATAGAAATATAGCTTTTATTATGTAGTGCTCTTTTTTAAAAACTTTTTTTTTTTAATAAGATTGCACAAAGGGAGCAATGGAAGGAAATTACTATGTAGGTAAAAGCAAGACATACAGTGTTAAATCCTAATGGGCTTCACAGGTTATTTAATAACAGAAAAAAACTTAGGAGCCAAATTTTAATCTTGATCTGTTTATTATTAATAATAAAAATTTTCTATCTTAAAATACCTGGAAAATCAGTTTATCTGAGAGGCTGTAGACAGTACTGATATAAAGGTTTACTGCTGTTGCAATGGTCATTCAGTCCAGTTGGCCCATGGTTTTAATTACCAGGTAGCATGCACGAGGAAACTGCTGAAGTCTTGGAAATATTGGTAGAGATTATGACTCAGCACAATGTTGTTCTGAGTGTTGGAGGACTAGCTTAACTCAAAAGATGAATTTTTTTCCACTACAATTTAGCAAGAAAATTTGAATAGTGTGGTTAAAAAAGGGGTAAAATCTGCACAGTCGACCTTGAATACTGTGCTGACTCTCAACTTCATACAGTCAATAGTCTTCCTTCTCTGTGCTCAGTCTGAATACTCTTTTCTAATGTCTTTATTGCACACCACAGAGAAAAATTTTAAGAGGTGATGTTACTGTGTAGGTTTAACTGCACTGTTGTCATGCTGTCAGGATATCATACTGTGTCAGTGAATGAGAAACATCTAACAAATTAAAGAACTAGATGTAGGGCTATGACTTTTTAGAACTAGGGGAATGTTTTCATAATGAAAAAAATCTATTCAAGGGGTTTTTGAAATTTATAATTTGAAATATTTCTGCCATATCAAATAATTCTTGTGCACCTTACTTGTGGAAGCAGTTAAAACAATGGATTTTAGTGCAATGGACTTTGTATACAGTGGTATGTTTTTGAATTTCTCATAAGAAAATTTTAAAATTTCTCTGTTAATATTAACAGTATTAATATTAAGGGAAGGAAGAAATATTTGCCTCAAATTGCATAGAAAGAACATGGGCTATAAGAATTGAATGGCACAATGAGGAATTTGTGTATTATACCTAATAGGATTTTTGTAATTTAATACGATTTTTGTAATGTTGGGCAATACATAAATAGCAGTGAGTAGCATCCAAATTTGTGGATAATGTTGTCAGTAGCTTGCCATATATACTTGGAAATCTACATACTTGCATAGCAAAGCATATTTGCTAATTAATTAATTTTAAGGTATAGTTCTCTCATGTAACTTTTCATAGTGCTTAGAACAACAGAACCATATCTTATTAGAAGCAGTTCAGTGTCTTTGAAATCTTAAAGCCCTTAAATATTAACCCAGCATATCTTTTCAGTAACTCTGGAAAAACAGAATGTGGTGTTAAGGTAGTAATTTAGGGATTTATCCAGCAATTAACTTTCTGTTACTGCTTCTTAAAAAGCTGAAATGAAGGTGTGGTTGATATGTGTGAGGAGGTGTAAAGAGATCATTTTATATATATAATTTGAACTAAAATGTGAAGCACCCTTCACATAGTTACTGTGTTGCAAATCAGTAATGAATGAACAGTACACTTCTATTGAATAGATAATATTTTGGTCTTGGAAACACTTTTCTAAGTTGCATCCACTTAAGGGAACAACAGAGTTGCTAGAAAAGGATTCCGATGTCTTACAGTCCAATATTTACAGCAAAATGGAAGTGTGTGTCATTTGCAAATCTGAAAGTGTATCTGATGCATTTTAGAAGAATCTTTAAAGAAAAAAAAATTGACCTGTCTCTGTAATGCTTATTTAGAGACTTGCATATTGGCAACCCATAGATTCATTGAAGGTATTTGGCATCAAAACTAATTTTAGTCTGGAGACAATAGCTTGCATGTGAGATTTCAGAATGCATAGTTGCAATGCAGCCAGGCTGCTTTTTATCATCTTGGTTAGAAACACGCTTACTGGAATTAAGGATACTTGATTTGTTTAACTGTTGCTTAAAACTTCTAATTCCTGTGACATACTTCTTGATCTGTTAAATGTTTTTTGTGGTAATGACAATAAGGACTGGCAAATAGAGGCAAAATTCCACATAGTATAGGTGAAAGCCTTGCGTGTTGTCACACTGACTTGGAGACTGCATGAGATGTTCAGTTTTTTAAGACAGAAAAATCAGATCTACTGATCAGCTTATGAAGAAAGTGTGGTGCTGCATTTGATGCTATATTAACTGGTTATGTGTGGTTTTGACATACTTACTACTTACGCGAAGTGATTTGCTATCTCTGGAACAATCTGTGAAGTGTATATTTCAGAACTTCAGGTTGAGAGATAAAGTTTACTGTGTATGTAATTTTTTGAGTCACCTATGTATTCCCACTTGCAAGAGGAATATGGTACCCTTGAAATTATGAAGTCTCTGTACTCAAACTTAGTCTGCTACAGCTACACAGTATCCACTAAATAATATGCATTATTGATGTATCTTATATCTATGAATAGAAGAAGGTGTCATCATACTTTTTTCTTCTTTTGTAAAAGAGAGTTGGAGTGTAGTTTCATGTTGATTTAGTGGAAGCTAAGAAGCTGTCCCCAAGGAAGTTAGGCCCTCCTCCTCCATCCCTTAGCTACATATTATTGTCACTTCTCTCTTGTCAGATCTCTAGTAATCGAGAGAATGTGGAGTCACTTGATTCTTTTGGTTGATATAGCAAGAAACTAACCTTGCAATGAAGGAGAAGAAAAAAAATCCATTGGTCAACTGAATCAACTGATTCTGTGGCCAGTCACTATATCCAGTGTGAGATGGAGGGAGAGAGAGAATCTACAGCTGAGGTAGGGTAGAAGGACTATCTTTAGCAACATGCTGTTTTATCAGCTTAAGTATGCTCTGATACCCGTTCCATAAGCAGAGGCAGCAAGATTCTCAGTAGAAAGTTAGCTTAAATTGGCTTATTTTCTGACAGAAAAAGAGGAACTGAAAGCAAGACCAGTGGCTGGTGGCAAGCTGTAAATCTACACTTACCTACTCAGATTTTGTTTGCACTCTTTAGAATTTTGTAGGGGTGCAAGTTTTCTTGGACTGTAGCAGTCAGAGTAGTCTAATTACAACCCAGCTGCTCTTCCAGCTTAGCTGGAGAACACACCAAACTGGGGAAGCACAGTAGTGCAAGTCAAATAAGCTAAATAATCTTAGGACTGCCAGTGGACAGATCTTCACAGACAAGTCTAAACATTTAGCCGCTGTGTTTAGTTTGGCACTGCCTTTATCCAGGACAATTCTCTGTGAGATCGTTTTTGGCTTTCCTGACCAATGAGATTTTTTGCTTTTCAGGTTCCAAGTTCTCTTCAAACAGTCCTTTTTTAAAAATCTTATTTTTTATTTATAACTCTTAAGACACTTGCTGGGAAGTTCATACCTTTTTTTTGGGGGGGATGTTTAGTTCGGTCCTTCAATATTCTTAGTTACTTTTGAATCAGAGGAACTCTTGATTCAACTCAACTCCCAGCGCTGCCACCTTGCCTAACTGGAGAAACTATAAACAGGTGTTTGAAAGCATCCAGGAATGCTTTCTACTAAGGAAATTAAATGATAGTCTAAAATTGAATACAACTCTCAATCAAGTTTTAAATAGGTACCCATGGAGATGGAGAGTTTTTGCATTTCCACTTCAGATATACTCTGCTTTTTCAATGATCTCTGCATGTTGTATTACTCCATTTCATGAGAAGAAACAAAAAGAGTCAATGTCGATATTCCCTGAGATACTGAGATTGCCAGTCATTAATAATAGTAGGGGACACTCATGCAACGCAGAATACTTTATTTGGAAGAATTTCTGGGACTATGTGCTATATCCCTCCTACAAGTATGAATGCACCAAGGCAGCTTTTAGAGAAAAATCAGAGTTTTTAAAAAATTCTACTGTATTTCTTGATCAAATCTTACTTTCAGAAAGCCATTTCCTGTTACTGCTTGGTTGTTCTGCTTTGTTCTCCCCCCCTCTTCCCCTCTATGTTTAAAATAATCAGTATATCTTGCTGTAAAGATCAAATTGGAAGCAATTCTGTGAGATAGAAAAATCCCTTGAGCCTCGAAATTGGGTATTTAATAGCATTAGGTGATGTGGTACAAATTAGTACTTAACATGGTTTGAGCAACCTCCTTTAGCACTGTAATATTTAAGAATTTTCGTGTTAGAGAGTGGAGAACTTTGCAATGAAGAGACAGGAAAATTTGTACTCTAGCATCCACTTTCAGATAATCTGATCAGAGAGAAACTTGCTCAGTTTGATCCTTACAGCGTAATTTCTTTGTACTCCAAGTGGTGTTTTTGCAAAAACCTCTGCATAATAAAGGAGGATGGAAAGTATTTCTGCATATTTTGAAGTAGCCCAGAAGTGATTAGCTAACTTTTAGAACATGCCGTGGTCTAGCTGTTCCCACCCTTTACTGCAGAAGCAGTAGGGTTAAGGTGAAGAGTAGGTCAAAGGCATTTTATGTTACTGTCCTGAAATAAAAAGAAAAGGTGATAAAATGTTGTCTTCTGATGGTCACTCTTTTTAGAGAATAAACTTACTCTTGCACTGCAAAATAGGAATAAAAAAATACCAGGCTGTTCAGTAAGTTCACATTCCATTTGGAATTTGGATATCCAAAATCCAGTAATAGCTTTCTTGAGTAATATGCAGAAATATACTATTCATCTAATTTTTAATGTTTTGGGTAATGTTTGGAGCAAGTTGGGTTGTATTAACTTAGGGTGGAGGGTTGGAGGGTAATGAAACGTATGATCTGATTGTCTGTTTTTGTTTGAACTAATCTTTACTGCTGTAACCTGTACATGCCATTCCTTGGACTGTAGGATGATGAAAACAATAACACGTCTTCATAAGGCCATGATGTTACTAGAGTACTTTACAAGCAATTCTTGGATCTGGAATACTGAAAATATGACTATGCTTATGAATCAACTAAACCCGGAAGACAAAAAGGCAAGTAGCTGTGTGATGTGGGCGTGTGGACTCTGAAAGTGAAAAATTAGCTTATTAAGAAAGCTTGAAAAGAATTGGAAATGCTACTTGTAATACAGAGCTAAGCCTAGCAGTAACTCAGTTCTAGAGATCTGCCACATCCTTTCAGTTGTGCCAGTGCATCTGTATGAAGCCATGTTATAAACTGGATTAGTGATGTGACTTGAGTTTTAAGAAGAGTCCTTTTTACAAAGACACTAAATGAATGAGAGAAGAAATGAGTGGCTAGAGATGAGGAAAGGCATGGGTCCCCTTGAAGGAGACTTGATATAAAAGACAGTTCTGTTAGGGTGGCCTGGTCATGTGATAAAAGGTGGTGTTTGATATGTCAGGTGGTCAAACAACTGCACTTTTGCCTACATTTTGAATAAAATAAGGCTTTACTTGATTGCTGTCTATTTTATTGGGAACGAACAATGGGTTTTGATGGCTTTTTTGTTTGTTTTTGTTTTAGTCTAGTAGCAACTTCTGTATATCCTTTTTCATGCTCTGGAAAGATAGCATGTATATTTAAAAAATGCCAGCATAAATTCTCTCACTTCTTTTTACTGAATTCTCATTGTGCGACTAAAACAGCCTCATGCAGGAGAGAAAGTGTATCAGAAGCAGAGTGATAGAGAACTCCTGCAGGCTGTTGAGGGAGAGCAAAAACTTTATTTGAATGCAGGATCTGAATAAGAATGAATAAAAGAGCTCATAAGAAGAACTCTTGCTATTTTTTTTCTTCTAGATTTTGGTGTTTAGTGCCCATGAAGTAGGAGTTCCATGCTCTGAGAACTGGTAGAGCTATACCCTGGTATTAACTATGCTCTAGTAGTTTGTGAGAGCATGCTATCAGAGAACTGTTTGACCACAGTTGATTTTTGACTTGGCCTGTTCTGAGAAGCTTCACTGTATGTCAACTTGTTCAGATATCGCACTATGAAATAGGACATTGACCATAATGCAGCCAGCTACCCAGCTCTACTAATGTGTTAAAGCAACTCAGTCCAGCAAACGTCGAAAGACACAGAGTGGGAACTTGAAACATAGGAAAGGTTTGTGGGGGACTAGAGTAGGGACTTTCAGAAACAACAAGCTGTCAAATTAACTTGCCATTTTATAGCCCTGTTCCTATAAGGCAGACTCTTTATATCTGTTTATAAAATCTCATCTCTTCTCTGCTATAGTGATGTCATGATGATATTGCTGATGTTGGTAAAATGTAGGCCATGCTGTAGGCCAGATATTAGAATCATTTTCACCTACCTTTTCTCTGATGCCTAGAACAATTAGTCTTGCATTATGAACGGTGTAGTTGCTGTTGGCAGGTATATCTGAAAGCAGCAAAGGTCTTCTCAGATGGAAGTGGCTAATATAGACTGGAAATAAAATTTTTCAGTTACCTTGAAAGGTGAATGGGGTGTGTTTCTAAATTTCCTATTCAGATGTTTCAGTGATTTTTACCATCTAGTTAAGTTGAAGAAAAGCAACACAACTTCAAAATAAACTGTCTTGAAGCAGGAAATATGGTCAAGTTTCTGGAAATAAAACTGCACTTGTAGCCTTTTATCAACCAGAATAGCTTGTGCTGATTTCTGCATGGAGTGTTGGTTTTGGGCTTTTCCTGAAATATTCCACTCAAGCTGCAGGGGGAGGGGGAAATTAAAAGAAACCAAATGGACTGTTGTCCAAGATGCATTGTAATGGATTATCATCGGAAGTTTGGGGTTTTCATATGGGAATGAATGTAGGATGAATGGGGTTCATCGTGCCTTACAGCACACCTACTATGCTGTTAAACAGCTTATTTTGAAGGATAAGCATGAGGATTTGATTTAGTGTATATATCACTTTATAAAGCTGAATGTAGTTTCACTGCACAAAAAAATGCTGAATTCAGTTTCACTGCACAAAACTGCTTAATTGTCTCTTGTTCGTAGTATAATCTTGCTTACTCTCTTTTTTCCTGAAAGAACATTTAATAACTCACTAGGAAAATCTTGGTCTTTCACTAGAACTTTTATGACTGTTGAATCTTTTGAGATGAGGAGATCTAGACACCAGTGGAAAATTTGAGTTGTGAATTTACCACTGCAATTTCTTCTACTGATGAATATTTTCATATGGTTCTTCTTTGGAATATAATTGTACAACTATAAGCACCATTAAAAACTGTGCATTTATCTAACAAAGAACTTGACAAAGAACAGTATGTTTGGTCAGTAGCATATTAGAATTATTTTATTACTTAAGAGAAAACCTCATTATGCAAAATAGCTTTTAAATATCTAGATGGATGAAATGGAAAAGCAGTGCATTTGGAAGGTGAGGGCAGAATAATACTGATGAGAAAATAAGGAATGAAGTGGTTGAAGTTTGCAAGACAGCATGTAAGAAGCTAAGAAATCAGAAATGGGATCTAAATCTGACTCATCCTTACGCTTAAGGACAAGATAATTTCCTTGCATCAAAAAAAAAAAAAAAAAAAAAAAGGAAGTATCTGGTATAAAGAGGGTTTACTATTTCACCATTTCCTTTTAATTATCAAATGCAACATAGGTGAATTTTTAGGCAACTAACAGTAAAAGCTTTATTTTATGCAGACGTTTAATTTTGATGTTCGACAACTACATTGGGCAGAATACATGGAAAATTACTGTATGGGAACAAAGAAATATGTGCTGAATGAAGAAATGTCTGGCCTCCCTGCAGCTAGGAAACACCTGAATAAGTAAGTTTCCCCTCCCCCCATAATAACTTTTTATGTTTTCCTGTCCTTGCCAGATTCACTGCATTTCAATTTTGTGATGTAACTGTTCTTTATAGCACCTGCTTAGATCCACTGGAGTTCTTCTCCAGTTGTCTGATGCATTTTCTAAAACAATCAAATATCATCTTTCCTCTTCTGCTTGTTGCTTCTTTTAAGTTGTTTGCGGTCTTAATAGTTACAATATTATTCTAGTATTACGGTTATAGCTTTGATCACTAGCATGTACTGAAATAGAGGTTTCTGATTTTATCCAAGTGTCTTTTGGAAAGCAAAAAGGTATGCAATAAAACAAAGTCAGAGGGGCTCATTCATTTGAGGAGGTTTAATAGAAGGAATGTGGTCTCTTGAAACAGGCATGAACTCTCAACCTCAAAGCACAAAACTTTGATGCTGGTGCCTCTAAGGTGACTTCTCCTAGCCTTTTATCTGTAGCTTAAATCCTCCAGTTTATGATCTAACTGTCTAGAATGTTAGTGGTACAATTCTACTGGTTTTGTTCTTGGGTGATTCATAGACAGTTGGTAATGGAAATTTTTTGATTTGTCTTAAAGAATGAAATCAAAATGACTCATCTCATTCTACAATACTGCTTCTTGTCTCCAAGCTTGATAACCTAGACTACTACTCCTAGTGCTATCACTCATGTTGTTCTGTTGAAGAATTTGTGCAGTTGCAGAGTGGGTTGGTGTGGGATGACCTGTGTTTAGTGTATTGGCCAAATTTGCCAGTGTTAACCTGTGGTGTAGCGTATTGAGACACAACTGTAAGCATTGCATATGGAGTAGCACCAAAGTAATCTCTATCTATGGGCAAGACAATGGGTTTCGGTTGAGGTGTGTGATGATCCTGAATGCCGCTAGTACTTTACGACACACAGACACCTTGCTGATAAAGTAGGATACGAACAATCAAGTTTGGATAGATAAGATTTGCAGACTGTTTATTATGGGAATCCAGACTTTCTGAATTTTTATAGAAGGTATTCTACCTTGAAGTAATGATTTCTTCTGAATCCTGATGAGGACTTGACTAACATAATTAACCGTGGAAGAACATGGTAGAAATATTGAAAAAAAGTAAAGGGTCCATAGGACTAAATCAAAATTCTTGCATATCTGTTGTGACTGCTTTTTATTGAATTCTCTTTTGATGTGACCCAAAACTGCTTCTTGTCAAACAAAAGATGATTTTTAAAAACTCAAATATACTTTTTAAAGGAAAAAGTAATTTTTGATAATAGTGGAGGCAGTTTAAGAGATATGTCTTCTAATTTTGGATTTAGATGCCATTCGGAAATGCACTGGAGTTACCATGCAGTTGCCACTCTTTGTCTCTGTACAAAAGATCATACCAAAAATAACATGAGAAATAGTCTTGTATTGGAATGGCATCTGTTCATCCTGACTCTCAGTTTATGTGGGGATTATGTTGCAAGCGGGTTAGATTCTAGCATATCTTTACTCTGAGGTATTGAGTCACTCTCTTTTGTGACCATTTAGCACTTAACTGTAGCTAATCAGAATTTGAGGAATCTGTTTTTTGAATAATAATCAGATGTGGCAACTTAGAGGATTTGGCTTTTCTAAGAAACTACTGAGCAGAATCTTTTCTCAAATAGAAAAACTGCACTTTTATTCTTGTAATATGGAAATATAGTCTGCTTTTTACATGAATAACCTATGCAGTGGAAAGTCTGGCTGTGATAACATCCAGCATGCCTGTAGAACAGAACAAAGGCAGCAAGTATTTCCTTAAATAGAACTCCCTGTAAAATACAAATTGTCATGATCTCCTGAACCAAAGAAGTTGTTTGGTTTTCTTAGAAGTCTTAGCAGTCTGCATATTGGTTTCTGTTGCTTGTCTCCAGAGCTGCTATCTTTACGTGTGAGAAAATTGCTAAAAGGGCACTTAGTTTCTCTTAACACTTAAATGTAACTGGAGGTTCCCTGGAAAGGAATGAATTTAAAATTGCAGTGGAGACCTGGATGCTATGGCAGGGAAATCCTATGAATTTTTTGTCAGCTGCAGTCAGAGCTGTTTCCATGTATATATGAAGCCTTAAATACATGCTTGCTAGGAGGAGGGGAGTGTTGCCTATTGGCCTATTTTGGGATGATGGCTGCCTGCTGTAGGTAAGTTACAGTGGTAGGTTACAGTGTGCAACCTTGACATTAGGAGGTTGTATCAAGCAGCTCTAAAGCAGAAGTGTAGTTACATAAGTGGTTAGCCATGGGGCTGGCTGTGTTCCTTAATTCTCCTGTGTTCCTCTTTCAGCAGTGAAGTGTGTGCTTAGCTTTCTCCGCTCAGTTATGCGTTTAATGATGAATAAGATGAACAAACTAAATTCTACACTAGAAGTTAACTTTCTAGAGTATTCTTTTTCCTGTAGGTCTTGATTTCAATGCTTTGTTTTTTGTTTTGTTTTCCCTCACTCAGGTTGAGGAACATACGCTATGGCTTCAATACAGTTCTTGTGATCCTGATCTGGCGTATCTTTATTGCAAGATCGCAAATGGCAAGAAACATCTGGTACTTTGTGGTTAGTCTGTGTTACAAGTTCCTCTCCTACTTCAGAGCCTCCAGTACTATGAGATATTGAAGAACAGAATTTAGCATTCGGACATCTATGCATTTGGTGGTCTAACTGCACAAAGCCTGTAACATGTAGTCATCTCATATTTTATAAAAACATAATTTCATCTTAAATTGGAGTGCGAAATATACGGTATGGTATATGTAATATTAGTTGTGTATTTCCATAAAAACAAAATAAAATGGTCAGGTGCCAGGTTGAATTGGCATTGGACAAACATTTAAAACAATTTAACTCCTTGACCTGGGGAAAACCATTTTTAGACCACTGACCAGCATAACTGTGCAATTTGGAATGCATTTGGTTGAAATCTGCCTTAACATAGGTTGTTTTTTTTCTTTTAATTTTTACTCCACATTGAGCAAGATAAATATTGACTTACTAGTTGCTAGCTATTGTAGACGTATTTATTTGAAATTCTTCTAAATTGCGAAGGGTTTTATCAAGTTGCAAACTTGTATAAATGGTGGTGGATCTCCTGGAAAAAAAATTGTAGGACTCTTCTGTAATTTGTTTTTACTTTTTGTCGCTTTCTCTCTTCCTCTCAAAGTAAGGATGTTAAGGGTGACTACTTTGCTTAAAAAAAAAAAAAAAAATCCTCCTTTAATTACTGAAAGGCCTTTTGTCTGATCTCATCTTCAGAATGTGCTCGGTGATTCATTTCTGTGCTTGGAATTGGCCTCATACAGCTTGCATTTATATCAGCATGAGCAATTTGTTTTTCTGAAAGCAGAGTTGATCTCATCATTGAATAGATAGAAGGAAATGTAACTGAAGAAAGCTACAAATCATTGACCATCCTCTTTCTTTAATGATTTTATTGGAAACACAGAGCCAGCACTTGAATGTCACACTTGACTTTAAAAGGTAAATTTATGTGAAAGGATTTTAACATGCTTAATTGCTATTTGTAGTACTGATGATTGTAGCTGGACAGACTGTAGGCTATTAAGAGATAAACTTGTAAAGTTTTGAGCAAAGTTAGCAAATTCTTTGTAAATTAGGATTTTTCTTTAAATCTCTCCGAGCTATGAAGTTTGCATGGAAAATGCCAATGCGTAAGCACATTTTTCTCCTCCTTGCCCCAATAAAACCCTCATTTCACTGAACAAGCAGAAGGAGACACACCTTGCTTCTAATTGAAATATGTTAATAATTCTTCCATCTGTCATTTAACTTAAATTCTTAAGGTTAAATCTGAAGAAAGTTATTTTTCCACATGTGTGTCTGTTTTGGTAGGGAAAATATTTATTGAAATAGTGAATGTAAGAAAAGATGGAATCCCTGTTTAAAGCAACACACAGAGTTCCCTCTAAATTTTGGTGGCTTAGTCTAGTTGAAAACATTTTAATGTTCCTCTTACTGATGCACTGACCATCACCCTTGCCCAGTGTTTGCTCATTGAAATTATCAGTTTATGCTTTATGTGAATAATACGTTCTTAAATCTGCTTGAAAAGGCAAACAGTAACTTAATTAGACAAGAACTACGCTATACTTGCCCTTAGTAGTTTTTTGTCCTGTTTGAATTAAGTAAAGAACTTATTTTACTATTTTTGTGAAGAGCTTACTTTAAAGAGAACACCTTTCATGCAGGTGTATATCTCATTCTGAAAAGATAACGGCTTCCTTGTTGAAGCTAAATATTCTGTAGTAACTAGCTAAACTGTAATTCTTTTTTTTTTTTTTTTTTTTTTTTAAGTTACCTATGTGTATATATAAAGTTAGTGATTAAAAGTCTAAATGGTCTAGGACCACACCTTGTGTGAGAGACCTCTGACTGTGGCTGAAAATAAATTATGGCTTCTGTGATTGAAGATGTTAGAGTTTAACAAATACATTTAGGTGTATTACATTGTAGTTACCTCCTCAAGCATCCTTTTACCCAACCCAGAATTATGCTTAAGCATTCCTGCACTTAGACTTTTTTTTCCAGAGGTGCCTAAAATCCAATGACACCCCCCTTCCTGTGCTGGCATGTGACTGAAGTTGACGAAAGAAATATATCAACATTGTGAAATTTATTTCTGTGAAACAATTCGCTTAGAAATTTTGGTTGTTTGTAGCCATTATATACGATACTTTCTACATTTATTTTGTTAATACTGAGGACTACAGAACCAATGAATTGATTATTTCTGGTACAGAGCACTGGTTAGGAATTTATTTTTTTGAATAATTGAAGTAAAGCATTATTTTAAGCATAATGATACCTAGCCGCTACTCTTTCAACATTGTCATTTTAGAAACCTAAATTTTTTCCTCTTTGGAGACAACAGTTATCTGTGCACTATTGGTATTATGCACAAACTCATCAGTCATCCTATCTAATCAACAACAGATTCAATATCGTACTTTTTACATTAGTTTTGTCACTTCCTGTGGTCAGTCTGTAAAATTCTATCTGAAAATACTTTTTTTTTCTATGTCAAGACCCTGTTCTGTTGCAGTCTTTCATACCAGTGTTTGCATATAACAGATTTTGATCAAAAAATATACTGGAACTATATTTTGATACAGTCAGCTAGAACTGACTAGCAAGTTACAGGAGATACTCTGACTACTTAATTAGGAAGACGAACAGTTGGAAAACATGTGTTCACTTAACAGTCATATTAGTATTTAAATTTGGGACCAGGAAAAGAAGCATTTTCCTGTAATGTTTTTTTCTGCTGTAGGAAAAGACATTCTGAAACAAAAAGGCTAAATCTGTGAGCTTTTATAAGACATAAACAGAAATATTGGGTGCCTTTGTTTGTAAACCAAAAATAAACAAATCCCTTTAAAATGTTGTTACAGTGTTTATTGTATCTGTGCATGTATGGGTTTTTTTAATTAGTTTGTGGAAAATAATTAACTGGATAGTATTATTTCCATCCTAATATACATATTTATAGCCATGTTCTTCTTCTTTCTCTTATCTGAAACTTGGAGAATCAAGTTAATATAACTGGTACAGCATTTTTTTTAAAAAAAGAAAACAATCTAAAACTCATGGAGTGATATCAAAACAACATGGCAAGGTATGCTTGGTCACAGTGACTTCTTTTGAACTTCAGCTAGTTTTCTCCTCACTATCATTGCTTTTTTGTTTGTAATGCTGGTTTCTATCATACCTTAATAGATGGATGCTTTCTCACCTAATTTAAAAGGGAGATAACCTTTATATATATATATATATCTGTACACAGAAATACAAGCAGTAAAAATAAATTTTCCCCAGGTAGACTTGTAATGCACTATGGTTTTGCAGCAGCTATTGTATTAACATTTCAAGGAACTGCAAACACACACAGCTATTCTAGCATCTATATTGGGAGGTGAGGTAGGAGAAGGTAACATTAAGTTAGTGCATAATCTAAATGGTGTCTTTTTAATCTTAGTGTTGTTTAACCCTCAGAATTTCTTGGTTTATTTTCCTTCCCCCTTTGTCATAGGCTTTTTGAGAGCACAGCTCTAGAGATTGTGTGATCTGTAAGCGCTGGTTTGGGAACTACAAAATTAAAGCATGTTATTTCCCCCCCACACACCCTTTTTAAGAATTCAGCTACCAAACATAGGTGGATTTATGTTGAGTTTCTTAGCTGGTTCGAAACTGGAATGAGGGACAAAATAGGGAAATTAATATAACTTACATACTTCCTGCAGTGCTAAACACTTTACCCTTTTTTCATAGCATAGTATTACTAATAAATCAAAAAACAATGAGGCTTATAGAGGCAACTTGGACCTGAGAAGTATCTTGCAGAGAGTTGGGAGGCATAATTTTTCAAAATACTATCTTTTGCATACTTCCCAAACTGTGACAAGCAGACTTGAAAATGGAAAGGAAGCTAAGCCACAAGAGAAGAGCTATTATGGAGAAATGTAAGTGAATTGCTTTAAAATGTATTCTTACTGCTTGTCATTCTTCCTGTGCTGAAGTATGTGATGCCTGTGTGTGTGTGTGTGTGTGTGTGTGTGTGTGTGTGTGTGTGGCATTCACTGAATTTTGAGTAAATCCCTAGAAGCAGTAAGAAGGATAGCTCCAGTGGTACTGGTATTGATTGTATGCTTTTATTTTTAGTATGTACTGTAAGATAAACTGTCAAGGGAGGTTTGAGAAGACTGACAGGTCTTACTTTTATCACTTTGGATTTCTAGTTTTTTGTGATGTTCCAGTTCTTGTAGGACATTCTTCAGAGCTTTTTCAGACCTTCAGTCTTTGTCCTCCTTTCTGGTGTGAGTTCAGGTAAAAGCTTACTTAACCAAACTGTGAGGTATTTCTCTGCCATATTGAACTAAATTTAACCCTGCTTTCACTTTCAAGATACTTATAAATACTTTCCTCCTTAATGTTATTTTGTTATTTTTCTTTAGTATGGGTTTGGCATTCACTTTGGCTTTTTCTGCTCTGCAACAGCTCTGATTCACTGATAGATAATGAGTAATTATGCAATAGTCTTTTCAGGAATGTGAGCAGCTTTTACTCATACTGTGAGCAGCAGGAGAAACTGACTGACTGGTGAAAGCAAGTTCCAGCACATGAGTGCACTGAACAAAACACCAGTGCTTAGAGCTGTGGGCTCTGGGTAAGCTGTGTTGTGGGTTTTTTTTTTTTTTTTTTTTTTTCCTCTTAATTCAGTTATATCTGTTAACGTCTAGCATAGTAGTTGTTGCCAGAAGCCTTTAATTTCATTCTAATTTAATTGCTGTTCCTTTCAGGATGATAATTCAGTAGTGACTATCACTTCTGAAAAACAAGTATTTTGATATGTAGAAGCAGGACCTATTTTGCTTCTTATAGGGCTATAAAATTAAAACATATGCTTATTTTTGAGTCATAATCAACTTTGAGATGAAAAATTAGAACCACCACATGTCTGAGGTTTATTATCCTTGCCTCAGATAGTATGAGCTTTCCTTCCGTGCTCTGTCTGTTCTTTATCTGTACTGTAGAAACTTCAGTACAGTCTACCATCAGGAGTGCCATAAATCAGTTGTGGTACTTGTATTATCAGCAAACACCTTCATCTTACCATTGGCCATTTAGTGCAAGTCACTTAATGTTTAGCCATTGTTAATTTTATGTATTATTGCTTAATCCAGATTCAAGCTAGCACCATATAGAAATTCTGTTCTTAGAAAACTCCATCCTTTTCTTCATTGTCGATAAAATTGTTTCAGAACTGGATGTCTGTGACACAAAGAACTACACTTACTATTGTAGTCACCTAACTTGGATGAAATTCAAATACCTAAAATTAGGAGACTTGGTTTCTTAAACTATAGGTGTTTTCTTGGTATGATTCAGAATCATAAGGCAAATGCTTAAAATAAGCAGGGAATACTTCTCAAAAGGAATCACATGGCGGGGGGAGAAAGACCTGTGGGTGTGAAAGGAAATAGTTAAATTGTAGCAGTAGACTTAATGTTGCCAGTGCTCTTTCTTACTTCAATAGGTAAGTGGGACTACTTTTTGTGTTACAAGGTTCCTGCTCTGCATCTGCGTTGCATAAAGAGCTTATCTGTCAAAAGGGATAAACTGGACAACAGAACTTAATTTTGAAACCAAGTGAGCACGTCTGTCTTCCAATGTTTATCACTTAATGTTCTGTCCTAGGACAGTGTTGACTCCAACTTAAAGATGATCCAGATTCAGACTGGAGAGGGGCCGGCAGCTAAAGAGATGCTTATTTTGGAGTATTTCTAAAAGCGTATAAAAGTCTGCAGCATCTATTACCAGCTCCTCTTGGCATTTCCCTGCCTTTGTATGAAAATGAGAGGGGGGATTTATAAGGTAGAAGTCTTCTGGCAAGTAGGTGATTTACTGTAGCATTAAGGGCAGCAGCTGGTCCTGCAAAAACACGTTAATCACTCCCATACAGGATTTGTTGAAACAGGCTTTTTTAAATTTTTATGTCAAGGGGCTCACTAATTTTGAACAAATTTCTATAGGCTAAAACGAGAGGACTTGATAGCTACTCTAAGTGCTTAGTGGGAGGAATGTGACAGTTTCCTGATCCACTTGCTGTGCTGCACAGAACACAGACGCATCAGTATCCTTGATTCAGGTTCCTTCACAAGACATTGTTGTTCAACATCCTTAATTTTTAAATTAAGATGGAAGGTAAGCATAATTCTCCAGTTGTGTGAAATTATTTTTACCTTCTGAAAAATAATTTTCTTGTTTGCTTATATCTTTCAAATCTATTTTGTTTTACTTGTTTCCTGTAGGCTATCCTAATTTAGGTCAAGGATCTACTCTTCTGTTGCTTAAAGCACAACTATGTGTTTTCTGAATCATGTGCCTAGTTCATACTCACAAGATTCAAGTCTGCTAAGGGCAGAACAGCACAATCATCCTGAAGCTGATGAGTTTTCACTTAGTAACCGTGAATTGACAACAGATGCTATTCTTACTGCTAATGTGACCTTTTCAAGCCTGCAAGTAAAACAGTTCTCTTCCAAATCCAGTACTGGAAGACCCATAAACTGATTTCTATCTGCATTCTGTTTGTTTGCTGGCAGGGCTTTTGTCTGTAATTGACTATTAAACACTAGATAGTGTAGGACTCTTTATCTTTTTCCTCGTATCATGTTGCAAAAATAACAGTCCAGTAGCCTTCTTTCACATTCACTCCTCAGCTTAATGTCCCCTTGCTGAAAGGGCGTGTATTGGTAGAAAGGTCAGAGCTCTGGAGTTAACTCTGCTCTACAGAAAAAGAGTGCTTTATAGTAGTTTAGTTTGCACTGAGCAAACAGGCTCTTATAAGCTCTTTGGCTCCTTTATTTTCCTCCCCCACCTAGATCCTACCTACCATTGGTTCCTCTGTTCTTATCACCCCTCAGCTGACTGTTCCACTCCAGTTGGAGCACTAGGCCTCTTGAGATGAAAAGATTGTGCACATTCAGTTATACACACTTTATTAATGCTACATATTGAACATAACAGGGAAGCAGCCACTTTTTCTTAAGAAAGAATATTAAATAATTTCAGATCTTGGGAACAAATGAAAGGCTTTATTTCCTCTGTGACAAAAAATACCAGCCTAAATTAGGCACTGGTAAGGTTACTAGAGAGCAGAGCAAATCCCACTACTTTTCAATCCATGTTTGTGGTTTTAAGCTACAACTAATCTTTCCTTATTACTGACACCTGTGGTTTCCCTCTGTTAAATATTTGATTTGGGAAGAAAAACATGTGAGGTGACTTCCACTCTTTGTGACTCTAAAACTTAGTCTATTGATTTTTTTAATAGAGTATGCTGCACTCAGCATTATAAGTCAGTTTCTGGATAAATTAGCTGTTTCCTTGCTGGTTTCTGCATTCCAGAGCAAATGTTAGGTGTTTAGCAACCTGTGCCTGTATATGAGTTCAGAGAGCAGGAAATGTGACTTGAAATTATATGGAGTATCAGGCTGCAGAGGATATTTCAGGGATTTTTGTAGCAATAGTATTCTGTGAAGGCTTTCATAGTAACAATCTGAGCTTGGGTTAGAGAGAGCTAGAGAACAATTTTAAGTGATCTCGCTTTTAGATTTGTTTCCACAGTTAGAGAACGGAAAAAGTATTGATGTGATTTAATCTGTAGGAAGGAACCATAGTAGGAAATACTAACTAGCGATATCTAGTGAGCTGAGTTTGGGGGGTGTGTGTCTGAACTCTACTTCAGAGAAAAGAGAGACGTATCGAAAAACCCAGAGCTGCAGAATATAGAAACAGTTGGTACTTTTCTCTTTGAAGGTTATAGCAATACCTATCAGATAACCTTGTTTCTAATTAGAACTGTATTGTAACTTTTGTCAAGAAGAAATACTAAAAGCAGAATGCAAGTGTTAAAATTAGTCACTTCACAGTTTTTTTTTTTAAGTTTTGTTTTAGAATTAAGTGTAATCTTGTCATCTTAATCATTCTGTTGGAAAGATCAAAAACTCTTGTTTTTTGTGTTTCTTGTCTTGTTGAAATGTCAGAAGTTATTACTCTGAGTGCCAGCAGTGATCAGTGTAGCTGGCCTAGAAGCCGACTGGAGAATCTGAAAACAGATGCTCCCTTCAGTCATGGTGGCTACACAGGTGTTTGGCATGCAGGGTTAGTAATTAACCTTTTTACATGAGGCATCTGTTAGGGCAAGTTGGATATGCAGTGCCATGCTGACAGGTTGTCTGAAAGGACTGTGTTTTCAGGCATTTAAAGAAAGAAAGAAAAAAAAAAAGAAAAGAAAGACCCTGATAGATTGAAGGTCAGTCAAATGCATATTTAAAAGTAATATTCTTCCTAAATAATGTTTTAGCATCACCTCAAAATGTTTTTTGTCCAGTTTTTGTCCAAAAACTGTTAAAATGTGTCAAGTGAAGGAGATGACTTGTGTCATGTCATGAATGATTATAGTATTTTAAAGCATGAAACCTTCTTATAGGTCATCTTTCACTTAATTACTCTTCCCACCTATGAAACATTGTGTTGCTTCTATTATAAGTAAGATCTAAGCACTAAGTGCTTAGAAACCCAGGTGGGAGAGTTTAAGAACTGGTAGTTAGCACATGATGTTGCAATGAAGATACAGGTGCTGCACATAGGAGCTGCTTGGGGCCCTGTCAGAGTAGGAAAAGTGTTAGCCCACTTGGGCAGTGCTGGCAGAATGGGCTGCCCCCACATCAAACTGAGAGTGCTTGCTGTTAGTTTTCCTGCCCACTTTGTTTCCAGTCTCTTTCATACAACATTCAGGGTTGATTGCCCCTTTTTCATCACTCTTCTTCAGCAGCCATTTCATACAATTTCGGAAGGAAGTTCACGTGGAGAGGAATGCAGGTTCAGGTAAGAGAGAAATAGGTTACAACAGCCAGCTCTCCATAAGGAGAGAACAGAAAAGGCTCAGATGCTTCTCTCTGAATAGCAGCTTGTTTGAACTGACCTATGGTGAACTTCTGTGCTGCTCTGCCTGTTCGTCTTCTCAGCATCATCTGTGTGTTCCTCTATGCTGTCTTGTAAACACTTGCTTCCAGTGTCTGCTTGCTTCTTCTGCTTCACTGCATTTAATTAAAGCATTTGTCCTCAACCTCAGGCCTTAGTTCTTCTGATCTTGGGCAACAATTTTTCTTTTTTCTACTGGAGGCAGCTGGCGTTCAAGTGCATTTTACGGTTTCTGGGTTTTATAGGACTTAGGAAATGTGCTGCTAAATACACTGCAAATGGCTTCCTTTGTGTAGTGCTTTATGTCTTCTCAATACCAAGACATCCTTAGCTGGGATAGTTTGGGTGCCTAGTGAAAGCTTCTAGACTATTCATCAGGGAAATACTGTTGTGGCTTCCTGTGCAGGGGGTCAGCCCTCTTACTTGCAAAGTTTACATGTGAAGTGACAACAGAAAATAGTGATTTTTTTTTCTTACTATGTGAAGTGTGTGAAGTAATGGGTGAAACTACTATGGGTTGTTTTGTTTTTGTTCTGTATTTACTTTAAGCTATCTATAAAATGTTACCTCTTAACTACTGGATTATTACAGACTTCTCAAATTGTACATACAGTACATATGCTTTCTGTTGTCCAGTCTTCTAGTTATGTTTCCTGGAAACTGTCTTTACTTGACAGAATGTTATTTAGAAGTGGTACGATCATAGCATATTTGAGCCTTTGTGTTTCTCTACAGTGTTGCTCAGTTGTTAATTGTGTTGTGACAATAAATAGTTATTTACAAACATAGTTGTATTATAGTTTGAAAAGCTTCCAAGGAGTGCTGAATCTGTATGTCTTAATCCTATGTAAAAAGGCAGGTATGCATATAAAGAGCTATCAGCAGTTTTTCTCCCCTCTTCTGTTTTTGTTCATGAATTCTCATTAGTTCTTTTTCTTTTTCTTTTTCTTTTTTTTTTTTTTTTGAATCAGTGACTTCTTTTGGAATTGAGGGAAACAGTTACCCATTATTGTTTTCAAAGCAGCTGCTTACAAGAAGGCTAAATACGTTAGGCCTATGCTAATCTATGCCAATTGTTAGATATGTGGGTTGTATCAAAACTACATTTTTTAGAAGCTAAATATAGCAGTATGAAATGTTCCTCCAATCATAATTATTACATGGATTAAACTTGTATGGATTGAAGTGAAAAACAGAGTACTCTAATATCTGAGAGAGCTTTGCTTTTCTAAGAAATCTTGTAGACCCTGTTCATTTAAGTAGTGATTGTTTCATTTCCTCCCAGTCCCCTTTACCTGTTGCAGCTGGTAGAGCAGAAAACAAAGTAGTTACTCTACAGGTAGTATGGCGGTGCTTAACTTGGTGTAGACTAAGAAATTAATATTGTACAAAAAGCTACACTCTGAAACTCTTCTTCCTTGTTTGTTTCTTGATGCTTCAGTGCAAAGCATTTGTTTGCTTGCCAGAAAAACTGAACACACTGAGAAGATTCTACTGCAGAGCATACTGTATTATATGAAAAGAAAAACACTGCTACCCCTAATTGTGCCTGAGTAAAAGATTGAAAGCATCTTATTAAACACCATGTATAAACTAACTTTGGGGGTCTACTGAATTTTGCAAAATAAAAAGTTCTTAAATGTTTTGTTGCTAATGTTTAGTGAAATTTTAAATAAACTTATTAATTAAAATAAAATTGTACCTCCTGGAAAAATATTGAGTCCTACTAAATACTTGATATGTTAATATTGACAGGATTTTTGAATGTTTTTCTTAATTCCAATTACTTTCAGTTTTGAAAATATTAGTTACAGATAACATTATCTGTGCTGCTAGACAACTCCCTCTGAACTGCCTTGGTGTTTTAAAGATATAGAAGAGTTAGTATATGTTAGTATAGTTTGCATTTTGAAGCATGTAAATGGTTACCTGTTTTGTTTTTCACATTGGCTTGCATACCATGTGCATGTTATGGGCATAAGTTAATAGTAAAGCACAATATAGTAAGGTTTTATATTTTCTAACACAATTAAGGTAGCTGCATTTTATAGGTATCTTCTATTGCACTAGGCAATAGCTGGTAGAATCAGGGCTTCCAAAAGGAAATTAAAAATATTAGACAAGAGAAATTGAATTTGTCCCTTTACTTTCAGCCAGCCTTTGATTTGGTGTCCTAAATAAAGAAATGTATTAATTCCCTATAGGTCAGAACCAAATTATCCCCATTCGTTAGTTTATGTAATTTTGTTTTTGTCACTGAGCTTAGCATTTGCAATCTTCGTAACTTTTTTGAATCATCGTCCCGCAATCTGAACATAGGACTTACTCATTTAAGGTTTAGCACTGTACCTAGAATGCTGAAGGTAATCTGTTCAGCATGCAACTCTGCGGGTGTTTGAGCTTTGTGAAATAGGTCTTGTACTCTTCTCACTGCATGATCTTTATGCTTTTCCGTGCAAGGCCACCTATGTCAACAGGTTTTCCTTTACTAGGAAGACCAGTGCTGCTACTTAAAGGCAGCTAGCTGCTTTCAGGCTGTCCAGATGAACAAAATCTTGGATGTGGCTATAGAGTCCTCTGTTTTCTTACTATGGACCTATTATGTGGGATATTTTATTAGCGTGTGTAGTAGATAACTGCAGGACTATTAAATATCATGTTAAGTGATAGCTATTTTACGTCTGTCATTCCAAGACATAACAGGGCACTGGAACAGAGCCTTTTAGCTCTGTTGATGCTGTGGTCTTTGCACTTGGCTATATGCAAGAGCACTATTTCTTCTGAGGAGAAGGCACAGAGCTATTCTGGGTGAAAGTACAGCATTATTCAAAACTAACATCTTTTGGACTGCAAAATTATGTTATGCAGTAGAATTAAATATGCTAAGCCTGTGTCCACTGATGCTCTTCTAAAAGAGGCCTTTGAAGTAGACAGAAATGGTAGAAGTTAAAATGTTAATAGGTTTGATAATTTTCTGATTTATCAGGTGACATCAGAACTGAAGTTGGAGAGCCCAGAGTGTCACTCAAGAGTCTCCAGTTTGTCTAGACATAAGTGAGAAGTGAAAGAAGGGAAGAAAACTTTTATTCTTGTTGCAGAAATTACATCCTGAGACGCACCTAAAGCCCTCCCACCTTTTGAAAGTAAGAAGCATGTGTGCAAAAAACACAAATTGAAAAGTGGCAAAAGTTGTCAAGTTTTATACAATCATATTAAACAGAACTGGCATGGCTTTGGGTAGTATTGGAAGCTGTCTGAAAGAGAAGCAGAAAGCAAGAGCTAAAATGGATGAATTACTGCTCTTGGAGCACTTCTACTGTTGTCCTCTTTTTTAGGGTTGAAGGTACAATTTGGGTGGAGATCATGTTTTGAAAATAAATGTCCTTTCCAGCTTATGGCAAAAAATGTTTTATTTAATTTTTTGCTCCTGGAGGAATTGGTCATAATTCATTGATAAAATTGCTGTAGGATGGTATCTTACAGGTTTTCAAATTCTGTTCCACTGGAATGGAGTATTTGGAGGAGAGTAAAAGGTACAAAGGCTCTAGCTGAGATGTTGATTGTATTGCATGTTTTGAATAACAGAATCCTGGCCACTGGCTGGGATCTCTGGAAACTAAGATAATATGAATACATGTAGTGCTCACTAGTAACCTCTGCCTAGATTTAGCTGCAGTATCAATTCAAACTGTGTGTATCAATAAGTTTACCAGAAAAATTATAGTCACAAGGTTACAGAGAAGTGACGCAGTAACTCTGTAGGTGCTTAGACTAAAATTATAGTAAATTTTCTGACATCCATATCCTCTCACCTCTTTTTCCTTAGAAGAAAAGAAAGACTGAAGATTAGTTGTTTGTTGGAAACTGCAACAAACAGTAACAAACACAGAGTCTAGATCTCTCTTACATGGCAATTAACTTTAGAAAAGAAGCTTGCCTCAGGAGATTATTTGTAAGTAGTATACATCTGCTAATACAGAGTTTCTTAAAGCACTAAAGTAAATGTCAATCCCTTAAATGGATGTTCAGCACTGTACAGACAAGTACCTGCTAGATTGTGATTTAGACAAACAGCTCTAACTGTAATTGAATTAAACAATTTCTTTGTAGTTAATGAATACAAGATTAAAATACTAGCTCAAAAACTTAAATATTTCCAAATGAAAATTACCTCTTTAAATTACATGACTTGCTTATAGAATTTACACAAAAAAACTAAGCATATATTTTATGAATGGCTTTTAAATGTCAATTCTTTCTTTGTAGAGAAAGTTTAAATGTTTGTAGTGCCAGGTGAAGAAGTGGGTTTTCTCAGCTTTATAGAACTAAAAGGTTTATCATCTCTGCTTTATCGTTATAGGTGTATTAAATGGAGTATGTGGCTTGCAGATTTTTCTGTTTTCTTAAAGGTTTAGTTGTTAATTACTGCACACAGTAGGGAAGCTGGTGCATGCAGTATTCATAGATTCTGCTTCAAAACAGAACATTTAAGTAAGAAAGAATTAATAAAGAGCCTTAAAAATTAAAGTTATTTGCCATAAGAATAATTTTCATGACTCTGCATGAGGATAGAGGCTATAGTTTGCATCACCATTGGTTTGATTGCTTGACAACTGGTAAATATACTTGCAGAGAGACAAACACTCTGCCTGTGTTTGAAGGGGCAGTGAAAAATGAAAAGGTGAGAGAAGAGCAGCAAGTTCTCTTGCATTTTGTGAATGGCACTTTGCTCCTGCCAGTGAAATGAAAGCAACCTGGGAGCTTGTGAGCACGCCCATATGAGGGGAAAAATTGGTTTAGATTTGTTGTTTTCTTGGATGAGACATATGTATGAGTTGTATTCTGGAATTAGTTTTTAGAGCAGAATTGAGCACACGGCAAAGCAGTGGTTGAGTGGAAGTGCTGATGCACCGTTAATAACAATATTGCAGATGCAGTTTCATTGTTTCATTGAGCTTATGGACTGACAAGTTCATGTGAATTGACAGAGTGAGCCAAAGGAGGAGGTTTTAAACAGCGATCATACAATAGACTGCGCACAAACTGTTAGGTAAGCAGTGATAAGTAGACAAGAGTGTATGCTGATGACAACTACTGTGTGCTCTGTTTTGAAAATTTCTTGCATGGTTATACTGTACACTTAAACTGTAGGCACTGCCCTGAGTGTTCTGCCAAGCAGAGGCAGGAAATTCTGACTAGTTCCAAGCTGCTTACATTCCTGTAACATAGTTTACAGTCCCTGTTGTTAGGAAACTGTCAGTGTTTCCATAGTAAACTCTAGATCTGCAGCATGAAATCCTTCAGGGTGGAGCTTGGCAAACAGGCCAGGGCTGGTTTTGCTGCCATTAGTTTCAACTGCAGTATCACAAAGTAAGTGAGGGAAGCGAGTCTCCAGGGGATGTGAAACAAATAATGTATCAAGGATACTTTGCATGGTAAAAATACGTCTTTCCGGGTCTTTCCATGGACTCATGTACACACACATGCTATATTGTTGGGGAGAGGATGGTCCTCATTAAAGAGAGAGGAAAAAATGATTAAACAGGCAAACAACCCAGCTCCAATGCTGGTAGAGGTCAGTGGTCAATTAAAGCCACAAAGCAGCAGATTCAGATTCCTAAAAACTTTAATTGCAGAAGTAGCTTTTTTGACTACAGTGTTCATAAGCTCTTTGCTGCAGAGAACTTCATAATAGTAAACTGCTGTTCCTGCTGAGAAGCTTAAGTGCCAATAGCAGTCTCTGACAAAATGGAGCTACTTGTGGTCTCAATTTTTCTGCCAAGAAGTTGAGACTATTCACCTGTGTGGAGCTCTGGGAGTTTTAGATATTGAGGTTATGTGGATGTCCAAATGGTCAGAAATAAATGCATAAGATAATATGTGACTGAAAAGTGGCACTACACAGGTTCTGAATTATTTTTTCTTTCTTCTCTGTGATTTTAAGTTAATTTAGCCATTGTGCTGTTCTGATCTTTGCAGTGGCCAAAGTTAATTTAGAGAGCTGAAATTTTAGCTGTATTGGTTTTTTATCCATTAATGATGGAAACCTGTAGAGCAAACTTAAGGTAATCCAAAATGTGTGTATGAAGAATGAGTGAGGGTAATTACAAAATACATTTAAAAAAAAAAAAAAAAAAAAGAGTTTTAAGCCAAAGTTTACCCAAATTATTTTCAAGATTTTTCTACACTTGTGAGAAGGAAGTACTAATATTTCTAGGAAGCAGAAGGAGAACCTAGGCTAAACATGGCTCACAAGTGACTAAGGCTGTGAAAGTACAGAAAATCAGAAGGTAATTGGAAGATCCTCGTATTCAGTTTTGAATCCAAGTACACAGGGTAGACTTCATGGCACTGCAGTGTTGAACTCAGTAATTTAACTCATACTTAAAAATTCCTCACTGTGAACACACCTGTTAAGTAAACAGTAGTTTCTTGCATGATTCTTTCCTGACTATAACACTCCAAATAATGGAGACTTCTTGACTTATTAACTCTTAAAGGCCCTGATCTGTCATTTTTCCTGCAAGCTTGGGGGGAGGGGCCTGAAATTGCAGAAACCTTATGGTTTGCTTTTTCGCTACCTGGGAACAGATAAGAATTCCGAAGAATGAACCAAGTCCATAGGGGGACCTCTAGCATTGCATTTTAAACCACCTTTGTGTCCTTCAATGCAGAAAGTAAAACTGTTCTGCTTATTTTAGTGGAGAAAAGCATGCAGAAGTTGCTAATGCTAAAGATGTGCAGCTGTAGATAAGATACACTTGAATGACAGTGCTTCAATCAGCTGGCTTGTGATAGTCCACTGCCCTGTTACCTGTCACCTGTTCTCAATGCCACATGTGATTTCAGTGCCTGGAAGCTCTTTTGGTAGATTGATGGGGAAGTTAATTAAGATGGACCTCACTGAAAGTTGCTATACTTTGAGTTGCAAATTTATCTGGCGTATCCCATTTCCTTTCACCTGTCTGTTGAAAGACACGGATATGCACACCACTCATTTTTTTTTCTTTTTCTCTCTTTTTTTTTTTTTTTTTTTTTTGCATAAAGATATTAAAATCTACAGACTTTGCCTCTGACTTCTGTTCTAGAGAAGGCAGAAAGCTCCTGAATCATGAATTAGTGATGCAATGCCATGCATATTGCATTAGGCCAAGGAACAGTGCAGCAAGTGATGTGTAGTAATTCAATACTACCTAGTGCAGGGTGGCACAAAATTACAATATTCTGCAGTATTTGTGAGCTGCAGTGTTCTGGGGGCTTGATATGGCACTTTCCTAGATAAAGAAAAGGTTGCATTGCGCACAAAGTTGTGAAAGGAAACACTGGCATTCAGTGTTTTTCAGCTGTTTATCTGCGGGGAGTTAGTATTTGCCATCTTGGGGTTTTGGGTGTGAGGTGTTTTTGTTTGTTTCTTAGTTTTGTAGAACCAGCCAGAAATGTTGCACAGTCAGCACAGTGCTGCTTACAAAAATGTGGCAGAGCTGCATGCCAACAAAGTTTAAGTCAAGCATGTATGGAATTTGTGTGTTCTAATTCTATGTCCTGCTTACATGAACTTCATGTAGTTTAAGCCTACATTTCTATCAAGTGGTTGATATCACATGTTTTTCTGAGCAGAGAATAAGCATACTGATCAGTTTCCCAGTGCCAAGCACCACTACATCAGAAATACCATGTCTTGCAGAAACAGAGCTGACTCTGAAAATGGTCTGTTTAGCTTGGGGGGACTCTAGTACAGTTGTTCTCAGTGTAGAATTCAGCAGCTTCAACAAAGCTGATCGTGTGGAATATCTTGCATCTGCTGATTAAAGGCAAAAGCCACTTCCTGTCTCTGAGCATAATGTGGTTTCTGTAGTGGTCTGTGACGTTCATTAAACACCTTCAGTTTTTGACTATATTACTCTAAGATAAATTATTAGCAGCATAGGCCAGTTTTCCATGTATTGAGGTTACATATCAGGATTGGAACTACTTTAAATTTCATTTCTTAAGCTATTAAGACTCTCCCATGGTCATTTTGTTGCCATGTGCTGCTTGGAGTATGTTCTGGCCTGTCATTGTGGGTATGGTAGCAGTGATCTAAGCCTTTCAACTCTGGCACCTTTACCAAAATCTGCTGAGGTGGTAGAAAGCTGTCCTTTCTAAAGCAGAAGTGTTGACAGAAGGGTAGTGTGTCCATGTCCTATCTTCACTGTACACAAAATAAAAATAGCAGCATTGCTCACACTACTGGTGTACTATGAAATTTCTAGCTGCTCCCTTCTTCTGCAGAGTGGGCCAAATGTATTTGAAGGAGTATATAATGACAGTTTGCAGCCTCTTCATGGTCAAATGCCTCTAGAAGTGCTCCTAAAGCTCCTATTCCCAAAGGAAGACCGCTCGTTTTCCTGGAAATCACTTTAGAAGATTTACCTAGAGTGTCATCTCCCCCTGATTTTTAAAGTAGGGATCTGAACTGCATCCAAGGCATCAGTTCTCACTGCTGGCTGTTCTTACCTCTTCTCTCCACAATTACTTTCTGCAGAAACTTCAATTCTGTGTTTGCACATTCCAAATATAGAATATTTTGTAAGGCGGACTTCTTGTTTCCTACTCACTACTAGTAATTACATCCCATCTACCTTTGCAGAGGTAGAGAATCGCTTCAGTTTCAATAGGTTATTTTTTTTCTTCATCTGTTTCATCCTTTTGTGTGATATTATCTGTAGCACAACATATAGTGCATCTCTTCCTACAGAGGAAAACCAGTTGTTTCATTGCTGCTGATAATGCTTAAGGAATGTGTCCCTTGTGGCAGAAAATATTGCAGGTGGCTGTATTGTTACAAGCTACCTGCTCACTCTTTCCTTCCTGGAAGCAGAAGGCTAGCTGAGAAAGTAGGGAAAATAGGCATGTTAATTCAGCTTGTTAATGTTAACTTATGTAAGATTTAAATACTTCCAGAAAACCTGAACAGTTTTACATTAGTGCTATTAGCTAACCATGCTAGGATGAACCTGCTCTGGTTTGCCAGGGGGTAGGAAGGCTTTGCTCTGTCCCTTACACTCAGCATTGAGAATAAAGTGCAAAACTGGAAAAACCCATACAAAAATGTATGAAGAGCTATGCTGACTGTGTGTCACTGTTACTCATAATAAGGTTCTTTATAATTAGATAACATCACAGATTTCATGTTGTTCCTGAAGGCCTCTCAACCATCATGAGAACAATTTAAGATTTACTCCTGAAAAATAAATTAAGGCTCTCAATCTGTGAGTTTAGAGATCTCTCTGAGCCTGAGTGAGGTTTCCTGTATGTCAAATAGCAGTACAGAATGAAAATAAGTCTTTTTTTTTGTATTTGTTTTTGTAGATATTTGCTTGGCTGTATGTTTGCCTTTCCTGACTAAAGAGAGTGACAGAGCACTGGAACAGGTTGCCCAGAGAGGTTGTGGAGTCTCCTCCTCTGGAGGTCTTCAAGGCCCACCTGGATGCAACCCTGTCTAACATGTTCTAGGTGACCCTGCTGAGCAGGGAGGTTGGACTAGATGATCTCCAGAGGTCCCTTCCAACCTTATTGATTCTATGAAAATCTCAGATGTCATTCAGCTATCTCAGATAGAATTGATGTTGCTCTGCCCTCTTATGGCAGAGCTGAAAACAAAACACACCACTTTCCTTCTACTTCAATTTTAATGAAGATTATTGTACATGTTACCATGGACTGGCTAGAAGAATGCGTGCTGTTGCTTCTGACATTGGCTGCATTTTAATTAAAAATAAAAGAATGAACAAACAACTCTGAAATTATTACTTTTTCCATCCTTGTTCAGTAATCCTGTGCAACTTAACATTTCCCATTTCTTTTAAATTGCCTGGTTTTTGAGCCTAGACTGAACTTCCTCCTGCTTTCTGCACTCTTACATTACTGTAATAGTATGAGTTATTAGGCAGAAGACTAAGGTCTATTTTTCAACTGTGCTGCAAGTTTCCATTCTTGATGCTGGAGAGAACTACTTTTTCTCTCTGTCTCTACTTCCCTATTTAAAGGTGGAGACTGTGGCTCATGCCATTTTTTCCCCTAAACCCTAACCAGATTTCAGTCTGGAAGGTACCACCAAAGATTTGAAATGTACCTATATACAGGGCTGGTATAATGTAAATAGCTGTATGAGCATACTACTTTGTCTTTGAAAAGTCACTGTTCTTTCCTTTTTTCTGGCTTGGCCTCTCACTCTAAACTGTAAATTAAGGACTGTGAGCCTACTGGCTTATTCTTTCATTGCTAAGTGCCTTTCCCACTGGATCTTGAAGATAAGTTATTTAGCCATGGAGACCATGCCTGGCCAGGAGCAAATAGACCCTGGTTACATGCCAGGTGTCTGCAATAGTGGAAGCTGGTCTCTGTTGACTGACCAAAAGCAAATACTTGGATTAGCTTTAGGACTTCCTGGAGTATTGAGCTGGTTTGACAAATCATTTGTTTGTGATCCCCTATCATTTGAACTTGGTTCCAGCTCACTCTGTCTTTGTAAGGCAATGGTGACCTCTGTGAAATCAGCTATGCAATGATGCTAAAGGTTTTGGACTCCCCATGCTGAACTTAATGGGCACCTGGACTGCTGTTCTTATATACTGGGGGTTAGGTTTAGCTCAGCTGGTTAGAGCATGGTGCTAATAATGCCAAGGTCGTGGGTTCAGTCCCCATATGGGCCACTTGTTTCCCTGCTGAGCAGGGGGGTTGAACTAGATGATCTCCAGAAGTCCCTTCCAACCTTGCTGATTCTATGATTCTATATTACTTCTTGTTGATGTGAAGTGGTGAAGTGTAATACAAGACACTATACTGACAGCACAGACATGCTAATGAAATAGAAAAGGATTTATCTTTAGTACCTTTCTGAGCAAACAATGCAAGAATTCATCTGACTGCTATTTACTTGAGATGTAACAGGTCTTTGTATGTATTTTGAGCATATTCCTTAGCACTGAAACACTATAAATACTTTTTCCCATGTTAAGATTGAACGTTAAAATGCATTCACTGTGCTTTCCAAAAAATCAAATAATTTACTTTGTTAGCTCTATTTTGGGCCATGACTGTTATCCATCAGTTTGATGAGATGTGCGGCTTATTTGATGTAATTATGAATGACTTCTATGTAGTAGACAGTTGCTTTCTTTATGCCTTGCTTTGTTGCAGTGTTTTGAACCTCATTGGAAGAGAGTGTGTAATCTAAGCTTGCTGGCAATGTATTTCTGGGGCAAAAGTACCTACAGCTAAGGAAGACAGAAGGGAAGACTGTAGTCTTACTCCATATTTGCTTCATACCGATGACAGAAAAAGAGGCAGTATGGCAACTTCTCCCACCGGATGTTATTGTTGCCTCTGTCACTTGTCAGTATAAAACTCATAGTATCAGGTAGAAAAAATTCCAGTATCAAAAGGATATGCTCTTAACTTAGCTCTTATTCAGGAATTGTGCGTGTGTCATGATAAACCATCATAGAAATGCTTCATCAGTACAGATGTTCAGACCTTGAAAATTCAGCATGTCCAGTCATTGCTTCTCAGTATCAGTCCCAAAGATTAGAGAAACAGCAAGTGAAGTGAGAATTAATCCTCATGTAGTTGAGCTGGTGACATATTTCTACGAGATATTAGACATAAATATAGCAATGATTCTTATGAAGAGTGTGGTGAGGAGAAAAACAAATGGGAAATGTTGATTGGATTTTTTTTTCAGGTGACTTAGTTGCACTGAAAAGCATTCTGTTCTTTATCATTGGTCATGCAAAGTGAGAATGTGATGTCCTTGGGTGGGGGGTGGGGGAGACTGTCTCCTAATCTACAAAGCCCATTCGATAAATATTTGTTCTGCTAAATCATTCCAGATGCAGCAGACTTTTTGCAATTGTTCTCATCAAAGTATGATGTGATATAATAATATAACAGTGCATTTGTTAATTGGTATACTTGTCTTGCACCCATAGCTGTGTGAGCAGCCTTGGGCTGCTCTGGTGTGTGCAATGCTGTGCAGCGACAAAACAGTGGCGGAGACAGCTGGCAAGATCGGAGGCCCATTTCCCCAGTGCCTTACACCTCATACCAAGATGCCTGCTGAATCAGGAGAGCCAGAACTTCACATTTTTTTACATTCATAGTTACTTACCTGAGGTACAAAGCCTCATTAGCTCTAGTTATTTGTACTTCAGACTTTATTCTGCTGGGCCTGAGAGGCTGCTAAGATGAGTTCTAGACGCCTGCAGACCCAAATTGGGTATTGCTAGTGTAGCAGCTCAGCATAAAACAGTATTACTGCTTGAAACTAATGCATCGGTTTTTCTGTTTGTTGCATTTATGTTTAGATTGAAGAGCTCCACTGTTCTAGGACTATGTATTTCATCAGCAATAAAACATTCCTGAGGGGTTGCTACATGCGTTTGGGAGCTAAGACACCAGAATGTTTCTGGTTGTCACTGATTTGCTTGATCTTATGTCAGGCTTTCCTTCACTAAAGAAGGTTAATACTGATCTTCCCTTAAGAGCATTTTAGAGACTCTGACCAAAGACATAAAGCTAAGTGCAATTTTGTTCCTTTTTTCCTTTCTTCTTCTGTCCTTTCCCAATTAATCAGTTACATGGTAGATGTAGGGCTGGATTCTATCCAGGGAAAGCTTTGGACTCTCTCTCTGTCTTAACATGTTGTTTTTCTCTTAGCCTTTCTCATAGCCTTCTCAGAGCCTGTAGCTCTCATAGCCTCAAATATCATTTGTTGATATTGTTCATCTTGTTTTGGTTTGGTCTTGTTTACCTTGAGAGGGAAAATGAATGTCAGGAGGACTAACTACAAATGTAGAATGCATTTCACAGCACTATTCATTGAAAATACAAGTTACTGAGCCTGTGTCTAAGTTACCTGTGTACTGGTAATCTCTGAGAGCAGAAAAAATGGAGCTATTGTGAAAAGTGGGAAAAAGGCAAGCAGGTGTTGTTTCTTTCACTTGGTTTCCAATTACTTTTGGCTAGTAGAGCAACTATTCCGCTTTGCTTTGCATAATGACAAAGAACATGATGCATTTTCCTCTAAAGTTGCACTCCTTTTGGACAGGAAACTCAAACAGAACTTGAGGCATATCCAGAAGCTTAAATTACAGACCAAATGTTCTGAGAAAAGGGTCTTGGGGAGATTTCAGTGCACTTATCGCACTGAGCGCTCTTTTGAACGTACTTGCTATTGTACGCTTTGTTCTGTGCCCTGAAAGGTCAACATAAGAATTTAGGAGGATGTAGCAAGTCAAACAAAAACATTGTCAGTAGCCAACCTTTCTTGTTATACTGTTCCCTTTGATTTCTTGCTTTAGTTAATTAGAAGCAATAAAACATAACTAAATGTCCCTCTGTGAAGCAAGAACACTAGCTCTTTCAGTTAAGCTGAAGGCTCTAATGGGAGCACAATAGTAGCGGGGGAGGAAATGTTGAAAGAGCAAAGTCTTGGAGAGTAATCTGCATCCAAGGGAATCCGACACATTGACCTGAGTAATACTTGGGAGGTTGGGGACTGTCTGCAAGTTACACAGGGGTGGCAGCCACATTCCAGTTTGAGCTACAGAGATACAAGGTGACTGTATCTTTAAACTTGCATTGTGCAGCTAAAAGCTCATAGGGATGTTCTGTCTTTTCAGACATCTTCATACCCTAAGAAACCTTCATACCCTAAGAAAGCCCCAGAGTCTAGTTGACCGTTCTTAAATATGGCAAAACATTTAGCTGAGAGGTATGTTTACTAACTAGAACCAGATAGGAAGTCATAACAAAATATTGAAGTGAAAACTGTGGGTTGGGTTTTAGACAATACTGTGTCTAAAGGCCAGCTCTAGTCTAGGTGCAGTTTCATGACTGCTTTAGATACTGTAAAGTGTAAGCAGAGACTGCAACCAAAAAGAATGAACTGATCTGTCTCCAGTGCCTGCATTCGCACTTCCTGCTTTGCATCAGCACTAGCATTCAACTTTTGAGCAACAGCTTTAATCAGGAAAGCAATCCAGCTACAAATAAATCCAGCTAAATAAAAACAGATGAGTATTTGATTCTCCCCACAGCCTGACCAGAACTGAGGCCAGCACAAGGTGAAGGGCTGCAAGAAACACTTTCATGAGGGAGGTGCACGACTGCTCTTGTGGTAGCAGCCAAAACTTGGGTTGGCTTAAAGCAATTGTGAACCAACAACCATTGTAGGAAGATACTTGAGCTTTTGGATCATATAAAACTTTTGCTTTGTTTTCATGTTAATTCTGCTCTTGATATAATAGCAACCAATTGTTACCAACTGCTGTTTTTCATAGATGGAGATTGGATAGGTTCAAAATGATACTGGATGACAAATTTTGGCTCTGACCTTTCTATAATATTTATTTGCAAAATTTTTCAGCCAAATTCTTTGTTTCCTGAAAACGTCCAAGCAACTGAAAAATCATGGATATGAATCATTCAGGAAAATGAATTAATAGCGTCATGAGCATTACTAGAGTTTGCAAATCTTTTAGCAATGTTTATTCAAACCTAGCTGTAATCCTAAACTCTAAAACTATCTTAACTAGGAGCTATGGGATTTATATGGGAAATCCAAGGTAAATTCTGTGGTTTGTATTGTGCAAGAGGTTAAGTGAATTTATCAAATGATCTCTGCTAGTCTGTAAGTACACAAATCCCAGCCACATGAATCCCATCCAAAGGTGTGACCTGGCAGAACATCATAGTTCTGCTCCAAGATGAGCCTATATTTGTAGAGAGGCAGAGGGGAAAGGGTTTGTGAATTGAAGGGTTATTTAACGTTTTGATCCTAGGAATGGATGTTTTCAAGCAGGGGAATTCCCTTTTAAGGGACTTCCCTCAGCTTTCTAATATAGTCCTCTGAAGTGTAAGATAAAGGCTTTGGCTTAAGAAGGTGAATGAAAAATAAACCTTTCTCAGTCTGTGAGGGTTTTTTCTTTTTTTTTTTCTTTTTTTTCCTTTTGACGGTTGGACTTGATTTTCTTGTTAAGTCAAAATCAGGCATAATTTTAATCAAGTCATTGGAATTTCAGTAGGCTGAAGCTGGTAAAAAAAATTGAAAGAAAATTAAAATTCCCATGCAAATCTGTTAAAACTAAATGCATTTAAAGCCTATTAAACCTGAATCTGCTTTACTCTAAAGATTTTTTTTGATAAGTGTAATAGATGAAGATAAATTTGATGTAATTTAATGTTTTATGAATCTTTCAAGCCATCATATCATGTTTAGAATCTATGAAATTTTTAATTTATTGAACTAATGTTTTTCACTTTTGCGGTGGTTCAGATTTGACTGGTGACCTCTAAAAGCACAGCTCATTTTGTCCAATCCCCCCCCCCCCGAAAAAATCTCATTTAAATGTCTTTTTTTACTGATCTTCCAGTAAGTTAATTATTAACCAGCATTTGCTGCTTGTTTTACCCTTCCCTCCCCTCATCCTTGACTCCTCATCTCCTCTTCTCTTAAACTTCACATTGTCATAAAGTGGATAAATTTTCCACCTTTATTTCTCCTTAGACAGAAGAAGCAAAGTGAAGAAAATTGTGTGGCAAGAAAAGAATGAGTTATTTTACATCTTGCAGTCTGGACTCAGTGTTTCACGGAAGTTAACCAAACTGCAGCTTCCATTCACTCTCTCCCTCCTCCCCCCACCCCCAAGCAAAACAAGACAAAATAAGCAACAACTCTGAAGGATTCTGGTGATGGTGGTGATCTATATTCTTTTGTCTTCTCCTAGTTTTAAACTTACTTCTCTGTATGTGTGTTTGGCTTTGTAATAACGTCAGAGGAAGAAGCAGCTATATACAATCCCATACCATCAACCATACTGTGGAGAACAAGAAGTCTGTACATCAAATGCGTTGCAAGAGAGACAGACCAGACTGCCTAGCATTGATCAGTGCCACCATGGTGGGACTAGGGACTGGCTTAACGTGTTAAAATGTAAAGCAGGTCTAGATTTCAAGTACACAGTCATCTTGGACACTGTGATTAAATGGCTTTGGTTTGTGTTACTACAAAGATGCCGGATGTTAACAGGATGATACGAAGCCAGCTCTGCATTTGGATTCTGAGCACACGTGTGGATAGAGATCAGTTTCCCGGATTTGATCTTTGCCTCTCTTTGAGGAACGATGCTGGTGGAGCTGGTTGCCAAAGCTACGAGTTTTAGGAGCAATGGCAGCCATCCTGTGGGGAAAGAAGATAAGGTCATCCATGCCTCTGCAGTTGTATCTATATTTACTGTGTGCAGAACGAAGGAGATAAATAGGTAGCAAGGGAGGAGAACGACAAGCAGTTAGAAGAGAAAACCTACACTGCTCTTTTGTCATCCTCGGCAAGGGACAGGTTGTACAGAACGTGCTATTCTGTGCTTTTGCTCTGCGACCGCTTTGGCTGCTGCAGAGTGAGTGTTGCCTCGCTGTTACAAATTTGAAATGAGCCGATTGTTTCTCGATTTGCCAGTGGGCTGGAAGTTTCTATTTCTCGTCAGTAACGTGACAGGTGCTGTTTGCACAGTGTCTCTCCTAACTGCTGAGGTTGTTTACTCTTTTTTTTATCTCAGCATGTTGGGTGGCATCACTCCAAGGGATGTCTCTGTGGTGGGTGATCAGAGAGCTCTACAGGATGTGGAACTGCCTGGGAGGGGGGTGTTTTGTCCCGGCAGTGTACGGAGACAGCAGTCTTCAGAGGTTTTGATTACAGCTGCTCTTAGTTATATGGAATGATAGTGGTGGCACAGGTTTCAGAAGTGGCAGAATTGGGGATCTCCACAGGGCAAGTAAGAAAATGGCAGTTTTAAGAAGTTCTGTGTACTGAGAGGACAGCAACTCAGTTTCTGAGACAGGTTTTGTATTCAGCTGTTTGCTATGAAATTGTGTGTTCAGATTAAGAGCTGGTGGTTGTTATCATCTGACTGGCAGAAGAACAGAACAACAAAAACCTGCAATTGAATAACACATGTAAATGATTGTCGGGCTGTTGACTGGTGGTGGGTCAGAGGATATTGTGAAATCCTTAGTCAAATAATAGAACATATACAATAAACCGGGGCTAATGGGCCAGGTTATAAGATTGATTTCTTTGTGAACCCGAGCAGAATTAAACCCCATAAATCTTCTCCTTTGTGTTGATAACCATAAAAAGAGAAATTGATTCACTACTGTTGGAACTTGTTTAAAAGTGTTTTTACCTGTTGGCATTTTGAAAAAAATTTGTTTTTTCTATAGGCTAAGTCTATGAAGAAGTTCAAAACTTAAACCCATATTGATATGCATATAATATTTATGCCATGTCCTGTTGTCTTAAAACTGTGATGCATTCCCAAGTAGAAAATGTTTCTTGTGGAATTGTCTAGGCTGAGAATACTGAATTATTTTTTACAATGACAGGGGAAGCTCAACCAGATAAACTAAGAAAAAAAAATCTATTTTCCCCATTTTGTGTAAATATTTTTTTGTTTATAAATATAAATATCACTTTTCCTTTCTGGTATAAATAAGACTTGTAGCTTCTGTCATCCAGAGTTTATTTGTTAATCTTCCTGATGACTTTAACTTGGTGCATCTATATTTCATATGAATTTAAGACAGTTTGGATACTATTTTGATTCTTTTTACTGCTTAGTTCAGTTGTTTTGAAGTGAGACAATAGTTGCTAAAACTGATGAGACAAAAGTTTTCAGTGGTGACTTTGCAGGGTAATTCAAGCATCTTGTTTTGTCATAGCTCTTAATTTAGCTGCTGTGTTCCTTACTTAGGGTTCAGATAGTCTTCTAGGAGACTTGCATTTAAATTGCTATTAAAAATGGGACTTAGCCATTAAGGTGATTTGGAACTGACTCTGCTGAATGCAGCAATACTGAAATATTTTTGAAAAGCTGAGCCATGTCTTCCTTGGTCACTTTTCAAAAATAGCGTAGCTCTGTTCCTTTGAAAAAATGATGATTTGACACAGAGAGCTATTTTCATCTTGTATAACACTGAGCACACTGTCAACAGAATGATCACCTTCTGGTGTGTTTCTTGGGTCTGTGAAATTGGCTAAATATAAAATACACAGGCAGTAAAAAGTATTGCCTCTTCAAGAGCTGTAGAAATCATAGGGGCAAATTGCAATCGGCTCTTTATTCATGTGTGTTCTGCTTCTGTGTGCAGGTCAGCCTGGGTTAAGTGTTTGCTAGCACAGCAGGCAATGATGACTTCTGATTCTGCCATTTTGCTTGAATAGGCTAATTTTCTGAGACTAGCTAGTATTTTACAGCGAAGACTTGAATAATTACTTATAAAAGAATCATGCTTGGTTAAATTTAGAAGACTTATTTGTGCAGGTAAGTACTTTATGGGTGGATTAATGAGTAACCTCTGCTTCAATTAGTCAGCTGCTGTTCTCTGGCGGTGTAATCTATGGGCTTCTTTTTTCCTATAAAAACTCTTCTTGTTTTCACTCAGTCACTTAGCACCCAAGATGTCCATTGCCCCCAGTAAGCGGCTGTTCCTTCTGCTGGGAATAGTTTGTATTACAGAGTTTCTTGCTGTACCATCCCCTCTTCAGAAAGGTAGGATCAAAATTTCACATACACCTTTAACAGTTTTCTAAATACTCAAGTCTTTGTTCTTAGGCAGAGACAAAGATGGGAGCCAGTGTGAAATGAAGATCCTGCACTAGTTTCACGCCCCTGGGAATTTGACTCTGAGGGCATGTAGACCTAGATACAAGGTAGCATTAAAATAATTTATCTGGTTTTAATTCTTTGTTTTTGTTTCAAGTCTGTAATTTACAGTTATCTTTTAATGAGAAATTCTTATATTTTTTTGTCTGATTCCTTGATGATTCAGAATAAATCAAATTACACAAACATAATTTATAATTATATAAATAAAATTAAATCCTGTCAGACGTGCAGTAAGTTAGCGCAGAACTTTGGCTTGCATTTTGAACGTGGGTTGCAAACAAAGTGCAGCAAGTCCTGCAAGAGTACAATATCTTATATTTTAAAATGCAAAATATTCTGGTTTTGGCCAAATTAGTGATTCCAGTTGTTCCTGTTCTCTCCATGAAGATTTATCGATCTACAGCAAACTGGAATGGAAACCAGATCTTGAGTATTTATATAACCATTTTTCCTCCATTTTAAATTCACACTACTAAAAAGGCAAATTCAAAGTGATTTGCAGCATCTAGGAAATCAAACTTGCTTTTAATGAAAAAATTCCACTTTGGCTGTCAAAAGAAGTCTAGTGTCCAAAGCATCTTAGTAAGTTGTGATCTTAGTAAGTTGTGATATTCTATAGATTGATATTCTTTTGTTTTGTTGTTCTGCCATGCGGATGGATGCAATGCAGGTTTATATACAAATCTCTCATCTAACCAATGACTTAGAGACTGGTCTTGAAATAGTCTGTAAACTAATCTGGAACCCGTTGGTGTTAAACATGCAATGGCACAGAAGATTTCAGAGTAATTCAAAATATATAAATACATTATTATATATAGTGTATATATTATATACTTGTTGATTTTTAAGCTATCTTGTTGTTCATGCTTATGTGTGGAGAGAATAGACTTATATAATGTTTAAAGAAAAACAGAATATTTTAGTTTGTGAATCTGATTTTTTTTACCCATTCTCAAATCCAGTGTCGAATTTCTTTTGATAAGAGCTAAATCCCACTTTTTTTATTTTGTCTCTGTGTCCTTTTTACCCTCTCCTTGCTGTAACTTTGCAAATGGTGAAAAAGATGGGGTCACTGACAACCAGGAAAAAAAAATCAGATAAATTTTATCTAAAGTTTTTTTTAAAAAACTAGGGTAAGTAGGATATGTATCAGCATTGATCTGATACTATAATCACTTTCATCAGCCGTGCTATTCCTGAGGATGATTGCAAAGCCCTTATCTGTAGGTGCCATAAATTATATTTTAGGGTTTGGATGATTCCATATTTTCCAGACAGTGTATACTAGTACTGGTCCTCCATCCCTTGCATACAGCCACCAGTGTCCCAGAACAACTACGATTATGGATGCTAAATCTTGTCTAATTTAGTATTTGGCAGAATTTGTCGTAAAATATCTTAGTGATGTGTCTAACTTCAATGAGTTTTCCACACAGCTTTAAGAAAAAAAAACTTGGACAATCTGTTGTGTTTGGGAAGTGCAGTACAAAAATTCTTCTGTTGCAATGGACTGCTTGCTAGAAGTGGTTGCTTTGCATCTCTCTTTTCTCAAAATATTACCAAATTGGTAATTAACACCTCACATATGTTTCTATAAATTTACTCCTTTTACAAACACATAAATATTATCAGCTTCACATAGCCATAGTAGGTGATGATAATAAGATTGAGTTAAATTGTTCTTGATAAATACAGCCAGTATTGTTGATCATCAAGATGTATCAAGATGTGTATAATGTGCATTTGTATCCCACGTGTTCGAAATATTTTAAGTACAAATATTTGCTGTAAAGAGGAATTTTGATTTTTTTTTTAAGTGGTACTGAAGCAATGATTTAGTCCCAAAATGATCTTAAAACCTGGATGAAAGAGAACGTTGAGATTCAAAAAGATTAAATAAATATGGATTATAAAAGAACATTTTATAGGCAGAAGGAAGGCAGAATTTAATGTCCATTGTACAATATAACCAAAAAGTATCCATGTGGAGAAGGGAATAAAAAGTACACTGCTCTTTTCTTAACCCAATATAGCCTTAGCCTAGGCAATTTATTTAAGGGATTATAAAATGTGGCTCCTGTAATGGCAGAGGGACTACACTGACCTCTGATCCAGAACATGCCTACCAATTCTGTTCCTAACAAGCAGAAAAACTTAAATCCAGAATAATTCTCTCTTTCCTTTTTGCTTTTACTCCTCAGATCCTAAATGTGGACAGAAATTTCATGAGACAAAACCGTGGAATTACTTTAACCTTTTCACACGCATTGTTGGGGGAAACCAGGTGAAACGAGGCTCACATCCATGGCAGGTTTGCACAAGCAAATGTGGTTCTATCATCAGAACAAAGCCCTGACTTTTCGTAGAAATAACAAAAGGAAAAAGCAGGTGTACTTCATGCTTGCTGACACTTTTGATATATTGCTCAGCTCCATCCTGCTTTTATCAAAAGCAGTGAAGCAGACAGAGAGGGCATCGACCCTGTCCACACACTGAAAAAGCCTTTATGTTTGTTATTGCTTCTGAAAGAGCATCTGTAGATTAGTCCGCTGTAAAGAGGCAGGAGTGAACCTCTCTGCTGCCATCACCCCAGACCATTGCTAAGTATCATGATTTTGCAGTTTGAAAGACAGGACACCACATGGTGCTTGGTGGCTTATGATTACAAACAAATTGGATAACAGCCATGGCATAGACATCAGGGACTCTCACCTGCTCTGCAGTGCTCTCAGCGACCTGCAAAGGAGAAATGCTGAACAAAATAGTAACCTTTCTAGTTTGCTGAATGCCTCAGTGACTTGGCATTTATTACATGTGTGTTGCTTTTATTTATGCCCCCAAGTCACAGTTGAGGGGGATAACTAAGGTCTAGGACCTCTTAGACTCAAGAACTGTAAGTGTGCTGCAAAAACATGTTTTCTTGAAGTGCAGCTGGAATTTTAACCATGTGAATTTTGTAAGAGTATATGCATGTGCTCTTTTTGCTTCCTCAAATGCAAAAGCAGGTATAAAGATATTCTTTACTTGACATGCCTTTTTTTATGATGCAGGTTTCCTTGAAACGAAGACAAAAACATTTCTGTGGAGGCACCATTGTTTCTGCTCAGTGGGTGGTCACGGCAGCTCACTGTATCTTGGACAGGTATGGATGTGATATTTCGGGAGCAGGCTGCAGGTGCAGGAAAAGCGTGTTGATTTTAAAAGTGTGTGTGTGTTACAGCATCCCTTCTGTGGGAGGTTACTAGAGGTACTACTCTTTCATTTGTAACCAGCATTTTCTATGTTTTAACCGAAGGGGAGAAAAAACAAAACCTTTAAGTATTTTAAAAGTGATGAAGGGTAAAATAGACTTACCAAAGTGGGATGGAGACTCATTTTCTGAGAGTGTAGGTAAAAATCTTTACCCAGTTATAGTTATCAAGTGATTGTAATATTTCTTTCAGAGGCAGCAACTTGCAACATATACGCAATTAAGTAATGCATGGGCATAGTGCTGACCTCTTGCATGCTGATTATTACATAGGCTAAAAGAAAAAAATAGGACTAGGAATATTGCAGTTGGTATTTTAGTCCTGATTCTGTCATGGCTTCACAGAGATTCCAATTCCATTATAGTTAATACTGAATGTTTGTACTAATGCAATTGGAATTATAAATTCAAGTTGTCATTGTTATCCACTTGTCAGAATTATAATTTCCAAGCTGTACTTCTAATTATAAATTAGATCTGTATCGTGGTATGTGATCATATCTTGGTCAAATTAGCCAATATGTGCAGAGTTTATATAAACTACAGGAGGACAGACAGTACCTAAATTGGCATAAAGTCTCTTAACACAAAAGTAATTAATCAAATCTGATAAATAAATTTGAAGCATAAGAGCAAGTTTATATTGATTGCTTTTGTATTCCATGACTGCACATTTTGATTTGTACTAGAAGCCCTAAAGCAGAATTCACTTAAATTTTAAGGCATAAACTGATAATGCTGGAGAAGTGGCATCTTTTTTTTCTGTACTTTGCTGCTTCCAAATCTTTCTTCCTCCATTCAAAAAGCAGTATGACTGAATATTTTTAAAACATGGGAATAGGAGGTGTTTCCTCAGTAGACCACTGTCAGGAGTGTGGCTGAATTGTATTTCTTCTCAGCCATTTTCATCCCAATTTCTGCTGTGGGGAGCATAGTTAGCTTGTGCTGACTGTACACATTAAATGCTTTAAAAATCTTAAGATGAAAGATATTATGTATGAGTAGTAATAACCTTTCTGTTCAAAAACAACTGTATTTTTCCTTTCATTTTGAAGATTCTGTAGCTGAATTTTTATTTTTCCATTCTACAGGAATCTACTCCAGTATTTGAAGGTCACTGCAGGAGAGCATGATTTGAGGATCAGGGAAAAAGAAGAGCAGACACTTTCTGTTAAATATATTATAAAGCATCCAAATTTTGATCCCAGAAGACCAATGAATTATGATGTTGCCCTTCTGAAGCTGGATGGAGCCTTCAACTTTAGTAAGGCCATAGTTACCTGTGATCTTTTTCAATGAAGAAGGTAAAACCTCCATTTCTCCCAGATGCCATGAAATGTCTTGACCCTGAGTTTAAACCCTCTCAGCTATCAGATTATATAATTCAAATCTCCAGAGCAGTTTACAACTGGAGTATTTAAAATACTGGAAGTAAGTCAGAAAGATGTATCACTTGTATCTAATGGTCTTATTGAGACTTAATGCTCCCTTAAATAGAAAGGTATTATTCTTTGTATGTAGGAGATCAATATTTGATGTGGGGTTTTCCTTTTTTGTTAATTTAGATGTGTAGATGAAGACTTCTGCCTCAGGAGAACAGTAGAGCTAGTCAAAGGCAGGCCAGAGCTCAGAGCATATCTCAGTGCTCCCTGTCTCTGCCTTATTCACACATCCTCTGTTGTTTGTTCTCTTTTTTTTTCCTCCTGCAGATTGCATGAAATTTTCTTTAGTGGGTGGCAGAACAGTTCATTTTGAGGCTCTAAGGAAAGAGAAGGATGAGGGAAGAAGAGCCATTATTTCTGTTTCCTAACCTATTTCCCAGTGATTTCTCAGCTGTAGAGTAGCTTTGCCTTACAGGAAATTTTTCTGGAATGCTATTTCTTGTCAGGTTTATATGATATTGAGATGCAGAGGAGAGTCTACCCTATTGAAATAGTATTTTGCTTTTCTGCAGATTGAAGTTCACATTACTAGAATGCTGAGAACTATGGTTTTCTTTTCCAGTACACTATGAAGTGGCAGCACAAGAAAAATTGTCAAGGGCCAGACCAATTCTTCAGATGCCACATAAATGAGAATATTCTTTAGCTTTAAAGAACTGACTGAGAAAAAAGATTTTATCTTTCAAATATTTATCAAGAAACTCCATGTCTATCTGTCACAGGTGCATCAGTTTTGCCAGCATGTCTTCCTGATCCAGGTGAAAAGTTTGAAGCAGGATATATCTGCACTGCTTGTGGCTGGGGCCGTTTAAATGAAAGTAAGCTACTAGAGTTGTTCTTTGACAATCAGATTTGCAAGTATCTGTGACAATCTTTGTTTCCTTATTTCTTCCTCCTCTTGTGATGGACAATGATTTCTATAGCATCACTGTGTCTACATAGCAGGCAGATGGTTTCAGCTCAGTGAAAGTTCTCTTACCAGTTTTACTTACTCAGATGTTTTCTTGAAAATTGCTCCAATATGCACTGTGTCAGCTTATTTCTGAATCTAAAAGCTTGAAGGCACAGGCTATGGACCAGAAGAAACCATCAAAGGGGCATAAGAATTTTTTATGCCTACATGTGAATTACCTCAAAATAGGTCGCTGTAATATGTGGACCTGTATTTAACACTGGAAACACTTTTAAATTTACTCAAGTAAGACTGCTTATGTTCAAAAGTACGCATCACTAGGTGTGCATCAAAACGTGTTTGTGACCATTAAAATGTCCTGGAGCAAGCTTTCAACTCTTACCTTTTTGCATACTAGTAGTGATATTAATTTCACCTTTCAGCAAAATCTTCTCTTTGTGTTTCAGATGGAATACTCCCTCAGGTATTATATGAGGTCAATCTGCCAATCCTAAACAGTAAGGAGTGTTCAAGAGCGTTGTCAACTTTAAAGAAACCTATCCAAGGTGACACTATAATATGTGCTGGATTTCCAGATGGAGGAAAAGATGCCTGCCAGGTCAGCTGAGCAGAGGGCCTTCTGTATGTACAAGTGTTTCTCAGAAGCTCAAGATGCTGTGTGCCTGAGTCAATAGATGCACTGTAAATTACAATATTTGGAATGTATTCATTTCATGTGTGAATTCTTTAAGAAGGGTCTGTATGTGGGAATCCACTCATTAGATGATCCCCTTTTAATCATACATTAATGCATACATTGAACAACGGGTTCCTGAGAGTAACTGTGATTTGAAGACTCCATCTTTTGCAGTGTATCCCAGTGCAGTAATACTTACGGCTTTCTATTTCAGAACGTTGCTAACCTTCTAAGGAAGAAGGTAGAAAGTATTGTCTTGGATTACAAGAAAGAAAAGAAGTGAGATGAAAGCGAAGTGATTGTTCTTCTTCACGTGTGACAAAATGCAAAATGAATAGGAAGAAAAAAAGCTCTTTGTTCCTTCTTTCAAGCTGAGACATAGCAGATGTGCACCTTTGAGGCAATTAGTCTGAGTCTCTCCTTTTAAAAATCCTGACTAAACACAATCAAAAAGAAAAAGTGTCTTTCCTCACTGCTTTTTTTTTTTAATGACTATTCCCTAATTTGGTAGGTTTGATCCTATGGTCCAAAAGAGAGCTCGAATAAACTCTTTGAGGCTTGTTCGGTGTTATGTACATGCTTTTGTGAGCAACATATAGGTTCTGGGTTTTTGCTTGTTTTCTGCAGGGAGACTCTGGAGGCCCTCTTCTGTGCCGACGCAGGCATGGTGCCTGGACTCTAGCTGGTGTGATCTCATGGGGCATGGGATGTGCTCGTGGCTGGATAAGTAATGAGAAGAAGCAACATTACAGAAGAGGATCTCCAGGAATATTTACAGACCTCAGCGCCGTGCTTTCCTGGATTCAAGAAAATATGAGTACTGGTAATATGTCTCTACAGTAATTTGTCTCACATTTGTGACAACTCTTCTGTCTCGTAACAGTATTTCATTTATTTTTATGTTCTTCAAGGCTTGTACTTACGCTTTTTCCCATGCTTCCTGGCAAAGTATTATAGCTTCTCACAATGCCTTTGAGTATATGATACTGACGGCTACTCTTACCTGAACTGTTTAGTGTTTACTCAGCAAGTATAGAGGATAGTGCTGCTCACAGTGAGCAGTGGCCTAGCAATGTGTGATTGATCTAGTAGTGGCTACTCCAGAGCTGCTTATTCCCGTTTTATTTTAAATTCAAGCTTAGTTTATTGTGGATACAATGCGTCTGAAAAAATTTGAATTTGCCACGGTACTAGCTGTATAAAATTGCCATTTCACACTAATAAAAACAAAGCCTATTGTGAATACAAAACCACAGTAATTTATTCTTCTTTTCCTCCTCCTTTTCTTTCCCACCTGTATTAGATCTGAAAATGAAAAGTTCTACAGGTGAGTACAGTATTTTTAAGCATCTACATGTATCAGGGCTTTAATTATAATTAAAAAAAAAAAAAAAGATTGTTGCAGGAATTTTCCTTAAGACAGGTCTTAAGGGAAATATAAAAAAAAGTATATAAAAAAACTTTAGAAATGAAAGTAGAATTAATAGTAAAAATGTAGAATGGAACTGCCTGTGAGAGCCACATGTTGAAACTGATTCTGTATAGAAATTTAGGTTCCAAGCAGAAAGTATGAGGCAAATTGGTAGTGCCTTTATGTAGTCTATGATTAGTGTATTTACTTGTGTCTCAAGTCTCTTTGTTTCTATGAATAAAATGGAAAAAAAAAAAAAACACAAAAGGGATGTAGCACATTTGAAAAGTTTTACTTTGTTCTGTCACATTTATGTTTATGTTGGGTATTTGGTTCAACTAGGTAAAACTTTACCTAAGGGTAACAGTGATAACTTGTCTGAACTAGGTCTTAGAATTTCAGTTTTAGTAATCTAGAATGAGATTTCTGAGATGACAGATAATCTTGGGGATGTGGTCAGTTTATATTGACTTGCTATAGCCAATGAGATTTGGGTCTTTAAGAGTTGTTTATGTCTTTTTGAAACTTTTTCCTGATCTTCCTAAGATGTTTTAGGTAAGATAATCGGACAAGTATATGACTCCTTAATTTTTTTCATATGTGTAGTTGTTAAATGTATTGCTGATTTACCGTGGTGATGAGAAGGAAAGGCAAGAGAAGGTAATTTTTGTAAGTAATAGTATTTTCTAGTACATCTATCTGGAGAGAAAAGATTGTACTTTTAAAGTGTTTCAATACCATATCAGGCTGTCACAAAAGCCTCCTGCTTTAACATAGCTAAGACCATTGCTACATTTGGGCTGCAGTGAACACTTCTATTATCCCATGGCATACATTTTTCCTCTCTGAAAAATATTTGTACCAAATTCTTCATTTGGCAAATTGTTTCTTTAAGGTAGAAGAAAACACTGCCATTTTCTCAGTAAATCATAGTAGGGCATTAGCAATGTTTGGCTTTTGCCCCCAAAATTCTGTATTTTCAAAGTGACTTAATCATTATTCCAAAAGAGAAAGGGGACCCAGCATCAGTGATTTAGAGATCATGAAACATGATAGAGCTGAGCAATCTTACATCTCACTGTTTTCTAGATGTTTGATCTTTTTGGTGCAACATGATTGCATATGTGTCAGACCTGATCTCTGCTATTTCACTTTAATTCCATAATGCAGCGTTTTGTAGCACTCAGGACGGCAAACTCCCCAACAGTGGAGGAGAATTACATTTTCCTGGAAGTCATGAGCATTTCTATCAAAACTACCAGTAAGTAAACAAAATGCAGTCTCTCCCAGCAATGATTCACAGTTACCTTGTAGCTGTTTTTTGTTGCAGTTTTGTGAAGGAGAACTCATCTGTCATTCCAGATTGTGTGTATGGACTCTGTTTGTACCAGAAGGGAAGTATATATTGCTTCGTTTTTCCCACTTTGATATAGAGCCGGAAGCATATTGTGACTATGATTCTTTATCAGTCTATTCTAAAGAGGACAGACTTGTTGGTGAGTTGCTGTTTCTCAATTCTGTGAAAGGATCTGTCAGTGTATTCTTTCAATATGATAGCAGTTAAACCCAGTGAAGACACCGCAGCTGATCATGTTTTACTCTCTTTTTCATCTTGAATGCATTGGAGAATGTGATCTATAATAAGAGACAAGAAGCTGGGAGAAATAAAGAGTGGAAAAATACCTGGTAGGGAACTTGTCAGCATATGGCTTGCTGGTGTCAAGGATTTTTAATTTTTAATACTATTCATTTTAGTTTGGCTGATGGATGAATAGAGAATATAGAGAAAAGGTCAGGCAATTTCCTTTTCGCTCTTGAATTTTTATAACAAAATGCTAGGTCTGAAGCTTTACAAAAATAATAAGTTTCTCACATGACTTAAGACTTCAAACAGTGATTATTCTCTAATAATATATTTCAGGAAAATTCTGTGGAAGAGATCTTCCATTACCTATTTTGATTGGCTCCAGTAGTGTAAGGCTGAAATTTGTTTCTGACAATAGGGATTATGGAACTGGGTTTTCCATGACCTACAGAGCTCTTGCACCAGATACTCTTCCTGGTAAGTCTAAGTAATATACCTGTCTGCCATACTGTGCTCTTGGGTGGTTGCCTGAGAAAAGTTTTCATGAGAAAATGAATTGGAGGAAGCACCTATGCTTTTTTTTAAATGGATTACCAATGAACAAGTTAAGTGTGTTTAGGCTGCCAGGTGACACTGTGGAGAAACTGGAATACCAGAAAGAGTTAGGATAGATGCTGTTGAGAAAAGCCCTTTCTGTCCTCTCCTCTGTCTGTCTTATATAAGATTGCATCTCCATCTATATTTTCAAAATATTTTAGAACTTTATTAATCAAATCAGTCAAGTGAGCAGAATTTCCAGATGAACACTGCTTTGCTAGGCCCAAGCACACTTTCCTGGAAGGGGATCAGTGGGAGGCAGCTAACGCTGAAGTATATGTTGTGGAGAATTGCTTTCAGTTTTGCTGTGCAGATGAGCAAGGTCTGCCATCACTAGGGAACAGACCCAAGGGCCATCTGCTGAATCTAGTCAATCCACTTAAACAGAAACACCACGTCTCCGTCTTTCTCTAGCTTTTCCAGTTCCTTTTTTCCCTTGTCAGAGCATAAGGGCAGTGTGTAGGGCAAAACCTGCCTTGAGGGGCCTTCCTACTGCACAGCCCCTCAAGAAGACTCATCCACTGGCTCTGGCTGTGTTTAATATCACCACTTTCATTTCCAAAGAGAGATGGCACATGGGTAAGTTAGAAAAACATGCCCTGCTCTTATCTGGCCCAAAGCAGGCACCTCTGTTTGCAGTGTGCTGTCTGCAGCAAAGGGAGAATGCTACAGCTGTGGATTGAATCTCTCTTCTGCCTAGGAAGAGGGAGGAAAAAAAAAAAAGTTCTTTGTATGTTTTTCAGGCAGAAGAATTTGGCTTGCAGTTCTTCTCCTCTTCTTTCTCACCTGTGTGAAAGCACCACAATAGTTTTTTTCTGTGTTTTTTTTTTTTTTTTTTTTTTTTTTTTGTGAATGATTTAATAGAAAAACACTTTCTCCATTTTTGTTTGTGTTTGGATTTCCAGATTCTGGCTGTGAGTCCTTAGCTGTCCTTTTTGAAGAAGGAGTGCTACAAAGTATGCACTATCCGGAGCACTACAGCAACCTGGCAAACTGTCAATGGGTTGTTTGTGCACCAGAGGACCATGTAATCAAGGTATAATATGAGCCCTTCTTTTATCTACAGAATGGAAGGGAGTATTATTTTTGTTAACAACAAGCAAATCAAATTGTGCAGCTAAGGAGAACAAGATATAGCAATATAACCTTGAATAATGCTGCTGGATGCAGTTAAGAGAAATTGCTTTTCACCCTGATTTCTCCTTTAGGCTATAGTAAAATAGGACTTCTCAGTTTGCATTTGCCAGAAGAATTTTTCTTGATAAAATGTAGTGTGCTGCATATCACCTGTGAGAAGTCTGAATGACAGAGATGCTAGATTCTAAAGGAATCATTGAGAATGCTGAAGACCTGATAATAAATCTTTGAATTTCTCTTCACAAGTTTTAAAAACAGTTTTTCTTTCTTTCTTTTTTTTTAAGCTCACATATCAGTCTTTTGAAGTAGAAGAGAATGAAGATTGCTCTTATGATGCTGTGACTGTATATGAAGATGTAGGAAAAGAGGAAGAAATCGGTTTGGCTTTTGGTTTCAACATATGCTGATTTGCAAATGATCCATTACTCTTTTAACTTCCACTAGCCCTATTTTAAACTTTAAAATCAAGCAGAGTAATCCCTCTAAAAGGAATCTAATTCCCTGTAGAATCTCTGGGGATGTTATGAGTACTAGTCTGAGTACTTTGAAAAATAATTGCATGCACTGCTTCGTCTGTTCCACTTATTGAAGCAAATACACAAAATTGTTCTGTTAGATGTGTATTTGAATTCTATCCAAAAGGCAGGTTTGAATTCATATAAATCAAAAAAAAAAAAAAAGGTTATAATACAGTAACGTGTTTCTGTAGTGACAGTGCTAGTCAGATCAAGCCTAGAAAGTACGCAGGTGGTCTCCTTTTCAGAGACCAATTCTTTGCTCTAGATGAGCCTTGATGTGATTCATACCACCTTACTGGAGCAGAGGAAGACCTGTCCCAATCGACTGTGGAGCTGATGTTAGTGCCCAAACACTAACAAGGCAATGAAAAATTCACTCTATAAGTAATTGCAACCTATGAGCATGAATACTGCAACAGTCTCTTGTAAAATCATGCAAAAGTCTCCTTGTTTTTTGAAGTAATCACTGGACAAGGACAGACCAACAGGAATAACAAACAGAAACAGTCTTTCAGGCTCAGTCTTTTTATCTGCTCCTCTGTTATGCATAGTTATTTTTTACTTTTCTGTGGTACAGCTGGAATACACCAAATATTGGTTACCCACTACTGAAAGAGAAAATCATGTAAAAGTACATTTTAATCTGCTGTGATTCTTTGCTTTGTCATCTTCAGCTAAGTCTTGTGGATTTGCTCTACCAGCACCTGTTCTAAGCTCCTCTGGTATGATGCTGATTGTCTTTCACTCTGATGAAACAGAGACCTTTGGAGGATTCAGAGCTACAATCTCTTTTGTTCATATAACAGGTAATAGAAGTAACTTGGGAGTCTGCCCCTTTGAGGCAGCACATAGGGCTTTTCAGTGAATCTGTTTTTTTACTCTAGGAAATTCTCATCTAATAAACTTTTCAGTGAAAGAACTTTGTGAACCTACTGAGGCATTGAACGAGGATCTAGTAAGTGGGTGAAGAAAAATAATGGCTGTCCCCTAAACCTCAGAGATTTGTGTTGTATAAGAGCATTTTGGTGTATTTTAAACTGTGATTTAACCATCTGAATATGTAATAGCAAAGATTCCTACTGTAGAAATCTAATCCTTCTACAAAAATGAAAATAAAGTGCTTTTGTGATTAATATAAAAATATCACTTGAGACACTTTAATAACATGTTTTCTATTTTCATTTGCTAGATTTAAATAATCTGGATTCAAATAATGAAGAAGAATTAAAAGATGTGAATATGACTGCAGAAGAAACACAGATTATGACAGGTCAGTCAACATGGGAATTCCTCCTCTTCATGGGAATATGGAGTACGTTTTGGACCATAACTAAAATGCTGTTGACTCCAAATATCTAATAGATGCACTCTGAGTTATCCCTCAAGACCTTTAATTAAGATGTGTTGAGGAAATAAGAGGATAAATGGTAATCCTTCTATGCCTTAGCTTTAGAATAGTAGAACCTAATTTTTCTTGCTTTCTTTACTTGTAAAGTCATTTACAGCTGTAATGTCATTACAGTCAGTGTAATGATATTATTTCAGTTTATATGTCAGCTTACACCTACCTGCTGTGGTGAAAATAATTGCAAAGACTGTGGGGGAGTTGAAAATAATGACCAGAATTTTAGAACTTTTCTTTTTAATTCTAGGACTTTATGGAGAATGGGTTGACTACATTTTCATGGTAGAGTTGCATTTTTGCAAAGATCTCCTCCTGCTATCTCTAAACTTTTGGATCCCTTGTAATGTGGAAAGTTGTAGGATTTAGCAGAAAAAGCAGGATGAAAAAGCCTGAGAAGTTGTAGGATAGCTTGTAGATTGGCTGTTCTTTGCTTCTCCAAATCTCATCCTCTAAAGATTTATTTGAAATATAAATCCTTTCTGTTTTAGATGATATTTGTGGAGTGCCTTCAAATCAGCCCAGGTTCCTCTTCAGTAGGATAATTGGAGGTGAAGAAGCTGTACCATACTCATGGCCTTGGCAAGTCAGCATACAGATTTCAGATGAGCATATCTGTGGAGGAGCAGTTCTTGCCAAAGAATGGGTTGTCACAGCTGCTCACTGTTTTAATTCTAAGTAAGTGGCAGGAACCCTTCCCTGGAAAGGTCTGTGGTTGCACAGTGTCTCTGCTGTGTGGTGGTTCTGCCCAGGGTGGCTGGCATCGCTGGGGTCACCACTTACTTGCAGCTTAGGCTAGCATAAGATTCTTTTGCTCTGTGCATTCATACTAGGATCACAGTGGCTGCTTGGGTAGTAGCCTACTTCTGTAGGCCTGGTTTTTGTTCAGGTCAGTTTTAAAAGCAAATTTTTAAGTTTGCCACATAGAAGAAGAGATTGGCAAGGTATTAAGTCTCCAAATCTCTTATCATCCATCACTTATTCAAGGGAACTTCTCTGTTTGGGTCATTACAGATCATAATTTTTTGTAAGTAGAATGACCCTATCCACAAAGTTAAAATTTCCTGGAACCGGTAGATTTTGGAAGTCTTTTATGGCTTAAAGGAGGTTTTTATGCTATGTACAGAGATGATGCCTCTGTCTTACTGAAAAGCTATCAATCTGTTGAATCAAACTACATGGATCTCATTCTGTCTTTACTGAGAGAAGCCAAAAGGATACGGTGTGACTTTTGGACTCTCAAATACTTTCTAAAATGTAATTTGACTATTTTCTTCATTTCTTCATTTCATTAATTGCTACATCACAGTTTCCAGTTTCAAGTTAATCATAAGTATTGATTTAATATTCACATTCCTTGGATCTTGGGTCATTAAAACAGTGAAGTTAAAAACAAAACAAAAACCCAAAACTCCCAGTATTGCTGATACTAGGTATTCTGGAACATTTTCAAATAATCTTGGAATTATTTGACAATCAAGGGAAGCTTTCCAAAGCCAAAAATGACCAACTTGTTAGACATGTAGATTCTCTGTTTCTCGGATACTTTTCCACTCCCCCACAGAACTTGGGACCTGAAATGCCAATGCTATTTTGCATTTTGAACTTTGGCTTCTAAGTTTCTAAATATTAGCTTGCAAAATTTTATTTTGGAAGCATTGATTTGCTGCATTGAAAGCACTGTTTTAAGAGCCACAGTACAGGGGAATTTTGTTGCTTGCTGCCATCACATTAGAATTTGTGTGCATAGCTTACCTATTCTGCACAATTGATTTTGTCAGGTAGTTACAACAGATTTTCAGAGTGTGAGAAGGTTTGATTAAGAAACCAAAGGACTCAACGAAACATTTATATCTTTTGAAGAATAGATTTGTTTTACAAGTCATATTTTTTTTTATTTTTTTTATTTTTTTTTATTAAGAAGATGTGGTCTAACACTGTCCCTGAAGGCTGTGGATCATGCAGACCTTGTATTCTCTACCAGGCACCCACAGCTCCTAAAAGTTGCTCATTCTCTCAGCTCACGGTGTTTGAGGGATGGCACTGCCCCTTCATGAGAATACTTCATGTGGCCCTTGAAGCCAGTGAGAAGATTCCCACAGACCTATAAGAGATTGTGGTGTTGGATCAGCTGTAAGAAGGGCACTAGGGGAAGGCTGTAAGATGCACAAGTTCCATGAATGCTGTTGTACTGTTGTAGCAGCCTGAGAATGTACCTCCCCCCACTTTTTTTTTTTTTTTTTTTTTTGAGGGAGCAATACGGAGACTTATGGACAGTGGTCACAGGACTTCATGATCTTGCAGAGCAAGAACACAGACAGGTACTATAAGTTATGCTTAATAATAAAATATAAATCAATCTTACAAACTGTTTTTCAATGTAGTATCTCCCAAATTGTCTCAAATCTCCCCAATGCAGTAAACTGCTACTGACCTTAATCTTCATTTGCACAGCAGGTTTTCTGTGACTGCCAGTTGTATTAGCACAGAACTGTGCCTTCACCAGTAATGATGTCCAAAACTCAGCATCCTGTAGGGAGCCTGAGTGAAGAGTGTATTGCCTCTAAATTGCCTGGTGACTGTTACCAAGGCAGAAATAATTAGGGCACAGCTTTTCACTGTTCTCAGACTGGACAAAAGCTTTTTTTTCAAGACCTCCTGCAATCACTCGCTGGATGGAATTTCCTACAGATTCCCTGATCCATGTTCAAGAGGCATACTCTTTACTTGCTAATTCAAGAATTTGGTGATTACAGCTACTGCTTTTAAATATTTCCTACCCTTAAGGCATCATGCATCTGGTTTTAAAATATGTAAAACTAAAGTTCCTTCAAGCCTCAAATTTCAAAGTCATTCAGAAAATGTCAATGTCCTTGCTTCCCTAGAAAAGGGCAGTAAAGCAGTATATTATACATCCAAGTTTTAATAAGACCACCATGGACTGTGATATTGCCTTACTGCGACTGGCCGAGCCCTTAGAATTCAACCACTACGTGCGCCCAGTGTGCCTGCCTGTGAAGGAAGAGGCAGTTCAGCCCTCAAGGGTGTGTGTTGTTACAGGATGGGGTGTGCACACAGGAGGTATGCAGACTTTGCATTTTCAAGGGCTTAGTGGGTTGTAGCTGTACCTTGAATACTGTGTTGTATGTCATAACATTAATCGCAGCTATGCTTTGGTTCCTGGAGAACTGATGTGTTAAGAAGTTTTTTGCCTGTACAAGCAGAGATAGACATGTAGGTAAATACATGAGTGGGAGTAAAGCAATTGGATCATTTAGATTTTTGAGACCATTTGGAAAAGAGAAGAGTAAAGCTTCTTTCTGGAAGCCTTATAAAAAGTTGTATAAAGCACTGGAGGTACAGTGAAGAGTGGTCCTGCTCAGGTTGGAGAAAGAACTGAAGGGACCCGGGAGATACTTTTCATCCTTTATGTTTGTGATGGCATGTGAGGCAGGTATTGTATCTTTAATTTATGCCTGGTTTCTAAGTTGTCTTTTACTCCAAGACAGAGAAAATGGTAAAAAACTGCATCAGCTTGAAGTCCCCATCCTGGTGCTTGACACGTGTCAGAGCTATTATATAAACCTTCCCAGTAAAGTGACCCAGAAAATGATCTGTGCTGGGTTCCCTCTGGAAGAAGGCAAGGATTCATGCACAGTAAGTTGCGCACATTATCTTTGCTTTCTGCCACTTGGGGTCTGGCCAGATAGGTTATCAAATGGGCAGTGTTAAAACCTCAGTAAGAGTTGTTTTCTTCCAAACAAGCTGTATCTGATTCACAGAAAAAAAAATGAATAGTAGGATTTTAATTACTCGGATTGCATAAAAGGAACATTTCTTGAACAAAGGTTCACTTCTTTCTTTCTCTACCTTTTAAAAACATACAGATCTAAACACATGAGCAGTTGCGGCCTCTCATAGCCGAAATGATGCTTTAAAAACAGAAGAACTGATGTTAGCTTGTAACAAGAACCCTTTGTCCTTGAATAGGGTGATTCTGGTGGCCCACTAGTTTGTCCTTCAGAAGATGACTCTGGATTTTACACCCTTAACGGAATCACTAGCTGGGGCTTGGGCTGTGGAAAGAAGAGCTACCCAGGAGTATACACTAATGTTGGTGTTTTTGTTGACTGGATCAAGCAGAATGTTAATAGTACTGGTATGTATGGAAAAAATAATTAAGTGAATCCTTTTGTTATTGCTAGATGACTTATCTGAGGCCTTTTTCTGGATGTCATTTTTGCATTTGGATGTCCGGCACTTCCTGAAATCTTGGTTCTTTAACATGTCGCTGTCTGAGTGCCCAGATAGAGAGGAATCTAAATCAGTAGTCATTTCTGAAAATCTTATTTCTTCAGAATGTAGCATTGTTCCTCTCTTTATTCATCAATAAGAGAAATGTAGTAATGTTTTACCTTACTGCTATTTTGCTGTTTTATTTCTCACTGTTAGGAAGAGGTAGGGAGGAGTGAACTGACACATGATAGCCAACTCTATTTTGACAAGTTTATTGACAACCTGTAATGATCTTTTGGAAGTTTACCCTGTTGTTCTTTTTTCTTTTTTGTAGATCTCCCCATTTTCATGGTGTAACAGTCAAAACGGTTGTTCTGATGGACAATGTTGTAAAGAACTTCCAAAGCACAAGTATAATTGAAAACAAAACTTGGTGAGAGTGATTAGTTTATGCTTGGTGAACAGATTCCAAAGTAGCTGATCCTTACTTCAGTGAAGCTACTACTTTACCAGAATTGAGACTTTGGCCTTACATGTGTGTTCTTGCGGCAGACATCAGTTACCTGAAATCTTCTGAAAGTCTGTCTGTATTAAAAAAAAAAGGAGGGCAGATAAACCACCATATGCTGTATGTTAAGCATGTCCTTGAACACAGTACAGGAAGCTATAAAATACTGCAGAGATGAGATGAAATAAGCTCCTGTAAAACAGAACTGAAGAGCCAGTCAATCGTCTTTCCATTAAGGTCAATGGGAGTGTTACCTCCGAAGGCCCATCTGGATGCAACCCTGTCTAACATGCTCTAGGTGACCCTGCTGAGTGGGGAGGTTGGACTAGATGATCTCCAGAGGTCCCTTCCAACCTTACTGATTCTCTGATTATATGACCTGGACAGCAATAGTAGTGAATTGCTGAGGAATAGAAGAACATTGTATAGTGATTAGTGATGTGAACCAAACCAATTCTGGGGAAAACAGTATTTTTAATGCACCTAAATGATAGTCTTCATAGGCCTGATCTCACTAATTTGAGTGTTACAATACCCTTACCAGCTGAGAAACCTGGCAGCTGGTGCCTGTGACAGTAGTAACAGCTGCTCCTGCAAGGAAGCTCACTTGCAGTGCAGTGTAAAATACTCATTTTTCTGGCTCTTTTTTATAATTTGTAGTTTTCATAAAAACTATCAAATGCAGAGTAGACATAACAAGACAGAGAAGTAATAAGAGAGATGGCACCTCCAAAACTGTTCAGGCTTTCAAGATGTAAGGTAAACTCAGCAATGACCCAGGGTCACTTGCATGACCACCTTCTGGTCTGCCTTCACAGTGGAACTGTCCATCAGTGCAAAGCCCCACATATTGGCTTCTGTATTTTGAAAGACTTTCATGGCATGCTGTTAAGATGAAAAATCCCTGATGGGTGTTTTCTAGACATTAAACAACTTCTATTCGACATTGTGAATTCTGCATTGTAAGATCTGTCCTGGATGGAAATAGTGATCTCAGTCATCTATACCTTTTCAGTAACTTGTCCACATTCTGAGATGTTTGGGAGATGTTTCCTTTACTCGACCTAACCTTTCCCTTGCATCAGCTGTGTGCCCATTTTAATTCCATTGGTTGCAATAATTCTGGTTGACTTAGAGAGAAGAGAATCCAGCTCACTGGGTTAAGTTTTAGCTGTAATTTTGTAAAGTCAGTATTTCATTGAATGATCTAAAATCAGTTATGTTCATTGATTTTTAGATCTTTTAATCTCATTTAGCAATGGAACTGTTGACTGAGGTCTAAGTGATGTCTGGATGACTTGTCCAATATTTTAATGTGTTGTATTGCTGTGTCTGTAGGGAATATGAAAATGACTGAGATCTTTCGCAGATGCCAAATGCTTGTGTTCAGGACTTCAGTAATACTCATCAGAATTTAATAGATGCGTTGAGAAGGCAGTAGGTATTGGCTTGTGTCCCCTGATGATATAAACCACTTTCTGTTCCAAATTTCTGGATTGAAAAGTTGATATTTTGATTTAAAAAGTAACGTTAGCTGTTCAAGTGGTTGGAGAAGTTGCATGCATTCATTAAGTAATGAAAACAGTCTCTATGATTTTTTATTTTAACAAATATCTTGTTGTTCAAACAGAAAAAAACTGTTTGAAAAAACACTTGAAAAAACAGGCATTCCAGGCCAAGAGCCTCTGGCACCATGCAAGAACTGACAAATAGTCTAATTAAACTATAGATATAATTAAGCAGGTACTGTGTAATTCAGGCAGTGTAAACTGAGCACACTTAAAGGCAAAAAGCAGTTTGTTTAATGCTGAAATGATTGCTTACACAAGAAGTTGTGATGACATGGTCCAATTATCTTTGCAAATAGTGCTGTGCCTGGTCATAGTGTTTAAAAATTAGATCAGTGTGATAGCACAATAGATAACAAAAGATCTTTAACTCAGTGGCCTGGAAAAAAACTAGAATGAAAATATCTCATTTTGCTTCTGTTAACATTACTGGCAAAAATCTTCAGAGATGTACTTCCAGGATGTCTGTTTGGGACCAGTATTCTATTCTTTTGATGACATTAGTTTAGAAATTCTGATTTATTTAAATATATAATCTTATTCTGTGGCCAAATTAAAAAAAGAAAACATAAAAAAGAACCTCTTTGCCTCTAAGTTTATTCCCAAATGAGTTTAGTAGGCCTCTTTGATCAGCTCTTTTTTTCCCACTGCAAAGTTTCAGAAAGCTCACAAAAATATCTGGAGCATATGCTTTCATGAAACTATGAAAACTCTTCATACTGGAAGGACTATGGGCAAATTCAGATAAATTCCAAAGATTAAGTGGAAGGCACGACTGTGTTAAATTACTGATAGATTGTGTGTGTTCTTTCTTTGATGAGCTCTTTGAAGAGGTCTTTGGAAAAGAATAACGGGAAAATAACCCTTTTTCATTGTGGAAGTTGACTGCTATCCAACTGTAGTGGAAGTTTTTATTAGGAAATGTTATCAGTTTAACTTTGGGAGCAGTTGTGTACAATCACCTGGGCCTGATTCTATTTGGCCTAACAAGAACAAGATGAGTTAAAGCACCTGCAAAATTTTTGTCTGCATGTTAACGTAAAACAAGGATATCAGTAGGTGTGTTCAGGTTTTAAAACAGGAGCGAGAGAGACAGCAGACTTGCAGGTGTATCAGTTTCAGCTAGCCCTGTTTAATGTAGTGCATATAGGCTGATAAATTGATAATGTCACTTTTTAAAAAAAATGTTAACAATATTAGCAGTTCTATCTTAAATTATTTATATGTGATCTGATTGTTAAGGTACTTACTTTTTGCTTTACTATATGATGTTGACTTTTTGTATTTCTCCTAGGATGGCTTTACAAGTAGTCTAGTTTTTTGTTTGTTGTGTCTTTTCAGCCTTTAATAAGCTGCCAGGACCTTTTAGTGGTAATACAATTGTGAAATGTTTTGGGATGCAATGCAATGTGATTAAAAAATAAAAAACTACTTCCAATAGAGTTCATGTAATGGAATTGTATTTTAGTTTTTACAAAATCAAATTTGTCTTGATACTGTCTTTCAGGAAAATAAGTGATCTCTGCTGGAATATGAATGGGCTGGAAGACCTAGATACCTGTTTGCCCCTACCAGAGTTAACCTGGTCTCTATTGCTCAGGCTTGAGAGAACAGCAGATACATTTCTATGCTATATGAATATGTAGAATGGCAGTTCCTGTTCCATATGCTTTTACAATTTTTTTTTCTTTTCACATAATATACAAGATTGAAGAAAAATAAAGGGAAGGAATTTGGGGCTAAAAAGTCGGCATTAATGTGCGTTCACTCAGCTAATCTATATTTATAGCACGATGCTTTGCAAATCTAATTTTTTTTGTGCATAATGTGCAAGGGTTTGAAGGCAAGTAAATACACCATACGGTATATTGCATTACTGCTGTTCACTGTGTAAGAAAGGCATTTGGCACATGCCACAAAGAATTATGGATGTGATTTATTTGAAGAGATGTTTGGGAAGTGTTCTTGGTGTAAAAGAAGTTATGTGAAAAAATTACTCGGGAAAACGTCTAAAATAGGTGTATATAACTAAAACTTCTTGTACATAATGATTAGAACCTGATTCTCTGGTACACAAATTCCATCTCACACCACTTACATAACACCAATATGTAATATTTCATTATGTAAAAAAAAAAAAAACAAACAAACAAAAAAAAAACACACTTGTTCTGACCTTTAGTTAACAAGCATCTGTGACCAAAAGTTTTCCTGCTTTGAAATGGTAGGCCTGCTCTGTGTGTATGCATATGTGTGCATGCTGGGAGTCCAAACACATTGCCAATGATACACATTCTAGATAGCATTTGCAGGTTTTGATATCAAGACATTTTTGTAACTTTTGTTGGAAAGGGGAGATCTTCATCACAGAAATACAGATTATGTGTTCATTGTTAAAGCGAGTCCGGAAATAGTACAGAAAAGCAAGTAATAGTTGCTTGAAATTTGAATTCTGGCTATATAGCTTGACAGATGATATTAAAAACATGGCTGATCTTGGATATTAAGGCTTTATCTGTGTGAATTCACTTGTTTTATAATTCCTTACTTTGTCATCTTCTCCTTTTCCTGCCAAGACAGCAAAGCTACTTAGTGCATCATACATTTCCCAATTGCTTGTGCTGTTGTGACCTCTCCAATGAAGCCAGAGGAGCAATAGCAGAGCAGCATTGTGTCTTGTCTTAGGTGGACTCTCTCTGAAAGTATGTATGCCGTGTATTTCCTGGCCGTCTCTCCTCCCAGCGTGGGTCTGCATGAGAGGATCGGATCGTTGGGGTATTCAGAAGGTTCACATGTGGTCTTCCCAATTTTCTTCTTTTTTCCTCTAGCCTTTTTTCCCTCTGTACCTTGTGAGAACAAGTAGCACAAGGGCAATTATTTTTTCAGATTCAGGAATCAATTTCCTATCATGTATTGGATGCACAGCAAATCTTTTATTTCTTCAGATGAAGTGAATAGACTTGGTTCCTTGCACACTTTCAACAGAGTGAATATAGTAATAACACTAGAGGAACCATGGTTGTCATGTCTGTATGAACTAAGTTGTAAGAAAAAAGACTTGGGCTTGGTATTTTGAAGAAAAAATAAATTTTATGTAGACTAAAATCTTGCCTTTGACTCAAAGGAAAATAATAAGCAAAAGTTGAAGGCTAATACTCTTCAGAGAAAGAATATTAAGAACAGTTAAAATGAAAAATGAAAAATACCTCTAAATGTTTTCCAGGCTCTGTATGTACTTACTTACCCCTTACTTGCCTTTCTCTTGCTAAAGGACTGAGTTCTGTTCATGCGGGAAGGTTAATGCTTCTTATAGAAAGTGCCACTATTAATTGCCCAGCTGTGCAATTATTTGTCATAGTGCTAAGTACTTTAAAAGCTTGCTTTAAAATTAGTTTAAAACAGCCTTTAAAATTATAAAAATACTGTGGGCTTCAGGATGAATTCTGAGAAATGAGAATGTTTCTTGTTTCTATTGTTTCTGTGCTTACACTCCTTAGTTTTCAAAAAGGCCCTGTGGCTTTTTGCCACATGAATGTATGGTAGCATCACTGAGGAAAGCTGCTGCCAGCTGTACCTTATTATAAGAAAATACAAGGTCGTAGCACCTCTGTGGGAGAATCTAGTACCCGTAATCATGGAAAATGGGTTGTTCAGGCCTGGAGTTTCTAGGCTCAGTTTTGATATTCTGAGGACAGCGGCCACGTGTGACGCTGACTTAGGGAGTTCATTTACTTCAACAAATGTTGATATACACATCAAGATATAACATACCCCTCTGACCCTCTCTATTTTCGGCAGCCTGCATAATAAAGAATTGAATTGTATTTTGGTATTGATTTCCTTGCTTTTGAAGTCAGGTGAGAAAAAAACAGTAGTAACAAAAGAAGGATTAAAAAAGAATGGTGTTAGTAAATCTTCTGGCCTTCCATAATCATTAACACAAGAGACTGAATATACATTTTTCTTTCAATTCCTTTTAGAAGTCACAATGCAAGCATTCAAAAAATTAATACATCAAATATTTTATTTCCTTCTTGTATCACTGTCTACAACTTGGCACACTGTGAAGTTATTTCTGGCATTCTTTCCCCATAGGTTCGATTTTTTTTTTTTATCCTTATTATAAAGATGTCTATGTGCTATGGGCATGCTTTTATTTTAGATAAACTAATCTGAACCTAGTGGCATGGACTTGGACTTCAGAGACTTTTATTTTTTTCTTAATTGACTTTTATGTGTCACCAGCTCTGTGCTCCTGTTCTGCACTCTGTAGATGGAATAATGATACTTAGCCTCATGTTTTGTGGGGGAAACAATCTAAAGTCCACAGATACCAAATGCTATGTTAGTACTGCTTGTCACTATGTAAAATTTTTGCCCATTGGATGGAGAAGAAAATAGGAAAGAATTTCCCCCCACCACAGGAGCTGAAGTTGAGCATTCCTGCCCCCTTTCCCTAGCTGCTTTCCCTGTTAGTTGATTGATTGTCAGGATTTGGCAACACGGACTGTGGACTGTAGTGCATCTCACAACCTGCAGAGAGCTGGGCAATGAGCAAAGCCGGGCAATGAGCGCCGCCTCTCCCCGGGTCCCCAGGCACTGTAAAGCACTCCTTACTGTTAATCTTGTTGCAGGCGTAGTGGTTTTTCATTGGGATTTGCAGTTTTGAGGGAGGATGTTTGTGAATGAAAACAAGTTTTATCTGAATGTGCTTGTGGCATGAATGAAAGATACCCTCTTCACTTGTGAGTTTGTTTTTACAGGACAGACTGTAGTAAACTGGGACTGGACCGGAACTCCTGCATCAGTTGTTTTCTGCTGCTTGGACGTGAAGGCAATGGAAATTGAGGTAGGGGACTGCAGGGAGGAAAAAGGACTGTAGCCATGACTGTGTCTACATTGCAGAACTGGATTTTGTGGCTTTTTCTGTCCCCGGTTTTGTGCCCAGTTGGGCTGGCTGCTTGCAGTGCTTGGCTGTGAAAGCAGCAGCGGTCGCGGCCACCCTGCCCCGGCGCCCAGGGGCGGGCCGGGCCGGGCCGGGCGCGGCAGGAGCGCTGCTCGCCAGGGGCCGCTGCGGGCAGCCGCCATGGAGGTGCTGGGGGTGAGGGCCGGCGGCGCGGGGGACCGGTGGCGAGGCCCCTGTCGGGCTGCTCCTGACCGCCGCGCCTGCTCTTCTTTTGCAGGATGCCCCTGTGGCCATCGCCGTGGCCGTGATAGCGGCGTCCGCCGTGCTGCTCCTGGCCAGACGCGCAGGGCGGAGGAGGAAGGGCCGCGTCACTTTGCGGGACCCGCACGCGAAACGCGCTGGCGCTGCTGGAGAAAGAGGTGCCGAGCGCCCCGTGCTGCCCCGGGATCGTGGGGGCCAGCCGTCGGCCCGCCACACAGGGCGGTTGGTTGGCCCGGGGTGGGGGTGGGGGCGCACCGTTGCCCTGGGGCGGGGGGCGGTTGGTCGGACCGTTGGCGCCGGGGGGAGGGGGAGGCGCGCGCGGACCGTTGCCGGGGGGCGGTTGGTCGGACGGTTGGCGCCGGGAGAAGGGGGAGGCGCGCGCGGACCGTTGCCGCGGGGCGGTTGGTCGGACCGTTGGCGCCGGGGGAAGGGGGAGACGCGTGGGGGGCGGTTGGGCGGACGGTTGGCGCAGGGAGGGTCCGCTGGCCGCGGTGGGTCGTGGGCTCCCCTGGACTTGGGGGACAGAGAAACCTGCCTTGCCCACAGCCGGGGTGAGATGTTACTCCAGGGTAGAGTGGGATTCCTGAAAAAAATTACGCTTGCACTGTAGGCTGCGAGAGCTGGGCCTCTTCAGCGTGGGGAAGAGAAGACCGAGGGGGGATCTTATCAGTGAGTACAAGTACCTGAAGGGAGGGTGCCAAGGGGACTGAGACAAACTCTTTTCAGTTGTCCCGTGTGACAGGACAAGAGGCAATGGGCAGAAATTGAAGCACAGGAAGTTCCGCCTGAACGTGAGGGGGAATTTCTTCTCTGTGAGAGTGACGGAGCCCTGGAACAGGTTGCCCAGAGAGGTTGTGGAATCTCCTTCTCTGGAGATGAGTTCAAGGCCCGCCTGGATGCAACTCTGTCTAATGTGTTCTAGGTGATCCTGCTTGAGCCGGGGGTTGGACTAGATGATCTTCAGAGGTCCCTTCCAACCTTACTGATTCTGTGATTCTATGATAGTTCTGTAGTTACTTCAAAGAAAGGTTGGGCTGACTTCTCAGTGCATTTAAATTCTAATTTGGAGCCATGTTTCTCCCTTGATTGCTGTCAATGGGAAATGAGCCTAGCAGCCTGTGCTTCTGCGTGTTGTGTCTTGCCTTGGCTGAAAAGTGTGAAATGTGCTTAATGGCCTTGGGTAACAGAAGATTTACATACTTTGGTTACATAAAGATGCTATAGGGATTGCAGAATCAGGCAAGAGTCACTCTTAAGAGGAAAAGACTTGAGCTCTAAAACTTATCTTTAAACTTTATTTTGAAAGTCATTTCTGTGTCCTTTCATTGCATACTAACAAAGAACAGGTTCACCAAAGTATGTCCTGTTGATTTTGAGGTTGATTTTGAGGGTGACCTCATTCTGTATGTCCTTGTTTTTTTCATTAGGAAATTAGTCACAATACTAAGAAATTCCGGTTTAGGCTACCTTCACTAGATAATGTATTAGGATTGCCTGTAGGTAAATACTGAAACATGTCTTTATTTTTATTTATGATTTTAGGATTTACTACTTTTCATAGTTCTAGGTCTTCTAACTGTCTCTAAAGAAGATGGGAATTTAGGGCTCAGCAAAGTGAGGAGTTAAAAACTGTATCTGAAAGCTGCTGTGTCAGAGAGAAATGTTAGATTTCACATGGGTCATACTTCTTATCTTCCGTGTGCATTTTATTATTGTGTTCAGTTGCCTGGTATAGCTTTAGAATGAGAATAGTGAAACTGAACTGGGGCCTGAGTTACCCACTAGTCAGGACATAAACAAGATGGTGTCTGTCCAGGTTTTTAGTGCTTGTTATTTGCATTCTGGTTTTGGTCTCTGGTGCCTTCAGCTGGGTTTGTACCTTAGCTGTAGTAATGGTAACAGCTAGAAGGTGCTTACAGTAGTATCGCAGTAATATAATAGAGGCCTGAGAAGGTTGCCTAAAGTGTACTTTTGAGATTGTGCTTGCTGCTCCTATGGTGCTGGCAGTGCTCAGAGTAGCTTGTTGGAAGCTGGTCATGGATATGTTACTGTCAGCTGTACTCATGCTTTTAACTAAAACAGTTGCACCTTATATGAGAAAGAGCAACTCCGCTGACTTGGAAGCTTGTAAATATGCTGTACACAGGCAATGGGGAAAGTGTGATTACTCTATGTAAAAGATACTGCAATATTTGGAGCATTTTCTGTTCATGTATTTACATTTGTTTATATATATGCCTCCAACTTTGGCTTGCTTTCTGTAGCATAAAGTTCATTTCAGTCTAGGATTGGCACAGTTTCTTTACTGTGCCCTGCAAAACTGGTGGCACTAAACCTTGGACCTTAAACTAGCAGTAATTGTCTCTCTTTTTGATCTGCAAAGGTGGCAGATAATACTGGCTTGTTCATCTGTACTGTGCTTGACAGCTTTGCTTGCTGCATCCAGGTTTGCGCCCTGTGAGCACATCCTTCTTGCATGCTGCCTGTCAAGAGCAGCAGTCTCTTAAGGCTTCCTTCTGGCTTATATGGAAAAGCGTAATTGGACTGTCTGTGTAACTAGACAAATGGTAAATGAATATGAGAAGTGCTTCACAGTGTGTGTTTGCACTTGTCCCAAGTTTATTCTTAACAATACAGGAATAAGGTCCTGAAACTTTACACAGGCTAGATGGCTCTCTGGGGATTTTAGCTTTCTGCTTTTTACTAGGATCATTGTGCTAAAAAATAAAGTATTTTCTGATGGTATTGTTCCTGCTTTTTGTTCCTATGTACAACCCTATAGATTAATGCTGTTTGGTTGGGGAGATTACTTTTGGCAAGGTGTTTTAGGACCCTTACTCATCTGAAATAAACAGGTACCTTTAGAGACTGTGTGCTGGAGCATTAGGCTGGTGAATTTGGCACTTGGGACAGCAGTGAGCAGGGGTACAAGTTCAGTGCAGCTGTGGAAGCAGCAGCTGTTAGTTAGGTCATGTTCTTGCAGTTAGGGAGATAGGAGTTGTAGTGGAAGAGTGTGGGCCAAAGGCTTTGTTCACGATATTTTGATGCAAAATCTTTGGGAAAGTTTGCTTTGAGAGGCTGCTGCTATTAGACCACTATACTTACTTTTAATATATATAAACTGAAGCATCCTTACTTTCACTATGTTAATGTACACATGAACAGCAGAATTCAAAGTGTAGACAGTGCTTGTGAATGAGCAACAAACTTTCTGTATCACTATTTTATCATAAATTTTCTACTTCCTAGTATCTTATCTTTGAATCTGTAACGTACTGGTTCTCCTCTGTTTTCCCATGTTCCAGAAATCAAACTGTTCCTGAAGAAAATAGGAGCTGTACTGATGCTTACCAGGCTCAGTAGCAGCACTAACCAAATCCTACTTTTTTATTAGTTAAATATCAAATCTATTTATAGAATAGAAAATCCCACAAAGTATGTGCTATAAAAATGTTACATGGTTGAGTTTCAAGAAAACTTTTACTACAAAAAAACAAATGTTTACACCAGAGGAAGTATAATATGAGGAAGTTAACTAGTAAAATATTGTCCCCTCTGCTAACTGGCTGTTTAAACTGGAAAAAAGATATAGGAGTTACAGTTATTAAATAGATTACTTTTTCAGCAGTACATTATCTGGTGTTAATACATAATACAAAGTAACGTAACGCAAAACGGCATCACAATATAAGTTGAGGATAGCAAAACTTACCATGCCAGACAAAAAATTTTTGATCATCTATAACAGCCATTGATAACAACTAATAACTCTTAGGGACAAAAATAAGGGAGATTGTAGTTTATTGTGACTGGAGAAAAGAAGAGCTCTTTGGCTCTTACCTGGAGGAGGAGTGTGCACACATGCATGTTTGGTGCATTCTGTGATGATAATGTGCTATGAAAATCATGGATTGTTAAGCTATTTACAGCAACTTATTTTCTGTCTAGATTCAGAGGCTAGGTAAAAATAACAGAGAAAAGATGTTTGATACGGCTTTTATATTGTAAAGATTTTTTCCATCATTGCTTATGTTTAAGGTGTTAAAATACCCGTTTTTCTCTCTTGTCTTATCCTCTAGGTCTAAAAAAAGTTTGAAAATCAGGGATGAAAAATAGATAATCAGATTTTAATTCTTTTTTCTTAGGCCAACTTGTTTACCTTTCTGCAAAAATCAATGGTAATCTGGTGATCTGAGCCTATACCCCAGTGATGAGACAAAAGGTTGTGTTGATTTAATTATAAAGGTAAATTTTTGTTCCCTTTAATATAGATAAATTGCTAACTGGATATGATGACTGCCCAAAGGTACAAAATTCTTTCTGCCTAGAAAGGGAAGTATTTTATTTCAGTGAAATGTAGAGTTTTTTTTTGGTTGATCTTCTTTCGCGTATAATGGCTTCATGGCAAACCAGTATGTTGCATGTTATCCTTGAAAAATAAGTTGTGTCTTTTAAATCTCCTGCATGTCACTAAGAGGTAGCTGAGGTAGGGAAAGAGGGAAAAGAATTATTCCTTTGGCAATAATGAAGGAACTTTCCTAGTATTTTTCTGGCAACAAAATCGATAGTGATCACTCTCCCTTAATCATAGAATCAGTAAGGTTGGAAGGGACCTCTGGAGATCATCTAGTCCAACCTCCCTGCTCAGCAGGGTCACCTAGAGCATGTTAGACAGGGTTACATCCAGGTGGGCCTTGAAGACCTCCAGAGGAGGAGACTCCACATCCTCTCTGGGCAACCTGTGCCAGTGCTCTTGTCACTTGCCATGAAGAAATTCCCCCTCAGGTTCAGGCGGAACTTCCTGTGCTTCAGTTTGTACCCATTTTGCCTCTTGTCGTGTCGCATGGGACAACTGAAAATAGTTTCTCCCTGTCCCCTTGACACCCTCCATTCAGGTACGTAAACACGTTGATGAGATCCCCCCTCAGTCTTCTCTTCCCCAGGCTGAAGAGGCCCAGCTCTCACAGCTGTTCCTCGTAGGGCAGGTGCTCCAGTCCTCTGATCATCTCTGTAGCCCTACGCTGGACTCTTTCCAGTAGCTCCGTGTCTCTCTTGTACCGGGGAGCCCAGAACTGGACACAGTACTCCAGATGAGGCCTTACGAAGGCTGAGTAGAGGGGCAGAATCACCTCCCTCGACCTGCTGGCAACACTCTTCCCAATGCACCCCAGGATACCATTGGCCTTCCTGGCCACAAGGGCACGTTGCTGGCTCAGGGTCAATCTGTCATCCGCCAGCACTCCCAGGTCCTTCTCTGCAGAGCTGCTCTCCAGAAGGTCAGCCCCCAGCTCGTACTAGTGCCCAGGGTTATTTCTCCCTAGGTGTGTATTCTCTGCTCCTCGTGTTGGAGGTATTGTGAATTGCTGTTAACTACTTAATATTTCTAATATGCTTTGAAATGTGAAAAAGGTATCACATGGCTGGAGCCTCTGGGAAATTCATGAAAAGAAAAAGATGCAGCAGTGCCATTTTCAGAATAAGAGATTACAGAAATGGGGTAACACAAGGTTATTACTCAAAAACAGTGAAATGAAGACATAGTATGTAATCTGCCTCCCACCTACTCCTATTAGCCAGGCTATTAGCAGAGGGCATAGAAACACATGCATGAGAAAGCTTTTTACTTATTTTGGCTCCCTTCCGTTGCAAGGGACACACAGATGACAGTAAAGAATGATCTCAATCCCAAATTTCATACCTGCAATGTATTATTTATTCTTCAGTTTGTAATATTGCCTGCAGGAAAGGTAATGGATGACATAATAGAAATTATTTTTACAGGTCTACTACAAAAATGTGAATCCCAAATTTCCAGAAGGTGGGAAGGTGTCCCAGTACTTAGATAACATGAAGATTGGGGATGTTATTGACTTCAGAGGGCCAAATGGACTCCTTGTCTATAAAGGGGCAGGTACTGTGACATAATGTGGAAAATGGGAGAGCAAAGGGGAGAAACTTGTACTGGTTATTTTCAGAGATATTTTTTAAGCTTCGACAACTTTGTAGAAAAGAGAAAATCCACATCTCCTGATCTTGACCAGCTGGTTATGATGGGAAAGAGGACTTGTGTACTAAGAATACAGGTACTCTTAGTTCTTTTACTCCTGTGAAATATAATTCACAGGAAGTATAATTAGATCTGAATAATCTGCTGTTGCATATCACTGAGAAGACTGCATTGGAAATAACTCATATATATGTGTATATATATACACACACACACACACACACACACACATACACACACACATATATATATGTGTGTATATATATATATATATATATATATATATATATATATATATATATATATATATATATACATATGCACCTTCCAGATGCACCTTAAGCTAGGGAGACTGTGGCCTAAAATGCTCTCTGGGAATCAAAGCCTTGTTACTGAATAACCTGCTGACTGATTATTAGATCAGGTTTTAGTTGGTTGTGAGGACATAGTAAGTTTGGAAAAGTAATTATCTTTAAAGATATATGTAAAAGACCAAAAGATTTTGCATTGATCTTAAGAAGGATTTTGTATTCAAAGTTCCTACTTTGGGGGTTAAGTACTCAGTACTCTTTTGAATTAAGAACTTTTACGATGAATAATACACTGAATCCATTATATTTCAGAGGAAACCCATGATACATGTTTTACAGGTGTTTGGTTTTGCTCTGCTTTGTTGCTATAAAGTAGCTAGGAAAGCTTGTTGTTAGTTAGAGGTCTCTTACAGATGATTGGATGTCAAATGCTTTTCATGTAGGATACTTTTCAGGGGGCTGCCACTTGGTTTGTCTGATTTCCTAAGAATCTTGAAGCAGTGGCACACCTAAGTGTAGAGCAGAAATCAGCAAGGTCTTCTCAATACAGAATACTAGAAGGTAGTCTCCCAGCTGACTGCCAGTGTCAACAGGGTCTCATTAACTGGAAATGAATTACAGTAATAAAGAGTTCAATGAATGCTGCAGTATATCTGACTCTAATCTTTTTAGGTGTTCTTGCCTGATGCTGATTTAGTACAAATCTGTTTGTACGCCTGTTACACAGCGTAATTTATAACGGTAATTGTTCAAAGTTAGGATTGGCTATACAGAGACATAAAGTAGTTTCTACCCTTTGCACTTAATGTTGTACTGAGCACGTTTGGTATTTCCAGAAGATCTGTCCTAATTAGTTAATTGGTAGGCAGTAGTGTTTTATTCGTGTGGAAGCTTTCCAATTTTTCCAATTTTTAGGGGGGGGTTACTTTACTTACAGGTTTTAAATATTTCTTCTAGGTACGTTTTTTTTTAATCAAGCCTGATAAGAAGTCTGAAGCACAAAAGATGTTTGTAAAACGTCTTGGGATGATAGCTGGAGAAACAGGTAAAACTATTCTCATCAAATGGAGGGTGGCTCTAGGGAATGAAATGGTCTTCATAAATGCTTGTGAGGAGCATCAAACACTCTGTACTTTGGTAGCAGATGGTAGCAGATCACTTTCCTGGTCACAGTCTAAGCTGTTCTCTAACACTACTTGTACTGCTGAATGGATTTGATGCTTGAGTCAAAGTCATGTTGCTTAGCAGCTGATTGCCCAGTGGATTTCCTCGAAAAACATCACATGTACATCTTTGTGTTTTGCCACAGCCTAGGTTAGATTCTGAAGTGATACAGTTGTCATGCTTATAGGTTAAAAGCACTATGGGCTGGTGTTGCACTGTATTGGAAGGAGAAGCAGAAATCTACTGAATCACTTTTGGAATGTGGACATTCAAAGTCACGTGTTGTAAGTAAGTGAGCTGAGTTTTTATATAACTGTTTGACATAAGAACAGCCAGAGTCAAACCAAAGATCTGTACCTTTGCCAGTAATGGCCGCATGTAAATGCATGAGGAAGAGCAATCAACAGGATCTGATCCTCTTGAAGTCCTCGGCTGTTCTCAGTTCTGAGCCAAATATATATCTACGTATATGGATAGTGGATGATGTCAGTGAACTTCTTTTCTATGGATTTACTGTATCTTCCTCAGAGCCAACATGAACTTTAGGCAGTCTGTTAGGGATTTACTTCTGTGTGAAGAATGACTTATTGTTTACTTTTGCCTCCTCTTGTGTTGGAAGAGCATGTGAACAGATCCCTCCCAGCCCTCTGTATGCCACTCATTTTACATATGTCTGTCATATCCCATCCTATAGTCTCTTCTGTACTGAAAAATGATGGCATTCCCCACATAGTAGTGATTCCATACCTTTACTCAACCTTGCTGTTAGTCTGTGAACCTTTTCCAGCTCTGCTATGTCCTTTCTTATAAGATCAGAATTGCATGCAGTAGTGAAGACATGGGCAAAGTGTGTTTTTACTTTGACATGTTTATGTTCTCTTGTCCTATCATAATACTACTTAATGTTTGATTTGTAACAGCCTGCTGCTGTTTTCATAACCCCCAACAAACTGCTCCTGATAAATTGGCCTAGAATGCACAGTTTTATATAAGAAGATAGGATTATTTTTCCTACCTACCTGGCTTGCTTAAAATGGCAGATAGAAGGTATTACAGCTTGAAGTAATTTTATATACATATATATTTTTCATCAGTTCTTTGAACTGAAAACTTCTATCAAAATATGTCAGCTCACCACTGGATCTCTTTTCCAGGTTTTTACAAATGCATTGAATGGCACAGGCTTCAATATCTGTCCCTCTACAACTTCCCCTGGATGACCTCTTTCCACTGTGAAAGCTAATTTGTTCTTCATGTTTATTCCTCCCTGCAGACTAATTTCTGTTAAGTCTGATTCTTTTTTCACAGAAGGAGCATCGTGTGTTCTGAAAGCCTGCATATAGACCATTATCAACCAGATCATTGTTACCTCATTCTTGTTATTTTCAAATGGGACCACCAGGTTTGAGCTTGGTGAGCAATATAATTTTTATCTTTGTTTATATTGATGCGGTGTAACTAACTGTACTGATTCTTCAGCTATTTGTGAATACAATACACAAACTTAAGAATAAGATTCTGACTGTACAAAGAAAGATTCAGATTAATAGTGTAATTTCTTTGTTTCAGATTGGAAGTACAGTTCAGGCTTCATCACTGCGGACATGACTAGAACCCACCTCCCTTCCCCTGGCAAGAAGACACTCATTCTGATGTGTGGGCCACCACCTATGATTCAGTTCGCATGTCAGCCCAACCTGGACAAACTAGGCTATCCCAACAGCAGCACATTTGCTTGTTAACAAACACTGATGTCAAGTGCTACCCTTTTCGTAAGTAAGTACGTACTGCATATTTTCAACTTGAACAATGGGTATGTAACAGTGCATTTTTTTCCCATTTCAATTTTTGTTTTAGCTGCATAATTACTTTCAATTGTTTTAGTACTAAGAAATTCAGAAATAATCTTAAATTCTGTGCGAGAATTTAGACTAACTTTGTAAGTTAGTATGAAATGTTACATCTCTAATTAACTCTGACCTACCTATCCAATTATACTTAAAAGTTCTCACAAAGATGAAACCATTGGTTGTTAATTGGGTATGGAATTTTGGACAGTGGGGTTGTCCCTGGCCTAGGATTACAGGACTGTGCTCTACAGATAATTCTTTACTGCATCCCTGCGAAAGTGAGATCAAAGAGGAGTCTTTTTTAAAAATGTTATTTTGTAGTCTTTTACCTGGGACTAGGCAAGAAGTTTTAGTATATCACTGAGAAGTGCCTGAACAGAATTTATGTAATGGGCAAATTGCTTTAGTAGTATAATGGAAATGTTCTTTAGTGTGAAATTTATTTAGGAGGACTATATAACTTCATGCTGTCTTTAACAGCACGTTAGAACAACAGACTGTTGTCTTAGCTAAACAGTCATTGCTGACTACCTGTGGAAGGTCTGGGCTGCATTTACAGACATAAATATACAGTGATGTTGCATCATTTGAATGTTTTTCTTTCTTTACAAAGGTAGTGGTTGCTCTTTTGACAGTTTCAGAAATTTCCTTTGCTTTAGAGAACACAGTGCTTCTTCCTTCCTATTGTCAGTTATGGCAAGTAAGTCAAACTAGTTTCTCATCTCAGTGTTTTCACCATATAGCATTTGATTTTTTTTCCACCTTCAGTACCTGCAGTACAGCACATCCATACTCAGGGATTATTTTATACTACATTTGCTTTAAGGTCTGAAAAAAATCCCTGTGACAGGAAGCTTATTTCTTCAGATGCTAAGGCACACATTTACTAAATATTTTTATTCATCTGAAGCAAAGCCAACAGAATTTACTAGCTAAAGTTTGGCATATAGTTTGGTACTTCATCAGTTACATTTGTAGTAAAAATACAAAGAATACAAAGAAAAGGGATTCACTTCTGTTTAGGTTCAGATCCATTCTGTCCCCAATAAGATACCAGTCATTCATACTTGTGTTAGCATCATTACACAGTCAGCCAAGAGAGGGAGGAACATCCAGAATTTATTCTTAACAGTTAAAAAATTAAACTTTTTTATCTTACATTATGCTAATTAAGATTTCTTACTATATATAAGGAGGAGCAAATCAAAAATTGTGTAGATTGAATATTCACAGCCAAGTTAATACAATGATACAGTGAGTTACAAATACTAGATCAAAACTGCTGGAGTATCCCAGTGATATGAAGGCTGTCCCAGTCAGAGCAGCTTATTCTATTTATTATACTTCAAATAAGTAAGTCAGTCTGCTGATAAATTAACCTGATTGATAGATTATTTTAAATGCCTACAGTATGTGATCTAGTAACTAGTGTTGATTGCATTAATGGACTAGAAATGTAATTGACTGGTATGTTTAGTACCATTTAGTAGATGTTTTTAGTCAGCTGATGCATGGAGACTGATTTCTGATTCCTTTGGATTTTCAATTATTACTTCATCTTAGTGACTGAAAAATAAGCGTTAATTCTAACTCTTTGGACAACAAAAATGACAAAAAAGATCATGTGTTTAACTTTTAAAATCTGATTTTATAGTGCAAGATCTGTTGTGAAAGGTTTGTACAGTGAGGGATAGGTATCTTTAAGAAGACCTGTTGATAGCTCTCAAAGAGCCCTTGCTGCATACTCTGAACAGTACCTGAGATTTCCCATTTATTGGAAAGGGTTGTGGTTAGTAGTCTACATGTCCTCAGGCTATTTTAATATGTAAATTGACTACCTGCAGCCAGAAAGGGAAGTGTAATGCAAAGCAGCTATATACATACTTACTCTTTGCTTTACCGTCAGATTTCTTTTCTGGCTTTTCGCTACTTACTAAGATACGTTGTTGGTACCTTATTAATACACTTGACAGGCGCATGTCAAACAAGGCCATGAGTGATTGATGCCATAAAGGAATTACTTTCACCCTTGAAAATTATTAAGTTGCAGGCTATATTTTCTTCTGTTACAAAACTGCAGCGCGGCCTACCTCCGTAGAAAAGCAGCAGATCTATTTTGCAGGTGTTTTTAAAAGAAATCACCTTTTGTTTCCCTAAGGTAGTAGCCTGATGTTCCCTAGTCACATTTTACACATCACAGCACAATAGTATTTGTTTCCTATTGCTAAATAAAGCATGTACTCTATGAAAACCTACCTGTAGCTGGAGTGAAAAAGAGAACTGAAAGTTTAACTAATATTGCTTACAAAAACATCCCCAATTCTCATGCAAAAGTTGCAGAATGTTTCTACTGCTATCTCCAGTCTTGAAGGCTGTTTGTAGTCATGTTTAATTAGTAATAACTACAGAAAAACAGCAGGTTAATTATCATCCCTGTCTTCCTGTGAACTAGTGCCATGTTTCCTACTAGCCAGATGTTAGGCTCAGAGTACTTTCTCAACTGCTCAGAAGGCTCATACGAGCATCCTGATACTGGTACGTGTGCCTTAGTACAAGCCATCTTAGACAAAATGTTAAAGAACAGAAAGAACCTATTCAGTTGTTCTGGTTAAAGAAGGAACTGTTATCAGTTAAATAACTGATCATACTACACATTCTGTTGCGCTTACTCCACAGGAGAGCAGTTACCACCATTCCGATGTTTTAAATGCAGACTATGTCCGCTGAGTGTTGCAGTTGCTCCTTGATCACAAACATGTTGGTACACATTTAACAATCGCACAATTAAAAAATTCAAAGAGATAGTTCTGAGGTCCATCAGTTTTCCAGGTAGTCCTAAAGTTAACATTACATTTCCTGTTGCATTTGTTCAGTACCTTTTACCTTTAGAGTTGGGTAACAATCCATGAACACGATTGCCATCCTCTTCCTTATAAAATCAAGGGCTTGATGAATATTCTGTATGCTATACTCAGACAACAAGAGGGCAGGGCGTGTGCCAGTAATGAAAGGGATGCAAAATTAAAATCCTTCTACAGGAAAGAGTCTCTGTCCAGACTGCAGTAACAGTTTGGTAAACCATTACAGCTGCACTCCCTAGCACCTGTCTGAATTTCTAAAGGTAGCTGTGATGATTGCCTGCAGGATACAATAGAGTATTAATGATTCCTGCGTTGAACGTTTATTATAAAAATACCGAATTATAAAAGACCTTTCATGTAACAGTACATAAACATACCATGTAAAAGACGATGGAATAAAAAGGTAGAATGTTTTGCCAGTCTTGGCTTTCCAGACTCTGCATAGGAAACAATTTTGCACCACTTTTCTTTCCTAACACCTATTTCATATTACATAGTAGGGAAAACTGTGTGGAGGAGAGTTACCTGTAAAGAGTTGCTACATTAGCCATATTAGATGTCTCATTGGCAGAAAAGAGCTAAACTTTTCTGCACCACAGCATCAAGCTTCTCCGGGCCACTCCTCTGGACAGGCATGAGGTATTAGTGGTGTTGGTCGTGTTGAAATATCATCTCCAGTCTTCAAAGGTAGGTGTTAAAAATCTGTTGTCATTCAGCATTTCATCTTGGCTTAACATACTCTGAGAAAACACAAAAGGATGTGAACCAGTAAGAATAGTCAGCTAAGAGGCCTATGGTTTGCTAAAGAAATCCAACTGTAATGAGAGCTGATTCACAACAGAGGGGGTTAGAGCCACATAAAATTAAAAGGAATCTCTTGAATGCAGCCTAAAATCACGAAACTATTAACTTCAGCAAATCTCAGTGTGTGTGACATGTGACTCAACTATGTTATATAATTGTTCATTATACCTTTCAGTGAATTATTATTATTATTCTTTTAAATCAGCTGCTATTGAGTTAGGAATCAATGTAGTGATTTCTTTTTTCATGGTATTTTAACTCATACAAATCATCATCAAGTCTATACCTCTTTGCAAGACTCTGCTTTGACTGGGGCATGAATCAGTTGTTACTTACAGAAATGTTTGAAAAATTATTATCAGTAATAGCCATGTTTGCATTTAATTATAAGCATTAAGGTGGATAAATATCTGTTGCTGAGTCTAAGAAACAAGTAGAGTTCACAAAGACTTAAAATAAGGCTACATTAATCATACTTTTCTGCAATTTAGAAGTGAAAACTTTTTTGGACTGTGACAATGCAGCTATAATGAGGTATGCAACAAGAGTGCTGACCCATTTACTCTTTCTTAAGCACCACCAATAACAATCAAATCTCACTGAAACATTCTAGCAGAATACATTTGTGACATTAAAACAAGAGTGGATTGGTACATACCGTAAGATTGTTTATGCCTTGAGAAAGAGCCCCTATTTGCATTACTGTTCCTTCTGAATGTTCCATCTGTAAAAGTATTCAGCAACTAGATCAAATCAGACGTGCAATTTTATTCACTCTACATGCGTGTTCAAGGAGGTATCTCTGACTTTGAAATGCACAGAAATCAGAGATTTTTCAAGTACTACAATTTCATTTGTAAAGTTACACATTAACAAAAATACCTTCATGCTGTGAAGTAGGTGAAAATGCATTTATGATGGGCAGAGTGAATCCTGATTTGGACAGACCTATTTTGTGAAACTAGAGATGTAATTCACGCAAGAAAATAAATAGCTTAACTGATATTATCATTGAAGAGTAGTATTTTCCAGAAGATGAAAAACTTACTTACTTCAGATACTTTTGATAGTCTTCCCCTACATAGACAGACAATTTTAAGTCCTTCGTGACACAGTCCTACCAATCCTTACATTAAAGAAAGAGCATCAGTTCTAGGGCATCATGGTTTCACTGCATCATCACATGCTTAGAAATCTTGCTTAATTGAAAGACTATTGTCATAATGAAAAATACAATATTTTTCTAAAACTTGTGCAACTGCATGTAACAAGCAATAGGCTCAAAGTTAACACACTCACGTACGCTGCTAAGCTGTGTAACTGGACATCCATACTAAATTAAAGTATGTATGTCTGTTCAAAACCATCAGGATTTGGTACTCAAAAACAGCACTTTATTTTACTAACATGATGTACATTGAAAAAGACAGTGGGTTAGATAATGAAAATGCAATGTTAGATGCAGTATACCATGCAAATGAAAAGATGACCTTCACAGTTAGTCTTTTCAATTTTGTGACCATTCTTCATTAGATTTAAAATGTCATATCTCACTTACGGTCGCCGGAGATATGAGAGTTTACCCAAGCTGCCTCCAATTCTTGTGTGTTAACAAAGTTCACACAAGCCTCTAGGGGTTCCATTTTTCAGGGTTTACATCCCTTTACACAAAATTTTGCAGCAAATTTGAATGAAGCTTCATAGGTTTTAGTCTTCATTATTTATCTGTATGATGTCTAGACACACTTTCACTACTGGATAACAAAACTGAATTATTCAGTTATTGGTTTATTCATATTTTTCATTACTGATGCATTGTTTTTATATATACTGTTTAAGCATAATTTCCCACTGTACTTAATGAAAGAATTCAGTTGGACACATTAATGTCTGTTGAAAATATACAGTCCAGATCTATTTTAATATATAACTTGATACTTCTGTACAAATCAGTCTGAATAAATTTATTACGTTAAAACCACCCATAAAGATATATATATATATAAAAAAAAGTTGTCATACTCATAGATTAGGAAAACAGGAAGCACAAAAGTCTTGTGTTTACTGCAGCCTCCACTTTAAGTATCAAAATACATTGATCTTCATAGTGTAAAGGTGTTATAGTCCTGAAAAAGGGCTTGAAGATGGATGAGTTTATGCTTATGTTGATTTAAAAAAAATTACCCTGACCTCCTCAGTATAGAACTCTTTTCAAGTGTCCATACCCAGTACTTTCTCAATGAGTTCATGCGGATGTAGCAGATATGCTAGGTGCTAGCGCTAGGTTATTTGCAAGCTTTGGAATGCATGGAGAGGATGAGATGAGAATGGCATCAGTCTGTTTGTCCCACCTGATCCAGTTTATCCAGTTCCCTATCAGTGAATGGACTAAGTCCTTTGTATCCACCATAGTTCTTTTGAGTACCATTGGTAGCACCTGAATTTGTATCCATAGGACAAATGTAATCTGTTGATTCATCAAATTTCTTTTTTCTTAAGTTTCCAAAATGTGAAAATCCAAGTTTCTTTGGCTAAAATGGAAGACAAACAAGTCTTTAAAACAAGAAGAGTTGTTAGGCTGAGTTAGGCTGTTCTTTACACATTCAATTTCATCTCCTTTTTGATTTACTGCTATACTTTAGTTAAAGTAAGTAGATTCTGTACTAAACATTTAATTGTTTTCAAATTGGAAGTTGCAGTTAATTTTAAATTCATTTAGATGAAGTTTCTGTCTAAGAAAAGACAGAAGAGATTGTATGCTTATTTCAAAAGCAGATTTAAACAGATACAAATTGAATGTTTTGATATTTAGAACTAAGGGAAGTTTAAAATCTCTCTCAGAACTGACCTTTCCCCTCCCATGTTTGTCCCTTATTTTCTTTATAAGAGAGGGAAGAGTAGAGAAAAAAATCCATTTTAGAAAGCAGAATATACCCGAACTTTGGCAGTGGTGGTTAGAGGTGTGTATGCTGTTGACTCCACTATTTCTCTCTTTTCTTGTTGTGCCTCTGGTCCAATTAATACATTAAAATTGGTGGTTAGATGGCGTCGTAGTAGGGTCTTTTGAGGTGGAATGTTCAGCAGCATTGCCAGCGTGTCTCCATTGAACCGAGGTTCAAGAATCTATTAAAAAAGGTCAAAAGATTTATTTTTTATATGCTTAAATAGTCACAATGGTAAACCATTACAGTGCTTATGAGAGAAATTTCTCTTATAACTCCCTAGTGATAGCAAGGATTGGAAAGAGAAATGCATGAAAATAAACACCGCCTTTCCAACTATTTGAACAAAACTGTTTTCAGAATTTTCTGCTATACTTTTACTGTTGTATTACTGTGAGAATATAAACTTAATCTCAGAACAATTTTTTCTATTTAATTTTTGCAAAAAATCCAAGGCACTAGAATCACAGTATTTTAGAACTCTGACTTAACATGCAGTATGCGTAGTTTAGTATTGAATCCAAACAAATTCTCATTCCTGATTGCTGGCGAGACTGCTGCAGATTCAAGACAATTATTTACTGTGGCAAGCTGTTGGCTCAGAATTCTGTTCAAACCATTTAAACAAACTCTTATTGATAAAGTATCACTAAGTAATTTTCCCATAGTACAACTTTTTAAAAGCATATTCCTGTTATTATTAAACACTTGTACACTGCTCATCTTTGACTATAAAAAAAAACGTTCCATCAGTTTCTTTTTTATATGCATGGATCAGATCCAGAGACTCTTAAGTCCTGATCATGCTGTCAGATTGCAAATGTCTGTATTTGTTTCTTCCTGCTTGACCCACACAAGATAAATTTTGTAGTACAGTCTGTCAGGTTTAAATACACATGCAGTAAAACGTTTAAAAGAATTCTCACAATGAGGCCACCATGCACTCCGCTTCCTCGAAGATTTGGTGCATATTCTGCCAGATCTACTGATCTGAGCCATTCCATCACTCTGTGATTCGACCACTGAACTACTTCAGAAGGTGAAACGTTATTCTGTTAAGGTAACCAGAAAAAATGATGACAGTATAGCCTGCTCTGTCAGTGCATATTCTCATTATCTGTCCTCAGTTCAGATATAAATGCACAGTTATTTTCCTTCCCTAATTAGCAATATTTCTCCAATTCTCAAGTATTGATTTTGTTCAAAGCCACTCTCAAACATCCTCTGATGAGACAGTAGGCATATTCTAGTATGGATGAAACCTGTCATTCTGCATCAAATAGTAGAACATGGTCACTATAGATGCAGGTGGAGAAAAAGCATTTTGAAATCAGCATCATTATCAAGTCATTTAATATGAAGACTAAGAATAAGCTATGCTGACCAAGTAAGACAAAAATCTTTCATTCTGACAATTTAATTAGACAAGCCAAAGAAAAAGCATTCCAAATTATTCTCTTAATATTTGAACAAACTAGAAATTATTTGTTCAACTTCAAGAAAAGGGGAATGCATGAGGTTCAAACAATAAGAGACTCAAGCACTTACTTATAACTGGAATAGATTTGTTATCAGTGAGTGTGCTGTATATGTCAGAGATGGAAAGTGATGTACCTATTGCTTTTGAGGCTATATATAATAATACTCTAATCACTGGGATATTATATATGCTATTAATTTTCTGTCCCCTTTGGCTGGAATGGAATAATTGGTGCTTGTTTAAATTAAATTACTTAAATATTCTTTTACCTCATCAGCTGGTCTCCTGCGTAGACAGTGGGGGTTAAAACTGTTGACATGCAGCACATGAATGGCACATTTAATACTCAGATGATGCAACTGACTGGTTACTTTCAGAAAGAGAAGGTCATTCTGTAAAAGAAGAGGCACAGAATTTACACTAAAGCCAGTATTCTTGCCCCAATAAATAAGATTTTTAGCTTGCTATGTAGTTTTATATAAACCACACTAACTACAGTTTGAGCTGTTTTTTTTAAAAAAAATCACACCATAGTAAGTCTTGGATAAAACCTGAAGCAGACTTAGAGCTTTCTCAGTAAGAATTAAAAAAAAAAAAAAAAAAAAAGGAGAGGAGGAGAAGAGAGGAGTGTCATAGGTACAAAACAGTCCAGATATTTTCTAACTATCTGGCTAAGAACCTGATGCAGGTAGGCCCACTGCAGCTGCAATGTGTATCTAAAACAGTACAGTGAGGATCATGCTTCATAGCAAAGGCTCCTCAAGTAGTATAGAAAAGGCTGTACTTTTGATACCAGCTAAACAATTCATTGTTTTCATAGCAGAGGAGCAGAATTAAATATTTAATTATCCAAACCTGGGCAGAGAAACTGTGTAATAATAAACAATAGCTGTATGTATGGTTTGCTGCCAATTTGGTCAGAGCTTTACAGGTTAATGATTTTGCTCCTCATCTTTGGCTTCCTGTATTATCTTGCTAACTGATTGAGAAGAACAAAATTCTCCAGAAGCTGAATGTAAACAAGGTCATTTTATCTTTAATTTTAGTGCATTGTATGATAGTGGAAGAAAGTATATTGGTTTTTTGTTTGTTTTTCAGAAGCCAGCTATGATACTGTCTTATTAGTTATTTTTTCTTTGTAATAGTAATCATGCATTAAACAACATGAATGAACTACTAATGCCACCATTTTTGGATTGCAAAAAATTCCTTAACCGCTCACATTCAAAGGAAAATTCTCCAATTCATGCACATTGTAAAGTTCAGAGTCTGGCTAAACTGAGGTAAAAGCATTTTAGCCTACCACAGTTAAGTACTGCAACATTCTCCCATCAACTCTGGACTCATGGAACTGGTCTTTGTACTGAGGTAAACCAATATCATCAAGCCATCCTGTGGATAGAAGAACAGGGTGAAAAACAACCCAGACCAGTGAGAATGTAGCCCTTCACGTGTGGACAGGCATCCTCTGAGGCATTTGGGAAGCTCACTCCACCTCTTCTTTCTAAAGGACAGACTCTTAGTGGAAGCCTAAAAGCAATTCCCACCAAACCAGCTTTGCCCATAATAGCCCCAGGGTATTTTAAATAGTGTGTATGACTGGATGCGTGGATTCTACAGCATAATTTAGCTCCTGTTATTCCTCCACACCCCTGTTTACACTCATTCTCCTTCAAGTTGGGCTGCATAAGCTCTGTGTTCAAGGGGTTACCAGTCCTCTTTTTAAGAGCATTAAATTTCAACAATGGTAAAATTTTCCACAGAGTGAGGACTTGCATTATATTTTATTTCAAGTAACCCCACAGTTAGTTACACTGTGCAACTTCCAGGGGAACTACTAAGGGCAACTCTACCGTTCAGTTTTCAGGAAAGCATTCAAGAAACATGCGTACCACAGAAGGCATCAAAATATTAATGCTATGTGCTAAAGTATTCTACCCAATACTGTGTTTCAGTTGATATTCTATAGTGTATGTAGGTAAAAAAGGTAAACCCTGTATTCACCTACTCTGAGAACCACTTGTCTGATCTGAAAATACTTAAAAGTAGAAAAACCCTTCCTAAACAATTCCAAAATTCTTCAAACACTTACGTGTCACCCAGATATGATCCAGTTGTGCGGACTTCTCATCTTGTTTTGCGTTTATTGATTTAATTGCCAAAACTAATTTCTTCCTGTGCAGTGGATGCTTTATTCCCATTTCCTATAACAGTAACAAATAGTTAGCCTTGCCTATAGCTCTTTTCACCTTATCAGACATCTACAAAAACTGATGCCACAGATTTCAGAAAAGGTAGAATTGCTATTTGTTTGAAGGGGTTTGGTTGTACAGAATCAACATCTATGGTTACTTGCAAGAAACAATTGCCAATTATTACCTTTTCCATGTCCTGAGGTGTTGCGGTTAGCAGTGTATGGCCTGAACTCACCCACTGCCGTGCAAAAATGACATACTGACCAAGACCAAAGTCCTCAAGCCAGTTACAAACTCTTTCAGTGCTCCACTGAGCAAATGGGGCATTGTAGTCACTGAAAAGCACAAAAAGTGTTTGAAACTCAGAAGGAGAAAATTGTGGTTATTCTCAGAAACATAATCATGTCCAGGGACAGTACTACAATGTGCCTTGCAGTGTGCTTTTGCTCTGTGCAGTAACAAAGGTCCACAACCATTCTCCACAACCACAGTATACGCTGTGGTAATAGTGCCCTGTTAGTTTGACTATTCAGATTTTCTTCTCATGAACAGATACTCCCACAGGAGAGAACAATGAGATAAATTTTTTTGCTACAAATGGTCTTAACAAGGTGAAATTGTGACATGCTAACAAACAGCTAGTAATACTGCCTGCAGTTGAAGGAGTGGAGATAGGGGATCTATTTAGAAAATGTTTCTGCCAGAGAAATTCTTTCCAGTTATAGTGAAATTCCATGTGCAATGAACTAGGTTGGACAAAATGTATTTCACAACAGGAGGATATTGCTGTTCAGCATATTTAACAATACTATGTAATACACAGTGCAAGGAAAAGAATGAATCATTACCTTTTCTGTCCTTTTGTTTCCTTTGATCTGGACAAGCGAGGTCCAGCTGTTGCACGGAGACCTCCTCTTCGAAACTCTGCCAAACCCAGATCGTCTGCAGGAAAGTTACCTGACTGAGTTCTTCTAATTCTTTAAAGACAAGAGTGCCAAAACATAAATATTAGCTTTCAACAGGGAACACTTTTTGTTTCATAGGGAAATTATAATAACAACTAAAAGCTTTAGTAATCTTCCTGTAAGCCCCACACAACTAACTCAAATAGTAGCCCAAGAAGTTGTAGGAAAACACTGTCTAGACCTAACTCTAGGGAAAAGATGAGCTCTGTAAAGCAGCTGTGACCCTTCAACCCAAGTAATCCACATTGAAGGGCACGCTTGCGTGGTGTCCTGAAGGAGATAAACTGAACACAGTAAAAAAAAAAAAAAAAAAAAAAAAAAAAAAAAAAACACCACTCAGTCCACATACTTCTTGTTTCTTCTTTTTCCCTCACTTTTTAAATCAGTGACTTCTATAATGAACCACTTGCTATGATTTATTTTTTCATAACTAACAAAACTGTTGGCATTAGATTAAGAAAGTAAGTAAAGAATTTCAATTTTTCCAACAGCATGCCTCTGCTGGCACTACTGTTCATTTCTCTACTTTTCCTGAATTTTCTTGCTTCAGACTGCAAAGAACTGGATTCATTTATTCAAAGCATTAAAATGCTTTGATGAGGAACTAAGTATATATACACACATACACATATATCTTACTTTCCCCAGATTTTCTTGATTCCTTTTGGATTCTTCCTGTTTTCTGGAGACAACGGAGACTGGGGACCTGAATCCGTGCCCGAAGAAAGAGGTGAAAGGTCGTCCGAGACTACTGTACTATCCACAGTCTCTGTTTCTCCTGGGTTAAAAGCAGTAATATAGTCATGCTTTATACTAATTGACAAAGTACAGAGTCATTAAGTTATCTGGGAAGCTAATATTTTAATACAAAACGTAGCAAAAAAGTAAAGATGGTAGCTTTTAAAGTGTCCTTGTATAAAAACATAACAGCCTGCCCAGAGGGTGAAAAAATAATAGCTGTACAGCTGATATAAAGAAGACAATAAAATGTTGGGTAAAATAGTATTGTTTTTTTCCAAACATTTATATTTAAATGCATTATTTTAACTAATTGAAGGTACCTTTGTACCTAAAGAGAAAAGAGCAAAATCTGCTGTGACACAATTGCATTCCCATCAGCTTTTATTGAGCGGAACTATGCTTTGTCTCCAAAAAGAACCAAGTGCCATGTCAATACCACCACTTTGCACACATTCTCATTAAAAATTTAATTCTACTGTCATCAGGTATCAGCAAGCACGTGGCCCAGCCAAGTCGCCCACACGTCAGGCCTGGGAGAACTGTGCGAAAGTCTGTCACAGAGGCCTGGAATCAGCATCACTTCAGCCAGGTTTATACTAGCTCTGTGTTCACTCTGCTTCCTCCTATCAGGAGGACTTCGGGCCTGGCCACGTATTCATTATAACAGGTTCTCTCATTTCCTCTGCTTCTAGCTGCTACTGTTACAACAGTGGATAAGTAAATTTGCATAAAAACATTTACTTTAAAATCTTTACATTGCAGGTGATCCATTGATAGCATTTAATATTTTACAGTAATTTATAGTGACAATTTATTTCCATTGGAGGTTTAAAATAACCCCGTTCTTACCACTAGCAGAAATGCTGTTGTAGCTACTGTAGTCTAAGGACATTGACAAAAATAGTTGTGTAAGAAAAGGTTTAAAATAATAATAATCTTTTATTGGAACAACTACAGTACCTGGAAAAAATAAACAAGCTTTAGGTTATGTAAGTCTTTAGACTGGAGTAGCTCTTGCTTTGCTTACTCTTAATACTGAAACTACACCATCAAAATGACTGGGAATTTATTGTTGACCAGTGAAAACAGAGCGAGACCAAGAGTAAGTATCTTAAAAAAAAAAAAAAAAAAAACAAAAAAAAAAAAAAAAAATCCTATTGTAATGCTATATAGCAAATCAGGTAATTCATTTAGGGTACTGCACATAAGAAATTCAACCTAGATGGCCCACTCACAATTAGTATTTTATAGGAAATGGAAAGGGAGGAAAAAGGAAAAAGTAAGTAGCAGAATTTACGCTGAAGTAGCATCTTGTTTGGATACAATACCTAGCACTGGTGCACTGACACTCCTGATGCGATCTTCAGTCATTCCAAGAAGCATTAAGCCAGATGAAGCAAAGAAGATAAAACACCAGCAAAATAAAGTTACAGAAGAGGAAAGAAGTGAGCTAAGCATTAAAAGCAGAAACAAAAAGAAAAGAAGCAGTTATGGTTTACATGAAAGTGAATGCGCAGGTGTGCATGAGACCTTAAATATATAGAGATGGTCATTTATCTCAGATTTTTTTCAACTATTCCTAGACAATTTTAACATACTAAGCATGTATTATCTATCTCCATAAAACCACACAACATCTTGATTCAATGTCTAAAACTACATCAAATTTCATCGAATGAAAGTGTAACAAGTGTACTCCACACAAACAAACCAACTTCCCACATTAAAAAAATCTGTTAGTTCAGTTTACTTAAGAATTAACTGCTTGCTTGTAGAAAAAGAACACTTGCCTTTACAAGACCAACCATCCTTGGATAATCTTGCAGTTAAAGCCATAACAGCATGGCTTATGCATTACCTACACTTGTATTTTGCGAAGTAAAGTGTGGCCCATTAATGAAACTCCAATGTTGTGATCACAGAACAACTTTTCAAAAATACCTAAACAAGACATAGCCTACTGAAATCTTGAACATACAGCACCTAGCAGCTGTTACAAATCAGGACCATAGGACCTAAAGTAAGAATTAAATGAGAAACATGTCAAAATCATAAGGGATCCTTGTGACTAAACTTCCATCCTCACTAGTCCTTGGCAAATCCTGGTTCTGTGCCTGACTGTAGTGTTACCTGTCAATAAATCTGGCTGAAGGCAGAGCTGAAAAGCTTCACATATATATAGATGCGGAATATATTTCCAATTTCTAAGTCCACTCAGGTTTTCTGGATCTAGCAAGTTAATTTTTCACCCATGGTCCCCACAACCTACAATATACAGTGCCAGCACTCAGATTTTTACCTGAAACACTTACATTAGTGCTGGCTATATTGTAAAACTGTCAAAGAATAAAATGTGGTGGGATAGAATGAGATGCTTTTTTCCCCCCTTCTGCTTTTTTGTTAACATATAAGCTAGTATCTTGGGGAAGGCACTTTTTAAAAAGACATTTTGTCATGAAGTTGGCCATCTTGATGTAGTTGGCTGTGTATTTTTGTTTGCTTTTATTTTTAAGAAAGAGGTCAGATAGTTCAGGTGATCGACTGATTGAAAGTACTGCTTATTATTCATAGTGCTATTATGTTTTCATCTCCCAAAGTTCCAATTTTTAGCTATAGATTTGTTGACTCTTCCAATGCTCTCCCCATTTCTGACAATCTCTTAAAAACTCTTTTCACTTCAGCTATCAGTGAAGCTAAGCAAATTACATGATCCAGTGCAGCAGAGATGCTAACTTAAGCCCATCCTTTATTTTCCAGTGAAGTAAACTGGAATATTTCTGGTACCTCCTTAAAAAGAGGAGAACAACTTTCTGGCATAGTATTATATACCATGTTATGTCCCAGTCCTTCAAAACAGTTTAATTTTTTTTTCCCTCCATCCTTAATGCTCCCCCTGCCTCTCAGAGGTGCATGAATACATACGCAGGCTCAGGGTGCTGTTGTCCTCACTGTCATTCACTCCACAGGCATCTGGCGAGTTTGACGTGTCGTACGCTCCCTGCTCTCCGTTGTGTGCGGGTCGAGGCAGCTTTCCTGGCAAGGTTTGGTATTTGCTGCCTTTCACAAGTGGCTTATTCTGTTTTGTTGTTTTTATTTTTAGAGGTGAGGGAAAAAATCAAATCATTTACAGCATTTGCAATCTAGTACAAAATATTCATTTAAAAGTTGAGAGAAGTTGAAAAATTCTATTTGGAGTTTACAGTTGAAAATGACATCACCCTCTCCATGTTCCTTCTTACAGATAATTCAATTTAAGCAAAGTGGGCAGCTGCCACCATCTTCTAGCTAAGATAGAGCCTTCTCTCATCTTTCTTTCAGCCACACTACATATTATGTTAAAATATATGTATTGAATAATATTTTACTTGATTTTGTCGTATGAATTTTTGTAGCTCTCTCCTTTGCATCTAGGATCCTGGCACCACGTAACAATTTGCCTCTCATAAGGTCAACTTTAATAGTGCCATAAATGCATTTAGCTGTTTCTTAGCCCATTCTTTGTCCTGTCATTTTTTCCTCCTTAAGTATCTGTATAATCCAAATTAGGCAAAACATACTTGCCTACCACTATTATTATTATAAAAAAAAAAAAAAAAAAAAAAAAAAAAAAAACAGTGAAGTTAAGTTGCAGGAATTTTGCTTCTGTAAGAATTAGGATCTCTTTGTAACATTACAAATGCTATTTAAAAAAATATAGTTGAATAACCACAAGCTATATAGTAACTGTTAATTATATAATAATACCTAAGCACATTGTATTGAAATATCACTGATATATGTTGGGAAAAAAACATGGACTACACTATATTTTAGGGCTAGTCTGACCAGCTGCTGACTTTTATATAATTCTAGCAACTAAAATTGTCTGCAATTACGGCACCCAGTCAGTGCACACATACAGAGTGTCACTGGCATCAGTGATATTACTTACAGTGGGAGGTTCCTTCACCAGCAGCAGAGCTCACAAGAGGTGGTACTTAAAGTCTCAGTATTCACTATACTGTATTGAAAGGGAACTGTGCTGTAGGCTATACTAAAAATAGGAGTCTCTTATTTTTCCTTGCATTCAATTTTTCCATGATGGAGATCTTACTCTGTACATGGGTGGATTAAAATTTACATGTAAATCTGATAGTTCTGAGCCTAACAATAATTTTCCAGCCGAAGTATACATTTCACAGATGTATTTGTCTATAGTTTTGGAAATTTATCGCGGTAGAAATTGCCATCTAAAGAACTCACACTGTGATACCATTAACACTGAATCCAGATGAAAAGATGAAGCAGCTATCACACTAGATAAAACATACCCCACAACTGGCAAAATTACAGAAATAGAGAGGCTTTTCTGGAGAAGCAATGAACCTGCAACTCCACTTGACGTCAGTGGGAGTAGTATACATTCAGTTTGTTTTTTCAAATAAGCAAAACATATTTAGTGCCCAGAAACATACAGCATACTCCTATTTAGTAACTTCATTTTAATAAAGCTATTTTGAATTATTTAGATCAAGGTCTTCTGTGACAGGATGAAACATAAAACATTTAATGAAATCGTCACTGGTTTATCTTGTTCATATTTCAGGGCCAAAAGAGATCTTTGTGATTATATAATCTGCAAATCATAGTCCAGATTCCTCAGTTTTGGGGATTGTGCCCCCACCCCCAGCCTGTCTCTTACAAAAAGAATTAAATACCTAGAGAACCATGATTTCACTGCTCATTGCAATCATACAAGATTACTACTTTATTTTCTGAAATGGACCAGCTTTGGCTTCCAACATTACATGCTCAAAAAGCTCTTAGATAAAAAGAAATCTCCTTATCAAATCTTTATCTCCTTTCTTGAAGTTTTTCAGTATTTGAACTATGTAAACATTTTGAAGAGAAAAATCAATATGAAGTTAAAAAGCCATACCATCAGAACATATCACATTAGATAAATGTTAAAAGAGTTTACAGTTAATATACCTCTTGTTCTACAACAGGCCGTACTGGATTTCCGTCTACATACTATGGAGTTGCAGGGAGGGTAATTTCAAAGTTATATGGAAAAAAGTAACAGACGAATGTTAGTATTAACATACATACACAGAACATCAAATTTAGTCTAATTTCTATGACTGATGTTACTTAATGCACTGACAGTATATTACAAGGTCTGTTATCTCCTCTTTTTATTTTAATAAAATATTCAACAAATGGGCCTGTGTTCAAATAACTTCATAAAATTCAGATCCTATTTAGGTTTTGTTGAGAGCTAACGGACTTTGCTATTTTTAGGCTTACAGATAGTCCCATTAAATTTGCCTTGAGTTGGGAATATGACAGTTTTTTAACAGTTAAAACAAAATACTAGTGAGTAGCATTAGAAGAGAACATATGTAACGCTGTAGCCATCTGAAATCACACAAAAAAGTTATGATAGAAATTAAATAATGAAAATGTCAACATGGCTAGGTCAGACCCACCAAATTATTTTATTTTACTTTCTATTATTGCTGGACATGATCAAAATTTGAGCTTTGTGCAAAAAATAGCTCCAGTGAAACAGTGTCCCTAGCACAGGTTCCACTGGATTTGATAGAAGCAGCAAAGACTTATTGTGCTGAGTCAGCAAAACAATTTATCTTGGGCTTAGTTTTTATTAAGTTATGGCTAGTTCATGTTTAGCCAATCACTCATAAGTAAGTCCTATTTATTTCACTAAGAAGCCTCATGCCTAAATTAGGGCATACATTTAAATGTTTTGCTGAACACAGGGTTGCTTGCTATAGTGATATTTCTGTTTCTTGTCCCTCTGATTTGGTCTGTGATTTACAGCCAAAACGTGCAAGTGTAGTCTCATCACAGCATACGAGACAAATAAAGTTTTTGAACAGAGGACAAGAAAATTGAGTATTTTAAAAGTTAATAAGAAGAAAACAGACCTTCATAAATTCCACATAAAGGATATATGTTAGTTCTTAATTTGTCATATGTATTACCACAATAAAATGAGTGCAACATAAATTTCAAACATTCTATTTGGATGCTGTCATCTTCAGAAGTTTAAGAACAATTTTTTTAAAAAAAATTAAAGAACTAGAATAACCATATTACTATTGAATATGGTTACACTAATATCCTTTCCAAATGGCATTAATGTAAATGGATAATTTACTATTAAGTCTCTTAATTCTGGCATATAAAATGTCAATAATAGTCTCTCCAAGTTTAAGTACAGTTACAGAAAAAAATTCACTGTACATAATGACAAAGCAAGCTGCTGGATCATAACATAATGAGACTTTTGTAAATTGAAAAGTTTATCTTGGAATATAGTGAAGCCTTGGAATTAACAACAGTGTTCTGTTTTTTAAATAATGCAACATAAATACCAGTAATGCCATTTACATCAGAAGTCTAGGTTAGAGAGTGACACACATATTTTCATGCAAACACTCAAAAAGGAGTTCTGCGTGGAAATACCTAGTCCCAATATTTACTCTTTAATTATCTTCAAAATTTGCTGTCTTCACATTTTGATCAATTTAGAAGACAAAATTATTTAAAACCACATAACCATAAACAAAATACTGCAGTTCAACAAGATGACTGCTTATTATATGTTGTATTTCTCCTAAATCGTTTTTCATTCTCTTTTAGTTGAAAAGCTGAATTTGAAGGTGTATACGTGTGAATGTGTCAAACTGTTTGTTCTAAGCCTGGATATTGGAAGAAGAATGACCTATTGTATCATTAGGGTTTTTTCATATGCATTGGTGAAATTTATTATATATAAAACAGAAAAAGTATTTATACTTGATGTTTATCTCATCTTGAAATTAAACCTCAGAAATTCTAAATACACATAAACTAACCTTTTCCAGGGAATCGCTCTGCAACTCTTCTAGACTACTTGACTTTTTTTTCTGTGAAACCCTTAAAATAAACAACAGCAAGCCAAAACAGCAACAATTAATACAAGATAATATCTTTGCATATACCACAATGGTATCATATGATAGTTGCATATAATCCCATAGTGTTGGCACGTAGCAGATAAATTATAATTCGGAAATAAACTTGTTTTGTCATATTAGTTTAAAATTCATAGTACTGGGAACTGCAATAGACTGAGTGAGAACGAACAACAAAGCATGTTTTGATCAACAATGAAAAGCAACAAGGTCCAATGTTTAGTTTTAAACATTACAGAATATCTATTAATGATTTTTAAGATGCTCTTAACCAAGCAGAAGTAGACATCAATAATTCTTCGAAAACAGTATGCAACAGTTAAAGGCTTTTAAAAATTATGCTTTTTCCTTCCATTTTTCATGTTATCAAAAAAAAATTCTGACTGTATGTTTTTCCTTTCAAGTAAAATTATTCATTCTTACCTACTTCTGTTTTCCAAAGATTCTTCTTGTGGAGAGGTTAGATTAGTTGAAGTTACTGGAAGGCTTCCACTTTAAATCAGAATAAAATAGACTGTTGTAAGTATTGCAATTCCTATTTCTTCTGATTATAAAATTGCCCATTCATTCTTTTAATTCACAGCTTAATTTTAAGTGTTGCAAAATTCAGATGGCAAATACTGCTTTTGCAACTACCCAAAAGTTCATGCCAAGCTAAGAACAGCACCTAGATATCAACATGTAAATTGATTAAATAACATAGACTTAGAACAATCCACACGAGAAACGTGAAATAGAAGTCTTGCCTGATTTCCATAGCTTTGTGTGGCACTGGGGATAGCATAGCCGGTGACAATTCTCCTGAAGAGGCCTGTGTAAAATAAGAGTTTCAAACCTGTAGCTATAGCGTCTGAATCTGAAATACAATCTACCAAACCCATATTAACAGGCATGAAAATTAATTTAGGGTCAAACTCTTCTCCTCATTACTTTTGCTACTACAGAAAAACCAATACAGACAAATCAATTTTTACAGTGGAGCTTGAGTCTAAAACATCTTTAATATGTACCTCTGTTTTAAATAATTCTCCTTGAGGATTAGTCAAAAGATTCCACTTCCTTAAAGTTGTCTCAAGTTCCTCTTCACTGCCACCAGAGACGATTCTGTCGGAAGAGCCTGGGAGCATTAAAGATTAGAAGACGCAAGGGACATAAACAGGCCAAAAAATAACATTTAGAATCATAGAATCAGACAATCTAAATGCTTTGCTTTCTAAATTCCGCTTCTGTCTTCCTCTAAGGCTTCTGGTTCGGCAGCCTTTGTGTACCCCTCTGCTCAGTATCTCCCCACCTTAGGGCTCTGACTCATAAGCAGACTGATCTACATTCGAGCAAGAGAATTGCCACTTCTAGTTGCCTATTATGCTCTGTTACATGAGCTGCTCAAGAGACAGCTTCTGAACCACTGTAATTTATAGTTTGATGTTTTGAGGCAAGTTCAAGTTGGTACCATTGTCCTTCTCACAGTATTTCCCGTTCTAAGCAGTGTGCATGTTTGGCATCATCTGTATCATAATCCAGTATTCCAAGCTTAGTTTAAAGATAAACATGGTAAACATGTTCCAGGTTTTTCTGGATATCTAATATAAACAAATACTGCAGAATACTCCAAATTCACTGCTTAATAAGATCTTTAATTTTCAAATCTGCAATGATACAAAATCACATTTTAAATATCTAAGAGTTAAGCAAACTTCCAAAGTATTCTGGATGAGAAATTTTTTGGAAAGCTGCTGTGTACAAGGTTGCAGACAGGATGCACAGGAGCAGCTATGCTATGATGAAGAAATTTAGACTGAACTCTAAACACATTAATAGTCTGTAATTTATGTGATGAAGGTGCAATAGTTCTAGTCAGTTACAGAAAAGCACCAAAAATTATGCTTTAGCCTTGTCACTACTGAGAAAAAACATCACTTGAAAACTCATTTGAGATGGACTTGGTTATCATGCTGTTCACTACAAAGGCTGCCAGCAAACCCAATACTGATCACTAACTTTTCAGGATCTGAAGTGAAGCTTAGACTGGTAATGCCATAAGCTGTGGTTCCTAGTAGGCAGCCCCTCAATTACCACAAATAACTAAAATCCAAAGAGCTATCTATAGTAGTTCCTGATTGTTCCTTTACATTTTACTCTATCAGTGACTGTTTCAAGCAGATACCTGAATTTAATCCAAAACGTGTTTTTTTTTTTGTTTGTTTGTTTTTTTTTTTCCTAAAACATACGTGACATGCATGATAAAGACACGGTCATCTTTTTGCAACATGATTTATGACTTGCCTTAAGCAGAAATACGCAATGCTTAGAATGTGTTATGTTTCAATTAAGTAATTATTTGAAACAGTTACTTGAGACAGAAGATTTCAACCCTTTCATTCTACCAAAAATAGTTTTAAAGCAGAGACTACACTTCAAAGAGAACAGCAGAAATCCATCTTTATAAACACATAGGAGATACTTCTTGTCAGGGAGACTGCAACCTAAACACGAGACTCTCACAGCGACACAAACAAGGTAACAAGCTCACACCTGGATTGCGATAACGTAGCCACCACAGCACGCACTGTAATACGGACTGAACACGCTAGTTCCTGCACAAGTGCAGTTTCTGTTTTTTGTTTTTGAAGTTGAACATCACTATAGTTAACACTCAAGTATTGCTTGAGTCACTTGTATTGCTCAAGTGACTACACCAGTATACGTGGACTCCCATCATACTCCTACAGTCCCGGCTCCTCAGTGCTGCACAGCATCAAGGCTTGCTCTTGCTCACACATGCAGGTCCCCTCCAAAAACCAGAGCACACAGAGAGATGCTGCAAATCTGTATAACCAGGATATGGCCAGGGAGACTGGACCTGTAGGTGTTACTGCAGAGAGCATCTACCCTCAGGGTAACTATGCTGAAGACTGTCTTGGAAGTTATCGTGGGTATGTCTCCATTAGCTACAATTGTCCCTTAGAATTTATTTCAGAGCACTTTCAAATGAGAGATTTTCTTTAAAAATGAGCAAATTTACCTGATTGTTGTTCCCTTTCCTTTTGTGCTAAACAGAAGTTTCCATTCTTCAATACAAGACCTGAAAATACTAGTAAAGTATTTTTGTGTAAGCGGTTGCTGATTTCAGATTGCCTTAGCCCATAATGAGGTAAAACTGTAGCATTTCAGAACCGCTGATGAGCAACTCACACAGCTACACAACCAGAGAAGTAGTCTCATCAGCCATCCTTCCTTATCAGTCAGAATCCCTACCACCACCATCTAGAACAACATATAGCCCCCAAATTATGCTCCAAGGAGGGATTTACTATTAACTCATGAAGAACATTTTTAGATTAAGGCTTATGGAAGTGAGCAGAAAATTCAGTCACAGAAATTTCTCAGAATAGGAATGGTGTAGCTAAATCTCCAGATGAATTTTACCTTCTTTTTGTTTTTGCTGATTACAGCGTAAGAACCAAAAATGAAATATCTGCAAGTTGTAGACAGTAATGCATAACCTGCTCAAGGCATACTGTGGCTTTCTCTTTATATATGAAAAAAATGTGTACTTACCACAACACACTGATACATATTTATGCGTAATGTAATATATATTATTATACACATACATTTAAAGGACAACAAATAGCAATTGCAGTACACAGAGTTTTTAGACGACTTCATACCAGGAAATTATTCACAAACACATTTTACCATGAGCTGCAATCATTATCTCCTTGACCTTCCTGTATTGGCTTAGCAGTAGCGTTAACTCCTCTATCCGACGGTCCTGTGAAGAGCATTAAATGAAATCGTATTTAAAGTCTTACATTTTTAACTTGCAGAAACACAGTATTATACATCAATTTTTGTGATTTTGGCCTACTCTTCCAGAAAGCAGGATCAGGACTCTCACATGCCTCATAAAAAAAAAAAACTTTTTTTTGGCTTTTATCTATCTTTAAATTCTAGTCCTCTTCTCCTAAGAGACTGAAGTCTGATTCAAAGGCCATTTTGGTTTTCCTTTTGTATCACAATCTGGACTAGAGATAATAATGCACTCCAGAATAAATTAATAAATTTGGAAGATGAAAAGCTCCTTGATCAAGCCTTAGTGACCTTTTCAATAGCAGAAAACAAGAGATTCTGCCCATTACAGCCTTGCCTTTCTGCTCCCCTCTGGAATTATCTCTATTTACTAAGTTCTGCAGCTAGGTTCGTGGGGTCAATCACCACTTTCCATTTAAAAACCAACCTTCTGTCACAATCTCATGGATAATCCCCAAATCAGAGCAACAGCACCCTTAAGGAAAGCATGTTCTCCTCATTACAGAGGTTCACAACCACTGTTTTCTTCTTACCATGTAGAGAGATTTTCTCACCTTTTCTTCGTTTGCAGCCAATAAGGTTTCCATTCCTATCTTCAAGCGCTGAACTTCTTGATCTAAAAACATTTTTTACAATGTTATATGAAACATACACTTGTTATATTTAGTCTAAATGATATCGGTTTTGTGATTATCTGTTTTCCCTATGTTCTTATAAACAACCAAAACCATGTCAGTGGCATAGCAGATAAAATGTAGTCTCTCTTAACTGAAAGCTTTTCAAAAGCAGAACTATTAGAAGTGTCACAGGACACAAACATGACAGTTTTGTTTACAAAACACTGCATAATCTTATTTTATTTTCCAAAAGGAAAGTATATTAAAAGAAAAAAAGTGAATCTTATTTTGCAAAAAAAGAGAGTGTGTCTTCTGTTTATGCATTTAAGAAAATAATTTTTAGCACCATTGAAATTAATTACATTCCATCTGAGAAACTTATTCTACAGTTTCTGTGAAGTAGTTCAAGGATATTTACGAAACTTGGAAATTAAAAATAACAAAAACTTATCTGACATCCTCTACCGCGGAAAATTTATAACCTATTTTTCATAAAATTTTGAGGATGAATAAATTAGTTAAAAATCTACGTGAAGAGCCGATAAAAAATTGCATCATGCACAACTTAGTATTACTAGATAGACTCAGAGATTATTCAAAAATGCTGTAGTCAAAAACACTTAAAAATACTTTCCAAAAATGTAAAGGGTTGTTTATTATGTCATCCTAACCTTGCTAAACTGGATCTTTCATTTGTTTTCTACATACTATTCCTACCAAGTCCTCCAGTATCAACCTGTACTAAATCAAGTCTAGATGATGGAGGAGACAGAACCTAAAATAGTGTATCAGTAGTAGCTGGAATTCATATTTTGACATTAGAACAGATGCGTTTGTTTCACAAAAAACTACGAAAAACAGATGTAACAGGCATGAAGTGAGAGAGGAGGAAAAGAATTAATAGTGTAAAATTTTTTTAAATGATTTTCCACTAAAAGCTGAACATAGAATAGCATATCTAAATAGTTTGCAGAAACTGTAATTATTTTATTCTGGTTAGTATTTTGAGAAAAAAAAAAAACTTGTAATGATTACATTTAAAGACAAGCAAATGAACTTTGCAAACATTTCTCTTGCAAAGTAAAACAATTAGAAACACAAGACATGCACAGACACAGCCAAATCAAAAACTAAAGCCAGCAGACAGTCAGCAAGCAACTGGAAGATTTTTAAAAAGCTACTAAAATCACAGTCCTACCAATTTCTATTAGTCAGTTTTAGACTTCAAAAAGAACTGGTGTTGAGGTATTTTAAAACATATATAGCAAAATTTGCTTGCAATATTTACAAGAACATCAAATATAGAAACAGATTTTTAGTCAGCTCCCCCCCCTTCTTTAATTAATTTTACTGCACTGATTAAAAACAAAAGAAAAAAAAATAGCCCAAACCTTTCCCTCCAAGGAAAGAGGCTTTCAGTTAAAGTAATCTTTCCAGCTACTATATGGGTTTTACACACAAACAAATAAAAAAGGTAAAGGTTAAGTTTTGATTCCATTAACCTTGACCATGTCCTTTTGAAGTCCAACTATCTGATTTGTAAACCTCTGATTTTTTTTTTTTCCTGAAGTGAAACCTTACTAAGCAGGGCAAGTAGCTGTCTGCTTGCTGCAAGCCAGGAAAGCAGTGTCTTATGTATATTACAAATAGACAGCCAAATGTAAACAGACATTGAATTACTGCTGCAGAATGCATTTTAGTTATATTGTATGTGAAAGGAACAGTGAAGTAAAGCCAAAAGTGAATTGTAAGGCTTACGTTTTTCTTTTAGCCTTCTCCTATAAACTTCCTCTACGATGGTAAATGGTGAGAGTCAAATCAAGTATGTAGAAAAAGCACAAATTAGATAAAGTTTGCAACTTAATTAGAATATGCATTTAAGCATACTAGAAATATCTTAACATTTTCTACTTTAACTCAGAAGACCACCTAAAATCTGATGAGTCGGTCATTTTTGCAGAGGCACTGTTACTACTGCATACTGTTGCCATTCAAATATAGTCTAAGCAGTTTCCTTAAAAGGTACTCTAAAGAATCTCTGAGGTTTGATTTTGCCCACTGTAATCAAGGAGAGTTTTATCCCTGTCTTCAGCTTGAACAGGAATAGACACACTCCTAAGAAGCTGAAAGTTGCTGAGCTCTTCATTTATTGTCATACAACTATTCTTCTCTTGAAATCCTATAAATTATGTGAGAATCTGACAGAAAACATACAAGTCTATTAGTGGCAGAGTCCAAAACACTGTTAGAGAAACTAATTTTCTGGTAAGACATGCAGCACTCTACATGCAGAAGCTCTTCTGCTGAGTGAAATTAGCACTAAGTATATGTTAGTGATTCACTTGAAAGGACTCTCACTTCTTCAGAACAAGCAACAGTCAAAATAGACTGTCCTGTTCTAGAAATGACACATTTGCATTTATTCTCCTAGGAGACATTTAGTGAGCACTAAGAAAGGGGTAGCACACTGCACCTGACAAGTCACCTCCCACAAAAGCACACTTTGTGCACGTTAACTAACACATGGAGTTAGTGCAGATAAGCTGATACACCCCCATAACACTACACACTGATACTCTTGTGTCAGTAAGAGTCAGTATTAAAGAACAAAAAGAGCACTAATACCATATTGCTCACAACTCAACAACTGACAATCTAAGGCATCAATGCTGGACAGAACTACAATAATATTGGCTGAGATCAAAGGGTATGGATGTATCTGCCATAACCTTTAATTGTGCAGATTAAAACAGAAATCTGGGATATAGCCCTGAACAAAGGGAAGACGTCCATCAACAAGTAAGTTTTAGAATGTTGGAATACTCAAACATTATGCAGAGGTACTATTACAACAATTTTAAGAATTGCCATTCTTAAAAATGGTAATTATTAAGACTTTTCAAGGAAGTTTTGAAGGTATACACAAAAATATGTTTCCAGGAAACATTAAAATGAGTCTTTCAAATTATAAGAAATTCGTATAGAAAAAGATTCACTGCCCTTTGGATAGCTCTATCAGAAGGCCAAATAAATCTGCACCATTCTTCCTTCCAAAATGGATTCTATAATATTCTATAACATATATTCTTTTATCTCCTTATATTGCTTTGAAATCTTGAGCCAAGCTGCTACCGAAGTGAAGTAAAATAAGTGAGGTTTTTAATTCCTCTCCTCCTACCTTTTTCTGCAACTTCACTATGTGATGACATTCTAGATAGGTGACTCTGTAAGCGTTCAATTTCTGCATCTTTGAGCGCTAACTGTTCCTGAAGCTGAGCTATCTCGGCCTGAAAGAGAATACAACAAATTCAGAATACAATCGTCACTGATTCTCTGCCCTTCCCCATGAAGGGCGGAAGGACAGATGGCTTCTAAGCAAAACACTTTTCTTTAAATGAGGTCCTGTTCCCAATTCAGGACATTTTATAAACACTGTAACAACCTTAATACATTTCTTGGTGTCACTATCCTTTTCCTTTTACAGAAGCTCACTTTTTTTCCATGCAGTTAGCTCTCAGAAAAGAGGCTTATGGGAAAGGTTAAATTTTTAAGGATTCATGTAGATAAACTGATGGAAAGCCGTTAACACTGCAGTGATGCCATATATAATGGCTATTACAGGGCAACTCCTGAATCCTGCTTAAAGACCACTAAAAGATAACAAAGCAATTTTTAAAAGATATTTTGTTTTTTAATTCTAGTTACAATTTATTAATGTAATTGAGAACCTATTAATGCTGAGTTGTCTTCCCAGCAGCACGACAAAACTGTTCACATCAGGTGTGTTAGGTAGCAAATACAATAGAAGCAAAGCATGGCTGGGAAAACAATACTCCATAATAAAACAGAATTCAGTGGTTAATATGCACTTACTGAAATTTGTGCTGCCTCCAGATCAGGATGAAATCTCATATATTAAAGGCCTCAAGAATATAGAAGGAAAAAAAATCTGTGATTGTCCACAGTGTGAAATACAGTGACTCTCGTCTTTTTTTCTCTCTGAGAAAACCTGGTAACAGCACGCTTTCCTGAGGTAATAACTTTGTTAAGATTTTCTTCAGAGCATTAAAGCCATTATCTTACCATTTTACATTTCCCCTAGCAAAAACAAAGCAGTAGAATTCCTTGCAGTTAAACAAAAGCAAAAGCACCAGCTTCTCAAAATATTAAAATCAAAGGGTGGAAAAAAACAGCTCACCAAACATTATCTGGACAGGGAAAAAAAATGACCTATTTATTTCTATTTATTCTACACAAACACATGTTTTTCACCAGGAAGCAAGCAGCTGGATGGCAGCAAAGGACCACTACTCTGCCTGCAACTCCTCGTGGAATAGAAGAATGCGCTTTATTGCACCCCCAGAAGGGCTCCTACACTTCTAGTGACTAATGTGCTTTTTATATCCAGTCATGGAAGTATTCCAAACTCTTATTTAAGAAGTTGGAGCAACAAGATGACAAAGCTGCAGACTTCTTAATACAAGATTTGAGGTTGTCTCCTCTGGTCTTTTTGATCTTGCAGCTCTCGTAAATACTGTTTTCTTTCAGTTCTCATTCCTGACATCTTTACAATTATTTTTCTTTTCCTCTTTTCCACTGCACTTTTATTCTTTTCTGCTCCCACATCTTCTCTCATTAAATGGTTTTACTATTTTCTAACTTTCCTCACTCTTCTGTACTTTTCATATCTTTCTTGGCAGCTGACAACACAATGTTTAGCAAAATACTTTCCCAAAGTCTGTTCAATGTTACCACTTCAGAGAGAACATTTTGATGAACATATTATCTTAATACAAAAAAGGTAAGATAGCAAATTTCAATATTCATCTGAATTCTCAAAGAAATGCTAATACAAATAAGTTGCATCTGTCATTTCTGGATCAGGCTATCAAATATTATGAAAAACCTCAGTTTAGTAACTTGAAATGTTTTTCCAAGATCCAGATATAGCTCAAAAAAAAAAAAAAAAAAAAAAAAATCAGTCATTCATGCAAACAGTAATACATATATGATGCAGGAAGGGAATGTGATTACAGCACAAAAATATACCTCCAACTGGGAAAAATAAGGTGCTTCTTAATCTAATGGAAAAAGTGCTAAAAATTCAATCTAGAATAAAGTGCAACTGTTTAATAATGAGAATGCTCAATGCATGAAATAAATTGGTAGGGGAAATGGTGCAGTATTTCAAATGTTGAGTATCTCCAGATTAAGATACGACTTCTAGGAATTATTAAGGTCAGTCTAGGGTACGGCAGGTATGGTCTTTAATATATATGAAGTAGTGATCTAATGCTGCATTTTGGGCTTACTGTCTATTAAAATAAAATCCAGAGTAAGCAAACACCCAACCAGCTTCGCATGTTGCATCCTTAAAATGATTTTCAGCCTAGAAAGCTTATTCCATAGATACGTGTCACCATTATGGAAATGAAAGACAGAAAACCTTCAAAGGAGGTTTCTCCTCAAAACAAATTTTTTCCAAGTTCAAATGCTTCTCTTTAAGAAAAAGGTAAAAGTCTGGAAACTGCAGGAAAAGGAGCAAAACACACAAAAAATAATTACAAAAACTTTAAGCCAAAATACTTATTCCACAGACAGTTCAAGAAAATCTGACTTCATAGTTACCAATGATACAAGGCAATTGTAAGAAAAGTAAATACTGATAAGAAATAGCTCATATCTATTTCCAACTAAAATAAGCCTGCCATTAGTGAAAAGCAAATATTCTGCTTACTTTAGTTGCTTTCAATTTCCACTCATACTGATTTCTTTCATTTTCCAGTTCTTCTACCTTAATTTTGAGGTGTCTAAGCTCCTGTAGCAAACTCTGCAAAGGAAGAAGAAGAGCTAAATTTAAGATTACTCAGGTAAATAATAATTTTCTGTAGTCTCAAATTAAAGATCATGCACAGACCATGCAGTAATAAACACTGAACCATCCACATAAAAAATTGTGGCCTAGACTAAGTAGACAAACACTCTTTTTAATTCAGAGATTATTATAAAGAATATTTTCTCAAACTCTCGACTGAGAAATTTGCTCATAGTTTCAGGTAAAGTACGATGGATGATCCTGATGAAGTCATGTGAGCCTCTATGGAAATGAGCTAAGAAGTCTACAACTGTCAGTCGCATATACTATTAACTGTTCTTCCAAAGAGGTATTTAAATTGCTTATTTAAGAAAAATAACACTCAGACTAAATAATATTATCACGTTATAGACATTCAATACCATACATTGATGTTTGCCACTTTGCAAATTAAGTTGATGCAGTGCAGAGCTGCAGCTCCCAGGGTTTTTAATATTCTCTGTCTATTCCTCTGAGAAAGTTGTCTCTTGAATTTCCCTTCTCCCTTCCCTTGACAGAATCATATCTTAATGCTCATTCTTGAGGCCAACAGTGTTAAATCCTTGATGTATTTCTAACAAGACTAAATGTCTTGAACTCTATATTGCAGTAGTTTGAAAGTGTAACCTAATTCTAGGTTCCTGTATAGTATCATATGCATTAAGCAACTATACAAGTATCCTGGATTAAATCAATGTTTATTGTAAATGACTCCCAAATTTGGCTTTCGTATTATTTCTCCAATATGTAGTTGTATGCTAGTCTAATAATTCACTAATCAGTTCCAGACAGAGGTAAGCTCAGAAACAATAGCACTACATGCACAACAGGCATCATCATCATATCCAAATGAGTTTTTTTTTAATAAATCTATGAGAAAAAATAGTAAAAAAATCCTCACAATATAAGCAGATTAGTTGTAGGATCATCTTTAATTAGAGATGTAGCAACTAAAGCAAACAGATTTAAAAGCAAATCTTAAATTGGACTTTTTCAGGCATACAATATCATTCCACTTTGAATGTTGATTTAAAAAGTTTATGCACAGCTTTTGCTTTGACATGTGGCATAGTTTTGATCAGATAAAAATGAAGATTTGTAATGTAAATTCAAAAATGCTTCTCTCATTACTGCTTATATCAGGCAACAGAAAATGTTTTAGATTTCTTACTTTTAATGGTACAAATAGGTTATTCTTATTATGGCTCCTTTCATTTACTTTATCAAAATGAAAAGAAAGGATACTTTCCATATTATTTTTAGACACTTTCCAGATAATCTTACCTGAAACTATATTCTATACCTGGGTTAAGTTTTTAAGATATTCAAGAATTAATTATCCTCTGCATTGAGAATATAGGTTAGGATGCACTATAATGCACAGTTAGGGTAGCATTACACTGAGGAAAATTACCAAACTATGCTGCAGATCAAGCAGAAAAAAAGCAAAACAAAAAGAATGGCTAAAAGAAAAAGCACTTGTGACCTAAAAATAAAATCAAAATCATGTAAAAGCTGAAGGATGCAATGGTTCTTACAGACAGCTGTGCTTTAGTAGTCAACGGTGACCAAATTTGTCGCAGTGTTGGGATTATTTATTTATTTATATATAACCACAGCACTATTACTAACAAAAGCCACAAAGATTAATGCAAACAATTCACAACCCACTTCTGGTTAGCAGAATTTAGTTTCTGTAAAACAAGGCAATACACAGGCTTCTGCTAAGGTGTACTTCTCGTACATCACACTGAGAACAGTTCTTCTGGCTGAGGGTCTCTACCACTGATCTTGGACTAGCTTGAGGACCATTAGGTGTCAAGTCAGGTTTCCTATCTTGAGACTTTCTTTCTTGGATTCTACTATTAATTTCCAGCTGCATTCTACACATCTGCTCCTGTAGCTCACTGATCAGATTCACTACTGACTGAAAACATGGGGATAAGAAAGGAAAAGAAAAGAAAAAAAGGTGAGAAGGAAAATGAAGACAAGATGCAAAGATATTTCTACAGTTGCAGCACAAAGTAGTACATGAAGCATATCACAGGTAAACTTCAGAAGTCAGATAATGTGTTTCCCTTCTGATAAAATATGTGTGAATGGGTGTAAATCTGGAACATGCATAGAGCTACAGTTTAAACACAACAGAATATGTGCCAGAATAATTTGTGATTTTGATACCAACGTGAAGATCAGAATTTGCCCCACATTTTTGATAACTTATTCAGCCAAAGTCAGGTATCAGAAAAACGTGGAATATATTTTGTTACACTGTCTGAATGGCAGACTTCCCTGAAATGGACTTGGTTACATTAATTTACACAGCCAAATCATCTACTAGGAAAAAACTGCCAAGTGCTCTGCTAAGGCCATATCTATTTTGTCTTTTTATAAACATTAATTTTGAGAATTAATTAGTAAATTACAGAATTACAAAACTAATTAGTAAAGTAATTCAGTCTCAGGTCAGAAAAATACTACATAACCTACCCTGCTATTTTGCTTTATCCTTTGGGCAGTATCATGACATAAAGAAACAGTTAGGCAACATATGTAAGAGAAGTCAAAAAAGTATCATAGAAGAAAAAAATAATGACTTCTAAGTGCACTGATATGCTGGCCAGCTTCCCTGAAAGAGTCAGTGATATACAAAAAAAAAAAAAAAAAAAAAAAAAAAAAAAAAGCAGTTTTGGAAAGCAAACCACCACATACAAATATTTAAATCTATTTAACATTTCACTTTAATTCACTAGTTCAGCAGCAAATAGTCCTGGGTATTTTCTCAGAGATTATGAATCTGGATGGTCTTTCTCTTGAAATGTGTTTTGCAACTCTACAGTTTTCCTAAGTGGAATAAATTTGATGAGATCAATGCATTTCCCAAAGAAGTTAAAAAGTTACTAATGGAGAAAACAACAGACAACAGGGCATGATTTTTTATTTTCTTCATTACAATGCCTAACAATGTCCTGTAATCTCTATTCTCCTGTGATTCAGTAATCTCAAAGCTGGCTACATCTGTGCTAGGGAACAGCTACTGCTTACTGCAAGGACAGGATTTACATTATTCCAAATATATGTTCCAGATAAATACTTAACAGAGTTAATCTTGAACTGCACCAGCTTCCACACACAAATTTAAAAATTCACAGATTTCCCTTCAAAAGCATCCACAGCAGTGAGCTAAAAATGTTTCACATCAGTCAGCTATTTTTCTTGGGCACTGTGTTTAAGATGAAATTCAGAACAGCAGTTGTGTATGTTGCACTCTGCACATTTTACTGAATCAGCCTCACATTATGCCTGATGCTCACCCTCTGTCATTCAACGAAGCTTTCTGAACATAAATGAGGATTAGCTCCTCAAACAATCAATTTTTTTTTTTTTAAGCACTGCCTGCAGTATACCAACCCTGCTATATCCAGTCTTTTATAGGCTGACATGTTTTGCCAGGGCTGCACTGGAAAGACAAGACAGCTTCTTTCAGCATCAGCTCGTCTGGGTGAAACTATATCCTTCTTATGTTCACTGGCTACCTTAGCTGCTTAACAGCAATGCAGGAGGACACTGGTGAGGAGAATGTCCCTCCAGCTAACTCATCCTCTTATCAGAGCATTGTAAAGCAGGACAATCATAGTATCAGGTTTATTAACAATTTAGACCATAGCCACAACCCTGCTTCTTTCACACTTAGATTTTGTTTCATTTTTACCATGACTTGCACCAACAGATGCCTCATTGAGCAGTATGAACTGCAGGCCGCCTGCTCATTTACCTTGTTTTCTTTCAAACATCAGAGTCTCAGTCTACACTTGTCTCTGACACAAAACACTTAACCCTTATAAGCTGCGCAATAAAAAGGATCACAAGTGATATTTGGCTCATCGACTCAAGTTTCACTAAAGTTACAAATAACCGTGCTAGATATTTAATTCAGAAATGCCCACACAACAGCCACAAAATCGAACTTACAACAAACTTTTCTGTATTTTTTAATACAGAAAAATAAAACCCACAGAACTTAACACCTGCCAGAAGAGGCAAGCAGGAGAGCACAGGGCCTGTTAAAGAAGGTGAAGTGGACAATTGTTCCTGCAGTCTCCTATAAAAGGCCTCTTTTGTCTGTGCATGGGTGGAGCAGACATCTGAGACATCTGAGCTGCAGCAAATCACTTGATAATGCTGCTCTTACATACCTTGCTACATTAAGCAAACACATTTCCTAAATTCTAAGACTTCTCAGGTGAGGGAAAAGCAACAAACTCTCTTTGGTTGGGGTTTCAGAAACCTTCACAGTGGCACCGCTGAAAAAGTAAGGGAACATTATTCTGCAGTAAGATAACTAAAATGACAGAACTCAGAGGGAGGCTGTCCATTTACAAACAGCTATTCTTTGGCCCCCGTATTATATGTATATATAAAAAAGGCACTTTAAATTTAGCGTGCTTCTGAAAAGCCAGAGACAAGTGGCATCCAGTGTGGAGTTAATACCTTTGAGAGCTTAGAGATACTTGCTAATTAAAATCAGAACTAAAGCACAGCTGCACAAGACAAAGTGAAATGAATCTGACAGATTAAAACTCACTTATATTTAGAATAATATCCTAATTTGCTTTGTTTTTCCCCAACCCAACCAGAGAGGTAATTCTACAGATAAATTCTATCTGGCTGAAAACAGCTGCTGTGAAATAAGCCAATGCAAAATTGGAGTACAGACTGCAAATATCTTTTAGCTGAATTATTCTTCACTTACATATCTCATTTAAAACTTTTTTTAAGTTCGTTATTATATTTAGAAACGGCAGGGTCAGATATGCACTATAGTTAAAAGGCTGTTTAGAATGACTTAGTTAATGGGTGCCTCTGGAAGAGGCATGTTAGAGTGAAAACTAAGGACTTACACTTCTGACAATGGCAAAATCATCCCATCAATGCTCTGCTGACCTTTGTTAATCCTAAATTCAGCCCTGAAAGCAGCAACTGGCAAACTGCTGTGTATGAGAAAGGATCTAGCTCTGTCACCTACAGCTTTGTTCCCACTTGTGTGAAAATATTTATTACAACTTCATTTGATACATTATACATTGTAACAGCATGCTGTGGTAGCCATGACATTCAGATACAATTACAGCAAGATTAATTTCATTCAGTCATTGTCAATTTGGAGAACTGTGTCACTGTAGCAATTACATTACCACAACACAATTCTGTAAGCATAAAAAAAGAGTCAACTAAAAGGTAGGCTGTTTGCTTATTTAAGGACAGTTTATTCACTAAAAAGATACAGTCAGGCAGTGAGTATGGAAAGACCCTCAAAATTTTAACAAATTTAAGCAGTATTTGTTGACAAATTATATAAAGAAAATACATTGAAAAATGTCATCCTGATGTTTGAAATTATGTTCTTCTTGAAAACTAGTAAAATTTACAATAATAGGAGATGAAATGGGGTTAAAGCATTAGAATTTAAGCAAGCATCATATTTGACTGAAAACAACCTCTTTTCATTTGGATTAATAATTATTCAGAAAAATCTGAAATCACTGAAAAAAAGTCTCAACAAGCAAACCAAATAAGCTCCCTTCATTTTCCACAGCTTTAGTTATAACGCCCATTTTTCTTGCTTTGTATAAATAGGTTTGCAACGTTCGGCAGGCCAGAAATTTAATCATACCTCAGAGTAGTTAATAATTCAGGCCATGTTTAACACAAAGATTCTTATCAGATCAGAATCCTTTTCCACCTCACTGAGATGTTTCCTCTTGCTTAGCAATACAGCAAAGGCTTCCAGGTCTCTAAAACCCAGCTCTTCCCTCCCAGTGGGCCATACACCTTATTGTGGGGGCAGCAGAACGTCACGGGTCAGAAGCGTCACTCTCATCACGGGCCCAGACCCCTCAGGACGTCCGAGCACCAGCAGGGCAAGCGCGCGCAGCTTCGTTGCCTCCCGGGGCTCGGGCTGATGGTGCCTGTCCTGCAGGAACTCAAGCAGCCTCCTCCTGGCGTTCAGCACGTCACAGGAAGTGCTGAAGGCCTCTCAGGCGGACGAGACGGTAGCTGGGAGCAGGCTGCCATCTCTAGAGCTGCCCCATGCTGCACAGACCTGTTAAACTTTCAGGTAGTCTGAGACTGCTCAGGCCTTCTGCACACAGGGCACTGACAGCAGTGAGTGAAAGAGAGCACAAGGCCACAGATGGTAAAACACAGCAGCTGGTGCCTCTCTGACTTGCAAGCTCCGCCAGAAATTGCTCTCTATAAGCTATCTTTTCATCTCTAAAGAAAACTTCAGAGGATGAATAAATCAAAAATTAAATACACCTAAAACATACTATGTTACTGCAAGTAAATTATGTGTGCATAATTAGTAGCCATCAAATATTTCACTAGCAACATTATAGAGAGCAAACAGTTTTCTAACACTGCCTGCATTTCAAATTCTCCTAAGTCTACTTGAAACAAAGTCTTTTTTCAGTCAGCGAAGTATAAATCTTGGCCTCAGCCACAGTCCTACTAATCCTTCTCTGCCAGTTGTCCCCTTACAGGAGCACTGAGCAAAGCAACACATGAAAACTTGTCATAATAGTTGCGTCTTCCATAATCCCTTTTCTTCCCAGCTCCCACCTGCTTGCTCACTACCATGAAGAGGTTTCTAGGGAATTGGGCTCCATAAAGCAAATGGATTATTGACCTATTGTTAATACTGATTCCCTGTTTCATACTCTCTTCCTTAAACAGTATGGTAAAAAGCAAAGCTTCTCTGGTGTCTGGAACTCTTTGGGTCTGAAAAGGGGTATGGATTAGAATTTCCTCTAATGTGTATCATTTTTTGCACTATCTATTTATTAGGTAACCACAAGGAAATACACCCATTTGAGGAAAATGCCTTTCCCCTTTTCTTTCCTCTCCTTCCCAACTGCCATGAATGCATTAAAATCAGTGAGGGCCTCTGCATACAAGTGTTTGTAGCATTTCTAATACTACTGAGCTAGTAGTCTTCTCTCCCACGTAAGTGGGGAAATACAAGAGCTCTGTTAGGGTTCAGACTGCCATGCCACTTCAGCTCCTGTAGACAGGGAAGGGTTAAGTAAACAACAATTTTAACATATGCATCTGAAAGGGACTTTCTGTATCTTGACTAAAGCCAAACAGCACTTTTAGACTAGAATGAGAGAGGGGAAAAGAAACCACACCCCCGAAAAAGTATAATCATATTCACCACTGCATGAACAGAATCAGTGATACAGACTGTGCTGTAAGTGCAGGAGAGCCTACCGCAGGCTGATTAGAGCTCAAGAACTCAGGTGTATGACAGCATGTCACAGACATGACAGAATAAAAGAAGATCAGCTAATGAAAGAAACTCACCTCAGCTTTGTTCTGTTTCTCTTCATATTCGCTCTGTTCCTTTTCCATACCAACCAGCTTAATCTTCAGATCTGAAACTTCAGCCATCAAATCTAATTTCTGAGTCTCTAATGATGTTCGACTTAGCAACTCCTGAAAGAAAAGCAGAATATTATCCCCAGTTATTTCTATTTATGTGAATACTGAGACAACGTTACGTGGTTTGCTGACAAACTCACAGAAAAGCACTTACTCAGTGCTGCCTCTTTATAATACAAAAGCAAAATGAGTCTCTTCTTCAAAAGTTACAATCACTAATCTTTACAATTCAAAAAAAGATGGATTTGACTTAAGCATTTACTGCAGGTGGGAAAAGTAACTAATAGTTATGTTATTGAAAACTTGACAAAAATATAAAGTGAGTGAAAATATGCTCAAGTCCATAGTTAAAGAGAAAAAAGAACAGTTTACAAATTCACATAAAAGTGAATTTCTCTACCCTCCTTAACAGCACTTACCTTTTGAGTTACATGTTCTTAGTTCTGCAGCTATTCTCCTCTAAATGTTCTCCCATGTTTTTAATCACTAAACCACTGTCCACTTCTCCACTTTAAGAAAATGTGCGGACCAGAGTTAATTCCTGGGCAACACATCAAACTAGAAAACAATACTAAGGCTGTACAAACCCAAAGCTACAAAATGCCAAAGACCTTCAGATGACACGTTACAAAGCACACCATTACTTCCTAAAATGCTCATCAGACAGAGCTACGTTTTAGATTTAAAATGTAATGTTTTAGAATTGTATCATTTGTATAATGTGCTATTCAACCAAAGATGTATTACAAAATGAGTACCCCAAGCAAAACAGACAGCACCAAAGATAAGCAACATTTCCCCAGTCATGCCAATAGTTCTTAAAAGTTTACACTGCATAGTACTTTTGAAAACTATGCATATTACAGAGGGAACAACACTAAACGGGAATATGATTTAACCGCAATCTAGAAGACAATGTCTCAACTGAGTAGCTGTGTAAACTAGAAACATTTGGCCCCGACTTTTACCTGTGTGACCCGAGTTCATTTTTCAGGTTGCAGGGCATGTTCTGGACAAAGTGGTATCACTGTGTTTGAAAAGTTTTCAACATTCACCTCCTTGCATCTCTCAGTTTTCCAAGAGAGTCAAAGCCAAAAATCTTCCAAACTTAACAAAGTATAATTTCTAAAACTGTCTCTGCTAGTCTCCAGTTTCAAAGGGGAAAACCAATTCAAGAGTCTTAAGTCTTAATAAAAATCAATACCTGAGTTTCAAACTAATATATTTTTGCAATCGTACTCAGGTTTCTAAGTGGACATATTGTTTTTTAAAATATAATAGCATTTTCAGCTCACATTAGTGTGCTGATCATATGAAATGGAGTACTGCAGAATTACAGAAGATTCTGCTTTGAATTACACATTAGTGACTTTAACTGAAGTTGGCATAGTTATTCTGGATCTACACTGATGTTATTGAGTGATTAGAAACTGTTTCTCCAGAAATACCTTTTTCTCATTTCCACCCCTTCCACAGACAGAATAGTACACTGTAGACCATGTTTTGGAGCCAAGGAAGCAGCAAACAAATGTTATTTTAAAAATTATACAGTTGCAGTTTATTTGGAACCCAAATCTTCTCTACATGTAGATTGTTTTAATCCAGTGGGAATGTTGCTCAAATTAAAAATAGTAGTAGACTTGCATCTGCATTGCAACACTGATTATCTAAGCCGCACACTGTTCCCAGAGCTGTGCCCATTCCTGCTGACATTGCCAGTGATCTCTGTGTGGATGGGAAAACAGAAGTTCAGCCTCATACCTTGCTTTTCCCCAAATGAAATAGATGGATCACTAACCAGAAAAAGCTAGTTCACCCCCCTTTTTGTTGAGAAGCCTAACAAAAGCCTAACAAAAAAGTCACCTAACAAAATTACAGTAGTGACCGCTTTCCAAAATCATCACATTAGAAGGGGTGATGCAATAAAAAGCAACAATTACAAATAATTCTTCAATGCTTCAGAAAAACAATGAAACAACAAAACACTAATCTGCACAAGTCCCAGAACCACATTCCAACCCAGACTGGAGCAGGCTTTGTACAGCTGTTAACACAGCAGAATTTTACAGATTAAGCTATAGTTTAAAATGGGAATTTTGATATGAAATGAAGCCACTGAGCATTAAAAAGGCTAGTGGAATAAGGTGACTTTGGCTCCTATTCATTGACAGACTGTATTCACTGCTGAATACAAACATTAAGAATTTTTTTTAATTTGACATTGACGTGGTGCTTCATGATAAAACAAGATTTCTTAGTAAGGCAAGCAGACTCCGCACCCATCTAGAGATTTTTAACAAAAGATCTATCCGGAGTGCAATGGCTGGTATCACTCCTTACACTTCTTGCAGACTCCCAAGCTACGCTTATTTGCCCAGTGGAGAGTAACACCTTATTCCTTTCATTCTGAGTTCAGTAGCTCCATGTGAACAGTATGGTGCTACCTGCTATTAGTGAGCTAACTATTTTTTTTAATCAATTCAAACAAAATTTTACATTTTGCTTTGAAGGTGGAGAACCAGAACCTCAGACAGTATAAACTGGCATAGAGCTTTTGCCTTAAAATAGACAAAATAGCTAACTATCCCTAGTTTGTTTTCAATGGTGCTACACTGATTTAAACCAGATGACAATTTATCTTGCATGTAGAAAGTCTAACTTTTGCTTTTGAAAGAAAGTGCCGTTCAAAGTAAACGTCCCTTCTTGAAAATGGATAACATCTGGAAGCAATTATTTTCATCTTCAAGCAGATGCTCACAGTGAACAGTTCATTAGAGAATGTGACCCATTTTGCTGCAGAGAAATTATAGTGTATTTCAGTGGTATGATGCAACTTAAAGCCAGCCAGAATAAATATGCAATTGTAAGAAAAGAAAATACAAATTTATGTTACTGGTTTTAAAGCAAAAAAGATAATATAGGAGATGCAAAATGGTGATTTGGGCTGCAGTGGCTTTAGGAGGATCTTAAAGTACCCAAGTGCAGTATAAAAATAGAACATATTCTATAGAATCTTATTTATAAATAAGATTTTGTTTTTAATTTAAAAAATGCAATGGAAGTATAATTTAATTTCTCTGAGTTTCTTCTTTGAAAAGCACCCTTTAACTTTAAAAATTAAACTGTTTTAGGAGTAGAGTGATTACAAAGACAAGTCATATAGAAGCTACTATATTTGTATGCCAGACAGATCAATGCATAGTGAACTACTTCCAAACACAACTGCGTTTTTAAAATTCTGATTGTATACTTGTTAAATATTAAGTCATGCTTTTTAATATCCCCAGTTAAACTGAAGCATGTGTTAAATCTCACTTTCACGTTGTCTTGGAAATACATAATTCTTATAAAGCTGTTTATAAAAGTTACATGACATTACATAGCTTAGAAAGAGGACATGACATTATTTTAAGTTGTTAAGCGTAGCAAATTTCATGATATTTAGTAGTCCATAGAACAGAAGTGGTAATCATGCTATATACTGATAGAGAAACCATAAATAAGATTTTAGTCCAGTAAAAAAGTAAATTACCCAAGAATCATATTTTATACTTACACACTGTGTAAAATACACGGTATAAAATACAATGCTGCAGAAAGTTCATACTTTTCATCCTTATTCAAACAGTTTAGGGAAAGACAGAGAGAGACCTACCTGATAAGCAAGATTCAGCAAGAACCACTACTAATGAGGCCTGCATTTCAAGTGCTGTGTGTCAGCTGTGGCAGAAATAAGATACTTGCTTAACTGAAAACACAGCTGAGAGCAATGTACATGTATAATCTCCATGAAATGGTGCAAGTCAGTAGCAGAGAGGGAATTACAGCCCTCCAATTCATCCTTTGCACACTGTATAGTTAAGTCCTGGAGAGGACAGAACTTCCCGTTACACTGACGATTTGAATAGCCTTTGCATGTGTCTGATGAGCAGATCTGTACCAACAATAACTGTAAAATAATAGAGCAGTGTTACGCTCACCTATATAGAAAGGCTGCTTGACTTTAGCACATACTCTAAAAACCTCAGCCTTACAACCAGAACAGCACAGAGCACAGTTCAAAATCTGAAACTCAAAAACTAGCTGCTGGCAAGTAGTTACTTGCTGCAAACTACAAGCAAGTACTGAAATTCGTCCAAGATCAGATGTCTCGGGTAATTCAAAATTGAAGGAGTGATCCTTGCAGGCCAGCAAGTTCCTATGAAGCAAACAGGTACACACCAATTCACAACATACAACCAAGACAGGATACTGGCTCATTTGCATACAAGACAACTGCAAATTAGAACAAGTACACAGCAAGCTGCATTGCATTCAAGTTCCCACCCTCATACACCTCTTCCTTCCATTCTTCTGATCTGCTTATGGGGCACTATGGAAAACCTTGAAAAAAAAAAAAAAAAAAGTGAGCACTGTCTGGTACACATTTCCCTGTGCCTTCCACCCAGGCAGCAGTGGGCTAAAAGCTGACATCAAAAAGAGAGAAAGCACAGAAATTCACTCCTGTTTACATCTGAACAGTTCGGTTTCTATTTGTATTTTTAAGACAGAACAAGTCCTGAAGCCAAGTACTCTGTACTTTGCAACATAATTTACTTGATGGAAAACAATCACACTGATGCTATGAAACCATCTGAAAAGAGTGCCCTGGATTGCTTATTGCAATTATGTGTCAGAAGGAAGATGGAAGGCAGAAACAAACTATCAAACTATCGCTAGAATTTGGCATAGGTCAAGCACAAGAAAAACACCACCACAAAAAAAAACAGAGTTTTGCCACAACCTTGGTTGGCAAAGCAAACTGTACAGTGCAATACTCCATGTCACAGAGCTTCAATGGGAACTAATATTTGTTAAATTAATCAAAAGCAGCACAGGAATAGCTAAGAGGTAACTGTTATTATTTGTAATTATTACCACAATAAATGCACTTAAAGAACTGTGAAGGTTAAATCTGTATGTGCACAAAATTCTCTTTTCAAATTGACCTAACACAGTTGTTAAGATTCACAACCTCAACTCCATACCATCAGTGTCGTTACATTGTGTGTGGTGGGTACTTTCTGTCATGGGACAATTTGGGCTATATATAAATCAAAAATTGCTTTTGCTGTATAGTTCTGTCCTGCACTTGTGTATCGTACAAATGAAAGACCAGTTAATAGAAAGCACCATTCAGCTGTGGCTGTAGTTTCATAAAAAGCTATGCCAAATGCACAGCTCATTTTTGCTTTTATACTAGCTCTACCACTCCTTGGACTTCTCTGTGAGCTGGTTCAAATCACTAACCAAGTAGAAAAGCATCCTCTACTTTTTTAAATCCTGAATTATTTTTCTGCTAGGTCATTGAGGAAAACACCAGGTGAGCATGAGAGCCAGTACAAGTGGCAGAAACATAGGGCAAGGAATAGGGAGAAAAATGGAATAACAGAGTAAAGCCTTCCCCTTTTAACAGGGAACTGCTAAAATGGCTCAACTCATTTCATGTAAGTTCACATCTGGACTAAAGAAAATTACACCCTCCTCTCAGAGTAATGAAGAATCATATTTTCCTGAAAAGAGACAGCAATCTGTTGCTACTGTCCAGCACTCCAGATGCCATCCTAAATGCTGAAGAGCAATTTTACATAATTTATAGGAAAAAATATGTCTGCTGTTTAACAAAACAGAAAAAGTTTAGTTGCCAAAAAAAGCTGCATGAAAAAGTTGCTGTTTCCAAAGTATTTACACGATGGCTTTGTAGTAGGGTTCAAAACAACTGTACATAGATCAGAAGCCGAAAGGATTTTAGCCAGTAACCCCACCCTTACAGAGTGGACAAGTCTCTGCTAGAGCAGATTCAACAAAAACTATTTTGCAGGGTAGCCATTACATGCACTGCTCTACTGCTACTACCAGCTATCTCACTAAAGAACTTTGCGAAACTGTCTTAAAGCTTAGATTTTTTTGTTTTTATTGTAGCATTTTACACACAAAATTAACCAAGTCAGATTTTCTTGCAGTTCCAGAAATTAAAAAGACAGAGTTTATCCTGGACCCATGCATATGGTTTCCCACAGAAGTGAAGTACTATGCTTAACTGTAATTAGCTTATTTATACTAATATCCATGAAAGATTTTTTTTTAAGCTATCTTGCATCATCTTTCATTTTTCCATTTAGAAGAAGCAGTCAATAAAGTTCACAAATGTAAAAATCAACAGAGTTCAATATATTGTAAATAAGAAAGCAGAGCCATGAAATAAAATTAGACTTACAATGCACCTCAGGAAGATAGTAAGTGCCTCTGAAAAGCAAGAATATTTATATAGGAATCTAGAGTTGGATGATTTTTTTTTAATTACAAATAATTTTACTGCAAAAATAAACAAACACTGTTTTGCTTGCCCTGAAGAGCTCACTAATACTTTTGATGGAAAATCTCAATGCCAGCACCTACACTCTATCGCCTGTTTGCTAAGTCCCAGGGGCAGTTCACCAGGTCACTGGAAACTGTCAGCAGAGGAGATCTGGACCCAGCTCTCCCAAAACCGACCCATCAGGCTCGTTAAGCCCCTGCGGTCAGACACTGGCTCACTCTTTTTGACACATTAACTGCGAGGAGGACTGCTAGCCACAGATCTTAGAGTGTGAGTGTGCTCATCACCACATCAGCAGGTCATTTTCAGCTCTCCAAATCTTAAATTATTCCCTGCAGAGGGAAATCTATTCCAACAAGATGAACTGAGAAAAGAACCTTCATAACAGATAAAAGACAAATAGGGCTCTTTCTGAGACGTAAGAAGTGTAAAATTTATCTGTGGAGATTTTGAAGGATTGAACTGGGTTTCCCATATCCCAGGTCAGTACGCTGACTCCTGGGATCCGAGAAGGATGACACCACAGCTGCCATCTCTTCATCCTCCAGTATTTCACTGCATTTGCTGCTCTTACTGTTCCCAAACCTAAACTGCTAATTCAATACTACTTTTCATTCCAGTGAGAAAATAAAGCTTAAATATCTTAGTTCCCCACTAAATTTTTTTTTCCAAGTACATCATTCAAATTGCCTTCCTGTTAACTACCTTCAGTTAAAATATGGAAGTGTACGTGTCTCTGCATGCATGTTTACGTGTAAAGTTCAAATGGAGATACTCAAAGGATTAAAATGAAACACACACAAATCTTTGCTAGGTTGTGGCCTAGATATTTTTTTCTTTAAAAAAGATAAGCTCAAGCTATCCTACAAGCTGTGAGCATTTGAGAGATCAGCCACTTAGAAATTTAGCAGTGAACACGCAAGGTTGTCAATATTTATGTAATGTTGTATGATAAGGTTGTATGATATTTCAGTTTGCCCAAGAATTAGAAAGGCATAACAGAGGTATTGGATAGAAAGAAAGAAAGAAAGTCTTCCCATTTTGCAACAATTACAGTCAGAGTGATTTCAATATTTAGGTTTAGTGTTCTTCTTATTTAAATACATTCGCGGATTTTCTGACTTCTTTAGCTACAGCACACACCTTTGTAGCTGCTAATCAGCTTGAGTTCAGCTGTGTAAGCAAATAGTGCATATGCTTAATGCTAGACAGGGCTAAATTCAAACCTTTTCACTGAAATACCAATGTAAATGCATTATAATAATCTCTTTTCAGATGCTGCAGTGTCCTGTTGAATCAGGCTTTAAATTCACAGTTTCCTCGGAAGACTATCAGAACAGAAAATTTTCTGCCGGAGAAATGATAAACTGTTTTTAGATTTTAGCAGCAGTCATAGAACAACTATCTAGTTCTAGATTGAAATAGAAAACTTCTATTCTCTTTTATGAATGTCTTCCTGAAGTTTCAAAATAGCTTTTCATATTTTAAATAGTCACTGTTCTTTGAACTTCACTTCAGATCTCTCACTGAAAAAAATGGCTATTTGCACTTTTAACAATGCTCCCTATTTTAGGTATGACAATAAATTTTTTTCCCAGCTTGAAGTATTTTGGTCCACAACAGTTGTGTGAGACCAGCAATTTTTTAGAGAAATAATAGGAAATTCTAACTTATAAAGGTTTAGGATACAAGTTTACCATATGGAAACTGCCACTGTTTAAAATACTTACGTACAAGGATCCTTATCACAATAAAAAAAGCTTATATACAGTTACACAACTGTAATTTAAAACTATGAATATTTCATAGAAAGATTTGCGTATTTCACATCTAAAATATTAAATATATAACAACATTTGGCAGGGGGCAAGCAAGTTCATGAAGAACAATATATTTCCTGCAAATTTATGGCTTTGATTTTGGAATGGAGTATTTACAGCTTCAGACCTATTTTCAATATCTACATGCTGCATTATCAGCAGAAGAACTGCATATCTGAACATTTTCCTTGGTAAAAACAGGAAATTGCTCAGGGCAAGTTCTTTCGGGTCCACAGAACTGTTAGCTCTACAGTTACAAGTGAAATGTTAAGGTAATTCACTTATTCATTCTACTACCTCAAAGTATGTCATGAAACAGCACAAATAGGATACGTCACAGAGTCTGAAAATAACCTGATTGAAATAAGGCAAAATATACCTACATACTATTTTTTTTCAAAAATAAGGGAGAAGGTCCTAAATTAAGCAAAAACAGATGTAGAACCAAACTTGAAACAGTAACTTTTTCCAACTTACTACTTGTTCAGCTTCAAAGCCATGTGAAATCAGAACATATATTTAACTAAAACTTATTAATTCTGTAACTCCTACATGTATTAGATACATTTACTCTGTCTAACCAGTTACTAAACGCTGTCCAAATTTAATTTGTCAGCACAATATGAATAATACGCAATAGTTTCAGTTTACATGCTGCCACGTACAGTGTTATGCAAAGAGCTTACAAAATGTCTCTGAACCAGGAAAACAAAGAAACACTTATTGCAAAAAACAGTGTGTAGAGCAGCAAGAGAAGAATAAAGATTTTTTTTTTCTGTTACCTCCTGCTGTCAAAGGCATCCACACATGCAGAGAAGCTGCTCATCTCTCTATTGGAGAAGATTTTGTAAAAATCCCTCCAAACCAGATTTTTACCTGCTGAAGCATTTCTTCTGTAGCATTCAGTTTCAACTGATGGCCCTCAAGACAGATTTCTAAGTCCCGGATTTTCTCTCCTTGAGCTTCCACCTGGTCTGTGAGGACACTCACCTGTAATTTGAGAACAGAAGCACTAAGAACCCTACGGAATTGACTGTAAATAAGTTTCAATTACCTTATATGATTAACATCCAAATGCACATTTTAACAGGAAGTTCTTTTTTTAAAGTCTTCAAAGGTTTCATATTCTTGTGCACTGAAACAAGATGTTCTATATTAAGACAGACAATTTTTCAGTCTTACCTATAAATATTTTGCTTTAGCTCTCCCAACCAACTTTCTCTGTTTTAAAATAAAAAGAACATTTCTAGAATGGCTGGAAGACTAAATGTAGGCAGCCTGTGTCAATTCCTGCACAAGTCTGAACAGTTGGAAAGCAACAAACAAGAACATAGGATATTGAAAATATTTCAGGTGGTACTGGAGCACGCACTGCTGTTTCAGGTTCTGTTGGCATTTTGCTCCCTAAGACAGATGAACAATAAAACTGTTCATTCTGAAACCAACCAATTACCTTAGTTCTTACAAGAACATAAAAACAGCTTACCTATCAATAAAGCGTTTTGAAGTTATAAAGAATGCAATGAGTAAAGGCAGGTTTTAGCAGAGGTAGCGTTCTATTCCAGAAAAAATCCCAGCCTTTACATGCCAAAACATGAAAGCAAAAGTAGTAAGATACAGACAGACAATGAATCCCAGGAAAGGCTACAATAAGCAATACTAGTAAAGAACTGTGAGAACAGTGGTACGGACTAGCAAGCGTGTCAACTCATGGAAAAAAACCTTAATTATATAAGAAAGTATTACCTCAAACAAAAAAAACAACCTCAGGTGTTCAAACTCCAGTTTCAGCGAAATGCGTTAACAAAAGCCTAGTTATGCTATGACACCCAACTCTGGAACACTTTTTTTTTTTTTTTTAATAAAGTATTTGGAAGTGACACTTTCAAGATGTACCCATTAAGCAGCACTGTTAAAACCCAAAGAAAGCAATGAACAATTGAGTTCACCTCAGAACAGCTGCACAGGGCACAGCTGGATGATCTATATTTGTTTTACCTACAAACATACACTGACAAGGATGCCTGGGAGAGGAACAAAATAAAAGAAAATAGGGGTATTTAATTTTTCTGCCTTTAAAGTAGCTGGCTCTGGGGTGAATACAGCTGACTACAGGATGAGAGACGATAGGAAAGACTGGGTGGTGGTAGATGGCAGGGCAGAAAGTTACCACTCTTGGGCTGAAGTACACTGCGATACACCCAGGCTGGGGGGCAGGGGGAAAGGACCCCTGGAAGAGAATTTGTTGCTTATCAGTCTCTCTGTTTTCCTTCTGTGAAGTAAAGGCACAAAAAATTGAACAGTTGGTTCTCAGAGGTCAGAAAGCAAGAAGAAACAAACTGAATCTCCTTCTTCAGTCTGATGCAGCTTCCAGAGAAAGAAAAAAATGTTGGTTTAAAGAGTTAAGTTCTAACCAGTATTATGATCTACCAATAAAACTGTTAGTGTTAAGTGTGACCTGCAAAGGCATTAAAAAACAAAAACAAAAAAACAAACAATTCTTAGCGGCATGCTGAATGTTTCAACAGCTAGGCCGAAAGACACATTAATCACTCTGAGCTCATACTTCCCCTCTTAGGGATCACATCTGCCAGACCCTTCAGGGAATCAGTAAGTTGCACGCAGAACATAACCTCAGTGTATGCTGTACTGGCATGTCCATGTTGCCTTGGCAGTGTAACATCCTGTAGATATGTATAAAGTAAGTTTCGAAACACCTTAAAAAAAGCATCCTGGAGAAAAACTTGAAGTACTAAGTACAAACCCTGAGCTATAAGACGACATCCTGGATGCTGTAGTATTTCCAGTCTCTACCATATGCTGAACAGTGGAAGCAGTGTTCAACAGCAGGTTTCAAGATGTTCTGTTCGAACCTGTCTTGGATGGCAAAAGTAGTGGGCACTACCTATGAAGGTGCCTCGTAATGCTTCTACAGCAAGTCTGATGCAAGACTGGAATGCTCCCAGTGCCCTGTTCCCTGGAGACGATTACAGCTATAGGCCACAGTCACTGGTACAAGGCCCATAGGTAAGCCAGAGAACAAAGGTGCTCTATGCTCCCAACCACCTTCTCACCCGTCATGCCAGTGTTCACACCCACGGGCCACATCTGGTGCCTCAGGCACGTGTAACTTCAACATGGAGCTTACATGTGTTTCTCCTCTTCTTTGACTAGCTACATAGAATATGCAGGACTACCATAAACCAGGCAATCTAACCTCCTGCTTTAGCTTAGCACCTTTATATCTTTTTTATCGATCTTCATTGATTGAAAAGGTTTTTGTCTATGTCATTGGACTGTTTTTTGGGGGAGTTCTACTGCAGTAATGTGGAAGAGGATAGCAAAATGTGTTAGAGTAATACTGCTGACTAAACATCTTGATTTGGTGGCAGTGTGATGGGGATAAGAGGAGAGAGGAATTTCTACATCTGATTTTACTACATTCAGTTCCAGGCAGGTCTCTGAGACATGTCATACAACACCCTTCCTTGCGAGTTTGCATGACTCTGTTTTGTAGGTACCTATCTGTGCAAACGGAGAATAGTTATTGGAAAACAGCAGATCGAAGACAGGAAATGTACATACTGAGAGCTAGCATGCAACAGTCTGTGAGGACCTGGTAAGTGCTGGAGACTAGTGGTCCTGTTAAATCCACAAGAACTGACAAAACCAAAGCACCAAGAATTCTCCTGAATCCATGTAAGGGCACTAGCCCACATGACCATCTACAACAGGCTGTACAGCTTGAGCTATATCCAAGAAGACAGTGGCTGCCACATGCAAAGGTAACAGGCTTATATAGATACCTGATGAAACAAAAGACCCTGAGGGGACCAAAGCCACAGCTACATCAGCACAACCCTCTGCTTCTGAGTAAACAGCTGGGGTTGGCCTCCCAGTTGTCACTCCAGCTATGAGTGAGTGAACATGTGTGCAAGTGAACTTGGTGCAAGAGTAAATGAATTCACTGTGAAGAGCTATCTGCTATTAATTTTAACATCTTGATTCTGCTAATAACAGCTTGATTAATTAAAAGTGTTCTAATAAGAATTGGATCTGATCCTGTCTCTCCTGACCTGATCTCATACCCGGAAAAATGGAATCTGCAACATGCACTTAAACATTTGAATTCCAAACAGAAAAGTTTGCTCTTCATTCTTTTTTTGTTTGTTTCTTTGATAATGGCATTTTTAGCAGAACAATAATGAAAAAATCCAGCCAAGTCTAAGAGTATGTATTACAAACAGTTCATTGCTTGTTTAGCAACAGCAGTGAGAATTCTCCTCTGTAAATTAATGCAAGTATGAACAGAACATACAGGAGAAAACATGTTTACAGAAATTAGTTACTGAAATTGAGGAGAACACCTACCCAGTTTTGTTTTGCTTTATAAAAGCATATATAACTGTAAAGAGAAAGGAGAGGCAAAGACTGTTTACAGAATGTCCAGTTTCAGTGTTAAAAAGCATGTAATGCTCAATTTAGTAACAGTGAAAATATTCAGAAAAAAAAATCTTCAGGTTTAATTTTAAGCTGTATTAAATGTTATTTCCTCAGGAATAAAACTCACTTACATGCAACAGATGCCCTACTTGAAAAAGGTTTGATAAACTGAGAAACAGGAAACCTGGAAAAGGCTAGACCTGCATTTTACTGCCAAGTTTTCTTTTTCCCCCGTTACCTTCTCTTTAGCTTTTTGATGAAGTAAAGTAACTTAGGTACAATATACAAGCGAGAAAAACACCAGTTCTATCACCTGTAAATTTTCCCCAGTTTTCTAGATTTTTCATTTCTACTCTGAATTTTGCAAGTCCTCCACATGATAATAATGATCAAACGACCCGCACAAAACTATACTGGCTCCACCATCTTGCTTTGCATTCAGTATCTCAAGAAGCTGTAGGATTTCCCGTATTACATTCTGTATGTCCTCAAAAATGGAAGCACAAAGAAAATACAAAGAGACAGACTCCTCTGAGCACTGATAAGCTCAAAGTGACAGGCATTTGTCAATGTAAATTTAATGGCATTAACAGAGAAGTAAGTAAGAAGGTATGCATGGTGTCTGGGAACATAATACCATAGAAAGGGTTTGACTATTTTGATCTTGTTCTTCAGTCTTCTAGTTCATTACAGATATGGGCATGCAGAACGTAGAGAATCGACTGGCACAACCTGATAAATCTAGAATGAGAACCACTGCCATAGCATTCTTGTCTTGGGACTTCAGAGCATTATTTAATTTGGGGTTTTCTTCAGTCATTCTCCTTCCTTTTCTCTCATTTACTCCCCAGCCCACCTCTCCTCCCCACAAACACCCCACCATAAATCAGGCAGATAGTTTATACAAATTATTATCCTGATTAAACATTGAAGTTACATTTGCTGACCAGCTAGCATTTGTTTCATGGAAAATAACTATCATTTCAGCTTGTTCCATTGTATAGCAAGTATATAGAAGTATTGTATTCAACACATACCTGCAGTATGAGTGACTCTTTATCACCTTCTAGTCGTGCCAGTCTCTCTTGATAGGTTTCATTATTCATAGAAGAATGAAGATTCACCTGTGACTGTGGGAAAACGTGCTGTAAGAACTTTGACAGTTAATACTAAAATTTCAAACAATAGTTAATAAAAATGAATATATATTAAGTAGCTGCTATAATACAAACTAAAAGTAAAAAAGTATATATAAATCAAAGCTGTGTGTGTCATGTATTAATGGCTCTGAAGAGCAAGACCTACTAAAACAGTGCCTGCTTCTGTTTCTATCTACCAGATCTATACTCACATTGATTTTAATATCGCAGAGTAAAACCCTACTTTTTTTTTTTTTTTTTTTTTTTTTTTTTTTTTTTTACTGTAGATTTACAGAAAAGTAAGTTCTAAAGAGTCTCAAAGCCATCTGGTTCATCCTGCATACTGAAACATTTTGACATCTGATTATAACACAACATTAATCAGATGAACCCTTAGTGGTTCATTTCCCAGCTCTATTGCAAGTGATAATTTTCTGACCATGAATAAAACACTTGGACTGTCTTTTTAGCTGTCATAAAAATCCAACTTCAAATTCTCTACAATTATAGCATCAATGTAGATTATAATCCTTTTCTTCTCCACCAATTACTGCCTATTTATTTCAGACGAACATGTGAACAGGATTCTTATTATATACTTTTTTTTAAGTATATACGTGGCTTCTTGATCTCCACTACCCCAAATGTAAAACAAATGATGAAAATAAACATGGCACTAATTAATGCTACTCAAGTAATTTTCAATCAAAAGCCAAAAGACACCTTTCAAGCCATGAAGTGCTAAATTGTATTTAAATATGGCATCTTTGGGAGTCAAGCTGTGAGGTACTGAGCATCCTTAGCTTTGAGATTTTTGGAAATACTCACAGAATCACAAAAGCACTAAGAAACAGGATTGAAAGGTATCTGGTTCATTATTTTATCCCAGGACATGTGATTATTTGCAACATTCTTGTCTTGTCTACCCCTAAAGATCTCAAAAATGGATCACAGTCTCCCCATTTAATCTGTTTCTTAGCTACCCATTGTTAGAATATTTTTCTTAATGTCTAGCCTGAATCATCAGCTCTGCAATTTCAACCTACTACTTCTTATCCTACTACCACAGATATGGAAAACAGGTCCTTACTTTCACTTCAGAAATCTTTTTCACATTTGAACTACCCTTAGTTCTCTAATCTAGCAGGTCCCTCCTTAGGCTAAATGCCCACATGTCTTTCCACCTTTCCTTAAAGGCTAAGTATTCAAGATCTGTTATGTTGTTTTCTTTTGGCCCCTCTTCACCAATTGTTCCTGGACTTTTTTGAAATTCGGTGTTCCAAAGACACTGGACTCCAGCTGAAGCTGCCCAGAGTAGAAAAATCACTTCACACATCCTTTGGGCCATATTTCTGTTCATGTATCAGCATGACATTGATTTGTTTTCTGTCCATGACTTCCCAATGCCTTTCTAAATGCTGTTCAGCTAGCTGCTCTCCATCTTAGGTTTATTATTTATATCTGCTTAAATGTGTAACCTTGCATTAGTCTATATTGAATTGCATTCTAATATTTAAACCACTCTTCCTACCTATCAGGCTCTTTTTATGTTTGAATCATGTCCTTTAGCATGGCTGCAAGTCCATGCTCAACTAGAATCACTTTAAAATTCACTAAGCTTAGTTTTTGTTCTCTTCTTTGGAGGACTAGCAAGAATACTGAAAAGTCCAGAACGCCACTCCACACCTCATTTAACACATTCATCATTTTGACAATGAATGATGCTAATCCTACTCAGAACGTATTTTTCCTAACTAGTTTTTGACCAGTTTATAGCAATTCCAGATAAGATGCAAGATCTCACAGAAATGACTCTAAATACATGCATTGAAATTGCGTGTGCATTGCTCTTATTTATCTATAGACCTAACTTATGCCTGACTTAGACAAATTAGTAAGTTTTATCATGGGACCTTAGAGAGCTGTGCAAGTACCTAATACCCTTAAAGGAATAGTGACTTCATTCTCTCTCAATTATTTTAATTGAATTTCTATATCTGAGCATCTCTTTCCCTGCATATTTCTATTAATGGACCATTTTCAATCTTTCTCATTTTATCAAAAAAGAAAAAAGAAAAAAAATGCAGTGATTATAATAGATGTATTACTTCAGTTTAACTTACAACGATTAGCATCAAGTTGGTCAGTCAGTCTGGAAGTCTTAAAAAACCTTTTTCCTTCTTAACTTTTGTAGTACTACAATGAAAATAAGGAATCCCCATAATTAAACAAGATTCATTTCTGTATGTCTGCCTACACATTCCTTTGAGCTCAGCTATGTAACCTCAGCGATGCTGCCAGGGTTTCTGCCTGGGCTGTTGCTCTACTTGCAGAGCAAACTCTTACAGAGTCCTTTAGAATCTGAAATCTTTAGTCTTGGCAGCTAGGCTGTCATTAGAGTTAAAACTCCATTCCTCACCATCAAATAAATTTGTCCAATGGACAACCCACAGGCCTCCTCCAGTATGTCTCTGACTCACACACCTAAGGTAGGGGAAGACTTTGCGCCACTTAGAACATGCACCAGGTATTCAGAGAACAGCAGCACTCTTCTAGACAAGAGAAGACTTTCCTATGAACAAAAGCTAGTGATGAAGACAGCTTAGTCAGACAGATTTTGTGCCCTTTCTGCTGCTGTCATTTGCTATTTACTATTCTGGATTTAAGAAATAAGCTTGTGACCCCTTGTGTGTCAAATCACCTTATTATTAAGCAGACAGAATGAGTTAAATTAATGCCAACATTTTTTACAAGACCAGAGTTCAACATTTTATATGACCAGTAATTAAGAAAAAGTAGTTCAACATCAAATCACAAGTAAAACATTTTACTATACTCGTGTTTACAAAAAGTATAGCCCCTCAATGATGTCAGTCACTGAATGACTCGGTAGCATCCTCAGTTGGAAGTGCAATACTCAATACCCATGTAAAACCTAGTGAATCACATCCATGTGAACAGAAAGGAAAATAGCAGCCCTTCCAACAGGTCAGTCAGAGAGTACTTGGATAAGTACAGGAAAGCACAGTACACAGAAAATAAACTGCTAAATGAAATAGGTTGATTGACATGCAGCAGTTGTTTAGGATTTGAGAAAACTTCATGGCATGCATAAAGACAAGATAAGACAATGTAATATGATCCGAGGCCATCTGTGGATGGTTGGAGTTCATTCTGCAGTTGTAAAAGATAGTACTGAGAGGAAACTTAGCAAGTATGCTTAGATATCACATGTATCAGCAGGCACTGAACGCAGGAGCTATGACACTAAAGTCATAAGATCACAGACCACTTGAATGAGTGTAAGAGCTCATTTAAACAGTAAGCACTAGACTCATTTAACCATGTAACCAAAAGGCAAAAATCACGAAGATTTATTACAGAGACAAAACCATTATTTCAGAAAATATAGCTTTAAATGTCAAACATCACTATCTGAGCTCTACAACATATAAGCCAAAATGTGTTAACTACAATTCTTGTACTAAAAGAATTAGAGAAATGGCATAAAACATATTGAAAAACTTATGACAAGACATGGTAGTGAAGTAGAAGGAAATATATGCTTGAGAAAGGTGGTTGGAACAGTTACAATAGAAGTAGTGCTGCAGATGAAAAATCGATAGTGTACGCCAAACATACTTTGCCTAAAGCAGCTGCAAAGTGATCTTTTGAAGCACCTGTCTTATGCTCTCCATGGAGATTCCGGCAATAGTTTAATGTCCATCTAAGATTGCACCAGATATGAACATAAATGTTTTCTCAAACAACAATTCCAAATTAACTGTTCTCCCAGTTTTAGAAAAAAAAAGGCCTTTGCATTCTATGACCTGCCTCAGCTTCTTATTCATATTTAGTTTCCAAATATCTCTGGAATATTCTCTCTCTCTCTCTCCCCTCTAACTTGAGCATAGTATTGGTATGTACTGGAAACTCTTGAGTGTCTAAGTATCACTTACGCGATCCAATCATTAGATTGCTCTATTCCAAGAAAAAGGCTTAAATGTTCCTCTGGAACATATGATGCAAAAATCAGACTTCAGAGTACGATTCAACAGCTTTTTACATTAGAATGGGAGAATCAGCAAAAATCAAAAGGGAAGGGCAAGAAAGGAAGTATTTGGTCAACATAAAGAGCTAGCTTAATTTTCAACAGCTTCTCAGATAGAAGCTCACTTACTGGAATAAGCATGGAATTTTTACGTTTTCTTGCTTGCTATTTTAATAGGAAGCAATTCAGAATGCAGCAATTCAGAATGTCAAAGCAGAGCAACCACCATTATTCAGAGCTTCTGTACAGATGTTCTGTTTAGAAGCTTCTGTAACAGAGCTTCTAGCTGAATCTTGATAAGCTGTAAAAGTAAGCTCTTTAAAGGAAGAGTATATGCAAAATAATAAAATTTAATATAGGCCCATTTATGTTCTCCTAATGTGTATTAAGTTTCAGCTCTAGGAAGCTCCTCAACACAGCTGATTCTAAAATAAAAAAGATCCACTTCAGAAATTGATCAGCAAATTGTAATACAATAATTTGTCACTAATGCCATGGATCTCATGTTGGGCTAGCGACAAGGGAGGAGTGGAGAAAAGAAATCTGGTAGTCATTTAGACTGATGACTTGTAAGCTTTTTCAACAAGTCACAAGGCTCTTAGAAGATAGATTACATCATAACTCTGCTCCCTTCCTGTTCAGAGTCACATGAATCACCTTCAGTTCCACTGATAATTGAATAAGATGTTTGTGGCAACTACAGTACTTGCATGAATGGAAAAATATTAGTGGCATGCTCGATGTACTGTTTTGTATTGCAGTTTAGAGGCTGAAAACAAGGAGTATAGACAGCAGAGTTCAACCAGCCAGTTCTTCACAGACTATTAGTAGTCCACAAACCGTAGTATTATATTTCAATACAAGAAAGTGTATACAATAGCCTTTTCCTGCCTATTTAGAGTTGATAATATTTAGAAAAATATTCATTTTCTATTTCTTTATTACTATTCTGTGTCAGCAGAATTGTAGTTCTGATTCATAATAGTTATTATTGTAGTGATGAGTACATAGCCTACCTACTAAAAATTTTTATTTTTGCATCTGACTATGGTTATATTACAAATTTAATCTCACAACCATTTAGTGTTACCTCAATACATACCCATCTAAACATATGCTCAGTATACCTGAGGAGGAGGAGAAGGTTGAAATGTGGTTTCTCGATGTGTAGTTCTTGTCTTTCATCTGGGCAATGAAAAAAGTAGTAACAGAAGTTTCTATTTGCTGTCACCTTTTGCTGGTTAAGGGAAAGTGGCAGTCGATCTGAACACACTAACAGAATATAGTCTGAAGTTAAGCAAAAGCAGAGCTAAGGGAATTTATGCAGTCATTAAAGGTATAAGTATTTGGTTAAAATTCTTTGATTTTATCTGGCTGTTTTTTCTTAACACCCACTTTCTGCTCTAAGCAGTTATATTACCTGAATGTATCCTTACAGAAATCATGAGATTTACCCTAAACATTATGAGTTTAATGACTATAGCATGACCTCAACTAGTGCACCTCTTCCTAGTATAGATTATAAATAATAGCGAGAAAAATGAAAACCAAAGTGTAACACTAATATATACCTATTTCAGGTCAATCATAGCAGTTCCATGTTGCATGTACTTCAAAAAGAAAGGCCAAAGCAAGCGAAGAGTCATCAGCAGATGCTTTCACTTCACATTAAGGCATCTCTCTTTCAAAATGAGAAGAGTCTTACCACTGTACCAAATTTTCCAGAGATGTGGGGCTTTCCATTTTAATACACTCCATCCGCAACAGTTCAATTAGCTCAGTTAATTTACAATGGCCTTATATAGCTTGTAACACTGTTTGTTGTAAATACGAGCATTTATTTTAGTAATGACATTTAATCATTTGTGGTTGTATCTACATGCTTATGTACTGAAATGGTGGTTGTGCTGTTTTTATTCAGAATGCTGTGTTCCAATGAAGGCCAGATGGAAGCATAGTAATAAGGCAACAGGACAACAGAGGAGACTATGTGAACCCTCTAACCCAAATCCTTTGAGAGAACTGAAGAAAGTTCATGCTAAATATGAGAAACTTTGTCTTGAAGTAAAAAAGGTTTTTTTTTTCTTAGCTTGCACAGAAACTCTTATCAAGCATGACAAAGATGCATGCTTAGACCCTGTAAAAAAAACCCCAGCATCAACTATCTGCAAAATGCATCCCACAAACTGCCCACCAACCACTTCATGAGAAGCTGCTGCTTTAGCTGTAATGTTACAAGTTCACTGTATTCACACAAGAAATTTTCCATATCCATCCAAAAACAGACTGCTCAAAGACACTCCTCACTTAGCCATTCCTGTGACCTCTTTAGCTGTAAATCGCTGTGGGCTTTGCTATGCGCACGTCTTACTATCAAGGTCTCTCTGAACACCTCCATTGTTACAAACTCTGTTGCGACACTGCATGAAGCCAGGGCAGTACTAAGTGCCTATCTCAGATATGATTCCTCTTCTTGGCCAGAATAAGCTGACCTAAACAGTTCTGAAATTGCCATCATGGTATCACATGCCATAAAGTACAGTACAGCTGTACCCACTGCAGAGTTCTGTCTTTCTGATATTAGGTGAGATATTACAGGCAGTGAAAATATATTCTCCTGCAAGAAATAATGCTACTACAGCCAGCAGTAGTATGTTTTTTCCCTACAGCTAAAAGGTAGAAAAATGAAAAATATAAAACAGCAAAGTAAAGGAAAATACATTAGATGTGCTTAATATAGAACTGAGACAAAGCTGAAGTGTTTTTTGGCTCTGCCATCCACTCATCTTTTGCTGCCCACACAAGTCCATAACTACAGTCATGCTTGACACACTTTTCATTTTACCACGAAGTGTGGTGATGTGCGGTGATGCTTTATTTATATTTGACCTAAACAAAGCTTTGTTCCTGTGGCTGTCACATGACACTCTGTACACACTGTATGTTACAAGACCACTGCTTACAGCTAGATTCTCTGTTCAAAGATTCTGAAAATATCAACTGTATCCCTCATTTAGCCTGTCTGAATCTTGTGATTTTTGTATTTGACTGTCTGCTGACCTCATCCAGTCCAAGTCACAGATATCATGCTAGTCTGGCTTCACCAACCAACTGCAACTTCAGAACTGATTCTAATCTCGAAAACGATTTCTACTGATCATGAAATTGGAGCCAGCACTGACATACTTCACGAAGGGCTTACAAAAGTGCAACGCAGTTATTCTCTGTTAAGTGCTAGAGGATACTACTTTCACTATCAGCCAAAGACCAACAGTTTATGATTGCAGGGCCCGAAATCTTTCTATGTCAAAGTCAGTGCCAGGACATGTGACACTACATTAGGATTCTTGAACATGAGAATTAAATAAGCAGCTTAGATTGTTCTTTTTTTTTTTTTTTTAATCACTTATCAAAGGAATTTGGGAGCAGACTGCTCAAGTTCTCCTGGGAACAATACAAGATTATTTTCAGTTCTCTTAGATCCCTTCCTCCAAATATGCTCATCCTTTAAAAGAGCTTGCTAGAAAAAGGAGCAGTATTGATATTCTCCTTATATCCTCTACATAAAAGGAATTACATGCAACTACTGTAACATCATTATACTCCAATTCCTGCAAAAGAGTGTGTGCTAATTTGAACACAGTATCCTTTCTGAACATAGTATTTGATAACCATTCCAAAGATACCCTATGTGGTTAAAATAAACAAACCAAAAACTCCCAAAATATCCCTTTCCAAATGCAAACACTTCAGCCTGAGACAGTTCTCACAAAAGCCATTTCTTTAGCCCTTGCTCACTGTGTTACTGTCCCCTGCATACATTGACTGCCACACATCCTGAAGACAGCACACCTTAACCCTTTGTCAGCAAACCTATGCTTTTAGTAGCAAAATTCAAACCAGGAAAGCGGGGTGGGGTGAGCAGACATACTATATTCCAAAATGCATTTAAATAACAACATAATATGGGATCTCAAAAACAGTAGAGAGTTATTCAGCTTTAACTGCACAGAGCACAGGTTAAACTAACAGTATTGTGTTACCAACTGCTAGTTTCTCTTGCCTCTTCTCCTTCACTTACCACTCACTCTCCATTTAATACCTTCCCCATCCTCACTCCAGAAATTTAAGGGCCTCCAGAACCTGATGCAAATATTTGGGGAATTAACTGAACTTCACGTTTCCCAAACTCAAGCTTTTATCAAAGACATTAATACATTATGAATATTTTCTGTTCATTCAACAAGTTACCAAAATTAAAGCTCCTGTTCACATTTTATGTGAATTAACTGAACTTCACGTTTCCCAAACTCAAGCTTTTATCAAAGACATTAATACATTATGAATATTTTCTGTTCATTCAACAAGTTACCAAAATTAAAGCTCCTGTTCACATTTTATGTTTATATGTCTAATACAATATAGTGCATGTGCATATGTATACATGTGTGTTTTTAATATAGTGTGATACAGAAGCACTAATATAAATTTCATGCAGAAAAAGGAAAGTATACATTGGCTAAAAAATAGATTTAAAAAGTATAAAGAGAGCATGCCTTGCTTACATACCACATACAATTAAATTAATTAAAACAACAACAACAACACCCCCCCGCCCCCAAGTATACTGTGAAGGATTTACTCTCATTCTATTCATGGATTTTTCAAAAACTAAAACATCCTTCTAAGCTAAAAAATTAAGACGTTAACAAAAACTCAGTGATCTTTCCAAGGTGAAAAAACAACTGAAAAAACTTTCTTTTATCTACAGGAAGACAAAAAGAATCTCATTATATTATGCAATTAATTCCCATTCGGATAGTTCATCACAAAACTAGGATTCAACAGCGCTTTTTAAAAAACATAATTTAATCAGATAAACATGCACAAGAGAAAACTACCACCATTTTTATTCTAAAAGGTCCCATGCAGTATTCCTACAAAGAATTAGGTGAAGAACCAATGCAAATACTTTTAAGTTTTTGGAAAACATCTACTCTGTTTTTTGTTTTTTAAAAAATGCATTCACATGTAAGTTTAGTATTGTTGTATTACAATCTCAGGAAAGCATGAGCACTTACTAGAAGCTATTACTATTTTTTTCGAAGTTTGATTCCAGACTTTCATTTTTAAAGACAAAAGATAGCTGCTTCTCTCCCCTCACCCCCGTGCCTCCCTCTCCTGCACAGAGAAGTGTCTATAATTCCTCATGAAGAAACTTACAGCATTTTAAATACGAGGCACTTTGGTTTCCTTTCGTAAGGCTGAAAATTCTGACTACCAGTTACTAACATATATTTACAAAGAGAAAACAAAGCACAGCAAATCACTTACCCTCTTTAGCCACGTGAAGTGCTTGTAAATATCAATCTCACCATCCATGCTTTGGGCCCATCTCAGCAATCACAGTGCCAGGGTTAAGAGGAACTTTTGGAAGCAAGCATACTGCTTTGTTCTACGGGCTAGAGCTGTGACTTCTTCCCCCTTCAACCCTCCACTTCTAAAATCTTGAACGTGTGTTCACATTTCTTCTGTCTCCTTCCCACAGTCCCAAATGCATCTCACAGATGTATATATAACACGCAACTGTATAAACTTAAGACTCTCCCCCAAACATCTGTTTTATTAAAAAACAGCACATCAGTTAGCAAGAAGGAATAATGCAATTCTAAAAGCTTAAAAAATAGAACTTGCCAAATGATTTTTTAAAAAGCAGAACTTTCAAGAATAGTATAAATCTGCAGAAACTGTTCCTTTTAATGTTACATTAACAAGCTAAAAATTGTTAAGCTGTCACTGAGAAACTATTTTCAAGTAATGCTTTCTCTGGCTTTCTGTTTCAAGAGTGGCTGGAACTCATTACCAAAGACCCCCTATTTCCTGTCTCTGTTTTACTCTCTGTTTATCGTAACACTACTCAGACTTCTCAGTTTATTTCAGGCTCAGACTAAACCTAAAAATAAGTTCTGCTCTTTGAATTACTTGCCTGTTCTCTCCAAAGACATTATAAGAGAAGGGATCCAAGGATGATCTTGCAGATAAGTTAATAATGCTATAAATATAAAAACTGCTATTGCCAGAGGCAGTTTTTCATTGTTACAAAAGACAATGATACTCTTCTAAGTTTTTTTTTTGTCTGCTTCTGCTGAAGCTCAAGCTCATAGCAGCTTTTCAAACATGCAACACCAAGATAAATGCGTATGCAAAGCAATGGCTCTGGCAAGAAAGGGAGTTTAAAACATTTTTGCCTGTTACTGTGGTGTCCTCTAGTGCCTCCACACAGCAGTTATGATTAAGTTCTAACTTTCCCCAATAAACTCCAGTTTTCCAACTTTCTATCTCCCACTGCCTAAAAGTGGCTTTGACTTTAAACTGGGCAATTCATTGTTTCATATATAAAGACAACTGCTTGTGCAAAGCCTATTAAGACCAAAATGCAACTGTCCCCATGGAATTTTCATGATAATCTCAGAACATTTACAAAACTCCCCCTTTTCTTCAGTCTCTGCAGCCAAACTCACTCCTGCATTTCAAGACAGATTGCAACAACAATTAGGAAGAGTCAGTGTCAAACTGCTATAAGCTAAGAACTTAGAAGTCTGAAGCAACCTGATGCCCTGCGAAGCAGTTCTTACAAGGACCTGCCTCACTTAGCTGTCTACCCACCTTTCAGAATGTGGAAGGTGGATACACGAAGGAGTTTCTGTGAGAGAAGCGCAAATTTATTATTTCAATCATTCTTGAAACTTTTGACTCAAAAGACCTCTTCCTAGAATTTTCCAACTTGCAAAGCAAAGCAAAGGATATAGACCAAGAATGCCAGCTTTATTCATGTATTTATTGCTATTTATTCATGTATTTATTGCTAGTTCTTACTTAAAGTCACTTGACAAGAAAAATACAGAATGTTTTTAAAAGTTAGTGCTTCAGGCCTTCTAGTGGCGCCAGTATATCTAAAATAATGAGTAAATGCAACAAAAAGAAGTCAGTTGGCAAAATCAATTGTGCCATAAGACACAGCAAGTGTGTCCTCTCTGTTTCAAGAGTTCTCTGGAGAGGACTTGGTTGGTTCTGCGCATAGAATGCACTTATTCTACACTAGTTGTGGAAGTTTTTATCCTGTCTTGATGACAGCAGGTCTCTTGAATTGTTCTTGTCATGTGGCAAAAGCCTTAGTACGTTATTTATAGACCATTAAAAAGAATCTTAAAAATACATTTAAAATGCACTCTATACACTACACTTCCCCATGTATGATAGCCTCTGTCAGGGGCTGACACACCGGAGACTGAACGGAGGTTCTCCTGAGAGATAAACGTGAATTTCCTACATCTTAAGGCAATTTTTTTGCCAAAAATTAGTTATCCAAATACGGAGAATAGCAAATAAACCACCACTATGGAGCCTCAAGTTCCAAGTTTCATCCATTTCAAGAGAGAGACTTTCATTTCAGATTTCATTAGGGAAGCAGGAAAACTTGCCTCTATTACGTGCCACCATACATAACCTCTTAATGATTTCTTTAACCATTATTTATTAAAAACACACACACACAAAAAAAAAAAAAACTCTTCACATTCCAAATTTTATTGCTTGGCAAGCATAGTTAATAAAATTTGAGGAAATTCGTATTACTCCATCTATTACTGCCTCCGTATAGCATCTACAGTTACCTGAATATTGATTTCACCTCATGAAAGCATTTTAAATGACAAACATACCTTATTTCTGCCTTGTGATTTGTCCTGGATTTCATGTAACAGCCTCTTGATTCTGTTACAGACATTCTTCCTGACCAAAAGGTAAATGTGTCTGAATTTTCTGCAACTTATCAGCTACAAATGTTGACAACGTACATTCCAGAAAGTCACATGTTCACTTTTAGCCTGTCACCTGCACGCTGAACTTTATGTCCTGCTTGAGCTTTGGCCTGAACAAATTTCAGGCACCAACTGAATACAGATCAGTTGCGCCAGACTTGATCAGAATACTTCTCTATTTCACCAGATTAGTTTCTGTGGGCAATGTGAAGATAAGCACGGAAAATATTTTGCAGTCTGGGGATTACTTCACTAGATTAGCACTATATTTTCTTTTCTTTTTAGGAAATCTACATCTGCGTGCATTCCTTCACTGAGCACTAAATTTTAGTTCAATGGAGAATGCATACCCCCACATCACTGAAACCCTGCCGCACTCGAGTGTTACCCAAGGACAGAGATAATAAGCTAGATATTTACACACACACACAGAGTTATCTATCTTCTCCAATGCTGTCTCAAAAGAAAGAACATATATATTATTGCTATACAAATGCAATGTAAAAAGCTTTAAACTAGCAGCGGTGATATATTCCACAGGTTGCACTGTAAATTGTTGATCACCGCATTGTTGATACAACCAGTAGCTCCTTTTCCAGAACTGCAAAGGTTTTTGCCTCATGAACATCTCCCAAAACATCAATCTACAAAAGACTCTCAACTAGTAACCTGTTATTTTATTAGTCAGAATGTCAAATATTTCTAACAAACATTTAAACGTTTCAAACAGACATGCTGTAACAGCTTCAAATCTGTAAGTAACAGAATGCTTTAAACAATCAGTTACTGTTCTCATGTCCCTCAACTCAAGCAGTGCAAAAGTTAACGAAAGTCCAGAGAGCCCCCTAAAACTGGTGAAAAAAGGGCACCCTCTCTGGTGTATCCCCTCTTTCCCTGCTAAAACACTGGCGCTGAGGAGGCAATGAAGTTGTATGCTTTCCCACTGCTCTTCCTTCTTTTCCCACTCAACTGAGGCCTTCTAAATACTATAAAATTATATATTTTTAAAAGCAACTTTACTTTTTATTCAGTTATGTTTGTTCAGAAAAACAGTTCTTGTTGATAGCACAAATGCACAGTTTTAGGATAGCACAGATGAAATCTATCAGTAGTGTTCCTGTACTGGAGCTGCACTGCCTGGGAGGTTAGAGGGCAGGGGAATATGAAGCAGTGCACAAGGTCTTCAGCCTCCATCAAGTTTCAGGAATGAGATTAAACAGCTTGGAGGATAGATCCCTACAACATAGCACTTCAGCACCATTTCCAAGTGATGAAGAGAAAAGTGGAATAGACTATTTAGTCATTTATCCTCTCTTCCTTCTGAGCAGAAACTTTTAGATCATTTGAGTTTCAAAACCCATCAGCAGCTGAAGAGATTGAAAGAACATATATTCGGTCTTTCAGGCCAAAAACGGAGATGAGCAACTATGTATCTTCCCAGCCTAACCCAGGGAGCACACCTGAGTATGGCTGGCAAATAAACAAGCTTCCTCCCTCCCAAGAATTCATATCAACTTTTCCTTCAGTCATTACCTTCTGCTCTTGCCAATCACAATGTTTGGGCTACCTTGAAAACAAAAAGACGAGAACTAGATTTCATAAGGAAAATGTGTCTTCAGCATGCCAATTCACACTCCTATCAGCAGCATAAAAATAATAAATGGGAGAGCTTCAGGGTGAAGAAAGAATATAAGAATGCATGTGAATATTGCTTTGGATATAAAGAGAAATTCAGGCCATTTGTACAAAAGACTATATATAGAGGCAGAAATCCTTTTATATGGTAAGAATTACTTCAGCATTAAGCATTTCCAGCAAGATGCTTGTTCTTAGCCTCTTAACCATAACCAAGTGATAACAATTAAATGATAGAGAAAAACTCTTGACTTGGACAAAATTCTTTTTTATTGTGCTCTGGGAATGAACACATTCGTGCATAGCTTTACTAGCGCTAATTTAACAAAAGCGAGTATTCTAGGACAACAGACTATAATGTTATGTAGATATGTGAAACAAATATTCCTCTCCCAGGAAAAAATACACTCAATCCAATGGCTTAATTCTTTGCTTAAAACCTGTAGTTTAAAAGTGATCAGACTTAGATGTCCATTATTTCCATGCTAGCATGATTAACCTGCATTTTTATCATTTATTTTGGAGGGGGACATTCTCCCCCCCCAGTACTTCAAACAGTTTGAGACATATTTGGATTCCTTCTCGTGTGCAGGCTCTATGATACCACATATCTCTAGCACTATTAGATCCTTTCTGCATATTGCTCAAGCAACAATTAGCACTTTTTCCTTGGCTTGCATAAAAAAAGTATTATCAACACTTAGATGTTGTTAATATTTATTAAGTCATTCACAGACATTTGCACATTCTTGCTAGTTTCAAACATTCTTTGCCAAATGCTGAAATAGTTTTTCAGCCCAAGCTCTACAGGAGCTACAATTTTCTGCATCAAACTTGTTTAAGAAAAAATGTAAGTTGTAATAAACTTGAATATCATGTTTTTTGCATACAAACTACAGCATATTTTATATTTAATTGAAAAATAAAAATCACTGACCCTCTCCTAGCCTTAAAAAAAATTGCTGTAGGCAAGGAAAGGGTACTCTTTTATATGAAGAGCCAGTTGGAAAATATTTAAACAAGTGTATTTAAATTCTACCATACAATGCATTACAATAATTCAGGTTTAAGTCTGCAGTCTGAAAGGTTTCAGTGCACAGCTAAAATTATTAAATATGCAGCAAGTCAGTGTCTGAAATGTTTGAAAGAGGATATTTATCAATAACTGCACAAACACCAACATTACCAGATAACATTTCATATCTCCCTAGTATGACACAGATCAAGTTTTATTTTTTAAATTTCAAAAACAGAAAAAAGAGTGAATTGCAGATAAACATTTACCAGTTCTTGTTCCTCTTAAACAAAGTAGAAATAGCTTCATTATGTTCTTAAGCGTTTCATTATTTCAGTGAAATTAAACACACTCATCTACTTAGACAGTAACATGTCAGCATGTTATATGCTATTTTCTAAAATAAGTATAATTTGTTTTTATTTTTAAAAGATTAAAAAACATGAAAATGTATTTTAACTAAATATAGCTAACTACATTTACCACTGTTATCAGTGTACTATCCAAAGCACCATGAAATAATTTTGTGCATTACATTCTTGCTATCTTTGTCATTATTGATTATATTTTGCAAATGACATAGGTCAACCAACACAAATCATGTGAAACCTAAGTAAAGATTATACACAAAAATACTTCAAGCTTATACCCTTCCTTTAACATTCAAATAATACCTCCAAATTAATACAACATGAATATTTGCTTCCTGCCTCTTTACAGGACCATTACCTTTTTATTTTATTTGTTAGTACCACAGTTTACTGAAATAAATTCTTCCTTACCAATCCCCTGTTAATTATTTATGGAAAGCATTTTCAGACATCTGTTGGTGCAATTAAAAAAAACCCAAACATATATACATAAAAGAGATACTTCACAGTAATTACATTTATATACTAATATTTGTTAAGTTAATGCAGTGTATCATATTGAATCAGTGGAAAGCAGTAGAGCTGGAAACTGTAATGACTGAATATAATGTGAAATAAAAGATAGCCACCTCACATAGCATTAAGCACAAAAGTAAAGAGGAACTTTTAGGTTACTCAGTCAGTTAGTGCAAAGAAAGGAAGAAACTGAAGTCAACAGCTGAAAGAGTCTTACATAAGTGAAGCTGGACAAACGGTATTCATCCTTTTCAATGCTAACATGCACTTTCTGTTTACAAGCATGGCTTCCTGAAACCATACAAAGCAATTCCCTAGCACCTCTGAGAATACAAAAGTGCAGACAGCCCATGTAGGACTTACAGCATTGTACTGCGGCTTGCCCCAAAAGCTAAAACTTCACAGTATGTCACTAGACTATCTTGAAATCTTAGAAAACTTAACACGTAAATGTAAAGGCCCTGATACCATAACAGCAATGCCATACTTCTGCCATGAACACCCAAAGCCTATTATAGTCATAACATACAATCCTCTTTAATCACTTCTGTAGTGATTACATCACGGTAGCTGAAAGGTGGCTCTGGTAAGCACTACAGGCCACTACACAGGTGCAAGAAAATGCAGAAAACCAATCTCACTGTGTTATTTTAAGAGATCTAAACTAAGCCTACTCACTGCAAAACTATTCTAAGCTTGCCTTAGTTCTTTGCACAGAGATTTTCCTACCTCTGCTAAACAGTTACTACAGTGAGCAGTCACAGTAAGAGCTGATGAGGCTAACTCCCAGAAAAATCAATCGCAGAACGTTAGGGGAAAAAAAAAAAAAAAAAAAAAAAAAAAAGTACCTGGTTTAGATAACAAATTCCTAACTAGAGCTCCTCCATGCAAGTCCTGTGCACCTCCTTTCCACCAGCTCCAAGGCACTCTCTAGTATTCATAAATAGCTGCACATATAAAGGACACTTCCTCTACTGCTTCTTGTGTGCTGGGAATTGCTCTAACATGCCTGGGAAACTCTGAAAGGAGCAGATCTTCCAGTTTAGGGCTTCCTTGCATCATCAGATTATTGCAAAGGAACTGGAGCACAGCAGAGGACTGGATCATAAACTTATGACTCAGACAACAGCTCAGAAAGCATATCTATCTAATGTTTCAAGTTGGCAAAAATAAACATGAATGCAAACAGAATGGAAGCCTTCCCACACTGTCCCAAAGATACTCACAGGTCAGTTTTCAATTTAACATGTGTTAATACCACTTGGTAATGGGAAGATTCAGCTAAATATAGTTTCATTATGACTTTCAACAGTTGAGTTCCATAGTTATATCCACCAGGAGACAAATACAATGACTTTAATTGGTGTTACTTAGAATATATTCTCTCCCCATTCAGCTGTTGCTGAAAAGTTCTACTGATATGTACATTTAATTCTTTTGATTTATCAGCAATATCTTACATTAAAATTAAATATTTATAGAGCACTTGTAAATACATTTTAAACAGTTATTTGTATGGAAGCAAGTTCAATTTTATTTTACTAGCAGAAGATATTATTACATTACACCTTCATAAAAGTATTTGTTCAATTATTAAAGTGCTCTGTAAAGCAGTCATTTTCTGCCTATTTCCTGGACAGATAAGTCTGTAAAATGAATCTTAGGCAAAAGTAAAGTAGAGAGACTAGTGATTAAGTTTCAGCAGAGCACTTAAACATATGTTTAAATTGAAGTTTTGAGGTCACTTCAAAATTCCACAAACTGTACCAAGTCAAAATTCTGCTGATTTGAGGCTTAATGCTTTAATTCAAGTCCCAGTGAAGATAATAGGAAAAAGAATTCCTCTATTTTAACACACAGTGTAAACACTCTCTTCTGAATATTAATCACGGATAAATTAAATGCATTCTATGATTTCTTATAAGTCTGTTTTTATCACAATACAAAAATACTGAGTATGAAATGAGACAAGTACAGCATATAGCATAAGGCAAATTACACTATTCTAGGAAAATACCACATATTTATGTACTACTACTACTTCTCTCCCCACTCTGCTTCTTCAAATTTAGAAAATTCAGAAAGATTTTCAGAATTAAGCTTCCCAGAAAAAAAAAAAAAAAAAAAAAAAAAAACTTCAGGAAAATTCTAATGAGTTTAGGAATCAACATTTTAAGGGTCATTATGTAAAGCAACATGAGGAAGTGGCTTAAGCTAAATACAAACGTTCCCCTGGAAGGAAGATCATGCTCCCTAATCCTGGAAATTAGACTTTCACTCATGTTTAAAACTATTTAAGACCACTGTTTTTATCATCATTAAGGTCCTCTTTACTTAGGAAAAGGTTCCATAGAGATGTATAGAATTAAAAAATAAAATAAAATAAAACAATATAGAATTTCAGAGTTATGAAATGAAACTGTAACTAATTATAATCTTCTCTTATCTCACCCAATCAAACATAGTCATAGGGCACAGCAGTGGTTAATTTTTAATGCTAAAATTGCTGCCTCCTTTGTGATATACCATGTAGTCAGTAGCACTACTAAAATTTTTAATGAGAAGCTGTGAAAGTATACCCAAAATTGCTTTATGTGAAGTCTCCATGAAAATCCGCAGGTCTTTTTGTTCACTTTGCAAGGCCAAAGAATTTCCAAGCAGAAAACATGCAAAACATTTCAAGGCACAAATTGTTAATCCAGTTCTTAACAGCTTTATTGCATTTCAGCTTTATCAAAAAAGATCTGTGCTTTTCTAAGTTAGAGAATCTGCTAAGCCCTCCTGTTATGCACAGTAAAAGTCTTTCTAAATTCAATGCTAACTATCTTTATGTCAGATCTACTGCATCTATCTCACAGCATACAACATCTTACACTTACAGACAGTGGCAGCCAGCTTGTTGTGCCCAGTTATACTGTAAACTCAAGAACCTGATGTTCAGAGATCCCAGATCATAGAAACTCTGAAAGGACCCTTGTGGTATGAGTCTCTCAAACTTTCAAGTCAGGCCTTTATTTCCACAAACGGTGTGCCTTTCCTTCAGGAGATTTAAGATAGGAAACACAAAACCCAACTGCACCAAACCAAACCACAACCAATGCTGCCACAACAAAAGAATAAAGCAGACACTCACAACAGGGGAAGTAAGCAAGGCAGCAGCAGGTATAAAAGAACGTCTTAAGTTTTCACACTCTAGGTACATCCCATTTTTCCAAATTTCCAAAGGTGTAAACCTTTGGTATTCGTGCCTATAGTAGATAGACCAAAAACTTAACAGTTAGAATTGTTAAAAACAACCACACTTGCAGCTTGGTGGCATTTCACGTTTGACAAAGGTATTAAAGCTATAGAAGCGAGAGAAGGTAAGACTCTCGTCAGAGCAGCTATAGAATCTATAACCATCACAGAGGCATCTCAGCTGATCAGCAAGTAAGCCAACGTGTCTCAAAGCTGACAGGATAAACTCCATGGCCTTATTTATTTAAGCCTTAGTTGTAGTTCAGCACACTTAGTGGCAATTATCAACACCGCAAAGCTACTTGAACTGAGGGGCTATTTTTTGCAGTATGCATTTGTCCCATTCCAGTACAATTGAGCCCTGTTTCCTAGATGACAGTCCAATAAAAACAAACTATATAAAGAAGATGGAATCACTTTCCATTTTCTAACCTACAACATGCACTACTGCTAAGTTTCACAAATAGAACTGGTAGAGATTGCTGTAATCTGCCTCAAAGAGCTTTCGGGGCTGAATCAGGTTATGATGATTGTTAATACAGAAGGAGCTCACAAGAAAGTGACTGAGACTTCTTTTATTCCATAATTCTGCTTAAACCAAAGTACTAGCTGAGAAATGCTGTTGTTTAATAACCATCTGGCAGGAACTAGTCTAGAATCACCCTTCTGAGTCCCTGCTCAGCAGGTTTTCAGAAAAGCCAACCTACAACAGTGGTTTCAGTAACTGTCAACACAGGGCACACTTGAACTTGTGACCTGGAGGTGGGACCTCTGTGTCCATTCTTCTTCTTCTTTTTTTTTTTTTTAAACCTTCTGACGCAGATCCTTCATTTCTTTTTTTTCCCTTATATACAGAAAAAAGTATTATTTGGTATGTTACTAATAGATTTACCAAAAGCAAAATAAAAATGAAGAGTTTTGTCCACACAAACAGTTCTAAATTTTGTTAAAGCTTACATCAGTAAGCCCTTCACAAAATAACTAAAGCTCTTGCACTCAGAGATACATAACAACAAGACTATAGAGCTATTCATGAAAGCGCTCTGCAAAAAAAATGATGCAAGATACATGTAAGCAACTAGAAATGTTATCTTTTTGTTAATATACTCATGTTTTTTGTACAAACCCAAGATTCTGCTGTATATAGTGTTCCTTTTAAGAGAGTTTAGTGACCATTTTAGTTATCCCCATCTCCAAAACCTGAAGTCATACATATATGTCAGGAGAGAGTTTTACAGACACAAACTCAATCTGTTTTTCTTACAAGAAGTCAGGTAACTCAAATTCATGAAATTTCAATAAGGAAGCATGCTGTTGTATTTTTGATCACATAGGGAAGTTGCAATGATATTTAATATAACTTTTAAGTATGCATTTAAGTGAAATAGGATCATAAAAGTAACACTCTTCCTTTTTTTGAAAGAGTATGCTTATCTGCTTTTAAAATAAATGCCAGATAGTCCTTTGTACCTCCAGCTTGTAAGGTACTCCTCATCAGGAAAAGCTGGGGATGTTTTTAACCTCACCTGTTTCTATGTTAGAAACAAAGGAATAGCTGTACTCTAAGATCAGTGGCTTGTTCGGCATATGCTTCAGCACCTCCAGTACCACCTTCAAAGGAAGATACACAGACCCCAAAAGCAAGCAGATGTGTAATTAACCACCCAAAAAATACTCTCAATTTAGCCACAATAGCTTCACAAAAGCTTAAACATATTAGTTTACCATCCACTCTGAAGTTTGTTACAATTCAACTGCATTCTGTTTTAGGTAACAATTAAGTTGGATAAAACAACAAACAATATATTCCAAATCTATGTACTGCCTCCATATTAGCCTCCACCTTAAAGACAATGCTTAAAAGAGACACTTAGTGGAAAACTCCACCTTTGTTTGTTTGTTTAAATCTAATGCATATTCTTCCAATACGGGGGTGCCCAGTACTGCCCACTCTGGGTAAAAGGGCCTGGATAATAACAGCTGTTAAGATAGTAAAGTGTGCGTAAACAGCATGGGTGAGTAAAACATCCAAAACTGTGGGTGTTTGCCTATCAGTTTAGTAGGCAAACACCCATATCAAACTGATCATTTTAAAGAGAAAATGGCCATCAGCTGGCTTAAATAGCAATCAAGGAATTACAGAGAGTTTTTAGAAACAAACAAGAAGTCAGCTTGAGAAGAAGTATAAAAGAAGCATGAAAAATATAAGGATGACAGGGAAGAGATGAAAGTAATGGAGTAACAGGCAAAACCTGTTTTGACACTGCCAGAAGCTGCTCCACTAGCACTGCAACCTATGTTTATATCTGACAGAGCATCGCCCCTGTTGGGCAGTGTGAGTAGCCTGACAGTTACCAGAGGCACCGAGTAGGGACTCACACTTCAGATGCGTGCATGTGAACTCGCGGGGTGCTTGCTTACCAGCGTGTGGGTTAGTGCATTGTAGGGAGCTTTGTGGATATGCACAAAAGCCAGAGCACCCTCATGTCCAAAAGGAGCTGGGGGTGTTAATAAGGGAGCCCACATCCCGTGGAGGAGGCTATGCATGCTTGTAAACCACAACGCCTGTGAGAGACAGGCTGTGTACATGTAACTGAATGTGTATGCATGCCTGTGACTACAACTTTTTGGAGTGAGTTACAGAATTGTATTTAGAATTTTGTAGGTGTTCCTAAAATCTCGTAAGCATCTAGTATTCTATTTTATCTGTTGCATTGTTATCGTTGACCCTAAATATGTAATTCACTGTGTTGATTTTGTCTTTAATAAATCAACAGACTGCTTTAATTCTGATTCATTTAAACTGTGCGCATTCAGCAATTTTTCCTTATGACATTTCAATATTACATAGACTGTACTGATCAAACTTGTTTGAGGCTTCCAAAGTGAATGTATTCATTGAGCTATAGAATTCTCATTCTCTACAGCTTGCTATCTTCACTATACTTTTTCACATATGATGGCAACTAAAATGATCGAAGTCATTTGCAACAAATGTCTTAGGTTTCACAGCTCTGTCTTGGAAGCAATGAGTTCTCAGTCAGGGACATAACTATGAAATTCATGTTCTATTTCATCGAACTGAGCCGAGATGAGGTTTCTTCTCAGCATCCGAATTAAACTGCTGCTTGTCAGTGGAAAAAAAGCTGTTACAAATATGCAGTCTACATAAGTTGTGCGTATGCTTACAAATAGTCTCTCTTCCCCCCCCCCCTTTTTAGAAAAAGGATTGATCTATACACTAAGTTGGAGACGCAAATTTATAGATTACCAGCCATTTGGCAGTAAAACTTGTATTTACTATGTGTAACTGCCCTGTGTACGTAAGTCTTTTTTTCAAAAAGAAGTACAGAATTTATCAGAGTGAATTTATCAGTGAAAAATATTGAAAACAGTTATTTTCTGTAACCTCAACATCCTGCAAAGAGATACAGTACACCACCAGCCTCCCCATTCTGTTCATTCTGAATGGAGATTGCCCAACTGCTTTATCAGATGACTACTACTCATGATGCACTAGATAAAGCTTTTAGGGCCTCAGTAAACTGCAATTCTAAAAGGGAATTGTGGTTTCTGCTTTGGCTAGTGTCCTATGAAAAAGAAGCAGGCATATATAGATTTATATAAAAGAAAGAGTTGAAGGAGTCAAAAATCAAGTGTTACCTACCTTGCAGAACTGAAAAGGTAGCTTAATTAACATTTCTGCAATGAAAGAGTCAAAAGCCAGACCACCAGATTCAAACTCTTCAACTTGGAAGTTCAGGGCCAACTTTGTTATGACCACCACTGCGACAAGTTACATCTTTCATGTATTTGAAAAACACTTTTTACCTACTGGAGACTTTGGAAAGGGTATCAAATTTACTAATTCAGGAATTCCTCCACCTCTCACTTTCGAAACTGTCATCAAGTTCCCGTTCCTTTCTCTCATACAGCCCTAAACAGGACTTTCCAGCTACAGGCTTGCACTCTGTAGAGAATGTCAAGAAGGCAGCAGTTGAGAAATTCAAACAAAAGCAGCTACCTTTCCAACAGTATTAGTATAATAAGCACAAGGCAGCTACAGCAGATGATAAACACTAACCAGAAGCTAACAATTTTAAAATAGGCACTGTTACATAAGAGTAAAATTCATTGACAATGCCAGGAAAAAATGCTTTCACCTAGAAACCTTTTCTAAACTTGAAAAAGTGGTGAGTAACTTCGCTTTAGCAAGCCATCAGTCATCTGTGATGGCAAGCTTGGTGGGGAGAAGTGTTCTTGCAGGCCCCGCTATGTTCTGTTTCAGGTCCCTTCTAAGATCCACCTGAAGATCTGACCTGTTCCTCACCCTGATAAGCCTCAGTCTTTACAAATGGTTGGTCAAGTGTTATTCCTTTAGCTATCCATTAGAAATGCCTCACACTAAGAAGCTAAAGCTTTGCTGCATTTACCACCTTTCTCTGATACACAGGATACTTTGGAGATTCAAAGTCCTAGCAGCTAAGATAAAGGAAATGTAGCAAGAAAAAGGATATGAGAACCATCCATCTTTTTCCTACTTCTCCCTTCAATAGACAGTGTCATCATATCCCAAATCAGTTAGTTATAAATCTGTTTATGTCTAGGAAAAGAAAACCCACTCTCCACCCCCCCATTTTTTTTAAACTTCTTTTACCATCTTCTCCCTCACCCACCAAAAATAAGACCATCTACTGCCTTCTTATACCTCTACCTCTGCACTACTTTAGTTATCAGCACGTAAAATAGGAATGTGTTCAGCTTTTTAAAAATGCTCAGCATCCCCAGTAGTTCTCTAAGGATGTAATTTCAGTCATCATAAAAATAACTGAAGCATCAGATATCTGAACTAATGTTTGCAAACAAAAAGCAAATGCTGTATATAACTCCTTACCAGATTCTCTTCAAACCATTCCTGTATACACATTATTGTGGCCCCTGGAATTTGACTTCGCAATGCTTCTTTCTCTTGAGGATCCTCTAACATTTCCAATGCCATCTTTAGATCTTCCAAGAGATGCAAAATTTGAAGTGTGCCCAAGTATACTGATGGAGCAGGCGACACAATATCATAGCCACCATTGGCATACTCTGTAGCCGACTTTGTACCTAAAGGAAGTAAAAACAGGAGAGAGAATAATTTTAAATGGTTGTTTGGAAGTGACAAACATAGGTAACTACATACTACCATATGCAGACTTCAGATGCTAGCTGACGAATATCAGTATTTCCTTTAACGCTTAGAAATACTTGAGTTAGTCACTAAATAAATAATGAACACTTAAGAATTAAGTGTGAAGGGTGTGTTATATGTAAGTCGTATTTTAAAAAGAAGTTTGACTAACAATCCTTGCAACGGATTAAATTACCAACACCAAAACCTTACCACAAATCACCTGCAATTTTCCATGGTTACCATGAGATGTCACTACTTTCTCAAATACACAGCTGGAAGTCCCTGAACAGAGCAGTATTTCTCAAGCAATACAAGGAAGATTTCTGCAGTCTTTTGACAGAAAACTTTGATGAAAATAGATTGTGTTACTAAGGCTGAAAAAATATGTAACCTTTATCAGAGTAAAAAGAAAACTCACACAAAACAAAAACCAAAGTTAGCAATAAAGATGGCTGACCAAACTTTACTGGCTCTGTAAAATACAAACAAAAAAACCCCACTCCCAACAAACAACACCCTTCCCCCTCTGCCCAAAATGCTTCAGCAACAATATTCTTTCCTCAAGAACAATAAGCATGGCAACAGAAATATGTCTCACTAGGCTACAGATTTTTAGTTACAAATAATATAAATTCTAATATCTGTTTGAAACAGTTTATTAAGAAAATAGTCAATGAGATGTACAGTAAACATATGCTATCTTTCTCAGTTCTGAATTTGAGACCCTTGATTTTATTAATATCCATTTGTTTCTTTAAGAACTAGTCAAGTGGAAAACTATTTGTCCTATCTGTTACATTTTTATTTAAAATTGATCACTTCATGTACATAATACGTTGTACCCATGTAACCATGAGAACTTACTCCTGTTCTCTTTGGCATAAGCAATCCCATTTCCCCCCTTATTTAACTTTGCAAGATTTTCTAGTCTTTTTCATCATTCTCCCTGTCCTCGTCTGAATCCTTTAATTTTGTAACATGCTTTACAGACGCATGATGGACCCACACTGTATACAGTGTTCCTTAGAAGGCTTAATCACTGATCCATAAAAAGATATTATTTTAATCTCCACATTATTTTTCATTTTACTTCTCTGGCTGTTTAACACGGTTTACATCTTAGATTGTAGTTATATGAAAGGAACAGAAATCTTCACTGAGCTACAGAAATTTTTCTGCTAAGTCTTTTTCCTGAGCTGAAGTATTTAATTAGAAACCCAGATGTAGGAGTAATTTTAGGTTTCCTCTTCAGTGCATGCTGCCTTGCATTAATCAATGTTAGTTTCTCTGCTATGCTTATTTACTTACCATGCCTCAGAAGCTACAAATTATGTTTGAACCCAACCAACTTAACTGTATTTTACATATAGCCTGATATCTTACCTACTAAACACAACTCATGAAAACAATAATGCTGCAATACACGTGAATACTTTCTGCACTTACACTAACTTTTAGTTAAAATGAAAACTGATCATTTATTCCTAATGCTGTTCCTTCTCTCAATTAGACTTTGATCTAAGAAAATATTTTGTCTCTCATTTTGTCAATGCTTAACTTTCTACAAAGCTTTTGGGAAAAATCTAAATAACACTAATCAGGTCTTTTCTAACCGCTGTTGTAATGAACAATTCTATCACACTAATTATCTCTGCAAAAATTTTGTACAAAAATCATCCCTAGAATTTTGCAAGGCTCAGCAACTGTTTGTTTATATATTTTGAAGGAAACAAATGTGCTTATTTTCACTACAAGACTGTTTTATATACTCTTAAGATCTTTTCAGACTGGCAATAACTCAGTTTCAGCCTGTCTACTGATTTCTATTGGTCATGAACACATGAGATGAGCTCTTACCCTGATTTCTAAGATAATACTTCTTCAATATTCAGTGCTACGAACACTGTTACACTGAACAATTTCACCCCCTAAAACAATCCTGTCTTCCTGAATATTTTCATTTTATGGAGAGAATCAATCAACTATTTTGTTGAATTGGAGTATCCTAACTACAAGAGATTTTTTTTCTTGTGTATTGCTACACCCTCAGCTACTCTAGCAACTAAAAACAGCAGAATTCCAAATTATGCAAGTACCACTTGGATCACATAATCTGTTACACTTTCTCATATTGCCAGGGTGGCTCGCTCTTGCTTCTTTAAGATGCACGTATGCAAACTGAAATCTAGAATTGTCTTCTTAAGTAGCTTTGACGTGACTTTTAGGGAAGTTGCCTCTTTAACTGTTGACATTACGACTTTCGGACGTTTCTTCACTTTTTCCTTTCAGAAACTTCATGATAAATTTTTCTGACCTCCCCTGAAGTATTTTTTACATCAGAAAGACAAGCAGGATGTGAAGTTATTTTAATATCAGCTTCAAAGAACTGAATCTAAAATAGTTATGAAATGTGTAAAGTTTAACAAGGAAGAGGCAAATTGGGCTCTACTGATACATTAAGAACTAAATATAGAATTCATAGACATTTATAGATTTAAATGTAGAGCATTCTGCTATTGAATTCTTCATGCGACTTATGTGAGAGCATTTTCAGGACTAAAGAATACTTTTTGTTCAGTCAAACACATGCCGACAAGTGAGAAACAAATAAAAAAAACCCCACATATGCTTTCAGGCACACAACCACTACTTCAGGTCTGAAATAGAAATGACAATCTTCAAGGTACAGGTTTAAACATGTTCTAAGTTTAACTTAATTTTATTAATTAGTTTACACAACCAGATATTCAGTCAGATTGCACATACTACTACAACTATTCTTTCTGTTCTCACAGTACCAGTGACATCTTCCTTCACCAGTCTGAATTTCTCACTGCATATCACATCTTGTTTCTATCCTTACACTAACATGGCTACAGCTTTACAGCTAATATTCGCCTTCAATAGAATATAATTCTCTTGGGAAATTCAGTGACAGTGCAAGTCGCACATTTTGGCAGGCCTAGATTGGACTTATCTCTACAGAAACATTTGAAAAAAAAAAAAAAAAACATACGTACTTATGCCCATACATATATATGTACAGAGACACACTTTAAATTGTCAGCTTCAGAAACTCAGTTCTATAAACTTAAAAATTCTCAAGTGTTTCAACGGAAGTCAGCCAGAAATTCTACATTATCCAATTTCCTGAAGCTGGAATACTCCGTATGCATGCTTCAGCTATTCCAAACATTTCAGCTGACTGTTCAAACTGGCAGAGCTCTAAGTGTCCTCAAAGTCCCACTGCTTTCCATAGTGGTGGAAGGCCAGCATTTCACAGGACCCGCCCTTGGCATAAGGCACACATGCTGAGTCTCCATAGCTGCAATCTAAGGTGGGCCTCGGAGGATAATGCTGTCCTATGAGGGACATTTGGAAGGTGTTTTTTTTTTTTTTTTTTTTTTTTTTTTTTTTGGGGGGGGGGGGGGGGCTGGGAAAGAACATCAGCTCAAATCTAGTGACTGAGACAAAGCCAAATTAAGAATTTTCAACTTTTTCCTTCCTGTTCCCTTTCCCTGCCTTGACTTCTCTTCCACATAATTTTACATTAAATAAGAAGCAAAAAGAAACCAGAAGCAGAATATGTTTTCCTGCTGATATTAACTTCAAGAGATGCAGCAAATGAAACTCTTCAAAAACATCTTTCTGCCAAGCTCATGTATCCTGTGCTTTGGAAAACCACCTAAAAAAGTTGGTATCTCTTGTGGCTTATCCCACACTTATGACAGGGCATTTTGAGCATAAATAGTATGGAATTTTATGAACTCCTACAGGGGACAATAAAGATAATTCAAAATATTTTCTTGGTAAATAACAGTAAAGAGACAGACAACAGTTTATTCTGTTTGCTTACATGTATACAAGTATAATGCTTTTAACAAGCGATCTGCCTGAAATTCTTTCTTGTATGCACTAGTTCTGCTAAACTTGGAAAGGAAAAACATCTCTTTGATTAATACCAATTAAAATTAAATGAAGGAAGCAGATATTGAAAGATTTAATATCATTCGTAATTTAAAGTCTTTCAACTACGACCATTATCCATGAAAGAAACAATTTACGAAATTCTATACTTTACAAGATTTGTATTAAGATTTTAAAAACAGACAGTGATAGGACCAGAATGACCTGTACCTGATATTATCAGAAAAAAAAAGAAAAGAAAAATCAAACCATATTTATTCCCTCTTTTGATCATTGCATGGAGAATACAGGGCATAATTCTGAAATGCATGGAAGATTCTAGCTGTCAGAGCAAAACTTCAAGTCAGTGGGACTGTATATATACTTAAAATCAAGCAAGGGCTTAAAGTGCTTTACTGGATTGGGGCCACAGTACGCAGCAACAGCAACAAAGCCTTTGCATGAGTATCTCTCCCTGTCTGGAATGGGAGTTAACCAGAGATCTCAGTGTATCACTAAAGAAAACACGATCCTTCCCATTTCTCCCATCATATACATGCATACACTGTCCTTTTTTGTGAAGTTATTTTTATTCCTGTTTGCTGTTGGTTGCTACTGTAGCCCCTTTCATTCTCCTATCTGAAAGGGAAAATGAAGACAAAACCAAAGTATTTGGCCTTAGGGATGTGATCTAGAAATGCAGAATTAGATTCAGCAGTTTAGTTCAGAGAACCTCCAATTTCACTACTTAAATTCAAATGACTCATTAGCTTTGTTCTCTTATTTAATATGAAGTTACGTGGAAAGCAAATAGGACACACATTGTTCACCACAAGGGCAAGAACCACCACACCCTGAAAAAATGAACTAAAAGCACACCGAAGTAAATATTCAGGTGAATACTCTTTATGTCAAACTCTTTGTATCTTTGCACAATCGTTCTGCAAAGCACACTAAGTTTTAGCACCAGACAGTAAGAATTCAGATATCCTTCAAAAACGAAATGTAAAAAGAAACTGTAGTGCAAACAATAGCTACACGTTATCATTATATTGCACCCTTAACAGAAATTCTTTTATGTAAGCCTTATTATAAATAGCTGAAGTGGAGAAGAATGCAGCTCAGGCACTAGAATTTCATAAAAACTCAGGAGAATTAAGTGCAATTTTGAACTACGGTAAAAAGATTCAGTGTATGACCTTGAGCAAGTTACAATATATTTTATTACATTAAATATAACACCATGTTTTCCCAATGTTCTACTGGAATGCTGATCATCATAAACATCCACCTTAGAACAAAAACAAACAAACAAACAAGTATTGGACAAAGAAAATTCAAGGAACTCAATTTTGGCTTCCAAAAGCAGAAAGTGGATAAAGGAGGTTAAAAGTTGCTGCATAGTATACGTATGTCAGAAAGAATAACAAAGTAATAAAAAGAGGAAAACAACTTTTAAGTTACACATTTCCTACATCCCGACCACGCAAGCACATTTTGAGTTCAAAGTTCCTTACAATTAGCCGAATGTCTTCAAAGAAACATTCCTTTGGGGCAAATACATAACCTATTCAGAAAAAAGCATTATTTGTAGCTTGTGAAAGTAAGTTACCAAACAGCACTAAAGATTTAGTGAGTCTGACTGCTTTGAAAATTCACTCTCCTCAGCTTTTACTGTATACATTAATCTTTCACATGTATTTCACCACTTCTAGGAATAGATACTGTTTCTGATTTCATGGTTTTCCTCGCCACCAAATTTCTACTCACTGCATTCATCTTTATTATCTTGGTCTTTTCTCTCTAAAATTAGCTGAGACGTGAGAATATGATTTCTGGTAACAGACAACTCAACTCTCAATGTTTACAAAGAGATATTCCTAGTATAGATGAGTCTTCTAATCCAGTGAACAGGAAAGAAAGAAAGAAGAGGAAAAAAAGCATTCTAATCCTACCCTAGTGTAAGGATGGCTCTTTATAAAACCAAAATATTCAAAGAGAACAGTTTTGATATCTCACCAACACCGTTAAAATAAAGTTATAATCACATATTTTTTTCTAGCCTTTCAGTCAGTAACCACACTTCTATAGAACACCTCATCTATTTACCTGGGTTTTTTTTACTCAATGAGGATATATGTTATCCAAGTTCTTCCTCTCTCCTCTGAGATCACAAAAGATAATTTTCTTTTGAAGTACAAGCCCCTTTTCCTCATGCAGATAGCTTTAAAAACTTGAATTTATATAAAGTAGTAGTAAGGCCTGAATAGGACATAATTCAGCTTCCTCATTCCCAAGCTTTCTGTCAAAGGAATAAAGAGGTAGCTCACAGCACCCTTTCATCTAACATCACAATGCAAAAATACATCACCAACACTGTATTTTGAATCATGCTCATATTAGCTTCTCCTCAAATCTCTGTTTAGATCCTGAACTACAGAGAACAGAAACTGTTACACTGGAGTAGCAGGAAGCCGTGCATTTAGATGCATTATACACAGCTTTAAGTTTCAAGTAGTTCAGAAGATTTTCAAAATGCTTTACTTACCCCACACACGAACTCCTTGAGACAATTTAAGGACTCTCGATAATTCCATATGCAAATTATATATGTAATTACTCAACCTTTTCCCTCTAACAGGCTCATAAGCCCTAAGCAGTGATCCACAACATATTAAGTACTATATACATACACGTGCAACAAAAAGATCTCTCTCATCCAGATGTACTTGCAAGTTAAGCAGCCTTATAATTTATGGAAAAAGGAGAACAGATTATGCAGCTATAGTAAAGATTTGCCAGGGGTAGAACAACACAGATCTCAGTACCATATCTGTGGGAGAACCTCCATCATATATGAAGAAAAAAACCAACACATTTTATTAAAGATGGCAACTTGCATCAATTTTATTTCTGCTAGACCATTTTTCCATAGGTATTTTCACATGTGAAACTATCCAATTAAAACAATGTTGTGAGCTAACAAACACATCCTTTCAATATAAAACCCAGAATGGTTTGTAGCAACCAGTAGTAAACTACTAGTAGCATGACTGCTGTTTCGTGAAAATATGGATTCCTGGAAGCACAAAAAGAACAAGAGTATTCAGTTTCTGAGGAAAGAAATGTCTTCAGAACAACTATGCTAGTTTCATTTTTTTTAAGATTTTTTTTAGTCTTAAGTTTCATTGCTTTACAGAACGAAGGAAGGAGAGAAGGTATATTTTTGAATTTAATATATAGAATTTCTGTGTATGATAAAAATTGCTTTAATCTAAACCTGAGAAATCTGTTTTACTAGCCTGACAAACAACTGAGTGACTCATGCATGGGAGAACAGATCACATCTTATAGACCACAAAAGAACCTGGGTGTCTTACATTCTTGATGCTATGGGATTATGGCCATCGCAGTTGTGAGTGCCTCTCTTTGCTCTATATTCTATTTACAGCTATTTGCATTTCTATTTCTTTTCCATCCTTTGCCAGTGCAATGCCAATGGAATTTGAAATTATCTTATTCTAAAATCAGATCTCAATCTCTCCTATTCAGCCTCTTACACAAGCCAAACTTCCTATAACTTTGCATGCCAGGTTGCAACACATCATCTTTACCAGTTTGAATAGTAATTAGAAAGGAGGTTTAATATCAGAGACAAATATTAAAATATTTCTAGGCAATTTCTGTCACTTCAGCAATGGCACAGCTATTCCAACATCCCTTCTAAGAAAGTATGCTTGAAGAACAATACTTTTAGATGCATTATAATAATCGGAATTTAATTGCACAGAGACTGCTCCTCTATAAATGTAATTTTAAGCTGCAGTACTGAATGTCATGCTTCAACTACAGAGTTGCAATAAAATATGGAGAAATAGTAGATATAATTGTAAAGCAGATATTATCTCACACTGTCAGCACATATTATTTCTGCCTCAGATTCAGTTATGCCAAGTTAGTACAAATACCTGTGATGTAGAGATTTTGTTTTGGATAAACAACAAGCTGTATTGTATTTTTGGTTGGTTAACTTAAGCATCTAATTCATGACTATATTTTTGTCGATATATACTGACAGGCTTGGGTATCTCCAGCCAGAGATACGGAATTTAAAATGGCATGTTTTGCTTGCATAGATTTCTCCATTCTGAATTAGTCTTAACCCTTATTTTCAAGCAAACATCTAATTTTCTTGTTTTACTGGAAAGGCAGTAATACATGCAAGGGAAGTCAAAGATGAATTTGATCACAGAATTACAGAATGGTTGAGGTTGGAAATGACCTCTGGAGTTCATCTAGTCCAGCACCCCTGCTCAAGCAGGGTCACTTAGAGCATGTTGCACAGGATCGTGTCCAAGCAGATCTTGAATATCTCCAGAAATATTCAAGACTGCACAGCCTCTCTGGGCTACCTATTCCAGTGCTCTGTCACCCTCACAGTGAAGAAGTTTTTCCTTACATTCAGGTGGAACTTTCTGTGTTTCAGTCTGTGCCTGTTGCCTCTTGTCCTGTCACTTGGCACCAGTGAAAAGAGTCTGAGCAAAAAGAGTCCAATTAGTAAATCACTGTTTGAACTTCAAATGAGAGTTCAGTCCTGCATAAAAATTTTAAACATATACTCCTCTAAAAGATTATGAAGTGTTTATAGGAAACAATTTATTAATGCTTGTCAGCCCAGTAAGATTTTGTAGCATTGCCCTGTTTAGAGAGGTAATCCATCACTACTACAAACGGGATTCAGGAGTTCTTGGTTCCCTATCCTGTGATCAGACCACACTATTTGTGAGAAAATATGCATGTGATAGTGAGAGTATGGGAAGCACATTTTTGGGACAGTAGCCCAAATAGCTATAATGACCTTTTGCAAAGTTAAGTACTCAAAATTGAGGAAATTCCAAAGATCAGGTTGCTTTGGCAACCCTGAGTAAGAAATAAGTTGACAATGCAGCATCCATGCAATGACCATGCACGTTGCCATAAGCTCAATATCCTTTTAAAATAAAAAAGCAAAACTTCATCTGAGCAGCTATGCAAGGTATTTACTTTAAGGCAATAGTATGTGTATATCCTCTGCAAAACACAGCATCAAATGAATGTAATGGTTATTCACATCTACATGCAGGTAAACACCAGCCAGGGCTTGAATGTTTTTAAGCGGGGGGGGGGGGGGGGGGGAGGGGGGAGCGGAATGAAGGCTGCAGATAGCTGATAAGATAGCTTATGGTGTGAATAAGAGAAAAGACAGTGAAATGCTGCATCTTTTTAAAGGTTTAAAATACATTAAAATGTTCTAAAACTACTATTGCTGACAATAGTTAAGGAATTAACTATTTTACAAAGCTGAGTAACTTGAAGACGGATATCAGCACATAAGCTATAAGAAGTGTTATAAAATGAAGATAATCATAATATTTATTGATTAGAATTTATGGTTAAAAAATTATTTTTTTTACTTTTTTCCTCTTTACTTCTTTTTCACATTACTCTTTACTTCATATTTTCTTGTCAACATTTTTGTCTTATTTTCTCACAAGATCTTGAGATATATATATATATATATATATGTATATTTCTGGTAGTTATATTGACATGTTATATATTTCTCCATTGAAAATCTGATTTCAAGTAATTTATTTTTCATTTTCTTTTTCATATCTCTATTGCTATTTAAATATACTCTAGTTAATGGCTTCAAAAAGCCACTATCATATCTCATAGTACAATTTCACAAATGCTCACCTTAATTAAGCCTAGTAGCAGTAAGATAATCAACCAGTGCTATAGATATATTTTTTCTTTTGTTCACGAAAGAGTCCACTAAATTATTTATAGGCTATGAATAGAAAAAGGAAATAGACTAATCATAAACTGAAACACAGTCTACTAACATAATTACAATTTATTTGTAAAATACAAGGATAATACAAAACTATAAAATTTACCACTGAGCCACTGCAGCTGTTGGTATTCAATTACTCTGATCTATATGGAAAAAATTGCTCATTATTTCAACTATTCTATTTCTGCCATCATTACTTCAACTGCAGTTTTTGTCAATTCAGTGCTTGAAATAAAATTCTATAAAAAACTGTAAAAAAACAAGTTATTAAAAAATTATATACGTTTACCATATAAAATAAATTTTGAAATTGAAAATACTATGAGCTCTGAATAGGACAGAAGTGATAAAAAATATAAAACCATCTAGGAATACACAGATTCAAAAGAAAAAGTAAGGACTGTTCTCTATTCATTCTACACAATCACGAGATGCTTGTACTGCCCATCAGCTGCATGGCAGCCACTGTTTATTTTAAAAAAAGACTCCCACATGCACGCGCACACACACACACCACAAAAATGGCATTAAGTGCTATCTGTCTAGTCTGGACAATTTCAATCTGTTAAGAAGCAGAACAGAAAATTCTATTTTCTTTAATTAAAAAAAAAAAAAAAAGCTGTGAAACTAGCCCTTATGTCCTGAAAAAAATTAGCAATGATGCATATGATTGCTCACTGGTAAAGCATGCGGTCACTAGGAAATCTTCTCATTTCATACTATTTATGTGGGAATTCTGTGAAACCCTTATTCCACAAAAAATAAAATCAATAGGGGCTCAAATAAGGATATTCACATTTTTTTAACCATTCCTGATTTTTTAATCCAAAATCTACTCACAGAACTAGAGCTGGTTTAGTAACCTAACTCACACAATAACATAGGACAGATCTAGACCTTGAACTCAATTACAGTGGCATGGAGCAGAAGAGTAACAGAAAAAGAAATCAGGTCCTCCCATATAGTCTGGCAAATAGATCCTCTGAGGGTAATATATTAAACTTGAATAAAATTAGAGGAAATTATCCTTAAGAGAGCCCCAAAAGACCTTTTGTTTTCTTGGCAGATGTGTGGGGAGTAGTTGCATTTGTGGTACACAGCTAAGGCAATGAACTGGAAGTGAATATTCTGCCCCTCAAGAGAAAGGAATTTAAACATGCATGCTTCTTGGGCAACCTTTTGACAAACTTTTGAATCTTTCAGGACTAACAGTAAAGTGTTTGTAAACACCCATATGGGCCAAGTAAGTAATAACAACACCCAGTAGGTAATAATTGCAGGAACTTTGGTTAAAAAGAAACTCGGTAATTCTACTGATTATCTGATGAAGTTAGAGACCCTGGAACTGTAGCAAATTATAATAATGTAATAGGAGTTTTTAGATCTAAAATTCACTGTCATTATTCACAAAACAAAATAATGGATTTTCAGGCTGCTGTCAGAGAGAAAGTTTGCTAAAATCAGAAAGTTAAAAAAATCAATTTATTAGGATTTATTATCATAGAATCAGTAAGGTTGGAAGGGACCTCTGGAGATCATCTAGTCCAACCCCACTGCTCAGCAGGGTCACCTAGAGCATGTTAGACAGGGTTGCATCCAGGCGGGCCTTGAAGATCTCCAGAGAAGGAGACTCCACAACCTCTCTGGGCAACCTGTTCCAGGGCTCCGTCACTCTCACAGGGAAGAAATTCCCCCTCACGCTCAGGCGGAACTTCCTGTGCTTCAGTTTCTGCCCATTGCCTCTTGTCCTGTCACATGGCACTACTGAAAAGAGTTTGTCCCCATCCCCTTGACACTCTCCCTTCAGATACTTATACACATCGATAAGATCCCCCTCAGTCTTCTCCAGGCTGAAGAGGCCCAGATCTCGCAGCCATTCCTAATAGGGCAGGTGCTCCAGTCCTCTGATCATCTCTGTAGCCCTATGCTGGACTCTCTGCAGTAGCTCCATGTCTCTCTCGTACTGGGGAGCCCAGAACTGGACAGTACTTGAGATGAGGCCTCACCACGGCTGAGTAGAGGGGCTGGATCACCTTCCTTGACCTGCTGGCAACACTCTTCCCAATGCACCCCAGGACACCATTGGCCTTCTTGGGCACAAGGGCACATTGCTGCCTCATGGTCAACTTGTCATCCACCAGCACTCCCAGGTCCTCCTCTGCAGAGCTGCTCTCCAGCAGGTCAGCCCCCAGCCTGTCCTGGTGCCTGGGGTTATTTCTCCCTAGGTGTAGGACCCTGCACTTGCCCTTGTTGAACCTCATGAGGTTCCTCTCCGCCCAACTCTCCAGCCTGTCCAGATCTCTCTGAATGGCAGCATAGCCCTCAGCTGTGTCAGCCACTCCTCCCAGCATCCCAGCATGGTATCATCAGCAAACTTGCTGAGGAGGCACTCTGTCCCCTCCTCCAGCTCATTGATGGAGAACTTGAACAGGATGGGACCCAGTACTGAGCCCTGGGGGATGCCACTAGCCACAGGCCTCCAACTCGACTTCACACCACTGATGACAGCCCTCTGAGCTCTGCCTTTCAGCCAGTTCTCAATCCACCTCACTGTCCACTCGTCTAACCCACACTTTCTGAGCTTACCTAGGAGGATGTTACGGGAGACAACATCAAAAGCCTTGCTGAAGTCAAGGTATACAACGTTCACTGCTCTAAAAAGATTTATTCAAAATCTATAGTCCTATAGAAACACACATTTTAATAAAGGTGTAGAAGCTGAAGAAAGTAGAATGTAATGACTTTGTCAAACCACAGAAGGCAATGTTGAAATTATGCACCTCAGGTAAAGAAAATGTAAACAGATCTGACATATAGGAGCTTTCTCTAGAGAAAGCCTCTGTTTGGAGTGCAAGTCATGCTGGCTAATGGATAAGTCATGTTCATTGACAATCACATTAGGCTTTTTTTTGCAATTTTATTCAAATAAGGCTAATCATTCAGCATGGCTAATTTATATAGCTATGAGGGTGGGTTATCAGTACAGATGTACCGAAGCATAAAAGACTTAGAAACACTGACCTAGCTGTCAAATTTGATCAAGTCCAATGAAATTCAATTTGTTAATCTTGCTTGACAATCCTACCCTCATGCACTCTAAACACTAATACATTTTGTATTGCACTGAGATGCATCATCTACAGTGAGACTTTTGATTTGGACTAACCAGAAACATGCACTAGCTCTGTTAAAATCTGGAGTCAGGGACAAGACTTAAATCAAGAAGGCTAGAATTAGGACTGCAAGTCCGAAAATATTTGTAATATGTATTTTCTTGCCTAGTTCTTACCTTAAAGCAAACAAGCATGTGACTACGCTCTAAAAATTTTAATAATAACCACAGCTAATATAAGAAACTATGATTGCTTCCTAATTCAAGAGAGAGAATTCCAGCCCTTTAACAAAAGTTGCTTTTGCTTGTGTGTGTGTGTACATATATATATACACACATATATGTATCTACTCAAATTTCAAAAACTGACCAACGCAGATGTTATACACCTCTAGACATTTCAGTTCTCCATAGCAGTGATTAGATTAATGCTCATTTTACACCCGAGAACAAAGGTTTCCAAGTCCAAGAGAAGGGCATAGCTCTTCCTAGTACCTACTCAGGCCTCATTCAAAAGGAAACCTCTTTTCCATCAGCCACCTAAATTTCTAACAGCTGCAAAGCTTTGGCTTAGAGCTATAGAGATGTGTGTGGAAGCTAGATAGAGTAAACTGAAACACCACAAGCTCTGAAAAGCTGATTTATCCTGTTTCTAATCTACTCTAAGAGCAGTAAATACAGCTTTCCCCAATATTTGCACATTTTGGTTTACATAAATCTGCAGTTAGTAAACTTTCAGTCCTGGTTTATTTCAGGACAGTCCTTCTGATCAAGTTTCCTACCTCATTTCTTCTCTCACCATATGGGACAACAAAACATTCCTGTTTTCCAGTCCTTCCTCAAACTGTGTAAAGAAGACTAGTAAATTAGAGAGACTCAAACTTGGATAATTACCCTGTTGCTCAATTTGAGGCAGTTTGGGATAACAACCAGTATTCAAATATAGGCTCCAGCAGACACATTTTATCTCTCAATCATACCATAATAGACAAGACGGAGTTCAGGAACACATGATGCATTAGTTAGAAGAGAATGACCAGAACAGACTTAGTCATCCTACCTTAAAATGTCTTTTGTGTTCCTCAAAACAGAAAATAAATGATCAAACACAGAGTGAACAATTTTTCCCATCCAATTGAACGTTTCCTTTATGTTGCAACTAAAAACAAGTATAACGTAATACAATTTTTATTGACACAAGTATATGTAATTCTGATCATATAGAAACTATTTAGTTAACATTGATGAGGCTTGACAGATTGCATTACCTGGGAAATATCTTGGTTCTTTTCCCTTTAGATATCTTTATATAAGCATGTTTTCTAGATTATACTGAATATTAGTGGACATTATCTAAAGATGTAAGCAGTATGAAGTCTAAGTCAGCTCCCTTCAAGAGGCTGCCAATTTGTTTATGACCTATTCATGCACTGTGGAAACACTCTACATATCCACTAGCATGTTTGAACCTTTCTGATTGCTCTAGAGCTTGGAAAACACAACAGTAACAAAACAACCATGAATGAGATGTGCAATCTGCTGACTGATGCAGAAGACTTCTTGCAGGGTCTGTTTTGTAATACTCTATAACACTGTCTCCACAACTGTGACAATTAAATGAGGAGGGGAAAGGCCATGTGTTTGGCAGCCTGAAACAAGTTAATTCTATTTCTTATTGACCAAGACAAAAACTTAAAAAATTACGAGCACAAACAATCTGAAAAAGAGGTGCGGGAGGGAGGGAGGAAAAAAAAAAAAAAGAGAAAAGTAAAGTCTAGTTGCCTATCTCAATTATTTTTCTAGCATCATCAAACTAGAAGAACTGCGTTTTTTCTCAGTCAGTCATACATTTGTTTAGCAATTGTATCACATATTACAAGGCTATTTTTCAATATTCTGCAAAAGATAACCAGCACAAAAACCTATTACTATACCTAGAACTAGCTTCACAACAACCATTTTCAGAGCTTCTGGAAGATCGTGGTTGCCACTGAGTAGTAATATTATCTTCTCAGCGGCAAAAATGCCAGGGCTTATACTCTACTTTTTGGAAGCGAGTGTGAAATGATATCTTCATGTAAAACTGAAACGTTTTCTGAACAAAACATAGCACTGCTCAGATAAACAAGGAGACAGATCTATTTGTTTTTTACATGCATGTTGTTTACAGCTCATAAGAGGAGATACTGGATAATTTGAGGTATGTTGGAGACACGTTCTACTAACACAAAAGAATGAAGGAGAAGAAAATCTATGGAAAAACAAACCTAAAATCACCCCTCAAAAAGGAAAGGCAAGTTTCTAATCCCTTCTCTAGACAGAAAGCATACCAAAAAGCTGATAACCCCTTAAAAACAAAAAAAAGAAAAAAGAAAAAAAAGGCATTTCTAATCTGATATGTCTATTTTTCTTCCTTGCTTTTCTTTTTCTTAAATAATGGAAGACGTATGTATGTGCTGATGGTATCAGCGCTGTGTGCTGGGCTGTGTACAAATCAAACAAGGGAGATATAGAGTAAAAGTTTCCAGACATACACAGGCAATTTAAGAGCACAGGGTCAATATCCTAATGAAAGGGTTATGGGCTTCTATGTCACTTTCCCCAGGATTACCTAGGACGTTTACCCTAGATTTGAGTGGCTGGGAAATTATTCCAATTCCCTAATTTCTGAATTATGGTTTGGAACTTACTTTTCTCTATTTACAGATCTGAGAGAAGAAAATTGCTTTTTGTGAGTATCTGTTTTTATGTTTTCTAAGTCAACAGATAAAAAAATAAAATTCCAAACAACTTTTACTGGCTAAAACCTTGTTTGTAAAATGGTGTGTTCAGAAAAAGAAAGAAGAAAATATATTCCTAAACTTTTCTACTTGCCTAGAACTTGTTTTGCTTCTGTGAAAATTCATTTGTGGAGTCATACCTATCACATTCACATTGGTTACATATTTTTATGCTTTTATCTTAGTAGTATGTTAAGGCTTGCATATCTGAAATAAAGTGAACATTCATACATCGATCTGAGTAAATAATTCGAAGATTCTTTAAACTAAAAATTCTAGATACAGACATCCTGACTAGTTGTGGCTGGTCAGATGCTAATAGTTGAAGCTACTTATTAGTCTCTGGAGAGTAAGCTTTATTAGAAAAGAAGTCACAACCGCAGAAACAATAGGATGATATTATCTTCAGCACTAGGGGAAAAAATGAAGGCACAATAATTATATCACTTTATAATGTCACTATTCAAATTTAAAACGCTCTACTGAACGCTTTCCCACTATGCATAAATGAGATCATGGCCCTACCCAGATAGTTCTTTTAGGACAATAGCTCATACCAAATGCTGTGTTGGCACAAATGCCAAGGCTATTGAGTCCTGACCACAGAGATTAACTGCTTGTCTTGGACACTAGAATATTGAGAGAAGGGCTTTTAACTGCCACATCATGAGAGCATCAAAATATAGTAAATTGTGTCTTTCATCATATCCCTTTCTAGCATACAACACTTGTGCAGAAAGAAACTCACAGTTCCACTGCTGGAGAAGAATGCCCTCAGTGAGAATTATACATCCTAGTTATACATCACTAGGACACAAAGATAACTAATAGCATAGCTTTTAATTATTTGTGTGTGTGTGTGTGTATGAGTGAGTGTATGTGTATATGAACATATATACACAGGTATAAATTTGGATAAATGCTAGCCAGCTAAGGGGATGCTGCAGTCTTAGTGAAAATCAAAGAAATCTGTCTGCCATACAGAAAGTGACAATACAACAACAACAACAACAAAAAAAAAAAACAGGAAAACTGTAGGAGGGACAAAAGACTAACATGGTTAGATCCCAAAGTAAATGGATGTAAAGTAAAGCATTACTATACCTGCAATGATGTCATCCATCTGCTCCAAAGCTGCTTCAAGCATATGACTAGCATCAGAGGCCATGATCTATGATTTATTCAGACCTTTACTCTTCCTACTGTAAAAGACAGATGAAAGGGTATATATCATAATAAAATCAGACTTGATATAAAATCTATTTCACTGTTACACAGTAAATCAAGCCATGCAAGCAATAGTCCACTTAGCAATAATACAGCCTAATTAATATTAATTTTGACTTTTTGAGTAAAGAGATTTTAATAAAGCCAGCAAACGGAGACAGAAACAATCTCAAACACACTGAAAGACTCATTCTTATGCAGAATATTCTGAATTGAAAGTTGATTTCATTTCAACCTTCTCTACTGTTGGAAAACCAAGAGAAATGCTGAAACTTAGTTATAAGCCCAATGCAATAGATTTTTTTTAATATCTACACTAACAAATCAAAATTATTTGCTTCTTTCACAAATAAAGAATCCTAATACACAGGCTCTTCTCCGTGGTGCTGCTGAAATATTCACAAAGATGTACAAAAAATTCATTTGTTAATAACCTTGATGTTATCAGTGAGTGTACATATCCTATGGCATTCTGGTCAACCTATATAGCAAAAGTGTCTAGAGGGACAGATGCAGGAATGAGAGTCAGGAACAACTTTCTAATTTCATCTCTGCTATGACAAACCATAGTTAGTTATAATGAGTAAACCATTACATAACTTCAGATCAAATGGATGTGAAAAGCAACATGAGAATGTCATATTAGAAAATGGAAGAAAAGTATTTAGTGTCACCTAGGGCAAAGATTAATGTAATTGAATGCTTGGTTTTGTCTCTCCTTTTTTTGTCAAGATAGTAATTTAAGTGTAGACAACGCTAAATGTAATTAAATTTTCCCCAAATGCATCTAATCTTTATAGCAGCTGCCTCAAGTGTGTTATTTAACAGTACTAGAAATACTATAGCTTAGGTTCAGACTGAGTATCCTTGAAAGTTTTAAGTCAGCTGACAAAGTTAAAATTTCAGAACACTTACACATGTGATACTCCCTTTGACTCTCTTGCTTTAATTTGTTGATTTTGGTAGGTTCCATCTTCTGCTGCAACATTTACATGCCAGTAGCTCAGCAGATTGACTAAATACATCAGAGATACCTGATACTCCTTAGCAAAATTTTTCCTAGTTCAAAGCAACCATAACTGGCAACAATCACAGCAGCAAAGAGAATCCACCCACAGTAAGTACCTGCTAAAGATTCACCTAAGCTACCTTAGTTTATGCAGCAGAAAAGACCCACTCCTCCACAAACCTACGGCCATTCTCTCTGTTGTTTATTCAGGACAGTAGACCAGCTCAAGATCAGAAGGAAGAAAAAAAGTGAAAAAATATTTGAAATAGTATAGAGTTTATATCGCTAGGTGGCACTTCATGATCTTATTTGCATTGTAAGATTTTGCTCTGTGTGCCGAAAGCAGTTACACCAATTCACATTTATTATTAACAAGAAATGCAGGACTACCATTCTACTTAAAATATAGCATTTGACAATCTGCAGTGGAAAAACTGCAGGAAATACTGAATTATTACATTACAAATTTGACATTTTGGTAACAGCAAAACTTTCAGTCAAGACCTTAACAGGAAACAGAAGAATTATTTTGTTAAAAAATACCACCAGATCTAAGTCTCTTATCTGCTCCCAACCACTACACCCCTCCTTGCCTTCTCATCCGTATGTATGGTATATTTGCTGCTTAACTGAATCAAGCTAGAGTAAAACCAGCTGGTCAAACAACACATGATTTATTAATAAAAGTAAAGTGCTTTGCTCCAGAGTAATAATGTGATATTACTTGCTTAACATCTTTTTCTGGACAGACCTGTTCCATGAGCTTCAGGCAAGTCTTATTTTCCCAGACACTCCCTTCTTCCAGTTTGACTGTTCTTAATAACATGAAAATGGCTTCTTAGATCCCATAAGGCTTCAGTTACCATTTTTGATCTAGTTCTATAGAGGTATCTGTAGTTGTGATTTTTTTTTTTCTTTTTTTTTTTTTTTTTGGTTTTAACAGCAAAATACTTGTATCAATCCCAAAGCATGGTAAATGACACAAAAAGAATATGTATATTTTCTGGCTTTTTAATTGCAATTCTTTTTGGTTTTGTTTCTCCAGTGACATCAACAGATGCAAATAATCATGACTTATCCATGTATTAAAAAAGTACATATTTTGAAGAGCAGTTTCTGTTTAGTCTTTAGCAAACCTGAAAAAGCTTCTTCATCTCTAATATTAAAGTAATGGGTTTAATATTAGCATTAATATTTAATCTTCTGTCTTTCATAGCTATACATAGATTAATTTATAGCAGAATTATAACTCACCTTTTCAGGACTCTAAGGAGAGAAGAATATACTTTTCCTCAATGAGTAAAAAGCATTCATTGTTAACAGCAAAAGTTTTACTGTTCAGCAGGAGTAAGTCTAAATTATCATCCCTCCTAAGCCACATGCTCATAATAATTTAGAGCCCAACCCACGGATAAAGATATCACAACCCTGTTTGTTGTAATTACCTAAGTAATAAGATCTTCCAGGAAGTGCACAACAAACTGGTCTGAATGCTCTAAATTTATTTGTCCTCAGCTAGCTTTACGCTATAAACCAGTCTAAGGTTTGCATTTCAAATAAGATGAAGAACAATATCTGCTAGACCTGTTGTGCTTGCCGTCAATATCCCTTGAAAATTCCTTAACCTATTTTCCTTATGTAAAACTATAGCTTACTATGCCAACAGAACATAATATTTAATAGGCATATTCACTAGGCAAGTTAGTCTTCACAGTCATGAAAAGCCTTATTTAAATTCGAATCTTTCACGGGTGCCCTGAACCAGCAGCTATCCAGAGACAAGAACATGAGCATTTAGGCAAATTCTGAGTCAGATGTTTTTCAAGATTGCTCCTAATAACGATGTTGCCAATGTTATCAGTTGTGGAGAGGGGTGTGGTTTGTGCTAGCAACTCTTGAAATCCAGATCTTGCCTTAACATTCAACACTTTGTGTGGCCTTCAGTCTCCTCTCACATTTAGAAGACATAGCTAATAGTTAAATGCCACCACCTACCTTTCTGGGATGAATAAATACGTATTTATAAAACATTTTAAAGCTTTTAAGTATCATACTGCTTTGTACTTAATGGTATAAGGAAACATTAAGTGCCTTGGCAAACCTTCAGAAGTCCTCCATGGTTTTCTCAACTGTAAGATCACTCCTAAGGTGTAATGATGAAGTGTGCTTGATTCCCACTCCCAACATTTCTCACCTTACTCCTCCCTCAGCCATATGCTGCACTCTATGCAGTCACTGCACAGGTCAAAAATTGCTAATTCATCTCTCTAACCTGGCTCAGGAATTTGCAAGACACCATCAAATACAAGAGTTATAAATACATATTTGGACTCTGGTCTTTTAAAAACTGGCATACCTCTCTAATTAGGGTAATCCTCAGCCCTAAATAACTATCTGCAGCTGCTAGGAACAGACAGATTTCAGATGATGACTAGAATGACAGCCTAAGGAACACTACTTACTATAGCATCATTCAGGACTATCCAGCCAGAAATCCTATTGATATGAGGGCTTAAATTTTCATTTCTTTGTTAATATAGACACTACTTACTTTATCTCATTTTCATATGCTTCATTAAAACAGGTGTAAGGGTAAATACTCTACTTATTACCAGTTACATAACAAATAAAAGGAAACAATAACACTATAGAATTTAAGTTTAATCAAAACAGGAATAAATAAAAGATATTTTTCTTTCAAATAGGGAGTTTATTTAGAAACTATAAAGGGTCCATGGCAGAGAGGTGAACAAAACAAACAACCTACCCACACCTGCTAGAAAGAAATGCAGACTTCCCAAAACTGCACAGAGACCTGAAGCTGAACCATCTGGAAGTGGCAGAAGAACTGGGCAAGTTTCTAGCCAACATATTGCTGCGAGCCCCCATACGTAGACATCCTTAGAAAGAACTAGTACAATGCCTCATCACAGAAATGACCTATAAAACTAATGCATGCTGGTATCTTGGTATTACCCTGGCATTACAGAACCACCAGGTTCTGCGCTGCCGATAAGTTAGAGTTGCAAGCAAAAAGGACTACATCGCTTAAACATATATTACTAAATAATTTCAAAAAAAAATATGACAGGAACTGAATGCATTTAAATTTACTGAAATCTGATAGTAAAAATCACAAAGTCAAATATCTGTTTTCAAAAATAGACCCATTAGAGTCTGAGTTCCAAATCTGAGCTGGAAATTAAACAACTTATTTAGAAAGAGAAAAAAGAAAAAAGGGCACCCTTAAAAATATGGCAAATGCTTTGGCTGACACTTTATACTTAAGAAGCACAAATCCACTCAGAGTAACTCCTCCACAGGACCCATGGATATCAAGTTATGGTACCATAACTGAATTTCCTGACTCATGTTTGTACCAAGTCTCATCCTTAAGTATAAAAGCTGACACTGACAGAATGGCATGTGTAAAGTGATTTCTTCAGCTCCTCTCTACAGCAGTTTTATCAGCCATAGAAAGTCCTTTCCTTCTTAAGCTTTTTTATATATAAAAATAGTTCATAAAAACTTTAAAGAGCACTTCATAAATCAATTTTACATTTGCTATCAGATACACAAGTCCTTCATTTAGGTTCTCAGGCATTCAAGAATTGGTCAAGGCTATGTGTTTTATATATTTAAATACATATGTTTAAAATATATAAGCCTTTACCTCTGTTACACACATTAACAAAGGAAATTCTATAACTTCTGATCTTACAAATCTTAAAACCAAAATTGCATTACTATGTTCATTAACATGGATTACAATATTAAGTGGGAAAAAATTATTTTAATTCAGTTGCCATCGAGCCAGTCAAACGTCTAGCTAATTAAAATTTCAAAATACTACAATGAATTAATGCTTTGGATTTAAAGTTCGAATGAGTAAAGCATGATGATTTCATGATTTGTGAGGAAAGTTTCTGAACCAAAATGTGAGCAAGGTCTTAAGATAAATGCAAGGATGAATAGTATACAGAAGTCAGAGTTGGCACTACAGTTCATATTTAGTCATAAAAATTGCAACAACAACAACAAGAAGTTAGGCCTCACAAAATCATGACATTTAAAATAAACAGTAGCGTTTTTTTTCTTTCCTTTCTGATTTGAGCTATTCACTAATCTCAAGGTCACAACTTCAAGCTTTCTCTTATGACGGCCAAAACTTCATCCAAGTGTCATGCTGGTCACTTAATTCCAGTATCTATGCCTGTAAAAAAAGTAGTAAATCTAAAGACTGGGAGAGTCAGTAAATTTAAGATGAGAAATTATACAATGAATGATACTGTGAAAGTAAATTGTTGCTCTTATAAATTCAAAAGGGAGAAATAGTAATAAAAGTAAACACAGAATTTACACATGAATGAACTCTGTCTTCTGTAACAGAAGACAAGACCTTGAAACAAATTGAGAGATTAGGTATATGGGATTAACAAAAAGATTCAAAACTATACTCTGTAAAAATCCTTAGGATTTCAGACTATACTGAAGAAAAAAACAACAACATAAAAAGACCCAGTTTTTAATCCCTGAGAATCAAGAGAAAATTGCTCATGGGTCATAAGAAAAGGCTTGTTAAAAGCAGAGGCTTCTCAGCCTGGCTGAGAACCTAGTGAATCAGGCCAATCCCTAATGTGAAAACCTAATGTTCAGTATCTGTTTGACTTCCTACATTTCAGTAAGTTTTATAACTAGAGATTGTTCTCCTAACCTACTAAGCTGTTATGAAACTAATCTAGCAGAATAAGCATTTACTAATGAATTTATTTTATTAAGCAAATAAGTGCATGTGCATAAATTCCATTATGCTATAGAAGTGTATATGAGCACTGTGAAATGGAGATTTTTGCTTTAACTGTGGTGTGACTTATGCAGGTGCTGTTTTGAATATTAATCTGAAAATATAGCTGTTTCATTAAAGGCTGCCAACGCTAAGATAGGATTACAAGATCTGATGCCTCAGAAAAGTGTATGAGGGCCTGATCTTGACATCTGCCCACAGACTCTATTTCCTTCCCTTCCTCTTTGTGCACAGAGGACTACTTTAAAAATCAGCTGCTTTGTCAACATCAAAGAGCAGATACTAATCCACTGGCTTAGTCTTTAGAACCCATAGAGCCCTTCATCCTAGTGCCTCCACTTTTATGTATCATTGTAGTGTAATCTAGACAGGTGTCCATCAAAATTCATATGACTCAGAAAGGCAGAGAACGGCTACGTCTTTTTGGAACTCTCACCATAAGAACTGTCATGTTGGCTCAGAATAAAAGTCTGCCTGGCCCAGTGCTCTGTCTCCAGTCACGTTGATTGTAACGCATCTGTAGGGTGATCAGTCTCCTAATCTACCTTTCTTTCCCATCACTGAAAAATTTTGTACAGCAATTCATCAATAATTGGAAGCACCACTAGGCTGTTTAACATCACCCACCCTGCATCTGCAAACACAAACATACTTAATTCACACTAATAGGAACTGATAAATTTATGCAGAAGTACTTGATATTAAGCCTCAGTAGCTATTTTGAGGAAAGTATCTGTGGGAAACAGAAAGAAAAGACACACTTCTGCCAGAAACAGCAAATTCAACGTAAGTGAATCTGCCTGGATTAAAATATTCAAACTAGAAACAACAAACAGGTCACTACTAAAAGCACTATATCCTATATTATTCATCTCATCACTGAAAAAAAATATACATTTTATAGCTGTCAGTTTAATGTTTATGTTTATGAACACTGCCCCTTTATATCAATATTTTCCTGAATATTAATGAAAAAATCTTTGCAAAAAGTCATCTTCAGGCTTTTTCTTTTCTTTGAGCAAAAAAATTTTATAGACAAAAGGCAAAAATTCTCTATGGTAAGTTAAATCCTGACCTAAAATGACATGTTATTTGATTTTGCTCCTCCTTTATTCAGAATGTTATATTCTGAATATTCTACCTCCCTGTAGAATCTAGCCAAGAAGTAAGGAAGCTGAATCGGACATTTTGCCACAGCTTATTTCTAAAATCAAAGAATGGTATATTCTGCTATATTGACTACCTATACTTAAAGGATAAACAGAATTTAGTAATTACAAGAAAAAGCATTATACAGGATGGCAACGTTGCAAGAAAAACATAAAATGGTAACTTGACATCCAAAAGAAACATTCTATTTTTTAAAAAAAAATTGCATAGGTGAGAGAAACTTGTAGTATCTCCCAGCTGAAGAAATGTTATTACAGCTGGCAAGAAAAAATGTGACATCCTTTATTCCTGTTTTTCCATTGGGCTTTGGCAGAAATATGAATACCAACAAGACTAGAGACAGATTAGGAGCTCTATTACGCACCCACTGAAACCAGCAGCTGACTTGAGAGGGAACAAGAGGAAGCCCATAAATGAATGTGTGACCAGATACATAGGTCTGTTAGATGACTTGTTCTATGAAAAAGCTGTATTTGCTCATGGAAAAACCTGTTTAACTAGAAATGCATCTTAACAGCATGAGTCACACTGAAGACCCAGTCAAGTGCCTAGCTTTCCTATTTCACTCTCATCTATGCAAGTTCTTACTGTTTCCGGCTTTATGGTTACCCTGAAATAAGCAAGCTTCAGGTAACTATATATCCAGTTTTGAGTACTTTTTGCCCTCTTCTTATATTTTTTACAAAAAAGAGTTCAGCATGCCACATGAATAAAGTCTGCTAGATCCAATGGCAAAAGATAAAAGAGGGAACTTGGAAGTCTATTGTTATATATAGCACCCTTCATGATCAAGCATGCTAGGCGTTCTCAAGTTCTAACCAACCACAAAATCTATCAAGCTGCATCTGCCAACCAATAATTTCAAGGAAATTATTCTCAGTTCCATGCAAATGTAAATTGTAGTAAAATCTAACAGATAAGTACACCTATAAAATAAAACCTAAGTTATTTCATTGAAAATTCAAATGGCTAAAGTGATTGAAGATACAATTACATGCAACATTTTGAAATAAAAGCTTGCAAAACTCCATGCAAAATAGTTCAAAAGTAACAGTGATCTGTTGATTAAATTTTACTCCATATCCTTTCTCTTTTCCTAAATAAAACATTTAAGAAAGCCACATCAGTCAATATAGAATCATGTTAGGCTTAGCTACTGCATTCAGTCTTGTAACATTTCTCCTCTCCAGAAGAGTGCTGAATATGCAGTTGAGTTTCTAGACAAGTGATTTTACCAAATAAGAAAAACTCTTAACTACTATGTGACGCGTTTTGTCAGACCCAAAGACTAGCTCACAGAAAAGCATAAATTACACATACATTTTATAAATGTAGACACTAATGGCAGAGAGATAAGTGGGACTTGAAGAGGAACACACATCAGGTTAATGGAAGAACTTTCTGAACTACTCAATTTCCAAAAAACCAAAATATCAAGTGCAAATTAAATGAACAAGTTTCAGTGTTAAATCATGTCATGAAGCGCAAATCAAACCAAGTTTATTTTTTCCTTGTAAAATATGCAAAATACACAGGACTACACAACAAAATGCATAGCCATAGTTTCATACACAGGGATGCCTGTCTATTTAAACTTGCAAAACTTAAAAAGTACACACATTGGTTGGTAAAAAAGAATAATTGCTCAGTAAAACCAGTTTCTTATATGAATCTCCATACCTATCATATTCCAGTTTAGTCATTTTGGCTTAGAGGTTTGTTAACACATTTCATTCAGAAAGCTTTTGGAATTTTTGCGAATCAGAAACATGCCATTCTCACTATAAACAGAATGCAAGAATTGGACCTCAAAACAGACCCACTCATGAATTAGATATTCTCCCCTTTTTTATACACCTATTTACACCCTAATTTCAGGACGCTATCTGCATATTGGTTTATCAACAGGGTTATGTATAAAGAATCACTTTCGTTCTCTTTTTACTGTGAATTCCCATTACTTTCAGAGCATACAAAATAGGAAATTAACCATTCTAATGAACACACATAGATCAGAAAAGTCTTACTGTTCATGTTTTAAGTAGTTAATTAAAATACTTATCTAAAAACAAATCTAGAGAAATCCTTTCTGATACACAAAACAGTACAAACAAACATTTTCTTCACTAGCACACCAGGTAATGGGGGAGACTCAATTTTAAGCTAGAGAAATGTCTGTGGTTATTAGTAATGTATTAAGTGGAAAAAAAATAGATTGCTTCTTGCAGATACAATGGCAATGAAAGGAAGCTTCTCTTCCCCATACAGCACAACCCCCAAACCAAACACATTCAAAAGTCTTTTTAAAAAGACACCTAAACATGTTTTTGTCTTCAGAGTTTCTGAGAATGATTTAATGGCTAAAAGCCCTTCAATAAATGCATCCCATTTAAGACCTGTACACGTGAAAATTAATGGAAACAGCCTCCAGGCTTTCAGTGTTTATACAGCTACCTCCCTGCTCTACAATTTCATTGCCTCAGTGGAGGTAGCACAGAAGATCTATTTTGGAAGGCTAGATCTACTTCAGTTAAGAAGCATATATGAGTAAGTTCAATTATTTTCTCACTGAGTCGTTCTACTATTCCCTTTCTCCATCCTTGGAAGCATCGTTCAACACTTCCCAAGTAGGTCAGTTGTTCAAAAAGGTAACGTTAAACAACACGCAAATCTTCTTTTGGCAACAAAAGTCATGACATCTTGTAGGTTCTTTAATTTATGAATCCAATTCTACTTGTAAAGCTCCATATTACCTACTTAAAAAACAACCATTTTAGACAAGTTTTTCAGGATAGCGCTACAAATAGCACAGCTCCTCCACAAATCTGCATGTCAGTCATTATGGGTCAGGTAGCACAGCAGCAAAAGATCGGCTAACTATTTTGCTCCAAGCATTCACAGAATGTTTAACATCATCAGAGCAGAAATTTCTCTTCCATTTTAGTACAGATTCAAAATCAAAACACTGTGCAATAGCTGACATTCTTTGCAAAGAGAGATGCCACATGATCTGAAATTAAAGTGTTCTTCGGTTTTACTAAGACAAGTGTTTTGAAAATCAAATTTACAAAGGCAAAGAGCAATGACTAAAAAGTATTTGACAAAGTCCACACTAAAATCTGTACTACTGTGTTACTTCCAGTCCTATCAAAAATTCTTAAGATTGAAACAATTTGAAAAATTGCAGTTGTTAATGCAAATGCTACAGTATAACTGTACATGAAGCAATACATTGTTACAAAGTTAGTCAAATTTTACTGGCTCTGAAGTAAATGGATTAAAAAACTTTGTATTGACAAAGATAAATGAAACAAAATTCTTATATTACTTTAAAGGGCCTGAATGTCATTAGAGCATGGCCAGAAGTCTTCAAGTATAGAGCTACAGTCCCAAACAGTAATGATACCTGAGGGAATACTTAGCGTCAGGCTCTCATGCAGCCTGTCTGACTTTAGAGTGCTTAATGTCAAAATTCAGAGCAGCTTTTCAGAACTGTATGAAAGGTTTACTACTCATTCTTAGTCCTATTGCAAATAAACGCATGGATTTTCTTGAGGTGATAACTTAATCACATATTTTATTGCTTAATTACAATGCCTCTATAGGGACCTATTCAGTAAAAAGACCACAAAATTAAATGATTTTATGTTAATGGGCTTGCAACACTCTTAACAGCTATCAACTGTTTATGACAAACTTTTCACAAGCTTCTCATGTCTGTGGCCAAGGGATAGTGCACAAAAATCAAAAACAGCATAAAAGAAGATTGAACAACTATTCAAATGGATGGAATTAACTAAGTGTTCCTTCTATTACGGAACACAAAAGGAAATCAAAGTTCACTGTCAGTTTCTTCAGATTCAGTTTATTTCATTTTGCAGAAACTGGTTCAAAGTCTGCTCTCATATCAGTGATCATGACAACTTTAGTTTGAGAACTACCTTTAGACTAAATTTGTATGTAAAATTTGTTTTGCCACTATATTTAAGAAAAATTTAGTTGACTGCGCGTTCTTGTGCCTTCAAAAAGGCTAAGTAGAGATATTGACGAGAGTTTTAATTCTGAAAAAAAATATAACCAGTTTTTTGCCACGTGAAGAAAATGAGGCTATGTTAACAAACACTAAACTGCTCTGTCATGATGAAGTTTTCTCTAGTAGTCCTTACTGATAACTGACAGTTTAATTCCCTGACAGAAACAGTACAGTCTACCTGTTAGTTAACAAAAGCAAATGAAAACTATTTGCTATGGAAATTATATTGACACGCAGCCTACCTAGCATCACAGTTTCATCAGTCTTAACTCATGTGGAATCTCTGCATCTGAGAGCTCAAATCAAAGTTTTCAAAGGAAGTGAGCCGGTGTTGTTCCGTTATTCTCTACTAGCCCTCAGATACTGCAAACCTCTGATTAAATCAAAGGTTAACAATGAGTGGTGAATCCAAACCAGGTTCTAGAGCATGAATTCCCTCTTGTGTCAAAAAAAATGTTCATTTTTTTTGTGAATTTTGTGAAGCTCTTCTCCCCCTATGTTAAATAAATTCAATCTTACTTTTACAATATTTCCTTTTGCAAGTAGCTCGTTCTTATGCGAAGTGAGCACAAGCTGGGCTTCACAATCCACAAAGCAAACTGAAGGCGCTACCCAATTTCTTAATTAGAGAGTACAAACAAAGCAAAACAGATTATTACCACAATTTCTGCAACAGTTTCCTAATCTTTAGCCAAGCTTACAACTATTAGGAAATGTAACATGCTCTGGACAAAGTACAGGTGAGTAACTGCTGTAGACTATTAAATACTTTTCAAAACACACTACCAGATGTTCTGCAATGCAGCCCAGAACAGATTTCTCCCTTGCACAATAGCTTGTTACAACAACTGTCCTTTCTTCTAGTAACAAAAGGTTCTGTTACCATTTTCCCTTTGTACATCTGAAGTCTGGCAGATCAGACTATAAATTGTTCTTTACTGTTTCATGTAAGATTACTACTTTGGATACATTCAGCTTCCTATATTGAAGAAAATTTTAATTCCTCATTCATCATCAATTGTCAAATTTAATGTCAAATTATTATGTCTTACAAAAAATATTTATAAACACCCCACCACCCACTTCGTCCCTCCTCCTCCCCCTCCAAAAAGCATAATCAGATTTCATAGCACTTTGCAAACATAACATTTGCATGTTATAACATTTATCTTACACTCATGTCTGAGTAACTGGGTTAAAGCTCTTCCTACATTACCTACAGTTTCACTGTTTCTGCAGTTGTCAATTCATGTTTGGACAGATTTCAGGATCCAATGATTTACTTTAACATCTTTTCTGATAGCCTATGGGGTAATCATAAATCTGCTCTTGGAATTGTTTAGGGAGTGATGGTAAGATCAGCCATCTTACCATCATAAAAGATGAGCCATTTTTATGCAATTTTTCATTTACACCCTCACCACAAAGCACCTACAAAGGTTTCAATCATAACTAAACCAAAGCCCAAATTTTAATTTTGCATCTGAGGTCAGGTATAAAAGCCTGATAAAGAGGATTTCCTGCATGAACAAAAGGAATAGAATTAACATTAAATTTCAGTTAAGATCTCATATTAACTGTACTGTAAAAACATCCCTTTATACCTAATGAGAATCACCACCCGAAACACATGAAAGTTGTTAAAGCTGGTTACTGATAGTATAGCTTATCACGGACTGAAATGTCACCAAGGCCCTGAATATATACTACAACAATGATTTAAAGCAAATTTCATTATGAACTCTGGAGTGATATTACATTTGAAATAAAAGGATGGAAAAGTCTGATGAAACAAATCTTAATACGTTTCCCATCTAGTGAAAAGCAGAAATCTTATCTTCCCAGAATGCTTAGTGCTGGTTCCTTTTCTGTTTAAGGTATCAGATTTACCTCGCCAAGGTCTTTGCTAGAGAAAGTTTTAAAATACTTTAGTTTGGAAACTGATTGGATTACCTACATTAGTTTATGATCATCACAGAATCTAAACTATAAATCTTACTGAAAAATCATTAAAACAAGATGTTCTGATTATGTATTATTAAAGAAGATACTACTATCTACACTGTAGTGGAATAAAACTATGATTCACTGTTTTTCAAGGATGCTTGGGCAAAGATCTTCCCCTGTCAGTCTAAGACTTCTGAGATAGAAATCTGTGCAAATGGGAAACAAAACTGTATTTTCATATGAACTGTACAGACATAAAAAGGCATCTGCAACTAAATTATCTTTCAATTTGGAGACCAACTAGATTTGTTTTCAGAAGGGGATAAAGTAAAACACCAGTGCCAATACTGTCAGTGCTTGAAATCCAGACTGAAATTCAGCAGTTTAGATTTATCTGTAGTAATTACTCTAAATGGCATACAACCTGCTGATCTTAAGAGTATGAAGACAGAGTTAGCAAGTGAATCATTCTCTATGAATATTCAAATACCCTACATCACTGCTTTGATGAAAACAAGACTCATATTCAGCATTTAAGGTTACAGATAAGCAGCTACTTGAAACAGAGACAGGCTTTGGACCTGTCTTCCTCTTGCCATACAGTATGTCTTGACTTTAAGCCCTCAAACTTATTTTCCCCTCCAGCCTAAATCTAGATTTTGCAGGAAAAAAGTCTGGCCTGCTAGTTTCCAAGCTTTCTCCAAGTTCACATCTGATTACGACAACCATCATCAACTTAGTGTTATATTCCTGGGTGATCTGCAGAAGACCTCTCAAACAATCAACAATTCGTGCTCTGTCATTGCAACTTTCTCAAAGTCAGATTCATTGTTACCATTCCAGGTGTGTTATCCATCACATTCGATATGGTGACCATCAGGCTTTCACATTTTTTTCCCCTCTATAAACTAGGAAGTGCTCTATCTTCCCCTGTATTCAATCCTCTACCTCGATCTTCAGTTACTTTAAGTTTTTCCTGGCTGATTTATCTAAATAGATAAATCTTATATATCACTTTATATAAATGACTACATATAATCATGTTCATATGCATCTATGCACACACATATAAAACATATCATACATACAGAACTGAGAAAAACAGTTGTTTCTTATTAATAGGCTTTCCATTTGTCTTCTTTCAGAAAAATTTAATAATGATGCAAGGGTGTTTGCCTAGCTCCTTTTCACTTTTATAGAGAAACTAAAACAATCCTAGAGTAATTATTTCTCAAAAGAAGTCATAGGGCACCCCATTAGGTTGTTGATCATCTGGCTGATAACTGATTTTCTCTGATTCTGATAGATTATCATATGGACAAAAGGCATGATAAGACTAATTTTTGATAGAATCTTCATTATGTTTTGTACAATTTGAAATACTAGTATTTAAAGCTTTAGAAAAATATGTATTCATACACTATACATCTGTGCCACTTCCATTTTTCCACACAAACATCAAGGAGTATGTCAGAGTGGTTTTTTAGAGGATGCACTGATTTTCACTTTGCTGGCAGTAGGGAAAAAAAACTGCAAGAAAGTAATCAAGAAAAAAAAACAACAGAAAAATATCTAGAATATTAGCAACTATTTTCAAAATTTAACCTGTTACTGCTGTAAACTTCCACTGTGATTCCTTCTATGAACAGAAACTTTTCTCCATGCCTTTCATTTAAGATATCTTATTACTTTACAACTATCATGGCAGGAAACAGATCTAGGTTCAGTACATTTAAGGTCCTGTTTAGAAAATAATTAAACTGATTCACACTCCCAGCAAGAAATCTATGACAAATTTCAGAGTAGGAGACCACTGGGTTCTTCAAAATGATTTTTTTGTCAATGGTAAGAATGGCAAGCTCTTCAAGATTATGCTGAAAGATGTATCTTAAATAATTGAAACTGTTATATTTTGATGAATTCTGGAAGCCAAATAGAAAAACTGTATGCTAGTATTGTTTGCACATTTGAAGATCATATGAGAGCATTTTCCCCTTCTAACTAGCATGAAAATATACAGCTCTTCACCCTCAGCAGCTTTGAGTCACATATCTTCCACAAATAATAGTAAGCTACACAAAATCCATAACAACCTTGCCTTATAGAGGATCAAATTAAGAGTTTAAAATCCAGGTCATATAGTCCTTTAAACCACTGCATTGTAAGTTGGCAGATGCTTAGTATAAAACATAAAATCCACAAATTGACCTAGAATGGCAACAATGACATTAGTATTTACTCTTTATGTTGCTTCTAGAAAGGAATTATCTTTGCAATTAAAGTCCTTGGTTATCATAATTCTGTACATTAATGAATTGCCAAGTGAGAAGAAAGCACCATCAACAAATGGTTTTATATCAAATAAATAAATCACACAGAGATGCAGGAAACAAAAGAAAAATAACTGTAACTTTTACAAGGTCACAAGAGATTTTAAATAAAAACATCAAGGTAAAACACATATACAAAGGCATCTAGTTAAAAAAATGCCTTTATTTTGTTGCTTAATGTGTATCTACTTAAAATAAAAAGAACTAGAAAATATTATACGTCTAAAAAGGAAATAAAGAAATCAAGCTGTCACAGTTTATCAAAGACATCACCTCAAAGCTGATGCTGAGACAACGTTAAAGAATAGACTGTCCAAGGTGGAGGTAGAAGGGAAGTCTCAGTTTCTTCAGCTGTTTAAAGTAACAGGTGAGTTGACAGAATGGAAAAAGACAAGGGCTAACTGCAGAAAGTTTACAGAACAAACAAACAAAAAGGGCCTAAACTTGGAGATTTTTAATGATTAAGTTACTGTACCTAAATGATTTCATGCCCATCTACTAAGCCATGGCAACTGATCAACTATAAACCCTCTATTATCAGCAGCTGCTAACTAAGCATTAAATTACAATAATTTCAAGATTGTATTTTAAGACGTTGAATCCAATCAACTCTGAGCAGTAAGTGACAAAGGAAGATTTTAACCATCTCCAAAGATGTGAATGGTACAACTTCACTACCAGAATGCCTCCCAAAGTGATTTTGAAGGTTATTTGTGTAAATAACTTTGTTCTGGGGAAGTCTTTGCTATCTAGCAAAGCCCAACTGGCAGTCTACATTAACTGTGTGAGCATAATCCTTTGTTAAGCTTACAAGATAGAAGTCCTCATTTGTTTGAGTTGAAAGATAATTTAAAAATGTATTTTCCTTCCTTAATCATAGGGAAAGTAAACTAAGTTTCTGAACTGTCTCATTGAACTGTCTCTCTGACTAGTATAACAGGAGTGAGAGGAGTGTTTAGGGATGAGTGCGCTACAGTCAGCTTTTTGGGGGAAGGCAAAGAAAGGGAAGGAGGCAAATTGGGAACAGTTTAGGTAAGTGAGGGCTAGATGCAGAACTGCACAAGGGAAGAAAAGGACACTACTCTTTCTTCTTTTACATTTTCCCATCTTTTGCACTCATAGCACATTCTCCCTCTTCCTTGTCCTTTGTTTGCTGACTTTGAGTGCTCAGGAAATGTGATTCTTAAAGACTTTGCTCATTGTTTTCCATCTCTTCCCTTTCCACTCTCCATGGTGTGGAATCCACAGATTCTACCACATTAAACCTCACTATTACTGTCTTAGAGCTTGCACAGAGGGCCCTGAATGAGACAGAGACTCAATGTAGCAGAAGCATGACAGAGGAAAGGATGTAAAGAGAGCAGAAACCGCTATCTCTTGCCCGGATTCAGTTTCTCCTTGAACATACACATGGGATATGGAAGAGAACACACCCCTCTCCTCCCCTCCATAGGGAGGAGGAGAATTGAGTCAAGAAGCCAGAAAGCATTTCTCTAGCTTACCTCTACCCCCATGTACTCTCTATCACTTCACTTTGTTTATAAAGTTACACACAATCTGATCACTTTTCCACCCAGTTGGTCTCATATTAACAAAGATGAAGCAAGGTCGGATACAGTAGCAGTGAGAGGAGGCTAGCGCTCATTATCCTGTCTCAGCATAGTCCTTCCCTGCCTCTTTCCCATCCTCTCCCCTTCTACGTAGTCCTAACATGGATGTGGTACCTGAAATGAAATAAAGGTGGTAGCAGCAGCACTTTCTGCCAGCATTCCTCAACCTACTGGGTTTCTCGCCAGGGACAGGAGCTAAAAGCAGCAAGGGAATATGGAATCAAGAAACAAGGCTCCCAGACCAATTCCTACCATTCTTCAGCCGTACAGGAGATTAATCAGTTTCTGCCCCCTCCCTTTAATTTGGTGCTTCCTATAGGGCAGACTCCCAGATGTAGGACAGATAATCTGCTAGAACTTTTGCCCTGATACTTGCATATTACCTAGGGTAGGTAAATAAAGCATTTAAGTTTTGAAAAGTGATGCTAACATTAACCCAAAGCAGTTAGAGACACACCATATGAATCTACAACAGATATAAACATGAGCTGTTACAGTGGAAAGATTTGGGCTGAGGCTATACCTCAGCTTAAGTCTTGATACTAGGAACTTGAAATCAATTCTATTTCTCTCACGTTCTGGTGCCAAACTACACTTGCTCATGAGATAAGTCCACAGATCCTTTGAGCTCTTCCTCTGCCCACACTGTATTGCTTTTAGTTTCAAGTGGCCCTTACAATTGCTGTAATTGCTTGGGACAATAGGCAAGCAAAGGGTAAATTCTTATCACTTTCAAACAAGTCATGTTTGTTCAGGTTTGTCCCAATTTGTCCTTTCCCTCTCCTAGTAGGGTGAGCTCTACTCCAAGCAATCGTCCATTAAGAAGGTACAAGGAAGTGTAATGATTTATTGGTTTTGGCCAAGTTCATATGGCAGATCAAAAACGTATGGAAACATGCAAAGAGAGGTAGGACAGCGAAGCAAGCTGAATCTCAGCTTTCCAGGTTTATTGGTTTACTTTACTTATGTTCCTGCATATGATTTTGAAGTTTTAGAGCTAAGCTCTTCATGTAGCCACACACCTATTTGCATCCTGCTGCTTCCTAGTAAAAAACAAAGAAACAAAAACCGAACCATTGATTACACTCAGATCCATAGTCACTGACCCAACAAATTAATACTTCAACATCTTATACTGCACCATGTAAAACTGAACAAGCTACTCACACCCAAGTATATGACCACTTATCCCTCTTGCAATTTTAAGGAGGCAGTGTTTTCATCATAATACTGTGATAACATGAGTACTGAACTACAAAACTAGAGATGACATCTCCTCACACTACCTCATCTAATTCTGTACTACTAAAATAACTCATAATAAGCAGTTAGCATTCCAGACATTATTTTCTGAATATTATTTTCTGAATATTCCTTTAAACTATCTTATTTTCCTCACATACTTCTTTTCCAAATTATTTTTTTTTATTTTTTTTTCACTTCCAAGTACTTCAAGCCTAATAGTGATGTAACATGCAGAACGGGGGAAAAAACCCAACCTCCTCACTTCTACTTAACAGAACCTGGCTGTAAGAGGATGTCCTTGCTGACAGCATACTCTCTGAATCAACTGGATTATGTCAATAAAATAGCTTATTTGTTGAACTGCTAGCTGAACTCAAGTTTCAGCTCTTTGCTCTCTCTGCGAGAATAAATACTTAGCCTACAGGAGCCGCGTCTATTTAAAATCCTTCTCAGCAGGACGGAGCCCTTAACTCTCAGCAGCAATAGAAAACAGAAGAGAAGCAACAGGCGCTGCTTTCAGTCACACCTCCGGCAGGATTCCGTCGCCGTTCAGGAAACGGCCGAAGCGCCCCGCGCTGATCTGCCGCCTGCCCGACGGTGCCCGCGCCCAAACCGCCGCAGCGCCCAAACCGCCGCAGCGCCCTCGCGGCGCCGCAGCCCCCCGCCGCCTCACCGCGCAGCCCGCGCCCCCGCAGAGCCGCAAACGCTCCCCGCTAAGGCGCGGCCCTTCCGCCAAACACCCTCGCGCAGCGCCCGCCGCCGCCTCGGGGCCCGCGGTGACCGACCTGCGCGGCGGCTGCGGCGCCGGCGCCGGGACCCCGCTCCGCCGGGAGCCTCCTCCGCTCCTCGCGGCTCCCGCGGCGCCACGCAGCGGCCGGCGCGCGCCCCAGCTCGCCTCACGCGCGCGAGGGGCGCGACGCGCCCGCCGCCCGCCGCCCCCGCGCCATTGGCTGCCGCCCCCGCGTGACGGGAGCGGCGGGCGGAGGAGGGCGCGCGCTGCTGCGCCGCGGCCCCCGCGCGCCGGCAGGTGCGAAAGGGCGGCGCGCGGCGGCCGTTACCGCGGCCTCGGCCGGCGGCGCCTCGCGCCCTGGGGCGGCCCGTCCCCGTCCCCGTCCCCGTCCCCTGCGCGCGCGGGAGCAGCCTGGCCCGTGGGGGGGAAAGAAAAAAAAAAAAAAAAAGAAAAAAAAGAAAGAAAAACACAACAGAACCCAGGGCTGGCAGTCAGGACTCTCGTATCGGTGTAACCCGGTATGCGTGAGCAGCCGTAGCGGGATCAAAAGGGTTAAGGCACCAGCACCGCCACCAGCACCTCTCACTACTCTCTTACCAGTGTAAAATCGACACTGTGCCTAGCCTCCTGGCTAGGGAGGGTGGCCCGGTCACTGGCATCCAGAGGCAAAGCCTGTTTCCGATGGTTCTGGTGAGTCCTGGCTGGTGCCTCACGGCTTCGTTCGCCTTGCTGTGCCTCGGTTTCTGCAGCTGCTGGGAGCTGCTGAGGTCGGGTGGGCTGGGTGCCCTCTGCTCTGGGCCTGGGTAGGCCTCTGCGCCGCAGGAGCCGCTCTAGTCAGCTCGTTGCTGAGGTGGGAGCTGGGTTTTGTTGGGAGCTCTGCTGTGAATTGCAGTGTCAGGGAAAGTTTTGGGATAGCTTGCCACTCAAATTTTTGAATTTTGTTTCTTGCATAGTTATTGGTGCTAATTGAATAATTGATTAAAATTGCATATTTTTAAAAGCATGTTTTGGGGGCATATTCTTGCATACCAGGGATTTTCTAGGTTAACAAAATCTGGTGTTTTAAACTGAGAAAAATAAAGCTCTCTTTTTCTAAAGATTAAAAAACGACATTTTGATACTTAAAGCATTACTGATCTATTTAAATTGTATTAGTAAAAAGAAAGAGTAGGCCATTTGTACTGCTATCAGTGTTTTCTTATGTCATACATGTTTTTTGACTCTTATTCTGAAAAGATTCTATACTAATATGTTTGTGACTGCAAAAATCTCCAGTACAGAAGAGCTCCAAGAAGAAAAATGCATAAAAGAAAGGCATTCAAAAAGTGTAGGTTCTACTTCTGTCAGTTGAGATTTCTAGGTGTATAGAAGGTGCTGTAAGGTTTACTCTTTGAGAGTTTACTCATCACTTTGGGTGCTTTGCTGATCCAAAGCCTAATAACAGTTTCTGTTGTCTTGTTCTTTTTGCCCAGATACGTCATCCTGCATGTGTACTACTGACACAGCTCTTTCACAGCATGCATGTGGTGAGCATTTTTGATTAAGTCATTTTTCTAGGGAGTTGACTAAATAACAGTGAGCATTTTGCAGAAAGTGAGATAAAGAGTTTCAAGTACTTGTAATGCAGACAGTATATTTAAAATGTATACTTTTTACTCTTTGTAGAATGGTGATATTTCAGCCACTGCTGTTGTATGTCTTCCCTCTGTGATGATGTTGATTTCCGTCTAGTCTAAGAATATTTAATATGCATGATGCGTTAATATAATTCTATAACTTATCATAATTGTGCTCAGTTTTTAGGTTTCCTTTTGGCTAGTGTAAACTTCTGGTGAATTTGGAGTGCTGAAACATTTGAAAAATTTAGATAATTTGTTTTCCTGTTACTATCTCATATACTCTGCCTTTGTGAAGTCGCATAGGATTTTAATTTTCTCTTAGGCTTGTGCGTAAAACCAAGACCATGAATCACGTACCAGATGCTCCAGATAAAGATTTGGACCTCTTTTGTAGAGCAAAGATGCTCAAGATGGGAGAGGAAGATAATGGGAAGTGAGGTAGAACATCTCTGAACTTGCTGAAGAATAATTAAAACTGGCAAGAATTGAGAGGCTGATTATTAATTTGGCTTGCTTTTGATTTTTTTTTTCTTGTCCCTCCTCTTAACTTTGAAGTAGCCATGTTAAGCAGGTCACATGGAGCTGTAATGGCTGATAACATTTGAATCTTTTATAATATTGATTTTAAAAAGTATTACAATAGTCCTGACTGTTGCAGTATTGATAAACCTTTTGAAGAAGGGCCAGTAGAATTTGGAGCAGTCTGGATAAAGCTGAGAGACTTTTATAGCATTGGCCTGTTTTCTCCTTCCTTTCCCCGTGTAGCCTCACTGGTTGTCTAGAATGTGTGTCTGGGTGACTGCCTGCGTGATGAAAACTGCATCCAAGATTTTGTTTATTCTGTTGTGGACGTGAGGCTTATAGAATCATAGAATCAGTAAGGTTGGAAGGGACCTCTGGAGATCATCTAGTCCAACCTCCCTGCTCAGCAGGGTCACCTAGAGTGTGTTAGACAGGGTTGCATCCAGGCGGGCTTTGAGTATCTCCAGAGAAGGAGACTCCACAACCTCTTTGGGCAACCTGTGCCAGGGCTCTGTCACTCTCACAGTGAAGAAGTTCCCCCTCACGTTACCTCCTCCCTCCCTCATTTCTCTATATGAATTTTCAAGACCCCTGCTGCCATGTACATGGGAGCTCTGCTGTTGTCCACTCCACCATTTTGTTGGGAAAAGCCCTGTAGCCAGTGCATGGGAAGGCAAGTGTGGCCTTGCCCTAATGCTGTGAAGGGAAAGGGCCTGGAACAGAGAGGCTGTGCAATTAGTGCCACTCCCTTGGGAAACAATCAAAAGCAGAAGCATGAGTGGGTGGAGAGGGGAGCTGAGCAGCACAGGGCAAGTGTAGAATACAAACCAGTGTCCTGTCATTACAGCAGTATTCACATCTAATCGTTTTGCTCCTCTGTTTCTCTGTTGTTTATTATACGGAGTGCTGATACTATTGTACTACCAGAGAGCAGAGAGAATTCTAATATGGGGTTAAATTTAGCCTGTTGATCCTCTCTATATTAAATCATGTTTAACATCATTTTCATGGAAATGGTTTAATTCTGTTTCTGTCTTCCTTAATGAAGACAGTTTCAGAAGCACTCACTCTATCAGCTCTCCTGGTCTCTTGGCTAATTACCATTCTAGAACTCTCCCTGCATTCATGAAGAGCGATTTGTTTCTTTTCTGCAGAAGTGGAGACATCACTGTCACAAAGACAGCATTGTGTTAAGACTTTGCCTCCCTTATATAACAATGACCTTATTCAGGGAGAGCAGAACCTTCCTTCCTTAGAAAAGAATTATGAAGAAAACAAGTTAGGAACCCCAAAAGAGAACGCTCTGTTAGGCTCTGCTTTACTGACTATTTTCATTTCTTCTGTCTCTGAAATCAATGGGAAGTTGTCTGTGACCTCCCAGCTGCTGCTTTATAACTGTTTATCTCAACAAGATAAAACTACTAGAATATATTTTTATTTTGTCAAAAATTACTGAGCAGAACTGGCTGACTTTCTCTTCCTCCGTGTCACAGTAACATTACAGGTCATGTTGATAATGCTGAGAAGCCCTGCATTTTAGTTCAGGCCATGTTCCTGATCCTGCAAATATCTGTGAATGTGCTTAGATTTATGCATGTGACTGGTTCTTTCAAAGTCTGGTTGTTCTTTTATCAGGTACTACAGAAAGGTGGCAAAACTGTTTATAGTCACTGAAGGGTAAGGACCAAAACAGACAGTTAGATCAAATGACTGTGCTCCCTAGACTGCCAATGAGCGCAGCTTTGTTAGGACACCTGTAATTTCTAGACCAGGCCATAATACATTCAGTATATAAATCAGGAAAACACTCAAATTTTGATATACTAGTTTACAGTAAGTTCCAAAAAAGTTTATAAAGTTTTATTACACTGTTTATGAAGGAGATTAGATCAGCTGCAGCTGACATGGTTTATAATTCAGTCTCAACAATTGTAATTTTTCACTGTCAACTTTACTCAATAATTCTACCAAGAGAAGGGTGAGACCTCACACTGTTCCCTATCAAGCTTTACTCCAAGAAAACTACAACAAAGGTTGTCATAGTGTGACTTTGACACTTTCAGTGAATCATAGTATTCTTGTTCATACACTGTACAGTCTATGCAGCACTAATATTAAAACATGATGAATGAACATCTTGTGATGCAAGTCTGTGAATGCTGCAAGTACCATGAAATCTCTTGTTCCTAAGAAAATGATTGATTTGTGTTTTCACAGATTTCCTTTCATGTAAATTTTGTTAACCAGCTTTACACAGGAAATCAAGGAGTAGAGAATTATTCCCTATTGACTTCATACAGCTGATCACTGTGTCTTCTCAGTAGAAAGTCTAGCAGCCTGTCTTATCTTTAAAACAACTTTATGGCCAAAGTTGTGTACCAGTTTCCTCTGCTTATGTGGAGAGCCATTGAAACCTTTTTTAACACATGTGGTAGAGCTACTAGCTGTTGCAGTGCATTTTCAATGTTTTATAGTTCTTTTAATGAGAAAGATTTGTTTTGTTTTTTCTTATTACTTGGTAGTGTGAAATGTTTCAGAGGAGAATTTAAATACAGATGTTTTGCCTCTGCATGAAATTACACTTGTTTTTTTTTTTTATTGTAATCTTACTGGACAGGTACACATGCTTGATACTAAAACCAAATATATTATTTTTGTTCTCTCATAGTGTAGTGCATCAACTGTTTCCTAGCAGTATACATGATATAAAAGTCATATTTGAAAATATCTCCTACCAGGGCAGATGAAATACCTTTCTTTTGTTCTTTAGTGTATCAACAGCTAAACAAGCTTAGTATTCACTGAGAAAACTGTTTTTTTTTCTCCTAGCCTTCTGTTTAAATTCTAAAAGTTCTTATGGACACATGAATCTCTTGCAAAAGGCTTTAGAAATGTACCTTTGTTACCTTTGTTCAGCCTTTTTAAACACTTTTAAACAGGACGTTGATCAGGCTGCTGGCATTTAACTGACTGGAATTATGTCTGAGACAGTTGTAATTGGTAGCAAAAGATAGCTAGTGGTACTGTATAAGGATATAGCTCCATCTAGTGTTCAGCTTTTAAATCAGGCATGAATGATCTTTAGAGTAGAATGAACATTTTTAGCTCCCAAGAGCCAAAACGACAGCACTGGGTGCATTTATTGAGGTATTTTACAGTTTGTTTGGGGGGGGGGGGGTTGTTAGACTAGCATAATCAATGCACATGGAAAACTGGCACAGCCTTTTCAAGTAGACACAGCTGTTCAAAACACCTGCATCCGTGTTTGCTCTAATTGTCAAGCAAAGGCCTTCTTACTGCAGCTTGGAAAAAAAAGAGCTTTTACCTAAGCATGCAATAACTTAAAGTACAGACAATACACTATTGTATAAGCTGTTCTTCCATTTTCTCCACTGAGGTAGTTTTGTGCTATGAGACTTGTTTCAGTGAGACTGAACTCTTACTATGAGAGACTTGGTGACTTCATGCTTGTCTAATTTTGTTTGAAAAGAATGCAAGGTGCATTAAGAAACAGTAGAAACAAATACATTCAATTAAGTATTGTGAATTACCTAAGTCATTATAAAGCTGCTTCTTGACTTAAAATATTTTAATTGTCCTATCACCTTTTGGCCAAAACTCCTAGCTAGCTTTTAGATCTGATTCAAGTAAGAGGCATCTTTCATGGGCATCCTGTTTATTTTAAAAAATATACACAAAATCCTGTAGTTTGAAATATAGGAGAGACAAAAAGTAGGAAAAATCCAAGGTTGTCTTTCCAGTTAGCCTTGAGCTGAGGCGGGGAAGGTGTGCACAGGGGGCCTCTGTCCGTTGCTTTCAAGACAATACTTCTTATATTTCTGTCTTTGGTAAATGTCATCACACTTGTTTTTCTCATAATCATACATACTGATGCAAGAAGTAATCCCTTCAACTTTATTTTACAGACAGGCCTTGCATAGTTTCAGCCTATTCTCTTTGGAGTTAGTCTGGTTTAACAAAATACTTTGTGCTCACCTAGCTGCGGAAACCAGCTACAGTATGTAACTTAACCTGTAACTCCAAGGCAGAAGGGATTAGTTTAAAACACTTTCATATACCTTCTGCATTGGCAAGAATAGGCAAGGTCAGTTACTGTGACTCAGCTGATATACAGTAACTCAATCATAAGCCTGAGCTCTTGGCTTGTTTGGTGATCAGCTTTTTTCTGTTAGTGTTGCCTGGTGTTTGCTACTGTGCGACTTTATGGAGAAGATAAAAGATGCTCTCTGTGGAAGTTCAAAAGAAGAGAAAACAACATACCTATCAGGTATAATGACGTCTTTGGCTGCTAGACAGCTTAAAGATCTGCCTGCAAGCAGTCACTAAGATCTATTGCAAAAAAAAATGAATGTGGCAAATCTTTATCTTTAATGATTGCCTGGAATCCAGTAGCTGATAGACTATCAGTATGCGCCATAACTTGTTTAACTTGGAAATTATGCCTAATTGGGCGTGATTGACCTATACAACAGGAACTCCTAGACTTATAAACTCCCTGGGCCATCTACCCTGTTTCTACGCAACAGAGGTTTCCTGTCAGTCTTTCTTCAGTCTTTCCCATAGTCGTCTTCTTCTTCTTCTTCTTCTTCTTCTTCTTCTTCTTCTTCTTTTCCTTAATTTGAATTTATGCCAGTCCCAAAGAAGTACCACAGGATCAAAACTTTGGGAGACTATAGTCTTGCTACTACTATTTTTTAAGATAGTGGCTTTTTGAGTCCAGACCTGAATTGTGACTCTCAGGTTCAGAGATATTTCACTTTTTATCATTTATCATATTTTTTTTTTCTGTTGATAAGATCTCTTATATGACTCTTAGCTGGTATTTTCAGAAAAATAATTAATTCTTTGTGGCACCTTTAAAAAGCACATCTGTGATGTTCAGTCCTAAAGCCTCGATCATCGTTGATTGAGCACCCAAAATGTTCACTTTTTCCTCTGTGCATATCTGTCCAATTGTGTATTTATTTCCCTGTAATAATGGAGTGAATAAGCATATGAATTTAGCTGCTCATTTTTCGTGCTTGTATATTGTCAGATATCAGAATTCCTTTTCAGCGCATCACGTTCTTTTTAAAAGACGTATTTAAGCCTAGTTTTTGAGAATTTATTGTTTTTCTTAGATTTAAGTCATATGATATTGTTGTGCATCCTGACTGAATAGTTAAACAAATTCTTCTTGCATAGCCACAAAGAAGAGTGATATTTAAAATTTGCCATTTATGAATAATAGTATTTGTAGCAATTAATTTAATTTGCCTTTGGTATTTACAAATAACATTGCCAAATATCTTGACAGCAAGTTTAATAAAAATTTTCATAAATATTTTCCCCAAAAGTTTGCTTTAGCTGGAAGGATATTAGAAATAGCCCCTTCCTTGCCTTTTAGCTCTGTGAGAGGGAGTCACTAAAATTATAGCTAGTAAAATCACTACAACTTAATTGTGCCACCTAGGTTTCAATACTGTGCTATGTCTGATAACCTTTTGGAGGTTTATGCTGCAGCAGTAAGTGACTGGTTGGTGGTGAGTGGAAAGAACTCAAATAATTTCACTCTGAAAGATTCAGTTGCTTATATTCTTTGAAATTAAGGAGATGCTTTGCCTGCAGTTTATGGAATAGGCTTAGGATACAGAGTTTTACAATTCTGATTTCATCTGGAAAACTACAGTGGCATATATATATTGTTTTATATTTGTAAGGTTGTGTGCCTTTTTTCATGTGTGTGCATTTGTTCATGTCAAAACATAAACATCTGTGTTTATGACACCACTGACAATTCATTTAAAATGTTTAGCTAGAACAAATATATCAGCCTTTATATCTATTGGTTAGTGAAGCAAATCATTGTTTTCATCACAAATTTGATAATAAAAAGATATGTTCAAAATACATAAATTATAGTATTAGTCATTTGGGAAATTATGTATTTTTATTTGAAATATAGTAAACTTGAAATTACAAGACTGTTAAGGATTGTAGTGTACTTGAAATATACAATGTACTATGAAATGTACAGCAAGGAAGGAACAGGTTATTTTTCTTACAATGTTCATATCATGAAAAGAAAGAATGCAGATTAGTCTGAAGGCTGTTTCGATTTGTGTATATACAGGTCCTAAAAACCCTTTAGAGCTATATATTGTACCTTTATTGTCCTCAGTTGCAAGTGTATGTTTGCACCTTGGTGGCCAAACAGCTGAGTAGTAAGTTCATTTTTTCCTGTACATAGTCACAAGCTTTCAGAATGGTGAGGAAAACAAGCATTTCACAGCATTCAGCAAAATTTCGCCATGAAGATTGCTGAAACAGATTTTTTTTGAGACTCTAATATGAACTAACATTTTCCACAGTGATACAAGTTTTGAAAACACTTTAAATCCATTTTTCTTTGAGACTGAAATACTCATTTTCAGATGGTCACCTTAGTTTTCCTGGTCCACATAGAAAAGAGGCTTTAAATAAGATTATGCGCCTCTTCTCAAGAAAACATTTCTGTCAAAGTTATTTCTACCAACTGTACACGTGTCACTGGAAAGCTGGCATTAAATCAGCATGTATCCTGCAGACGCATTAAAACTGTTTTTGGGAAAATATGGTGTGAATATAAAGCCAAAGTAAATCCTTGCAGCTCTTGCAGTGAGAGCCATTCATCCATATGGCACACATAATTTTCAAATTGAATATATACACAATGAAATTCATAACATAAAAGTTTTAATGATACTGTACTCAAAGAGAACATCTTGGGTGTGAATTACTGAAGATATATATGTCTGCCCTGTTGTTATGCTCTTCCCTATGTAGTCTTTCTTGGTCTGTCTTGGAGATTGGATATTGGGTTAGATAACTCTGATTGATTAAATAAAGCTAGTCTTAAGTCCTTATATTGGACAGGATAAAAATTAATGGGATTACGCTGCAGCAAGGAAAACTGAAGTTGTGCTTTAAGAAAAATGTTCCAATGGTTGACTTGTTAATTGATAAATTCCTTGGGAGAGTTATAAAGTCCCTATAATAAAAAGTTTTAGAGAATAGTTCAGACAGGCTAATTTATTGATACCTCCTTCAGTCCTGTTTTCTTAAAACAGTACAGTTCATATATGGTTTGCCAATGAATTGGTATCAGGATTAACTGATACTAGTTAGAAGTTCCAGCTCTTCAAATGATTTGTTTGTTCATATATGTTTCTGAGTCTAGAAGGCTTGAAACTTGTCTCTCCTTATAACTGAAGCTTAGTTTTGAGATTTGTAAAAATTTTGTTGAAGTTCAGAGCCTATTTTAAGTTTTCATGATTTTTTTTTGCACTTTGTACAGTATGAAATACTTTAGTGAAGCTCATGTGTGTGAATCTTTCTACTTTTATTGAAATTAGGTAGCACTGTGAATTCATTATAAGATTGGTTTTAGAGGGTTTCCAGGGCAGCAAGGTTCAGAGAGGGTCTTGTCTGAACTGTTAAGGATTGGTTACTGATACCTGTTGAAAATAGTAACTTCTATAAAATAACACAAAGTGCAAAATAGAACACTAGAATCCTTTTAGTTGAAGTAATACTATAATAATAAAGCATGTTTTTCTCTCAAGTAAGTGTGGTGCATAGCATACTCCAAGAATGTCTCTTCAAAAAGAGCAAACTGAATTCGTATTTAAGTCAAAAGCCTTTATTTGTTAAGTAAAGTTACGCATCCTTTTGCAGTGAAGGGTCTCAGAGCATTGCAGAGGTGGATAATACCATTTTGCATTTTTGTTTTTGTAATTTGACAGATAACTATTAAAAGGTCAAATAATTTAATCTGCCGTTTGACAACAGTCTCTCAACAGATCAGTGCCAGCTTCCTTATTGAGCCTACTGATTTCTTTAACTAACTGTGCTTCTTACGGCCTTTGTAACAGAAATCTTGGAATAGTCATTAAGATTGTTTAAAATTATATAGTTTCTTTTGCTAAAGGCAGACTAGCACTGTTGCAACTCAGCAGTCTGTATTCTTAGTTGTGTTCTGGAACTCCTTTTCAAAATCATTTCCTCATGTTTGGCTGTTCAGTTGAAACTATTAAAAAACAACAGCTCTTTCAGTGTAAAGAACAAAATGTGTTTTTTGTAGAAACAGCTGAGGATTGCTTTTCAAGCACTGTTTTTATATCTTGTTATTATTAAACAGAATGCTGCTATCATTAAAAGCCCAAAGCCAGTATCTGCATTTCGCAGTAAAAATAAGATTTTTTTAAATGTATTTGTATTTATCTGGTGTTTATCTGTTACTTGCAAAACCAGTATTGACCACCTTGCACTGCTGTGCTTATCTGGGTCACATTCTCTGTATTTGGCCAGAGCCAGAGGTCAGGAAAGGAAAGATTCAGATATGTGCAATGGAAATGACTGGAGGTATTCAGGAAAACACCTCACAACTAGGTGCTGAAATAGAACTAAAAAGAGACAACTGAAGAGTGATATGTAAAACATTTTTAAAATAGAGTGCAGTACATAGCAGAACAAGTAGGAACATTCCTTCTAACACACAAGCAGGGGTTCACTGAAATGTGGCAAATTCAAGGTGATTAAAGGGAATGTTTAACCTGTGAACATTGTTATTGCAGAAGATGGCTGCAGCTAATGTGTTAGCAGGATTAAAAGTGGGGTGTACAGTTATATGGATAACAAAAATTTGGAAGTTTAGTGGAATTACGATAAAAGTTCAATGATTAGGAATAGCCTATATGTAATGTACAGGAAGTATATGTTAAAATCAAACCACATATTTGTGCAATATGAACGCTTATACTCTGTGATATAATCAACTTTTGTTGTTAGAGCTATATAGGCCATTTCTCTGGAACCATGTGATTTTCTATTGCTCACTACAAAGCTTCCTACAGTTTAAGTATAATGAAGGTCATCAGATAATGTGAAGACTTCTAACTGGAGTTCCATGTCACTGAAGCAGTCTGTATAGTTTTGACAGCCTTTGATAGGAAGAGAGCATGTTTGATTTTATTTTTTGTGACTGTTAAGACAAATTTTTGTATATATCTAGTCATCATGTAACTGAAATTAATGGAATCTTTATATGTTCTTAAATGAACATTAGTTTAAGTTCACATTGAGGTATGTGAGCCTAGATTTATGTAAAATTGACTAAAGTTGTAGCACATGGAATTAATTTAATTTTAAAATTAAAAACCGTATTGACGTGGGACTCCTCGGAAAGTTAAGGCTACTCAATTAAAGGTATGAGTGGATACATATATGCATATATTAAAGATAAAAACTTTGTAAATGTCTGTTGTTTAGTTCTTCTTAAAAATAACAGGAAGGAGGTAGGTTTAGAGAAGGTTAAGCATGTTACAACAGCTTTTTTCTGTAGCTTCAAATCAGTAGTTTGGTATACTTTACACCTTTAGACAATTCATTAATTTCTTGGAGTCCTTTTGTAAATTCCTCACAATGGAACACATAGCCTAACACAGATCTTTAAGTAAGCACAATTTGAGAAATGAACAATTACATGATTGTGAGCCAACAGGAGAGTAAGGCAATTTTTTAAAGGTGACTTAAAAGAAAACCTGGCTGCTAGTTTTAAAATGTATTTGAAAAGTTACTAAAGGTTTAAACTTTTTGCATTGTTTGAAGCTTGTAAATGATCTGGGATCCATCACCCCAGGCAAAGAGCTGTTTTTCTTTGGGGTTATAGTGTATTGTGGAATGGCTACCCTGACGTTTGGGAAAGTGCAGTACTGGTGCCTCGTAAGTATTTACTGCACCCAATACATCATAAACACATTGTATACGAGAGGTGCCTCCACTAGGGAAGTTGTATACAACATAGAGTGTGTTGCATACCATAAAAGCGGCTTCAGCATCTTTGCTACTGCATGATGTGTCCCAAGTGTGCTCTATTGCCATGGTCATGTGGTTGATTTTAGTAATTACAATATTTCCTCCAGTGTCTGGTTCTGCATGGATTGCCCAGAGCCCTTGCTCATCAATGGCAAGATCTATTTTTGTAGCTGGAGAAAGCTGATAGACAGGAATCCGTCCAGCACCTGGCAGTAGCATTTGATCGGATACATTTCTTTTCTGGATGTTGTATTTAATTATCTCATTTAAGGAGCCGTATCTGTGGTAGAACAAGAAACCCTGATATATGATGTGGCCAGTTCCTTTCCAGGGAAATGACAGGGTGACTCTGCGAGCTCTTTGTGTATGATTACTTTCCATGAATGTCATGATATTTTCAAATTCCAAAATAACGTTATTCACAGAACCACTCAATAAATAAATCTTTGCATGCTTTTTGCCAGGATCTTTCATCCAAGAACCATGTATCTCACCAGTCTTCTTAACTATCTTTAGAGACTTAATACCTGCAAGCATGAAGTCACAACCTGCAAGGAAACACCCAAAGACAAAAACACACATGAAATTAGAATATTTATGAATCTTCTACTTTCATTTCTTTGATTTACTTAGTTTCCTTTTATCCAACTATAAGGCCAGGGTCAATATATCAGTAAAGGTGTCAATAACATTGCTGTGTTAAGGAATGTTGAAACTAATGTTGTGTGATAAATTTAATATCTCCTGCTAAGAAAACTGTTTTCATTTCTTAAGCTATGCATACTGGATTGTTTTCCACTCTATTAGATGCATGTTGTCCAAAAGGGATTCTATTTGTGCACTTGAGAGGAGGCTAACAGAATAGTTAATGATTCTTTGTTTATTCTTATCAATTCTTTTATATGGGTGTAACTGACTTCAGTGAGGTGACTCTAAAGTAATCAGGTTTTATTTCTTACTGACAGCATACAGCTTAAAACCTGTTTTCTTGAAGTGTAATGTAAATGCTATTTTTCTTTAGGAAATTCCCTTATTATCTGTTAGCCTCTTTGTTATATTCATAATCAGAAAACAAATAAAATTGCAACATTGTAATATAAAGCCAAAACACTGGATTATCTTTCCGTTCACTTTCCCTGCAGCTGCAGCACAAAGAAATCAGTGCAAATAGATAGATCACAGAATCAGGAATCTCCCTAGGTTAAGGCAATCTTTAAAGGAACTGATAAAATTTCTCTGTTACCAGTCCTTATGCTAAGAGCATGGTCGGTGGAATTGTATAGTTGTTTATCTCACAATAGGGATAAAATTCCCATTGGCAGAGTACTTACATACATAGTTTTGGCTTCTTTGCACTTTGTATGCACTTTGCACAGATGTTTAAGATCAAAAAGCACTAAGCTTGTAAAGAGTCAGGTATTTAGACCTGAGATCTTTTTATCATCCTATCCACCAAAAATTTAACTGCAAAGCATTTAACAAGCTTGCTTACCGAAGGCACTCATAAATTGCAAGAGACACTATTTGAAGTTTAAAGAATTTCCTTTAATGAAGTGCAGCCATTTTAGTAAACAGAACAAACAAGGCTCAAGGCAGGAAGTTCTGGCAATAGATGAAACAGAGAAAGCAAAGGCAGCCTCCTTTTTTGGCCTAATATGATCCTATTGAAGTCAATGGCAAGATTGCAGTTGTCTCTCAAAAGTAATCTTTTGTCATTTTGTGTACTGATACCCTCTACCAAAGCCTTTTGATACTGCAGCTACAGTATGGATTTTTGCTGGAAGTCCTTTGGATGCAGTTTCCCTGAGCAAGGCTCAATAGGTTTCCTAAAACAAGCTAACATTTATTGATCAGGAGATTCCAAAAAATTATAACCTGTGAGTCAAAATGCCTAGCCAGCCTTAGGAATGTCTTCATCTACAGGAAAGATATGCCAAATAGACAGATTTTTCTCTGAAATTCGTGAATAGTTTCTGTCTTCTCCAGACAAGATTTTAACTCTCCTTGTCTCTCTCAATAGCTTGTAGGAAGACTGAGAAACTGAGACATGTATAGTGACCAGGAAATATGACAAAATATTTCCGCATTCTCCACAGTGACACCTTCAAAGGCCACTGCTACTTATCAGACCCCCAAAATGTGCAGAAGATGAATTGCAGGTATTGTAGTTTCCCAGTACCCACCAGGATAAGGTATCAACTACTGCATATAAAATCACTGATTTTACAAGAATTGTTCTTGATTTCTTTTTCCAAGTCTCGTATGTACTTGAACCAAAACCAGTAACAGTCGGACTTATAATACATTTTTTTGCCATCATCTTGGAGTGACTCAGCAAAATATTGTAACTTTAGGGTAATATATGACGTTGTAGAAACAGAGTTGCTATTTGCTAAGGTTGGAAGTTTCTTATTAAAGCTTAATTTCTAAGTACTGTAAAATCTACACAGCGACTATTTTTGCCATAAACTTCTGTGGGGCCAGCATCTGGCTGCTGTTGATCAAAGTAAAATTAGTATGACATCCTGTAATAAATTTTAAAGTAATAATTTTCAGTAAGGGAAAAGGGAAAGTAATTTTTCTCCCTTCTGCAATTCTCAGAAAGAAATAATTTTCCAAGTGTCCTTACTACAGGGAGTTTAAAAATCTCTTCATTTTTCTATCTCTCAAGAAAAGTGCCTACTGTTCAAAAAAAAATCTAGGTATGGAAAAAATAAACTTTGATATTCAGAGCCGTGAAGAGTAGTGTAGGAGTAGGGCTTAGAAGTCCTACTTAGAAGCTTAGGGGTCTGTTTCTTTTAAAAATAGCATTTTATATTTTCTATTCCATATTCTTCATTTCATACTCATTTTGAATGAAAATGAAACAGACTAATTTAAATACATCTACAATATGTAATTTACATCAATCATTGAACTTTCTTAAGGTAAGGATACTTTTTAGTTATGAAATTTAATTTGTTGGGGAAAACAGCATAAATAGTATATATTCTTCATACTAGGCACTTGCAACACTTGATTTTCAAAACAGAATTCAGTTTTGCTTGCAGCTCAGCCAGTGTGCTCTCTTGAGAATGTCATAGGGGGAGGGGGCAGAGAGAGAGAAAATAACAGAAGAAAAGAGGACAGTAAAATAGATGAAATATGTAAAAGTGAGTGAAGTCTTTTTGTTAGTTCTTGAGTTAGCTTTTGAGTTGAGCCTTAAGACTCCTGCTCCCTTCAAAAAACAAAACTTGCTTGGTATAGCTGTACTATTGGACATGTACTAGCATTTTGGGGGCTTTATAAGAGCATACCTTCAGAGGCTTTAAAAATTCTTATTTTATGTTAAAAAGAAGCTTTCAAAAAATCAATCTGATATAGAGTATCTGCAAAATAAATATTCAAGATGTATTTTCTTCTCTCCCTCTCCTATACCCTTTTCATAGCCTTTTTTAAAAGATTAGTATTTACATAGACAAAAAACCATGTGATTTTCTGTGGTATTCACATTACATGAAAAGCTGTGTTATCCCTATATCAGCATACATGCATCGGCCAAGGGACTGGTTCCTTCATAGCAAAGTTCTGAAAAATAAACTGTTCTTACTTGCATTAAGCATGAGTTTAAGTTTCCTTTTTTCTTCTGCTTCTTCAAATAGCTGCTGTTTCACCAAGTCTTCATCTACTTCTATACATGTATTAGAATCTGTGATAGATCCAAAATAGTCAATGTCCCTTTGTGCTCGTTCAACTTTTGTTAGCAAATTCTCTACTTCACTTTCAATCTCAGTCTTATAATTGTTCAGTTCTGCCAGGCGTGACATTATTGTCTTTGAAAAGTCTCGAAATTCTTCAACATAATCCAGTACATCTTGGTTGCATTTTTCCAGCCTCTTCTTGAGTTAGAACACAGAAAGAAAACACATTTGTTCACAAGTTCATTTTGTATAGATTAGAATGTCATTCATGAATACTTTAAAAAATGTGCCATTCTCCCCTTTGCAGTCCCCCTCCGCCATCTATTTCAAACCAGTTGTCTGTTGCTGTATATCTACATGAAGAGGGCATCCTAGATTGGCAGTAGCATTCACAATTCTGGTCAAAAATAAATACTTTTTCTTCATGTGCTTACTGACAACCAGATACTTTGATGCTTGAAGAAGGAAGTGTGCTCGGGCTGACACAATCAGAGATACTTCAGGGCATGTGATCTCGATTATTTGCTTTCTAGAAAGTTTTCAGAAGTCCTTCTGTAGGACCACTGGTGAAGTAGTCCAAAAAATTTTATGCTAGAGCTGCTGGCCTCTACAAGCATACATGTTTCACTTAAGTACACCTCTTCTGAGCAAGACAGTATCTAGTATGGCTTCTTCCTTTTCTTTCATTTAAAATAGAAGACTAAAATGCTAACCTCATGTCTATGCTTGAGGAGATTTTTTTTTTAGTCCAACTATTGGCTATATTAAAAAAAAAAAAGTGCAAGGGCAACTGAATTCAAATTAGTCTTTATATGAGACTTCTGATTCTACAGATGTTATCAATTCTCTTTGATCTGTCTTTTCTAGAAGTTTCTAACAGGTTGTATGCCTACTAGGTACTCAAAGGGATGCACCATGGGGACATAGACAAAAAGAAAAACCGTATGAGTACCATATTTAGCACTGAAAACAAAGGCAGCCTCTTCAACCTTAGATTGAAAATTTTTTAGTTTGGTTAAAAATTCCTCAACGGAAAAGTATGCTGAAAAAGCAGATCTTTCTTTATATCTAGATTCAGATGACCAACTTCACAAAGTTCTTCTCCCTCCATTCTTAATCCAGATTTACCACTTAAATTCCTCTCCTTCCCAGTCCTTTCTGTTTACTTATTCCCAGCTCATGCACCTACCTCATGGCTGTGACTTGATTTTGGTAAAAATGAGAATTTCAATGACTTTGGGAAATTGTTTGTAAAAAAAAATAGTTTTGAATTAGAATGAATAAAATTGGTTCTGGATAAGTCAAAGTAAAGAAAATAGTTCTGAATTGGAATAAAAACAAATAAATAAACAGATAAATTCTCAAACTGTTTTATATCAGCAAAACTGAGCTGCTCTTTTCTGAACGTGAGTGAGTGGCTCAGCTGCTTTGACTTCCTGCTTTTGACCCCTCAGGCAGCTGCTGTGTGTTGGAGAGGACAACGTAAAGGCTTCCCTTGGAGCCCAGGTTAGGAGATTCTTGCGTTGGAGAGGTAAGAACTCCTAATGAGTTCTTAGGAGATTGGCCTGAACCTGGTTCCAAGGCTTTAAATTCAGGAAATCTGCATCTCCACTGGAAACCTGCCTGTGTTCTACGAAAAATTCTTCAGAATAAACCAGATGGTCAAGAAACTTTAGCTTTGGCTTCTGCCATACCTGGTTCCCATTCTGGTCTGCTGAGTTCTTGCATGTAGCTAGTCTAACAATCTGAATTGTGACTTAAAGGGGAGTGAGCTAAAAGTCCCTTTTCACCCGTCCACTGCTCAGCAGGTGGAGAAAGCAACAGTAGCCTGCTATGAGTTTTCAGTTGAGTTTAGTAGCTAAACAGCACTCACAAAACATGAAGGGAGTTTTTCCACTGGGGTTGCTCCTTAAAACTGATCTCAGCTCACCTCTACTGCCTGCCTGCCTTCCTAGTTTGCAGAGCTATGAGAAAGAGAGGGGGAGAGGGAGGGAGAAAGGGCAAGCAGGAGGAGAAGGGAGATGGAGAAGCTGAGAGCTTGAAGTGAAGACTCTTCAGTCATAACGAGAACAGAAGACCAGGCTAATCCCTCACTTTCTCTGTTGTGAAAGTTAAGACCAGTGAAAGCCCTGTTTGCACAAACAGAGAATGTACAGCCAGTCATGTTAAAATTTCTCTAAACCAGTCTGCTGATGCAAGTCAGGAGCCAAGAATATGTTAGCAATTTAAGGTAAAGTAGCATGTCAATACTGCAAAGGTATTTTGCAGTACTAGCAGATCTTTACTGAAGAGAAAGAAATGGGTACTGACTTGTACTTTCATATAATTACTTGAAAGCAAATACCTGTTTCAATCTCTCAGCTATATGGAGATTATTTCAATTCCTTGTTAAAGTGCAAATACACTGACAGTTTACAAAAATGCATCTTAAACTACTCATACAGTTAAGTTCAGCAATACATAGAAAAAAATCAGATAAGTTTCTGTCTTCTTGTTAGTACTTGATACCTAATTGTACTAGTAACAATATCATTATACTTAGAATGGACAGTGGCAGTGCTTAAAATGTTTGCACATGTAGCTAAGTTTTACTGATAGCATAATAAAAATACAAGCGATAGTAGAATGAAGTTAAAACATTATGAAATTATATTCTACAGTAAACACTGAGTGGTAATTTGGAGTCATTAGTTAAAGATTTATTACCATACTACTTAATTTTATTTATTAGAAAAAAAGTGGGAACTTACATCTCTGATACTGATTAGAATAAAAACTGTCCTGTATGACTATATACACAGAAGAACATACATCCATTTTCAAACTCCTTTGCAGTTAGACAGTATTATTGAACTATACAGATAACACATACCTCTAAAGAAAGGAAACGCCGGTCGATGTAGTTCATGAGTGCTGCATCTTGCATTACATATTGGGCCTCTCCCATGACACTTGTGAAGAATGGAACTAATAAAAATTGGAGTTTCAAGACTACCATTGTTCATAAAAATTTGGAAGAAAAAAGTAGTGTATTAAAAGTGTGTGTGTGTGGGGAAGGGGGGGTGTACCAAACAGTACTCCCACTCCAGAATAGGAGAAATATAATAGTTGCCTAATGCTGTGATGTGAAAAATAGCTGAAAGTACTGAGGCTGAAAATATTAAAAGGACTTAAAATGGCTGTTTAAGCTGTTATGGTGTATCTTAAAAAAAAAAAAAAAAAAAAAAAAAAAAAAAAAAAAAAAGGTTGTGGAACAGGAACTGAATGTGTTTATTTCTAGAAGCCAGATGACTGCTTTCCAGTTTGTGATCCTATGATCAATCCCAGATGTTAAGTACTGAGTCACATAAAGCCTGTAGGCCAAATTTTATTAAATACAAATAAAAATAATTTGTTTTTCTCCTATCCCTCCCCCATCTGCTTTCACTTATGATGAACACTGAAGTCAGTATATACTTGGTATAAATCAGTGTAGTTTTACTGAAGTCAGTGGAACATTGGTCATTTTTTTCCCAGGAAGATGTAATGTCTAATGTCTGCAGCTGTTCGAACAATCACAGTTGTTGCTGTAAAACAGTCTAAAACATTTCTTTTTTTACTTCTGATATTCAACCTCTTTATAATAGGACCAAGAATTACAGAGAAAGTTGTTGCTGTTTTTTATAGATCTTTTTCCTTTCCCCTTCCCCTCACCTGTTGCCCATCACAATATCATGAGTGCTTTTCCAGATAAAATTAATATCCTTGACAAAGTTCTATGTCAATTTAATGGAGTCTTTGACTGTTCTCTCCTTTCAGAATAATAATTCTACTTAGGATAGCTTTTAAAAAATAATAATTTACTTACCTGAGTCTGTTACATTTGGGGGTGCTTCTATGTATTGATTATTTTCATGTCTGAATGGTATATCTGAAGGGATACATTGCCATGCTAACACTGTATTCCCTCAGAAATTTAATGTACTAGGACATCATTAGGACACAGATCTTTGTGTCTGAAGCCAAACAGGGTTTCTCTGTTTTTGTTTCTCTTTCTCTGAAGTCTCTGCATCTTCACTTTTTTTTTTCTTCATTTTTTATCTCTGCAGGTTTTTCTCACATTTACAGAGTTCTCTTTGCTTTCCCACTGGCTTTTGTATAAGCATATGTCATGACAGAATGCGTGAAAATGTGTCACAGAGGGCAGATATTTACCTCCATTTCCTTGATTGTTGCAAGGTACAGTTCTGCATAACTTACAGGCAGATTTCACGGAGGTGCACAGATAAGTGTTGCTGCTTTATCCTAAGAGGTAAAAACAACCTGCCAGTTCCTATTTACAGGCAGAATCAATGATGTGCAGAGAGACAGTTGGTCCTCCACTTCAGTGTTGTAGTACTTTACTCCAGAATTCCTGCCTGGAAGGATGGAAAGCTTGCTTGCTTAGATCCTTAAAGAGTTATGCACTGAGAATAGATACTCTAGGAAGCATATAGTCTTATTGGATTATGTCCTATGGAACATCTGGACAAAGTGCACTGTTGTCTTTTCACTGAAGTAATGAGCTCAGAGACTGGGGGAAAACATATTAAAATGATCCTATTTCTTACCTCCTAGGTGAGCCTGGAATCCTGCAGAGCTGCGCTCTGAGTTTGTTGTGGCTGTCATGATAGTGTAATGATCAGCAGATGAAGACTATGGGATTAAATGGACTAATTTCTTCAGTTAGTTCAGGGAGAAATCACAGATCTGTGCAAAACAAAATTTGTGATGGCTTTCCCGCAATTTGGAACATCCTTGGCTTTTTTTTGATTAGGTTTGGGAATGGCAGTTATGACTGCAAATCCTATTTCAAGGCAAAATGAAATAGGAACTTAACATTATGATTTTTAATATTCTTTATCACAGAAATCTGTAGTCTGGCTTGTCCTCTAAAACAACTGAAGCATTTTATAATAGTACGTCATTGAATATCAATTATAGCAGCGCTCCCTATGGTGAGTTTTCATTTAGAAGTGGTATTCTAGTACATGTAGCTACTTCCACACCTAGGGAGAGTTGTTTCTGAATTTTTGATAATTGCAGACAATTCTTCAGACTTCACTAGATGAACAATATCATTGTCAGTTTCAAAGCAACCTTCTTTCTGTTTCAATCTAGAACACCAAAGTATACCATAAGCAAAATATCATAAGCTTAAATATGCTATCACAAAGGCATATTTAAAAGTCAGGATAAAGAGATATTATTTCTGTTCTTCATCTTAACACAGGGACAAATTGTTTTCAGAACACAATATCATAAACTGGTACAGGGCTACAGAATTTTATTCCTTATTAGTACTGCCCTCTACCTGATGAGTCTACCTGAGGCTGAGATCTGCAAAGTTACAGAAAATTTTTGTCATAGTGGGGAATCAACACTTGTAATTCCTATTCTCCCTTAGAAAAAAATGTTTTACTAGTTTCAGTTTTATGTCTTAGAGTGATACATACTACTGCAAAAAATGCAAGCTTCTGAAATCAAATTAAAATCTTTATATTTTGTTTGGCTGTAAGAACAGTGTCAGGAGGGATATCCATAAGAGAGATAATACCCTGCAATTAAAAGGAATTAGACTGAGTTTTGAAATTCATGCAGAGGCTTCCACTAGGCGGCTCTCAAGTCTTTAGAACTGGAAGGCAGATTTCACTGAAACACACTGTTCCAAACTCTTTGAATAAGATAAAACAGGCAGAAGGAAGTACGGTTTGTATGGTCCAAAATTATAAAGAGAGACACTAATGGAAAACTATTAGCAAGTCAGGTTCTGAAGCATAGACTTCAGAAGTCTGCTGCCACAGTGATAAGCTCACAAGGGCCTGGGGTCCCAGACCTCCAAAATGCTGAAAGCCAGCACTTCCTGGAATCAGCAAGAGCTGAAGAGTCCAGTACCCTCCAGGAAAAAATAACTGTCTTGTGAGGACTGGCTCTAAAACAAAAGCACAATGACAAAATGGATCCCTGCTTTCTCTGTAATGATTCACAGCTGGAGCTGGTTAAGTAATCCACAGAATTTCATATGGACACAGATCATGAAATAATGAGTTGAAATCATCCATGAACAATTATTTTGGGTAGGCATTCATTTGTTGTAAACTCAGAAATATATGTTGTGTTAATTAAAGACCATTCCCTGTATTTAAAAGCTTACATTTGTATACTGCTGAAACTAAGCAAACTTTGAAATGTACGGTTCAATATTAAATAGTACTAAAATTTGCGCTGCTTTTGGTTTCCTCTGCAGTGTGAAATCCACTTATCGTGAATATTCTCACTAAAATTTCCTTTGCTTAACTGTTCACATTCATTAAACTTATTCATAGGAAGAGTATGAAAATAGTCAGAATAACTTTGTTTTAAATTCAAAACATATACAGAAAATGATCGTGACTGTCACCCAGTTCAGTTTAGTTGAGAATGCTAATTGTTCTTGTGTGCCTTGGCTTATATCTACTTTTGAACCAGATTTTCTACACGTGCTTCTTGACTTATTTGGATGAAAACTAGAAAAGATGTTACTTTAAAGTGCCTATAATGGTACAGTTTAAGTTTTTTACAAAATAATGGTGGACACTCACTTAATACCATTTCATTGTATTTCAGTGTTGTTTTGTTTATTGTATTGAAGAGATGGGTTTATAAGCTGTGTACCTATATGCTGCAAAAAAGAAAGAAGAGATCTGTATTTACATGGGAAAGTTGTTAAAACTTATTAAATAGATTTCCCTATGAGATTGCTAACTGGTGGAAATACCATGTTGATGTGATGAGAGCTTTTTAAGGTAACGTGTCTGAGAATACAACAGCGAATTCAGGACTCTCTGTGTTGATAATGCTAAAACTCAGACACTGCATTAAGTTTCCAAATGATTGCATATGACAAGTTCAGAGATTACGGTGGTGGCTACAGTACCAGAATCTTGAGCTGCATAGAATGAGTTGTGCTAGTAAGTGTCTACTTAATTTACCCCAAATCTAGAAGATAGGAAAATGTTTATGAGTCGGGGGAACTAGGACAGAAAAGGCCCTGAAGGGGCCATGCAGAAGTTGATGAGAATGGTTGAAATTTGTTGCACTGTTGTTTTCACATTACCAATAAAGTCTAATCTTACAAAAGAAGAGTCTGAGAAACAGCACAGGATTTATGCACTTCAGTGAAGGCAAAATAGAGGCTAAGCCCCAACTCAGAGTCACGCTTACCAACAAGGGGCATTTTATATAAAATTTTAAAAAAGATTAAAAAAAAAAATCTGCCATTATCTTTCTTGCTAGTTATTTCTACTTGCTGTCTGCCAAATCCTGAAGTAATAGCTTAATGAGGCCTGCTGTGTTCTCAGATTTCTGTACAGGAGTTTTGAGGTTTCCACTTCTGGAAAAGTTGGTTAAATTCTTACTCCGTTGCTGCTCAGGCATATTTCTCAGGGTGGATGAAATCAAATTTAAGAGTTGCATTGAGGAATTGAGCCAAAGAGGCTGAGTCCATTTCCCAACTGGAGCTTCAGTAGTGTGTATTTCTGTCTCTCTATAATCTGGTTTGAAAAATAACTTTAATCAGTTCAAATTTTGATTTGCATATATATGATCTCAAAGTTATCCCTGTGTAGGCTATAGAATATCAGTAGAATCAGCTGTTACTAATTACAGTAGAATGGTAAAGTGCAAAGCAGGGCTAAGAAGAGCCGGTAAGTACAGAATGCCAGTTGGAAGAGCTTGATTTTTTGATAAAGCTCAGAGAAATCTTCTGGCAGACAGTCTCCAGGTCAGGAGAGGGCATATTACCTAAACCTGAAGAGCAGTCAGCAGTAGGTCTTTTGAAATTGGCGTTTTTCAAAGCCTCGTTGTTTCAAGAGATTCTAATATTTTCGTTTAATGTAGGCTTCATCTTATGCTGCACCCTATCACTGAAAATGAATAAAAAAATAAGAGAGTCTCAAAAATCTCCAAAATTAGAAATGCAGCCTATTCCAAATCAACAGAGAATGAATTCTCAGTATGAGCTGTATACAAGAAATTAGTTTTGTGTCCTTTACTCTCTTGCTTAAAGGTTAGGGCTGTCCCATCTGGAAGTGAGTGAGATGGTCCTAGAGCCAGTTCATGATGAATAGTAAAGCATATGCACTAAACTGATTACAAAAGACATAAACATGTTAGGCTGTCATGAAGAATAGGTAATCATTTTTTGAAATCTTTAGAAGTCAACCCATTGTTTAGCAATGCTGTTATTTTTATACCGAATCCATTCCTCAAGCTTTGTTATATCACTAAAAGTTAATGATCTCTGTCCTGGAAAAAGGTCATGTATATCTTTGCACAGCATATAGCATTCTGCAATGTTGCATTGAGTGGATTTAATCTGTTCCCTTTGACCTGCCTGGGCTTGCTGCACACTGCATTTGTATGGTTTGAAATATGAGTTTCAGCTCAAGACAATTCTGTCTTCTCATAAAAATATACCATCCACAGAGTCTTTTGTTAGGAAAAAGGCAGAACTCTTGTCCTAAGAGGAAAGGTGAAAAGGACCAAATCCATTTAGTAGTATATAGGTACAATGTATACGTAATATATGGGTAAAATTTTCCATCTCTCTAGCCCTCAGTTGGCCAGACAATCAGAAATTGCTTCTATTAACTGATTAAAATAGAAATGCACTGCCACCATTGTGGCCTTTTACAGGGTTGTAAGAAAAAACTGTTCTGCCCTGCAAGCTATCCAGCCTGGCTCTGTTTGTTTCTCTGAGTAGATAGGGCATGACTAACTTGCCCATATGTTCAAACATAAAATTCCTGCTGTGGTTCTCTACAACAGAGGACAAGGAGCATCTGTACATAAGGGAAATCTTTTCTCCACTTGAATCAATGTAGTCCTCCAGTGGGACATATTTATTCCTGACACTTGGGAGCTAGCATGCTACTACATCTTCAGGCCTGCTGGTATAATAGCAAGATATTCCCTTTTCTGTACATGGTACATGAATACCACGTCCAAATGCTCCACCACAAACTCATTTTTCTGCTCTGTGCACTCCTGCCTCTGGCAGAAATACTCTACAATCAGTGTAGAATTGTTATTGTAGTGGGACCAATTAACCCTGCTTGGGTTAATTTTGAATGTTTGTTGTCTGGGGTATGTTGTCTAGGGTAAACAATTACTGCAGCTACATACTATGCTGCCATGGCAGAGATGGGCAAAGAATTTGTGCATCTTCTCATGAGTTTTCTTAGTTTCGGTATATGAATGATGTTACATGTATATTCTTTTAGATCATTTGATAAAATTACGGATTTCTGTCTGAAAGACAGTTTAAAATTCTCCAGTGTGGTGTAATTAGAATGACAAATTAAACTTGTCTACTATCTTCTTTTCTGTGACTTTCTTCCTGGTCTCTGTCACAAGCTAGTTCCTGACTCTCTGGACTCTCTAATATATCCATCATTTACTAACATCACACAGAAAAAAAGGTGGCATAGGATATATGAAAAATCCTATAGCATGTTTTTGCAGAGATTTTACAGAAACAGTGCTCAGTCTTAAATTCTGAGCTTCATGTTTTCATTTATTGAAACTCTCTCTCAAGCAAACACTGAAAATTTTTTCAGTTTGGCATGTGCCAGGCCTTATGAAATGTTAACAGCTTTGTGGTGTGTTGAATGATGTTCCTGCATGCTACCATTTATTATATGTATTATGTTAGCACCTAAGGGCCAGAGTTGTTACACAGCTGAGGACATGCTATGGTCTGTAAATTATAGATTAGAATGTCAGACTTCTTTCTCTGCTTCCATTCAAGACCACTTATTTCCATCCTGCTTGTTTATTTCTTTCACGCATGAAACAGAAGTATCTTCCTTAGCCTGGCTTTTCTCACCAGTAAATTATTCTATTATTTTCATTCTTGTTTAATTTCTATTTGTTTCATGTGATGATTGTTTTGTAAATAAGTCTCCCTTTCAAAACAATTGGTTTGTATTTGACCTAAATTTTCTTTTGTTCATTTGTCAGCAGTATCTACACCCATTGCACAGGTAGGACACAACTTGGACCAACTAGAAAATGATGTTGGGGGGGAATTATTGCTTTACACACCTGTTGGAAGTTGATGAGCTCTTCTTTCTGGTGCTAGGCACTTGCAAAACCATCTCTGTATAATAGTTTTGGCTTATTTGTTTCTGAGTATCTGGTGGATGAATGATATAAATAAACATATGTAGAGATATACAGGATAGAGTATATAGGATAACTTTTGTTCCTAATTAGACCATTACCAAACAAATAATAATAAAGAGAAAATGTTACAGAATTAAAGATGAATCAATAGAAAGCAATCCAAGAAGATCTGGCAGCCTAGATAACGCATCTGTAGCCCTACAGTATAACAGGCCCAAAGCTGCAAACGCACTGCCTTTTGCATGGAAACCAGATGCTGCCACTGGAAAATATCTCAGCTTGGCATCTATGGCCAGATGGTCGAACCTTTGCCCTGTGTATATTGTAATCAGTGCAGATAATGTTGCCAGTGGAGAAAAATAGGAATATGATTATGTGATCTTCTTACAAATAGCAAGAGCAGTATGGTGAGAATGGCACTGAAACAAAAAGCTCTTGGAATTCTCAGTCATCATCATCTGCAAGTGTTAGTTTGGGGTCTGGAAGGAGCTATCAGCTTACTATGGACAGTTTAAGAACAAATACTATGGTAAAGTCCTGTTTAATGAATCCAAGTTTGGAATGATGTTTATTTCAGTGTTTGTTGTTCCCAGTGTGGCATAGAATTCAGGGTAAGGAAGCAATAAATAAGACCAGAAAACTGAAAAGCATCGAGGTATTATGAAGGATGTTAACTCCTTCCTAGACCTTTACCAAATGAATAATAATAAGGGTATTGCAACCAGTGACAGGAAGCAAGAAACAAAGAACAGAAGCTGAGAAGTGGGTGGTGCCTGGCATACAGAGGCTCAGAGCATCCTTCAAACTTACGCTATGATCCAGTGATTTAAAGTAGATAAACAGGACTGCAGTAAATTCTTGCATGTACAGCTGAGGTTTATACTGCATGTCTGACTCTGTTATGAGACCTGAACTTTGGCGCAGCAGTGGTCCTGACTGTGGCTGTTTCAGTTTAGGACAGGCAGGTAGTGGACTCAGGGAGGTAACAGGCATCAGACTCACTAGTATTTGTTATATAATAGTGATAGTGGATTTAATTGCTTCTCTTTTGTTCTGTTCCAGTATGCAGTCAACCAAAGTCAACCACAAATCAAGCTACCCTGCTTGACTTTGAACTGGAAACAGGAACTGTGTATACTCATGTCATGTAGGGGCAGGAAATAAAAGTAGTTTTCTGAAAACTTATTCACTTCATAGAAACCTAAGTTCTAGTTTAGTTTACTGTGCTGGCTCTCTCCGGAACAGTACTGAGAAGCCATCAGCATGCTAAGCAAAAATGTTGGGGTGGTCAGGAAATTAGGGCATAAGCCTAGATTAAATAAGAGTGTGGATAAATCCAGTTATTTTAAATGGGGTTATGTACCCTTGAAAACTGACATCAGCCAGTGTGACAGGTATTAGGGAATGGTATTGTGCTGCAAGAAATAGCTTTTGGATAAAGTTAATTGCCTAGTTGCACATGTGGTAATTACAGATCCAACCATATGATCTGTAACATGGAAAGCGGCTCCAGCTGGTCAAACTGAAGTCTTAATATTTTTCTTTTTGAAGTTGCAGTTGATTATGAAACTCATTTTCATTATTTTCTCTAAACTTTATCTAGTTTAGAGAAACTTTGCATTATTAAGCAATTGTTATGTTTTCCCTGGTTACTGCATTTCAGTCATAAACATGATCGGTAAAATAGGCTCTGGATGAAAGATGCCACAGATCACTGAGCACTATTATGGGACTTATATTCAAAGTAGTCATTGGGAATGTAATTGTAAACTTGGGGATCTTTGTTACCTACCTAACTATAGGTGTTTTCTGTCTACAGCTGTGCTAATAAACTTTAAAAGCCATGCAAAGCTTTTACAATGTCTGGAAATAAACATAACATTTGCCTTTATTTTTACTGCTCAGAAGCTTCACAAGCTGTGCTATCCCAATTACCTTTTACAACGAACATCTTCCCAAGAGAAATTTCAAATCTGCTACAATCTAACTGAATGTAGGCAAAATGGAAAACACATGGAGAAATTAGTTTGCCCAGCACAACTTTTGCACAGACTAATTCTTAGAGAAGAAATTTAATTTACTCCAAAACATATACGATGATTCCTTGGGGTTGCAATGCCAATTTATGTTGAATGAGAAACACAGAGTTTCCACAACTGCCTGATTGATATGATATGCTTCTTTTCTCTGCAGCAGTATACTTGGTACTGTAGAATAGCTGTAACTGCCTATTTTTCCCCCCAGATTGTGACATATGGGTGATCGCTGGCTGCTGTAATGCTTCTTTTGATGATGCCGGACATGATTTACTGCGAGTAGCATGGGGGAGGGTTCTGCAATCCTACAGTCGAGGTTACAGTCAAGCTTGAAATGCGAATACAAATCTAATGTTTTAAGCATAGCATAGTATATCTGCATAAGCATTCATTGATGATTGGTTATTCAGAAAATATGGTTCTATATCATAAATGCATCATGCAAAAACCAGCGATTAATCTCTGGTTTGAACAGTTCACATGAGTGTAGAAAATACTTCACAAAGCAGTTCAGATCTAGAACATTATACAGATACTTTGCACTGGATTTAAATTTTTGGGGTAAACAGTCCTTGACTGGAATTGCTTTTTAAGTAAGGAACTGCCTATAGTTATGAAACATTTCCAAGATGGCAAAATATGCCCCAGAAGGCGTCTATAGAAACAGTGCCTGAATTTGATTTTATTTACATGGATTTTATCCCAGCATTACTTTTTCAGAACTAGTCAGCCATTAAATTGAAATGTACCCCGCTGCAGAGGGCCAGCTTCATTTCTGCTTGTGCCCTTGAAAAATGTGGTAATTATTCCTGGATCTAGCCCTCTCTTCATAATTTTCTTTCTCTAAGATTGAGTTTGACTTTTTCAAGGTGGACTACTAGGACTACTTTGTTGGCTACAGTGCCACCCTTCTGCAGCTTTTTCCAGTCCATTAATACCTTAAGAGCCAAATTAAGGAATTTATGCAAATCTACGGAGGTTTCTTTCATTCATTAAGCTTTGTATTCTCGTAACGTGTTCATGAGAATGATGCAACTAGAAATTATATGGGAAAGTGTGTTGATGATTACTAACTATAACATTATGGCAATGTATTGGCTTTGTGAAGGTATCTTTTTTATCCAAAAGCAGCAAATTTTGTGAATAGTATCCAATACGGAATGATTTTTAATTGAATTTTAAAAGCTTCTTTTTGAAATTTTCGCTTACCTATTTTGGAATGTTCTGATCTTTGATGTGTTCTGATTTCCTTCTTCTCCTTCATAGCTGCTTGTAATATTAACTATGTATTCATAAATAAAAAAGCAGCTCTCTTGCCTGAAGGAAGATTATTGTATGTTTGTAAAAGATTGGTCCAGGGAGTTGAATTCCACTGGACCACACACACTTGCCAAAGCAGTCATAAATTTTGCAGTCACAAGCATGTTTAAATCTTTTATTTATAAGATAATGTACATTTTATAATGTCAGAAAATGATGAGTAGAATGTACTTCTGGTACATCTGTCTTAATGTTAGGAATGTCTGCAAGTTTACAATTTTCAAACAAATAGTTTGTTGTAATCTCAAATACCAATTTTCAGTGTGAGCTCTTATGTACTAAATAAACAGAAATTTTGTCTTACTATAAATAAAGGGCAAACATCTTTTGGTAATTTCATTTTAAAAGACTTAACTGTATGCAAAGTGCTGTGAAAAAAATGTAAATTGTAGGTCTATTTAATTACAACTGGCAAACTGAGGGAGCTGGACAGATTGAGGCCTTAAATTCCCAGCCCTCTTTATGGGGGCTAAAGAATCTCATTTCTCCCAGGACTGATTATAATACATCTAATGTAGTACTGCCAGTTTCAGAGATTTCTGAAAGAAGTGAGTTTTGGGGTAAAATTGGAATACAAAAGATTGAATCTGGATATTGAGCTATGTTCTGTATTTTTAATTCCACCTGCTCAGTCTGTGCATATGTATGTGTGTTTGCATAATTAATTCAGAAGTAAGCTTTCTATATTTGAAGGCTTACTTGTTTTTTCCAGTGCATCACTTGATCTACTAAAAAGTATTATGTCTCCCTATAAATCTTGCCTAGCTTACACTATTGTAGCTACCAGAACATTTAAGCTAAATTTGCTGGCTTTTGCACATATATTGCAGCCAGTTTATGGAGAAATATAAAATAAGATAAACAGAATTTGATACATTAGGTGATCAAGTACCACTTAGTATTTAGATTATTTTTAGACTGAATCCTATAAAGAGTAGACAGCCAGGACACAGGAGTAACTGGAAAGCTGAAAAAGGGATGAGTAGGAAGGCTACTTGTTCATTTCTTTAGCAAATAAGCATGCAGCTTAGGAATTTTTTTTTTGCATTCAGAACTCTGCACATGGAAGAAACAATCGTATTCTAAAAGGCTGTTCCTTCACAGCTTTCTGCATTGAATAGTTTTCAAATTATTAATTAATAGAATAGGAAATGTTTCTGGAATGCTTAATCTGAATAATAAATAAGCAGAATAATTTACTACTCATCCTTTTTGAAATACTCTCAACAATTTCAGTTAGGGGCTACATTCTACTGCTATTCCATGAAGGCTGAATTATGTGACATTTTAACAGTAAGAATTACCAGAAGCAAACTCAAAAAGTATTCAGTAGCTCAGTTTTTATATTATATACAATTTATTGTTTCACTAATGGCTTTTATAGTGAAATAACATAAAATTCCACCCATATATTAGGCTTACTGTCCCTGAAGACAAAGATGGAACTGTATTTAATTGTTTGCTTTCATATATAATAATATTCATCATATTAATTCATTACTAGCTGAAATGAGGGTCGAAGGTTTTTTGTATCACATGAATTTAAATGTAGTTAATATCACAGTAGGGAATCAGTGATAAAATAACTACACAGTGATGTACTTAAGCAGGGATAGTTTTTGGATTTATAGGAAGGCACTAGTTTTTAAATTTATTGGGGAAGAGGCTTATCTGATGCAGGAAACATACAGCAGATACAGTCATGAAACAACTGAACAGCAGAGAAAAGATTGTGTTGATTTTTTCAAGGCAGAATGCCTAATTGCCTTTGCTTATTATGGCTTTGTTTTGATTTGCTACACAGTAGATTATTGCAGCAGTCTTCATGCCATCTGCCAGCATGGCCTATCTTTTCTGGTTGCGGAGGTGGATCTAGTTCTGGATTCTCAGCGTGGATTGCCACCATGACCTTCTGACTCGAGTACTTGCTCACGCACTGCCACTACACTTGCCACATGCACTGTTTGGTCGTGTCTGGCACTTTGCTTATTCTGAGACACAACTGATGAGCCAATAAGGTTGCGCTATGGACTCTTTTGGCTGCCGTTCAGACCAGCCTGCTGAATCAAAGGGGTCTACACATGAGTTTAGATGACTGAAAGATCCCTGCTTCAGGCATGCTGTTCTTCTGTTAAGCAAGGGGCAACAATGAATCACTTTCTCCTCTTTGTTCTCTTACTTTGTAAAGTTTTGCCCTAAGTCTCCAATCTACTTTCTCTCTCTCTCTCTCTTTTTTTTTTTTTTTTTTTTCCATTTTTCAGGGAATACTGTGGACCAGTGGGAATAGAATATCCATGATGGAATAGACCCTGATGATCTTCTACCTCTCAGATATCCTTCAAACTAATTTTGATAAAATAATCACTGGAATTTTCTGTTCTGGATGCCTGAGACATGATTGGTCACTGACTATCTCAAATGGGTATTTTGTCATTGGGCTTCTTCAAGTCAGGAGGATAAAAAATGAATGCTGTCAGTTGAAAGCACTCTAAATAGCTTAATGTGCATTACCTTAGGCAGTGCCTGTTAGTCTTCATTTTGTCCTGATTCCAAAATATGACTTTATCTTTCTCATTTGTCGAATGCTTTTTCAGGTTTGCACTCTCACAAGGTGAAGGTGCCTTCCTCTACCCAGAATAGCTCCCACAAATCTATCTGAAGAAGTATTTTAGAAATGCATCACTATAAATCATTAAATATTTGTACCAGGGGCATGCCTATCCACCTATTATTTAAATTATATACCTTTCAGTGTCTAACCGGCAAAAGATAAGAGTGTATTGATGCTGCTAAGTGGAATACTGATCTTTGGCTTCCATTCTCCTCACTGATTTCTGCAAATATATTTCTACTGAAAGTAAATACATAACATCTTAATGGGGGTAAAAGTAGTTAATATCAGAATATGTTACTTTCTAAGAATATCAAATAGCATTTAATAACCACAATAGATCACACATAAGTCCTCTATGTAGATGTGTATTTATAACTAAGGATCTCCAAGTATGTTACAGGCATTAATTGTGAACAATATACATTAAGACATTTAAAGGAGGCAATTGTATTTTAGTTCTGTTGTGTCTTTTTCTGAGTTTGAAAATCTCTCCTTTTATTTTTTCGTTAACATTTGGACATTTTAGGAGCACAAGTTTTAATGACTGCAGTATTTATTAAAATCTCTGAGAACACAGATCACCTCAGATTTTAACTTGGAAGTCAGCCCTCAGGGCTTGATTTTCAACTGACATTTTGAAAACTAAAATATAAAAACTCACAGGTATAGCTTTAGTGAGCAGACATATGCATAAAGTAACACGAGCTTGGGTGTTAGAGCTCTGTGCAGGCGTACAGGGTCATCCAAGGCACTGTATGCTCAAGTGCTTGGGCCTCATAGAACAGCACATAGAGATTTTTACTGACTCACTATGGCAACTCAGTATTTTTTCTTTATCAAAAAATAATAGAGGTGGAATGGATCTCTGAAGAAAAAGAAACCAAAGTAATAGAGACAGAAAATCCTTGAGAGAAGCCTAGGATCAGTCAAGCTTGAAGAATATGTTTTTCTGTTTTTTTCTTGTGGTTGGTTGAGGCAGCAGTTAGTGCAGATTCTAGGACAATCAATTTGTATTTTAATATATGACTATTTTGTCCACTGCAGGTTGGAAGGTGCAGTAATCTACATTCCTTTCTAAACCAAGAGAGAATTGAGAGCCTATGTGTCAAGCATAGAAAAACATTTGACTGAAAGCAGCCTAAAATGGATATTATGTACTGGGTTAACAGAACCAGCAGCTGCAGACTGTGCTAGATGCAAGTTATCCACACCAGTAATAGTGCCTTTATGATCTGTATGCCATTAGAGGAATGAGTGATTGCTTCTGTGTATGACCAGATGTTTTATTTGATAACCATTAATCAAATTTCCCAAGGCAAAGAAACATTAGAAAATTAATTAAGATATAGTGCTAGTCTCATAAGAGAGTTCTGACTATACTAATTAATAAAGCCAAGTTGGAAGATTTTGCTCAAGGAGTACTGAAACACTTTCTAATATACCTCAGTGACAGGAGCTCTGGTTGTATCACAGAGATGTGAACTATTCAGAAGACTTAAATTTTGTACTCATCTCTGCTGTTATGTGAAGGATCGTGTATTAGGGCATCATGGTGAAATCAAGATGTTGTCGTTATAGTAACACAGACCATTTTAATGAGCTACCGTTCAGTGAGAAAAGGAAGCCTGTCTTACCCTCTGCTGAAATAGAAGAAAAACGCTGTGAATTTTGAAGGTGAAGTCTTGGGTACATCTAACTCAGATGAGCCCCAGAACAGATTCCATTTTTATTGTCCTCATAGTGTTTTGGGAGAGTGTGGAGAGGAGACGATAAAGTTCAGAAGAGCTGTATCAATCCATGATTATGCTCATTATTTCTGATTTGTAATGCAACAGCACCTAATGGCTGAAGTAGGTTGAAGATCTTTTCTTGTTGACATTGTTTACTTTGTGGCAAAGGAAGCATTCCTGTGTCACACACACAATTTTCAAATTGCGAAGGATTCTGAAAAAGGTAAAAATCAGCAGTAGAAGCAGAACTAGCATGGATTAGTGTGTTGAAAGACAAACCTTTCTCACATTCCTCCGCTGCATGAAAGGAAGAATAGAGGCTTTGTAAAATAAGAATCTGTTCTCACCTTGACACATGTTCACTTAAAGAAAAAGAAGTGGTTCACCCACTGCTGCTCTTCTAAAGGAAGAGTGTAAATGGCTGCTAGAGAGCCTGCAAGAACTTCCCTGCATGAACTGGTCATTGACTTTTACTCCTGTTAGTTGTACCCAGTTTCCTTGAAGTTCTTTGAGTCTCAATGACCTAATAAGAACATTGCACTTTTTGTCATGACAGGCACAAGAAGACTCTTTGAAGGAGAAAATAAGAGGTTCTTCAGGTTGATAGGAACATTATAGTAACCTTCACCTGCTGCTGGAAGTGATAAGAAGAACAGTTTCATTAGTTTTTTGGTTTGAAAGTTTTTGAAACCAGCTTTAATTAGAACTCCCATTCCTCTATCCTTTGTCTGAAGGGACTGGACAGATTTATCAGAAGCCTGCTATGGTCAGCCATGCAGAAAATAAAATAATTAGAAATAGAAGGTCTGATGATTTGAAGACTACATTTAAGAAAGGTAACTATTAAGTGTAAAAATAAGTAAGAAAAGATCTCCTTTGACACATTATCAGCCATAGCAGCCAGGCAAATTAATGAAAAATTGTTGCAACTTTTCAGACTAACAGTTATTACATAGATGGGTGTACTTGTTTCCTAGGTTACTGGAGTACATTTTGGTTCATACGTCAAGTGATTTGCAGCAAAACAGAAAATAGGCTGACTGGATAGGCATTCTCTGTCTTTCTTTCCTGAAAATATGCCTATATATGAGGCAGAGGAAAAGTTCATTAATCAAAAGGATTTGGAGCACTTAAAAATTGAAAATTGAGTGCCTGCAGATGTTAAAAATTAGAATGAAGAAACAAAAATTTTGAATAAATCTTGAAAAAGATCTTGACAAAGCAAAAAGGATGTGATTTTGACAGACTGAGTCAGGTAAGAGGTCAAGAATTGTATTATGCAGTTTTTATATAATCAACTGCTGCTATCAGCCAAAAAGAAATCTGCTGACTCAGTCAAGGTTAAACAAATACCTATCAGAACTAAAATGCAAATAGTGGTTCTAGAATAATTTATTCAGCAAACATGAGAATAAAATATGGTATGATAGGTAAGGGGAAGGTACAGAAATAACAAGAACATGACTGAGAGACTAACATTCCTATTAACTTGCGAAAGGTGCTTTTGTTTCCATAGAAACAAAAATGATAGATTTATTTAAATGGTTACTCCACGAACCAGAGTATTCCATTACAGCCTAGAGAGAGTTCACTGGCAATAGATAGAACAGGCAGATGCCAAACTAACTAAACCATCACTGCTGATGAATGATTGAGTGCCATGAATTGAACTGAAAATCTTGAAAAGACAGGGAAGGTATTACAGTAACTGATATATGTGGGGAAAAGAATCAAACTATCAGAGAATGTTGGCCATTCTTTGGAAGTCTGTCTTTTTTAACTATGTTAATTGATCTGATAAAAAGATACTGCCTTTTCCCACAAAATTTCTTTTTTACTTCTATTATTACTAGATCATTCATGGACTAACACTAATATTTAGAAGAAAAAGAAAGATTTTGCAGTTATTTATAGCAGCTCTTTTTTCCTAAGATCTTTCAAGAAAAAACATGCACACTGATTTTTCTTCACCAAAGAATAAGAAAGTGCAAAAGTAAATATATATGTACACATCTCTATGGAACAAAAGCTTGTATAGTTTGTTGAAAACCTTCAAAATATTTTGCATTGATTTTTGGCACATTTTAAGGGGGCAGGACATTTGTAAGGCTTACCTTTGTGAAACAGGCTTAAAAGGTTGGGCCACAAGTTCAGTCATGTTTGGCAGAATCTTTTGTCTTTATTGCCAAACCTGCAAAGTATATAGAGATTTCTTAGAGGCAATGATATTGTATCATCTAAATTGGTATCTGATGACAGTATGAATTGATTCTTAGCATTTTCAAGCTTCAGGGTTGTGAATATCCTAAGTTCTTGAGGTTCTCTCTTTCACACTGGATCATATCTAGATGCTTCTAGCTGTGGACTTCTAGAGAATATTAATAACCTGGAAAGCAAAAGCTTATCATTTTGGTGTTAATATAACTATTTGTAGAATTAAAATGTTTCGATTTTTCTTAATTATTTTCTTCTTAAGAATGGATAGTTGGACAAGGTCACCCTAGAGGGAGATTTAAATAAAATCTAGTTTACAGTAAGCTTCCTAGTTAAAAAGTGAATCAATATCTGTCAGATAAATTTCTACCTGTGTGATTTTATTTAGACAAGTGAGAAATTAAAAAAAAATCAATTAGATAAGTTTGTGTCCATTCCTGAAATCCACTTTTGATCTCAGTAGCCAGTGGCCAGGGAACTGGCTCTACAGTTATTAAGCATATTTATATTGATATAACTGCATCTCTTTTGGAAAAAGAGAAATGTATTTAACTGCAATAGTTACACTAATGTATCTTTCTGGATAGACCATCTGAGGACCTTTTATGCTGCTCTGGCTATTTAAAGGAGATATAAAGCAAGTATAAAGTGCCTTCCTGGAATGTTACAGTAAAGTACAGAGAAAATGAGAAAAAATGAGATCTTAAATCTCAAAAGAAAGAAAAATATACTGAATGAAATACTAGTTAAAATTAGAGGTACAATTATCACTGACTGCTTTCTGCCAGAATTTCACATTGTATCTATGTAAGGTTAGCAAAAAAATCCCAATATTGTATATTTTTGATCACATCCTATTACCATCTGTACTATACTGTCATTTTTTTAAATCTTTTTTGCATACTGTTTTAAGAGCTTAGCTGCTGCTGCTACTGTTACTGAGTAACTTACTACAGCTAATAGTGAAATAATGATCAAAAAGAAAAAGATTTTTTCCATAAGTAGAACTTAAATCCTATCATCTAGCAACTGAACAGAAATATAAATTATATGAAATTAGTTCTGGTATGTCTCTAATAGTATAGACATGAATGTCTTTAACCCAGTGCAAATGTGATCTGGCCATGGAGGGGTTGTTAGAGCTTGTACAATTACAGCACATCACCCAATACATGTGAGTCTGAAATGAGAAAAGAGTGCAACAGGATATTGTTGGTAAGGTAATTTTTATCATAGTCTGATATACGTAGCTATGTGTTTTACTGCAGTTAGTAATTATAAGATGATTTATTAAAAGTCATATGTAGTGCATTCCTTAGTTAAATACTGGATAAAATATACTGTATGAAACAACAGTATTCAATATTTCACACAGAGGTATTTATTTTTGTCATAAATTAATCTGTATGTCATTGGAATGGACAATACTGTCATATTCTTAAATAGTTTTATTTTTACACTTCAGAAAAGTATGTTATTTGTGCCTACCAATTTAACACTACCAATTTGATATAATCTATGATCCTGTAGTTCTTACTGAAGCAAAATTTCAATACATACTCTTGTTTATTTGAAGTTCATAAGGCCAGGATATCTTTGTGGATATTTTTTCTTCTTTTTCTGGAGAGGTGAGGAGAGAGAAGGAAGGGAAGGTCAAACTGGACCTACCAAAGTTTGTAACAAAGCTTTTATTCACATGATAGGGACCAAAGTGTCATGAGAGGTTCTGGCAGCATTAATAATGGGTGGTTATCAGGTCCTTTCGCACTGCATCTGTGTTAAACCTTGCTTAGTATGATTGTACCATTTTGATCCTGTCAGTTTCTGCTTTCTATACTCTTAGATACCCTAATGATTTATGGAACATACTTATCTCTAAAATCAGATGCAGCCAAGTTGAATTATTTTTTTTTACTATATTATATGGCTGTCCTACATATCGTGCAACCTGAGCTATTTGTATATTTTAAATGTATGCAACTAATAGAAGTTGGTACATAAAACCAAACAACGGTCCCGATACTGAAAAGCATTTCTATTCAGGAAAACATTCAGATATATGCCTGGGACTCATTGAATTGATAAAGTTGCATCACATCTTTAAATATATGCTTGATTGCACTTTTGAATAGGGATGAACTTAGATATGTCCCTAAGTGCTTTCTTTAGCCAAGGCCAAACGCAGTGTAAATTGGAGTACATGGGTAACAGACTTTTCGGTGTTATGTCTAAACTGTGGCTCTAGCTGGGTGTTTACTTAACTCCCTTAAGTCCTTAAGACTCAAGTGCAAGCTAGGTTTTACTTTTATCCATTCCTTGCTTTCCGTGGGAAGGAAGTATGTATAAAGATGATCAGAGAGCTAGGGCACACTTCAGCCTAGGTGGTAGAGTGGTAGAGAGTTCAGGAGCATATCTGTCTCATGGTTGTATGGATTATGGCCTTCCAGATGTTGATTTGCAAAAGTATATAATCAATTTACTAACGCTGAAACAGCTGCATTGTTTCAGCATTTCTAAGTTCCACATTTTTATGGAAATATGATGGTAAGTATAACTTGAGAAAAATCTAAGAGATGCATGGTTGGATAATAAGGAATTCTAGTGGTAAAATATTTTAAAATAAAATCTTTTTGTGAATTCCAGAGCAAGCATTAGAAATTTTGCTTTATGATTAAAGATTTGGATAGCCAAACCAAAATGAATCTATTGTTATTTATTAATCCTAATTCATTAAGTCTCCTCCATTATTCTCCAGATATTTTTGTGTGGTTCTTTCCAGAGCCCTTATTTCAGTATAAATGGAGATGAAATATAGTTATGTGAAGTTTGCTTTCATTTTCTGGGATGACAGCATTTACACAATTTATTATTTGCCTCTTGTTAATTCACATCCCTTCTCAGCCTTACTATAGTTGAAGCAATTTAGTGCAGTAGCTGGCACAGAAGCTGGTCTTTACTGAGTCTATCATACATGCAGAAGCAAGTATGCTAGTAGAGAGAAGTTGATAGAAGCTGGAGATGTGATCCAAAGCCCGTGTTCTCTCTAAGGTATCCTTCTCTCAGGCACGGTCATATCGGTCACATCATTACCAATATACTGACACATGTAGCAACCTAGCTAATAGATCTTAAATATCTTCCTTTATCACTAGACATTAGCTTTGTATTACATATATAATACATACCCTTTCCAGTAGGAAGAAGCATGGTACAAGAGTCATGAGTTAGTTTAAATCAAGGAATTTTTATTGTACTCTTAGCTTGGACTCTTGACTTTTTGTGATGTTGTCATGTCATTTTATTTTGACCTCTCATCTCCTCTTACAAAGCTCTGTGTCGATCACAACTGGATAATAGAGCAGAAAATTTTGAAAATAATTTTTTTCAGGGCTGTGACAGGGGAAAGCATATGCTTCGTTATGCTTTGCATGTGTCTCTTTACAGTCTTTGTTATTACACAGTTTTGACGAAGATACGTGTTATTTTGGAGTAAATGAGGTTGCAGTTGGCTGAATCTGTTTGTTCATGCTAATCATTTGACCCTTTATCACGATGGCTTCTAGTTAGTTGACTTCTTACTTTTTTCAGCCTTTATGTGATTCAGAATGAAGTAGCTGAGATTCCATGGACCCTTTCATATGAAGCAAAGAGAAGTTCCTTTTACCCTGCAGCACTGCAGTACTTAAGCTTGACTCCAAATTCAGCACTGTGCCTCTACTTTGTAAAGAAACTCTTAGCATTTACAAGAGATTCCCTGAAATGTGGAAACTTTGAAATCACTCTTGATATTCTGTCTCTGGACAAAAAAGTAGCATCAGTCTATGATTTGTCACAAGACTAGAAAAAATCTTTAAGCAATTGGTCTCATTAGAAGGAGTCTTGTCATTATGTAATATTGTCATCCCAGTCAGGGGATGAACAGGGTTTATGAACGGGGTCATAAAACAGCAATTACGAGATGTGTCAGGTTGAAAGAATTGGGCAAGAAATAGTTTTTCAGGAAGTGATTGTTGGCAAATTGCCAAGGACGCTTCTCTCCCAGAGATGGCTGATTCAACTAATCTATGGCTGCAGTCCTCATAGTACCACAATATTGCCTGCCAACTGAATGAAGATCTTGGGATCAAGACCCTTCACCAGCTCCTGATGTTCCTAAGTGATCCAGGAGATTCTTGTCTTTACTTGTCCCATTCAGGGATTGGCTTTATCCTACAGTCTCTTAGAGATTTGGCTATGATAGTGAAATCTTTAAAAATGTTCAGAACTTTGGGAGTGATATGATCATAGTATGTGCAGTACACAGTGCATGCAATATGATGGTGGCATCAAGGAGTAAGATTTTGAAGTTGATCCTTTTGGAAAGTTCATCAGAAACAGAAGCAAGAATGTTTTCTAAAAAAAAGATGAAGGATTAAGGCTGCTGTATCATGTAACATTGCTTTTCTGAGCTAACATAAACTGTTAAATCAGATCATTTTCCCACACATTTAGTGAGCAAAGAGTAAGATTAGTTAAAACAAACAGTAGAATTTAACTCTGGAGAGTAATATTTAACAGTAAGGAAGCAAAAAAATTCATACTAAATAATATCAGTGGATGGCCCACTCTAATTTCCTAATTTCCTCTAATTTCCTAACTAACTGAAAAAATAGATTTACTTGTGAAGGGAAAACAGTTTTAGTTAATGGATTTATATAATAAATTCTGTGTTTATTTTTGAACTTCCTCACTTATACAAGCCAATAATAACTTCCCTATTTCAGTAGAGTGTTGTAAATGTAAATATATTAAAACACAATTACTCAAATATTTTTGGCTAAGATACATGTGTTCCTGAGGTATCTACATATGCTTTTAAACTCTCTACTGCTAACAAAACTTACCAAATATCCAGAACTTCCACTGAAGACTATTGGGGCTACAGATGCTAATTATCACTGCAAATGAAGGTACTTATGTATTTGCATATGATTTATAATGCGTGAATGTATTTGACTAACCATATAAGGAAGAAACAATCGTTTCTCTTCATAATTTGCTGTATGAAGTCATGAAAAAAACAGAGATTTTCTGTTATGATTTTCTGTAACAGTGATTATGAGTAAAATGACAAATTCAGAAAGATATTAATGGTGTAATGAAACAATAGTAATATTGGAGAGAAACAGCAGAAGTAGGGCTGAATGAAAAAGCTTGAGAACATAACAGAAATACAGGTCACATCTAGTTAGAATTTAATGCAGTCTTTCTGAGAGGAATTAAATTGAAATGGGAAACTTTCCAGTATCGTTAGGTAGGGCACAAGGATTCAGTCTTTTAAATTGATACCTGAGTGATGTATTAATAACAATTGATGATGATAGCTCATGACTTCATACACAATCAGCATCAGCAGGCACATAAGAATATTCTTGCATGCAGTGAGAGAATTTTTAGTGTATTATTTGCGTTACCTAGGCCTCATGTTCTGAAATATGACCCCACTTTGCTGAAGTCAATCTCTGCACAAAAAAGCATTCAGTCTAACTGGCAAAAACTGACAGAAAGATGCAAATGGATAAGATAAAGCAAAACTCTGCTGGTTTAAATTCGTATAAGAAAGCACTGTTAAGCTCTCTGCTCTTAGGACTTTAGGTTTTTTAGCAAGCCAATGAAATCAGATCCTTCAGTGTGGCAGAATGTCAGTCTCCAAGGAATGAGGTAGGGTCCTAAATATAGTTCAAACTGGAAAGTATTTGGATGGCACTGGTATAGGGAATGTTTTATGAAATTTCCATATATAAATAAAAGATGAATGCAATTAGTGCTCACCATAGGATATTTCCTTCTAGGTGACCTGACTTTGTTTGTTCTATGGTTTTCAGCAGGAGATGTGTCATAAAATGCCTTTTGAATATCGAACAGTTTGACTGAGCTGCCATAAGCATCTCCATAACCTTTTATAACTGTCTTCATGAATGAAAATTTTGCCTTTGAAAGCCATATTGGCTATTCTCTTTCAGATTAGCACTTCAAATATGTTCTCCAACTTGCTTCTAATTAGTAATTCCATCTTTTCTGTATGCTACAGATGAACAATGTTCTTACTGTTTCTCCAGGTCAGGACTGAATGTGCTTTTATAAACACTAATGCCTTATCTTTATACTTTTGGATTCTTGAAACTTCACTTGTGCTGGTCATTTTTTTGTGATAACTACCACAAGTGTGTGATTTCATCCTATTCTGAAACTTGACCATCAGAGTAACTGGAAGTGTGAGTTTTCCATTAAGTTCTTGCAAGTTACATCTACTCAATACTTCCGGCAGTCACACCTCATTTTTTAAAAAATCTGCGGTAAAGTCTGATGTGTTTTGAACTTTATTAAACTACTTATGTAAAAAATATATATATATTTTGCTCCTGTTCATCATAAAATCAGTGGCATTGAAACTTGTTCAGAACGAAGTCAAAGGACTTCAGTGTGGACTTACTGTGGAGGTAACTATTGGTAAGGACATGATGTGTCGTGAGGAACAACAAGGCTAATTCTTAGATCTGTGCTACTCTGCAATCAATTAGTTTCAATAAAATTGTCTACCTTAACCCTTTCAGAAGATTCAAATTCCACATTAAGGGTATAGTGTGTGGAATAAAGGGCACTTGTGGTATAATTTGCACTGGAAAGAACAATGACTTTTTTGAGCTCAGAAGCTACACTTAATCAGACGAAACTCTGTTTTATCAGTGAGCATGTTGACTCCAGCACCAGGCCGAAGTTTGTTGAGTAATATGACTTTTCCTTTTTCTAGTAGCAGACAAATTATTTATGGTTCTCAGCACCATCTTTTTGTGTAGTTGATGATTAGTTCTAGATTTGATTAACTTCTGAACTTCTACAGTAATACAAATTCAATTGAAGTTTTTGAGCTTTTCCCATTCTACTGGAGTCTTCACTGTGGTTTCTTCCTAATATGCTCAGTGTGAGTGCTTGATACTTAGTACATCAAGAAAGTATTCAGTCATTTACATGACTGAGTTTCTCCTGTCTAGGTAAAGGTGACTGAGGAAAGATATCTTCAAGTGTGGACATGGTCTACTTTGTCTGTACAGCAAATACCTACTGTTGCTAATGTAATAGACATACGCATACTAGTTGAACAATGTATTCCTAGATATGCAGCTAGATTGGAGGGTAAGAAAAAAAAGTCTAACAGAGATAATATACACAGTGTCTTCTCTCAATTTTCCCACTATGTTCTTTTATTTTAAATTTTCTCTACAACATCAAAATTAAAGGCTCAGATTAAATTACCATGTCAGCTGAGTGTAACTGATAATGTGCATGCTGTTAGCCCTTAGCAGCAAAAGAAATTCTAAGTGACCTATTTTACCTCACAGTCCATTACTGCAATTAACTGACATGCTGCAGTAAATCAGTTTGTGTCCAAGCTGCAACCCCGCTTTGTGCTCTTAATTACAAACTGAATGCTCATGGAAAATGTTTATAAATCTCTAGTACGCATAAGGCATTAAATTTACCATACTCTTATGTAAAATTCTGGCAAATTAAAAACTAGCTAGTTGTGATGCTATTACTTTTTAATTATTTTTTCATCCATCAATGTTTTGCAATTGCAGTCAGGAAATCATGCCGCATTTTCTGTGGAACTCTACAAATGTAACAACATTATGGCCTTTGCTTTTGAGGAACTTCTGGTTTAAAGTAGACAAAGACATTGTGAGGTAAGCCAGCAGGAGGCACAAAGTCAGGAAAGCGTGGTTCTGAATAGGTTTCATAAATGCTAGACAAGGGAGACCAAAGCTTAGACATATTGTTCTGGACAAGAGAAAGGAGAGTTTGAATTGGCATTTTGAAGGAAAGCAATGGGTATGTTTTTGCATAAGTTAGAAAGTACACAGGTATACTGCTCTTGGAGAGCGAGTACATAACAGACAGGATTACACAGACACTGTCGTATTTTATAAGACACAACCTAAGCTTTCACATGCATGCCACTGTATTCATTAGCTTGATTATGTCAAAGAAGAGTAGCTGGATGTTGCTGTGCCAATGTATGGTTTTTAGAATCTCGTTATTCAATTTTACACAGGGAAAGGCAACATATACAAAGTTATCTGTCTAAGAGGCACAAGTTATAGAAGTGTTATTTAATAATTAAGGCCATGGATTGTAGTATAGATCTGCCACGATGCTTCATATTCCTACTAATTATTGTGCTATAGTAGTGGAACAGTTCAGTGTTTATGGTTGTAAACGATATTGTCCAATTGATAAACTTAGTGCTTATATTCTTCCAGTCCCATCCCCTTGACACCCTCCTTTAAGGTATTTGGAGATGTTGATAAAATCCCCCCTCAGTCTTCTCTTCTCCAGGCTAAAGAGGCCCAGCTGTTGCAGCCGTTCCTTGTAGGGGAGATGCTCCAGTCCCCTAATCATCTTTGTAGCCCTACACTGGACTTTCTGCAGTAGCTGCACATCTCTCATGTACGGGGGAGCCCAGATCTGGACACAGGACTCGAGATGAGGCCTCCCCAGGGCTGAGTAGAGGGGCAGGATCACCTCCCTCAACCTGCTGGCACCACTCTTCCTAATGCACCCCAGGATGCCGTTGGCCTTCTTGGCTACGTCGGCACATTGGTGGCTCATGGTCAACTTGTTGTCCACTAGGACTCCCAGGTCCTTCTCTGCAGAGCAGCTTTCCAGCAGGTCAGCCCCCAGCCTGTACTCACGCATGGGGTTATTCCTCCCCAGGTGCAGGACTCTGCACTTCCCTTTATTGAACTTCATGAAGTTTCTGCCCATCTCTCCAGCTTTCCAGGTCTCTCTGAATGGCAGCACAGCCTTCTGGTGTCTCAGCCACTGCTCCCAACTTGGTATCATCAGCAAACTTGCTGAGAGGTTGCTCTGTCCCTTTATCCAGGTAATTTATGAAGAAGTTGAATGTGACTGCACTGAGTACAGAGCCCTGGGGGACACGGCTAACTACAGGCCTCCAACTAGTCTCTGCAGCTCTGATGACAACCCTCTGAGCTCTGCCACTCAGCCAATTTTCAATCCACCTCACTGTCTGCTCATCTAACCCTCACTTCCTGAGCTTACCTATCAGGATGTTATGGGAGAGAGTGTCAAAAGCCTTACTGAAGTCAAAGTAGACTATATCCACTACTCACCTTTTACCTACCCAGCCAGTCATCCCATCATAGAAGGCTATGAGTTTGGCTAAGCATGATTTCCCCTTGGTGACTGTGCTGATTCCTTCCGATCGCCTCCATATGTCTGGAAATGGTATCCAGGATTAGCTGCTCCAGTAGTAGCAATACGTTTCACATTATAATAGGTGAAGCTGGAACTTTATGTAGGGTGTTCCCACTCTCTGTCTTGTCTCATCTGCCCTAATTCTGTCACTGACTTTGCTTTTCTGTTACCCATGATGTCAATTTAGCGAGGATGTAGTTATTTGCTTGCTGTGGTTTTGTCGTTTGGATGTTATCTCTTTTTCTCTTTTTCTTTTTTCCTCACTGTGGAGTGCATTTACATCTTTAAGACTTTCTATTACATTCTATGAGAGGGTTCATGCACTGTGTTGTATTAGAGGATTACACTGAGCTGTCTTATAAAAGCTATTTGTGCTCTTGATTTGTTTTTCCTCTCAAAGAGCAAAGAGGAAGGAGAAATATATCAACTATATTTAATATGTGAATTCCACCAGCGCATTTACTCACTTATGTGATAAAAAGCTTGAGCAGTAGTAGAGCACTAAGAATTAGAAATAAAATTAAAGAAATAAAATCAAACTAAATTAAGAAAGTAGAAAGCCTCTTATTCCTCTTTTTCCAAGAGGCAGAAATAAATTAATATATTAAGTTCTGTTCAGCAACAAGTACAGAAATTTATTCAATAAATTCCTGTTATAGTTATTCTCAACACTGCCACAAATGTTTTTTTGTCTTAAATGAATATTATAACTTACAGCAAGACAGAAGAGGTGCAGGTGCAATAATAGAAATGTTGGCTGTCAAAATCTTGGCACAGAAACTTCCAAGTTTCTTTGAGTCAGAGGGGCCATGACAATAGCATCTGAGCAGATATTTGAACTGGAAATTCACAGTTAGGGGAATTACTAAACAGACTGAAGGCCCAGGGATTGCCATACCAACTGTATAAAAATTGCAGATGAGCAGCTTCATCTCTAAGCTTCTTGATGACGTTAGACCTTACAGTATTCATACCCACATGCCTCCTTTGTGTGCATTAATTTTCAGCATACAAAACATTATGCATTTTTACTCATGTTATCCAGTGAGAAAAGGTGTTTAAAAAGCCAACACACAGGTTTACATTCAGCAGTTTAATTCAACTCAATTTAATGCCAGAGATATTACTGTCTCTTTGATACTGTTAAATATTTGAGGAGAACGTATTGTAGCTCAATAAACAGAAGCATTGAAGATGCTTTAGTGTTATTATGTCCCACAAAGAATAACTGCATGATTTGAGGCTGCATTTTATTTATTATTGAGAACAATGGCAAAAAAAACCCAAAATTAAAAGGTCTGTGAAAAAACAATGGGCACATATCTGTGTGTGTTAGTCTCTGCCTATGTGTGTCCTTTGAGACAATCTGTATTGGTGGAAAAGATTGTAGTTGCATTTATGGCAGTGATGTGAGAAAAATATTTCTTTATTTAAAAATTTATCAGCAAAAAGTGTTAAAAGCTTATATAATTTGGTAAGTTTTAGAAACTGTTGATTCACTGCTGAGATGCATGTGCCAGTACATTTACTTTTTTATACTGGCTGAATTTTGCTCACTGAAGACCTATTAGAAATGTGTAATTCATACTGATTTCCTCCTTTGGTGTGTTTTCCCTTTCTTTATGTTACATATTAGTAATGATGAATAATTCACTTGTATTGCTTTTAATAACTAGTTTTGCTGAAAACTGAGATATCACAAAAGAATATTGTGCAATCCTGGCTGAAGATCTCTCTGCATTTTCACAAATATTAATTAATTGTGTTTTCTTGCACAACTGTGTTATTATCTCTGTTCTGTCAAGATAGGAGGAAAACTAAACATTAGGATTATGCGCAAGAACTGAGACATGAACTTCTTCCTACCGACTCTCTGCCTCAAAACCACTTTTCTACCTGACTTGCCCAGCATTCATCTGCATCTCTTAACTGTGAGGCTTTGTGATGCTCCATGTGTCACTGTAATTGTTGTCATATTATCCACAAGAAAAAGGTGTACAAAATTTTCATGATCATGTATGTGGGGTCTTTTGGAGAATCTTTTTGAGAGGGGAATGCAAGAGCAGCTTACAAACACTTAACAACTGGTAACGATGGCTGGGGATGACTGGAGGGAGATGGACAGTGGTTTTGTTTGTGTGTCTGTTTGTCTGTATTGCAGACAACAGATAATTAAATTACGGTGCTGCTGAGGCAGACTGGGTTTCTTAGATGCCCTGGAAAATAATGGTAGCAGATTGATACTAGGAGAGTTGGGTCTAAAATGAATTGAATTAATGTGGAAAGCTGATAATAAGGGCTGTCAGAGAGCAGTCCAAAGGCTGTGGGATAAAAAGCGTATGGTCAGCTACATTTGTGCAGGTATCCATCTGGAAGAAGCTGAGAAACTTTACATTTGGAATTGGGTGCAGGAAACAAGGGCTCTAGTTCAAGGCAGTTTCTGACTATTTTGCACAAAAGCTAATGGCTAGTATTTTTTAGAGGACTTCTTGAGATCACGTGAGAAGTGACAGCTTTTATAAAGGAGAGTATGATGGAAGGCGTGTGGGAAATTTAGGCTTACTCTGCACCAGGGTATTCATTCAACTTCACAACTACTGTTGTGCCTACTGAATTCAACAGCAATGTTTTTTTGATTTGGTGTTTGTTGCCTCTGTTTAAATGTGCTAGAGCTGGAAGTTTTATTAGAATTCCACAAACTTTGCAAGTAACATTTTTATGTGTGTTTAATTTGTTTGTTACAGGCTTGTCTCTGTCTATACACAATCTGCTGCAGAGTGCAAAAGAAAATCTCATTAAACTTGAATTTTGTAGAAATGCATCTCTAGAAGATATTTTCCATTAGTTAGAACTAAATATGTCCCTTGACAATCTAATCCCTTCTATTTCAGAAAGGGCTTAGGAGAAAAGCCTCTAACATGGTTGAGAGTTATTCCTATAAAATAATTTCAGAAGTTCAATAGTTTCAATAATTTTAATAATTTTGGAAGCGTTGTGTTTTGGAAATCAATATCTGGGACTGAAACATCAAAAGTTATTCATAGCCTATAAAAACAAATTGTTAACAGTGGAGGCTGTCAAACAGAGAACACGCAAGGCCAGGGAGGAGCTGTTAGCATAGGAAATGTACCTGGAGTGTTCAGGAGGAGTCCATCTAAGTTGATTTCCTGATACTAGCAGACACACTCTTCAATATCACAAATCAATACACATAAAGCAGTTTTGAAGTTATGGGCTGTACCTTGTAAGGTGCTAAACATTCTGGTGCCAGCTGAAGAAAACAGTGTGTTTAGCTTCAACAAGACAGTGTCTTTGAAGTTCTACTGGCACTTGTGATGGTTGGATCAGGACTGCAAGTCAGCACCTTTGTGTTTGTGTAGAGCAATTCACAGAATCACAGGATGGGAAAGGCTGGAAGGGACCTCTGGAGATCATCTAGTCCAACCTCCCTGCTCAAGCAGGGTTGAACAACACAGGCATTTATGTTAGTCTGTAAAAAGTCAATTCAAAAACAAGCAAAAAACAAACAAACAAAAAAACACAGCCATGCCTAGTAATAAGTTCTGTCTATTCTAAAGGCTTCTGGTACTATTAATGAAAAAAGTGATTAGGGTAAAGAAGTGAGACCTGCACACAAATGTGCTGTACAAATGTGTGGTGTCCTGCACGTTTTTAATGCTGCAGGTCTAAGTAACTACTGGAAAATCAGTTTCAAGAAGAGTCTTTCAGATTTCTAGGTCTTGGGGCCTCTTCCCCTCTGTAAAATACTTTCTTAGGTAGTGACAACCATTAAGGCTTGTGAAGTGCTCAGAAACTACTGTAATAAGGATTATCAAGGTAATCTCTCTGCTTTGTTTTGAAATGGAACCCTATGTACTCCGGAGATGGTTTAGATACCCACCAAAAAATCTCAACTTTATGCAATAGATACTGAAGTCTCTAAGTTTTGGCTGATTTAAAAATGCTAGTTGCTCTGAAATCTTCTCTAGAAATGTGTGTTTCATTTGTTTGAAGATTCATAAGATTTTCAACCTCTGGACAATGCAAGTTTTGGTCTTGTTCCTACATTCTTCTAGGTTTTGTCATTGAACTTGCAGAGAAGTTTTCAAAAATCTGGTTATGATGAAGTGTATGTTGAAAATAATGAGAAATTAATCAAATGGGAAGCTTATTTTAAAAATAAGGGAGCATGTACCTGATTAAATATGTGACATAAATATTTAAACCTATATCTGTTGCATAAATAATAATATAGATCAGACTGAGATAGCCTGAGGGTTCTGTAAGTGTTATGCTGTGTGTTCATCCCACAGAGACAGGAGAAACCAGCAAAGGCTTCACATTTCATTAAACCTTTAGACAGTTTTTTATATTTCAAGCCCTCTGGGGTGGGAGAATGGCCCTGAATGGCTTTCTAAGATGAGCTCTAATGTAAACACTTTGGCTACAGTTTTAAAAATGTTTTATGTGACATCAGCTATGCATGTTTGAATGAGCAGGCGACTGGCAACTTGTGTATTTTCTAAGCAGATAAACTGCAAGGCATCATCAGCTCTACTGTAAACTGATATAGGTCAAGTATAGTAATGGAAATACTCTAAGGAAATTAGATTAAAAGTTTTGTTTGCTTGTCTGTTTCTATCCATCTGAGATTCCATATATAGTATACCCTGCATTTAGAAGCTGAAAAAATTAATGTAATATATATGCTGAAAATCTGTCAAGCACTGTAATCCAGTGTCCTGGTTTCTTTTTCTTTTACTTGTTTGTGCATGTAATCAGTAGAACTGTATGCATTTTGCACTATCTTGTATTAGCAGATCTGTCGTGCTAGCAATACCTTAGCAAGACTAATTCAGAATTAGTTCAGGTAATTTCTGTGGTTATTTCATAAAGAAGATGATAATCTGAAGATATCTTCTGTTTTTTAGGAGCAGTAAAAATACAGAGTGTTGTGTCAACATATTTTTTACGTAGATAGAAAGCAGAGGTAATTTTTCCTACCGCCGCTGCGTATCATGAACTGAATATGCTTGAGCTAAAATCTTTAGTTACCTATATAATTTTCATAATTTTCATAATTTTCATAATTTTACTCAAAGCCTTTATTTTGTAGTTTCAGTATCTAAAGATGTGGTCAGTGCTAATGGTATCCAGCACTGAATAAAGATAAGATTCTTTTGATGTCTTTCTTATATGTAGTTATATCTATTTCTGCTGGTTCTGTAAAAATATTTCTGCAGTTAAGAAATAAATTTAAAATTCTGCTATCTGTAACATCAAAGAAACAGAAAAAGCATAGCCATTCTAGGAGAGAGGCAGCAGGAAGGGTTGAAGTACTTATTGTACTTTCTTTGAGGCCTCTACTCTTCGAAATTACAGAATTGTTCCATGATATTTTTAATTGATTATAAGTATCTCCCTTTATGTTTTAAATGAAATTGTGATATAAGAATAATTTAAAATATATACATATATGTAAGTAACAATATATATAGTACATAATATAATTGCTGTTTAAAATTCCTGTATCTGTGACATGTACTTAGCAATATTTCTCTGCTCCTTCATGTATCAATTCCCTAAGCTTTCAGGATTCAGAGATTCAGAATTATGCACTAACAGTGCTCATGGGGCCCCTGCTAGTCTTTGATTATAATCTTTTCTGGGTCAGATTAATAATTCATAAGATATTTTTCTGTGAAAAGAGATACGTTTCCTGTCATCTTCTGTCATCTTTTTTAAGGCTTCTATCAACTGTCTAACAGATCTCAGGCCAGATAAGTTCCTTTGAGTGTTAAACTTCAGAAAATGGGTAATTACTAGTATATGAACAAGCACCAAGTAAAGAACATTGTTAACGTGGACATGTTTTCTGGATCTTCAGCTATTAGACTGTAGAGCAAGGAAGGTAATGAAAGATCCATTTCATGAGACACTTGAAATGCAAGTGGTAACTTTTCTGTAAAAAAAAAAAAAAAAAAAAAAAAAATCACTGCGAGGAATAATCTTGCAATGAGCAAGAGCTGTAGATGCGAATAAATTTTGCAGCATTTTTGAGAGAAATGATACATTTTTCCTGTATCCTCTCGCTGGTTCCTTTAGGCCGATTCATAGCTGTTAACATCTTGTTCAATTTACGTTCTTTGGGATACAAAACGGATTTGATGAAAATTACATCTGTGCTAGATTTAAAAGGACATCTTTACTTTTAGTTTTGTTTTGTTTTATAAGGGCCCATTTCCCTCTGTATTTCACTGAGTGTTGAAAACTGCTTTCACCTGAGAGACCCATGTATCTGGTAAAATGAGTTTGAATTAAACAATTCAGAATGTAAGGTAAAAAAGAAAATCCCAGGGATTTTGATTAATGTTGCATTCTATTACGTATTTTTTTCAATTACATTCAGTTTGCCATTATTACTGAGGACTGAAATAGTGTTATTTGAAGTATTGCTATTGCTTTACCTGTTGCAGACTTCCAAAAAAGAAAGTAGGTTGGTGTAGGTGTAGGTTGATGCTAATCCTATGGAAAGTGACTCAAAGTTATATAAGGTCCCACACAGGGTAGTGAGAGCTTCTCATCAAACTCCATATTCTTTGAAATGAGGTCAAAAGAGAACCCTGTACAGGGATGGGGAGCAGCTCCTTGTGTAGGCTTGCCGGGCTCGAGTATTCCTTGCTGCAGAGCTGTGGAATAGATAGCAAAGTGTGTGCAGGCCACGATGTGGCAATGCTGGCTGCAAGCCTTCCTCTGTTATAGACTTCTTGTGTGACCGTGGGAAAGTTGTCTGGCTTCCCTGCTCACTAGTAAAATAGCCTAATGTAAGGATAAATCTGTTAGTTTGATATACTCTGTACTGGAAAAATGAGGCTATACATGTGTTTTTGTTCTCCTAGAATCATGCCATAAGAAGACCCTGGCATGGAAGGAGAAGGCTACTGCTTTAAAAGCAGTCATGATTAATTCTTTTGCTAAAAAATATACCAATCTAGCATCACGTTAAATCTCAGTATGCAACTCTGCAGTCATCTGGAACTGCTTAAATTAAATTGAATCAAAGAACTGAAGTATGATTAATATTGTTATTTCAAGATAGGGTCTTGATGATATGTTGTATAAAATGTAAGTGGATGTATAGAAGAGTAATAAAAGTATTATTTTTCTCACAGATAATTGATAACTTTTTTTAACTCACATTCCACTATAATAAGAAAGATTAATTTCTAAAATATCAGCATAAAATGGATTGGTGTGGGAGAGGCATTGTTTTCTGTCTTTTTAAATGGTATGGATGTGATTAAATTGCAGGTGAGGGACTACAACCTTATTATAGCAATGTAAAAAGGTAGAAGGGGCTAAATTACTCTTTGAGGCACGTATTTCAGGAATGTTGTGCAATCACAGAGAGAGAATAGCAGTGTAACTTGCAAGACAAGTATTAATGACAAAGAAATTCATGCAGAGATTTAAAGGTCTAATCACATATTGTAAGCACAAGTATTAATGACAAAGAAATTCATGCAGAGATTTAAAGGTCTAATCACATATTGTAAGCACTTCATCTGTGGCAAAGCTTGAGACAACTTAAATTGCATCTGGGAAAAAAATAAAGGAGGTAGTAGGCTTTGAGATTCTGTATTACAGTTTCTAAGTAACCAGCAGTGCCTGGTTAGCCTGAACTGGAATTAAAGACACTCTTTACCACAGCTTCAGAAATATTGGATTAGGGAGAACCTAGTCAATGCTTGCAGTTTTCTCAGCCTCAATTTACCTTTCCTCTGCACTTAAATCCTTATTATAGTAGAAGGGTGAGAAATGACTGTCATGAAATTTGCCCTGCCAGTTTTGCATCCTCTAAGGATTCTTTTAAACTGGGAGGTCCTGCCATTCTGAAATAGGTTTAAATGCTCTCTGGACATATGTAACTTTCTGGAGATACGTTTCCTTCACACGGCAAAACTTGTGATGTGCTGTGGTTGCTGTGTTTATCTAATCAACTCCACTTCCATAAGGGAAGTTCCTGTTTGTAATAGTAAGGAAGGCTGTAAGTCAAACCCCTAATGGTTCACAATAGTGCACACTTCTGTCTATATACGCTCTGGAATGGGACTTCTATATATAATTTTATGGCTATAATCCACCAAGTCTCTAATTTTTTTTGCAAATAACTATAATTAAGATCAGTGAAAAGTCAACATACAATGGCCCTCTCTCTACTTTTCTTGTTCTTCTTCAGTACAAATATTTTACAATATTTCATGTTTTATATCCAAAAGAAAAAAGGGCTATGTTTCAACTGAGTATAAACCAAGGATAATAAGATAGTGAATAGATATATTTGGGTTCTTTTTTCGATCTGAATCTGGATAACCTATTACAAAGCTAAGGACCTGGAGCAACTGAAAATAGGAAATTGTTGCAGTGTTTCTTATGCAACTGGTAAGAATTTGAAGTGTCCACTCTGCAGGGAATACTGCCACTGTCAGGTTTGTTTACATTATGAAACAAAATACTAAGCCAGTATTCTGCAATACATTGCCATATATTATAGTATTGTTTAGAATATAACAAAATAAGTACTATTGTTACATTGTATTCACTTGTGCTTCTGAATAGGTTATTAAAAATATTTTACATAAAAGTGTAAACATGAACAACCTAAACTCAAGCAAAAGTTTTTTTTACTAAATCAGAATAAAGTGTCTGTATGTTATTGAAATAAAATATCTTGGCATTGTGTAAATGAAATAAGAAAGCTTAGATTAAACTTTTTCCAATATAGTTCATTCAGAGCAGAATATTTAAATAAAATGTATGTACTAGAAGTGTATCTCTCCTATGCAAAGCAATATTGTCAGAAAGATCTGAGCTAACTGTAATCAGTCGTAGGTGTAAAGGCTGGGATGATACTATGATTCTGTGTTCAGAATGTTGCATCCACTTTGGAAAGAGTTCTGTGAATTATTAGCAGCATAATACCATTCATTAAAAGTTTCAGTAATGAAACAGCAACACAGGATTTTTATCCTGCTGTGAACTTTTCTGACTTTTAAGTTACATATTTAGTATACTTCAGGGGAATTTTGCAACATGACTATCAATATCATTTCTGAGTTTCACAGTTAAATCCATGAGGCTCAAACAGAAAATTCACCCCTTGTGTTACTGTGATGCAGCTTCTCAGGAGGAAGATGCATTACTGCCATATTTACCACCACCACTGCCACCACCACCAATAGCTACAAAGAAACCGCAATTTGGAGATGGTCACAATTGTCTTACAGGAGATCTATCAATTTCTTAAGCATGGAGTTACATTTCATTTTCAAAACTTTTTAAACATTTATTTATTGAGCAGCTCTTTAATTTTCATGAAAATATATTATTTTGTGCATTGCAAAGCACAGAACTGCCTGGCCAATGCTGATGGATTCTTTCAATGCAACTGTGTGGTGTATATTTTCTCCAGAACATACTGACCCTGGGGATGGAGTTGGAACCTGGGGCCAACTAAATGCATTACAAATGTATTGTTACATGAATAGACATTAAATATGTGAAGTAGCATCCAGAAGAGGGGTATGCAAGTCCCTTTCAGCTGGCATTCTGGTGTGGCAAACCTAAAGAGAGGAACTGTGTGTTTATCAATAAGCTATTTTCCAGATAATAGCTGAGAATTAAGACCGTCATTCAAGGAGAAAGGTTGAAGCTTTCAGAAATGAGGTTTTTCTCCCATGTGATAACTTGCTGGTGAACACGTAAATTCTCACATTTCTTCCAGAAAAGAGGCATAGATGGTCAAGATTCTAGGTCCGCCTGGAAATTTGACTTCAACAGAAAAATAAGTTGGTGAGGAGGTTAGTGACAAAGAGCTCATTTACAGAGCTTTCATCTACATGTTATGGAGCAATTTCATGAGCAAGTCAGTCATGTACTAGGTTAACTGTGACCAAACCTAGCAATCACCTATTCATGATCAAAGATTCAGGCTGTTGGTATGTGAGCAGGTTATAGTATGTATGTTTATGTTTTTAGCATTTAATTACATTGCCATTCTATTTAATAATGTATTTTAAAGATGCAATTTACTGATTTTTTCATTTGTGCTCATCTGATGGCCTTTGTCAGCCAGCTTAGGTGAGTTCATCTCCTACTTAAGAGTTTTCTCTGCTTTTTAACTTTTCTTGGTGGCAGTCAAACAATTACTGTCTTTCGTGAGATAGTACAATTTCATTTCTAATTCCAAAGAGTGTTACTTGAAACCATGACTTAGCTTTTTTCCTAATCTCTCTTTTAAAATTTCACTTGTTTGAAAACATAAAAATGAAGAAATATTGAGGTAGTACATATCTATTGTTTGGGTTTCCATGTGCCATTTTCAGTTTTCTAATATGCAGAACTCTGAGCCTGGTGAATGTGAAAGACCTGGAGATATCACTGGATTCCCTGAGTCACAATGATTTGTCATATGTGCTTGTTTCAATTGCTAGACAATTTCTTCTTTCTCACCTCTTTACTTTTCAGCACAATTTTACGTCCATTTTTTTTAGCTCATTTATAGTGTTTTTTTGATTTTAAGCGTATTTCAAAGATCTCATTTTCAGTTGTTTTGTAGTATTTTCTCGCTTGGGCAGTTAAGAGCTAGAATAGAACAGAATTTTCAAAAGAATTTCGAAACAGCATTTTCGAAAGAAACTGAAGCTAATGACAATACTGCTGGTAAGATAGATACCAGCGGTAATGTATGCTGCTCGTTTTTTCTTGTTCAAGTAGCCCTGGTATGTTAAAATTAAGGCAAACCTGCTTTATTGTAATCAAAGCAATCATGGTATGATAGTAGCCTATAGATCTTCCTGTGCAGAAGTAGTTCTTTGTGTAGATGTTGCTGTTTGATAGGGGTGATATTTACATAATTCATCTTTTCATCTATGCTTAGCTGTTAACCACTGGAGTCACTATACTGGAAGTAGCACAGTGTTGTAACACCTCCATTGATGTGGGTGTGTGTTTTTAACAATCCCCATGGTATGTGATCAGAACTTCTGGTACAATTTCAGAAGTAAGGTATAGGGATTTCATCAGGTTAAAAAAAAAATCAGTCTGTTCCTCAATAATCCACTTAAATAAAATGCATGGAAGTTGTTTTTCATTGTAATTTTTTTTAGTAAGCATTACTGCATTGAATAAAACCACATCTATTACATATTTTGGTTCAGATTCTTTACAGACTCCTTAAAGTCCTCCTGTATTGGTTTGCATTTGGTTCACACCATTATTAATGCTTTTATTTTAGGCTGAAATTCTGCAACAAAATTTTGCAGTAAATGGGTAAAATGTGCATCTATAATATTGCAGAATAGAAAGGGGCCACTTGAATGGCAGAATCAACTGTATGTCGACATTTCTTGGCTTTTTTGAAGATATGATGCTTTGCTCAGTAAAGACATGTTGCTTAAGACTGATCATTATTAACCAGTCAGTAAGAGAGGAAAACCTAGAATTCCTGTCTCTGAACTCTGTCCATATTCTGATAAAAATGGTTGGATGCACATACATACACTTGAACATTAAAGCAGGTTTTCATACATTCTGTAATTCAACATTATCATTTAAGGTAGATTCCATTTGCAAATGTTCAAATGGTCCTACCAAAAAGTTAGGTTAGGAGATGCTATGTAGCAACATGAGAAATAAATTTGGTAAATAATACACAGTCGTAGACAAAAAAAGGACTACTATTTATTTGGTAGCTATTACAGTGTTGTAAGAACTAGGCTATGCTCAAAAATGAGTTGCAGCTAGAATTTACAGGTTTGGGGTTTTGTTTCATTGCAATCAAAATGTCGTATTGTGAAGTTCATGTTATTTAATGTTTGCTTGATATTCTCTGTGCTTATTGCTTTCTGTTTTGGTTCACAGATTGACTTTTATTAAAAGGGCATTTTTAATTTCCCACCAGTAAGTTGGCTGATCATTGCATTAATAGAGTGAGATACATAAAAATAAGATATGAATACTGTAAATGAACTTTAAATTATCTGACACACTTCATCACTGCTAGTATTGTTGGTGACTAAGTATAATCATTTATTAGATACACATTTAAGAGAATTTGAAATTACCTTTGTATTTTCGCTCTAGGATTATCATATACATTGTCTTCTATCTTATAAAAAGCAAGTTCAAATGACAGTCAATTGTAATGTAGGAAATGTGTAAAATAATTTATTTATTCTATTTAAAAAGTGTATGTACAGATAACATAGAATGTCTGGAAGTCACATTCCGGAACCTATTTTAAATATTTTGTGATTTAAGTATAGAAAATAATCTATTTCTGAAACAGTCAAGTCATCATGCATATTTGAAATTTTAGAAGAGGGTCACATAATCCTCCTGAACTGTAGAAACAAGAAACATGATGATAGGAAAGAAGATCTGTTACTTGAATCATACAATAAGACTGGATCAACCATTGGAATTATACTTCTGACCCACTCCAACATTAATAAATGATCTAGTATTTTCCAATTCTCTCTTCTTTCCCCTTGTTATCCCTTTACTTGTTGATTTTTCTAAAGATTAAATAATAAAAATATTATATGGAAAAGTTACTTTAACATATATTAGGCCAGTGTGCTACATATATGAATAGGTGTAGGGATGAGAGAAAAAATGGTAAAGTAAGAAAAGATGTAATCTTTTCAGGTTCAGCCTCTCAGAATTTAATTACAGGGCCATCCCAGCATTTTCAAAAATCCTTTTTCTTTTTTTAAGAAGTCCTGTAATAGTATTTCCATGGTCGAGCAAAAAAAAAGTCTAATGAGTTTGATAATCCGTGGAGAGACAAGGGTTAGTCCTTCACCTCGCCTGTCTGGCTGCTCAAAGATGAGAAAAATATGTTTTTAATTATTTGATAAAATTTATTTTGGAACATGTGTCAGTTTTGCGAAAGAAGACACTGCCATTAAAAAGGATATCTGAACTCCAGTTCACAGTATTAGAGTAACAGTTCTGATGCAGCGTATCAATTTTGTATCTTCTGTTAATAACATTTCAAGAAATATATTTTTCCTGCTGTTCATGAATACAGTGGTTTATAGCATTGGTGTCCAGGTACTCGGCTTCTATTGATAACCATTTGTTTTAATAGATTCTTTTCTCTCAAAGACTAAAATATTTGATAGTTTCATAATATGTGTTTTTACTGGAAGAAGAAATGAAGGGAAGTGTGTCTAAAACAAGCGCAGCTGAGCCAGCTATTGTCTATGGCACAGTCGTGGGAAGCCTTTAGGGCTGGTCACTCTGTTCGAGACTCAGGCCTTCTTCCCTAAAGGTACGTCGCATTCCTGGTTACACAGAAACAGGGCTAAAAGGTCTCCTGCGCAGCGGGAGTGGCTGATAGTTACTACTGACCTTTAACTGAATAAACTGTCAGATCTGACCTTTTACATAAGTACGATAGGGACAGGGAAGAAGCTAGCAGCAATGATTTTACTGGTGCTTTTTTCTCTGTGCTGGATTTTTCCGAAACTGCCATTCTTCTGGAGTCCAGAGCTGCTCATTCTCTATTTGGCTTAGTTAAACTTTCTTCAGCCTCTGCTAATGAGTAAAATCACTTTAAAAATGCAGATTTTGGAATGAATGTAATTATCTATACTGAATATTGCAGTATATTGTAACCATAAGTAGCTGTTTGGGGTACTAGGAATGGGTTACTCATGGCAGCACAGAGTAAAGGAAAGCTGTTTCATCCTTAAGCACACATGCTCTGAAGTGTGCTGTTAATTGTTTGCTATTTTTGGAATAATTTTTATTTTATACAAACACTTGTGTAGTGTCATTAGTAATGTTTTTCTGAGAAGTAATAATATTATTACCAAATAGCTGCATACTGTTTTCCTGCACGTGATTTCAAGGAACATTTTGTAGTATGACATTATTCCAATGGAGAAACGGAAAGTTTATCCTTATTTCTCCTGATCAGAATTGTCTCTGGAGATCTTGTTCTTTGCATATTCAGATCAGAGTGTTAGTCTCTAATATGACCTACCACCCTGTTTTAAAGAAAAGAGAGGGGAAAAATGAGATGGAGTCGCCAATACATTAAAAACCTACCAAGAGATATGTGTTTCTTTTATTTATATTAAGTGACATGAGAAGATGTATTCAAGCTAATTGACTTCCTTTAAGAAATAGGTTCAGACAGTTAAAGGAAGATATAAATGATTAGAAATACAAAGATTTTAGCTAGATCTAATAGTCAGGAGTAGCTCATTTCATCTGCAGTGCTAAAAACACAGAACAGCTTTTAGCCTGACTTATTTAACTCTTGAGGTTTCTGTTTGGAAGCATATCGTCTTTTCAAAAGACATTGCTAATAATAACATGTTATTAGATCCACACCTCAACACAGAGATGGAGGTTAACAAGTGATCAGAATTCTTTCTATGCACCTCTTGATGAAGGAAGGATGCGTAACTATTCTGGAGGCTAAGGAATTGAGCTTCAGTGTGTATAATCATGAATTGGGAGTACTGTCAAATCAGAACCAGACAGCTTACGTGCTGCAAAAATATCCTTCTCTACACATCCTTAATCACTGTTTTCCAATAAGAGATGACTTGGAACAGTAACCAAGAAAATATACTGTTTTCTTCACTGGAAGTATAAATGAAAGCAGTAAATATCTTAATTCAATTCCTTTTGCTGTCTTTTTGATACCTTACTTTTCACTGCCAAGGACATTTGTGGGAGAATATGAGGTTGTCATGATCTCAGTCTGGATCTGAACGTCTGTTATTTGATGCTGGCCATTTAGCAGGTTCCAAGTTCATAGCATTATCTACAGCAGGATGAAATTAGGATGCAGAGAGTGTATGTATGATAGCAAGAGAGGCAGAGATGCCATATCAAAAGTGTCATTTAAAGTCATGTGACGTTCAACTAAGATCTTCGTGTTTTATTCCATGCCTGTTTGCTTCCCTATATTTTGCCTACTGAAAATACTGAGGTGTAGTATTCTAAGGTAATAGTTATTTGGGCAATCTGCCTCTGCAATACTCCTAATGCTTTGCCAATTGTACATTTTCTCTTGTACCTAACATTTTTTACAGATAGTATAATTAATCACACTTTTTAAATTAATTGTTTGATTTTTTTTTAGGTTGCTGTCTGCATCACCTAACTGTCTCCACTCTCAGCAGGAATGGAAAATAGGTAGGAATACATTTGAGCATAATTCTACACAGTTTCCAATGTAAGTTAAGGTAATTCCCTTCAAGTACTCAAGAACTAGTACCACTTACTATCTCAGAAACTGTTCCATGCTAGCATAGGGCCATATGTGAAGCCCCTAGAAGATGACAGTCCTCTTGCATACTCTCAAAACTCTTCTCAGCTCTTGATACTGAAATACTCTCCTCTTCTGAGCTTTGAGAAATATAGTCTCTTTACCCACATTACGGTGTCCAGAATAAGGGACGAGAATTTAATGGAAGATGAGGAATAAACGAAATGATGGATGAGAGAGTTATGTACTTTGAGTAGGGGAGAAAATGTATTCACAGATAGATTTGCAGGTGTGCGAAGAGCTAACTGAGAATAGTTAGGCACATCTCTACGTTCAAAGTGAGTAGGACAGTGTGGCTAGTTAGTGAGGACTATTTACTTTAATTATTGTTATTCACTTCCATGTATAGATACATGCTTGACCAATTGTTGAGTTTGGTCTATGTAGCATACTCGCAGAAATCCCAGCTAGATTATTTACTCTAAGAAATGAAATTACTAAGTTTTATATATATAAAAGTTACAAACACTTCTAAGGAATGAAGTCTTTAGCACATCGAATTCACAGACACTTTTAGAGAAATTATGTCTTTCTGTTGCCCTTTGTTGCATCCTATTGAGCAAGGATTGTGATTCAGTGAAAATTAGCAAGCAGTAAGTTTTCTGGTAATATCTGAGCCAAAATGTGGAACACTTTTTTTTTTTTTTTTTTTTTTTTTTTTTTTTTTTTTGCTAGAAGCAGTCTCTATAAAAGAAAAATAAATTTGCATGGTTGCAGAATCAGAAAGGTTTGAAGAAGCTATGAAAAGAAAAAGGAGAAGATTTGTGTGCCAGCTAGTTGTATTTTTTAATCTAGTGTTAAATATCAAAGCTTAACATTTCCCTATTATAAATTCAATTTAATGTATAAGAATGAAAAGATATTCCAACATAAATACAGTAAAATATATTGGCTGAGAAAATGCAGAGAGCACAAATAATTATTTCAGTAGATCACTGCATTGCTGAAACTCTAAAAGGTTCAAATTAAAAGTGTTTGAAAGCCATCCTGTAGGCTAATTGTGTTTCCTTAAACCCTAAGGCAACTCATGATATCTCCATGGCAACTGTTCTTTACTTTGTTATTTAGAAAACTGTTTATGCTTCATACTTCACATATTACTGGGTACAATGAAAACCTAATATTGAACAAGTTTAGTAGCAGCTTTTACTATGTCCCTTAAAGTCCAGGTATTATATATGTGATTTCTGGTCAAATCACCAGTATAAATGCTAAGTTTTTGTAATGAAATAGTTTCTACTTTTTTTTTTCACTACAAAATACTTACTTGATAACAATGAAAATGATGCAATGTTATTTTTTTCATATGTCATTGTAATTGTGATTCAGCAGGTTTTAATTGCTCTTCATTTGCCTGTATTTTTCATGCAATTTAGCAGAGGGATCAGAGTGATGATAGTGATTGATAGCAGTACTAAAACTGAACATGATGAACTAGATTCTTATTCATTTTACAGTCCATACTGTATCATTGATACCCGGTAGTCTCATGTACCATAAACCACCGCAGAGTTAGGACTAATAACCTGAAGCTGAAAAGGAAAATGAAGTTAATGAAGAAGTAAATAGGAACCTGATAAAGCTCTGTCAGATGTTCAGTCTGGCATATTCAGGAGATGAACACCTAGAGTACATTTGCTTCCCCAGCTTACTTGCTTAATGACTACCGACAGCTCATTTCACCTCTGTACCTTAGTTCCTATAGGTGGTATTAATGACTTTTATCTTTTTTGCAAAACATTGCAAGATCTGCACTTGAAAATAGATGCATTATACCTCAGAGCTTTTCTCTCTTTGTGCATCCTAACCAACCTGCTTTCTGGTAATGTTACGCCTTCTGTCAGTTCCTGCCCGGCTTTTGTTGTTGCAGTCATTCCAGAGAGCTACTCAGCAGTTTCAGAGTCTGGCTTCCTGCTAACCTTTGTCAAGATGCATCATTTTTGCTGGAGCTACTTAGTTGTGTTTATTTTTAACAGAGGGGAGGTTGTAAAACTTTTGGTCAGCTGTTACTGCCTGTACTTTTACATATCGGATAAAATTCTTGCCAATGTAGCTCATACTATGCGATGTTCAAGCAGTTGAGGGAGGTTTACATTCTGCTGTATGTAGTCTTCTGGGAGGGGCTCTGGTGTGAGCTGAATGAAGAGGAACAACTGACAATGACTCCTGGTCTTGTAGTCATTCTGGAGCATGTAGCAGCACTCCTGATTCAGCTGCATAATCTGTTTGGGGAGGCAGTGGTAGTGAGATATGTGAATAGTTCTGGGCAAACATCTCTTAAGGATGTTTTAGATCCTCTTGTACAGATGTAGATGGGAAAGAGATCTCTTCAACCTGTTGGGATCTACCACAGACCTGTTTCTACAACGTTATGGTACTTTAAAGTAAACTGTAAAATATTTTATTCTTTAAGGATTCAATTTTGGTTTCTAAAATCTGTGCTTTAGTATTTTTCTTAGTATTTAGTTAGTACTTAGTTTTCTTAGTATTTAGGCGTTTTCTTCTTCACAGATTTCAGTTTATAGTTTGTGTGAGAAAAATTATACTTAATGACAGAGACTTAAATAAAAGCACATGTTTGTGTGCTTTGCTGAGTTGAAGCCTGTCACCTCAATGCCCCATTCCAGCTTCGTTGCCCTCTCTCTGAGAAATATGAGACCAGCATGATGATAACTAATCCTGCAGCTATTGTTATGGTATTGTTTAGATGTATCAGTGAGGAATATTTTGAAGAACACCTCCAATGGTTTGGACTAACCTTTAATAAATCAGGGTACAGCAAACTGCTTTGTGACCTTGATCAACAGTAACACAATTCAGATACCAAGTGCAGATGAAACAGTTCCCAAAAAACTTAAGACTGTAATGATCACATTTGTATAGAAATTTTAATTTGGTCTTATGGAGACCATAAAACCACTCCCCTCCCAACTGTGTAATAGTAGTAATTCAGTCATCACGAGCAGCTTGGTAATAACAAACTGCCAGTCTATCTTCCAGCTCCCATTGCTAAGAAGTTTTAGTCCCCTCTGCTGGTCCTAGAAAAGTATAGTGGCGAGCAGAATTAGACATACATTGTGCATGCCTGGAATGCCAGTTGATTATGATGCTTCCATTCAGGCAGCTAAAGAACTTCCTTGTGGTTTTTATTTGCATGTACAGTACAATTACAAATGCATATGTTTCTATGAAATGTATGAACAGAAAATAGTTGTTAAACAGTTTGCAGGATGAAAAGCTAAAAACATGTTAATTGTGAAGTCTTTTTTGATTTGTGTTTATAGTAGCACTACTAAGCAAGAACAAGCTACAGAGTGAATGCATACCATTCATAATGGCATTGTTGTTTCTAAAACCTAGTGGTAATAACCTTAGTGGTATTTGCTTAATGTCTGCTTTTAATAACACCAAAGAGGTAGGCTCTAATGTTCCAGTAATGACACAAATGACAGTAGTCAGTGCCTCTTTGATGCAACCTCCAATGGTCTATTTAATCTAATTGTGATATGTTTAGGGAGCTATATTCATATGCTTTATTTCTTGCAGATGGCTCTGTCACCATTTGGTGACGAACAGACCACTTGTACACAACCTTTTCACACCTCTATCTCTGAAGTCTTCCTTACCTCAGGAATTCTCAGAGTTAAGGCTTCAGCTTTTGTTTTTGCCTAGAAAATAAAGCATGATTGCTTTAGGAGCATTTGGGCCTCCACTGAGAGTGGGGGAATTCCACAATGTTTGACAGAAGAGTAGTTGTAGAAGTCAAAATACTAACAATACTCCTCCTAAGGACTCATCTTTGCAGGTACAAATCCTAGCAAAAAAGATTTGGCAGTTCTCTGTTCCCTCTTCAGTGTTTCTGTTGTACAAGGTAACAATAGAGAATTTACCTTCAGAATTAATAGTAATCCCTTTGAGATATTTTTAATGATCCTAATGAATTTACATTTATAGAAGAGTTGGTTTTGTCCAATAAATTATACACGACATTTCAAAAATGTAGAAGTAAAAAGGAAGCTGTATAAAACATAAATGAAAATGAAAAGCATTCAAGAATGCATAATCCTATCCTAATAGAAGTTTTAACTTCTTTGGACTAAGTCCAGTCTCAGAAAAGCACCCAGTGACTTCAGTTAGTATTTTCACAGAATCACAGAATGGTTGAGGTTGGAAGGGACCTATGGAGATCATCTAGTCCAAACCTTCTGCTCAAGCAGGGTTACCTAGAGTATGTTAGACAGGATCGTGTCCAGGCGGGTTTTGAATATCTCCAGAGAAAGAGACTCCACAACATCTCCGTGCAGCCTGTTCCAGTGCTCTGTCACTCTCACAGTAGAGAAGTTCTTCCTTATATTCAGGTGGAACTTCCTGTGTTTCAGTTTGTGCCCATTGCCTCTTGTCCTATTGCTTGGCACCACTGAAGAGAGTCCCATCCCATCCCCTTGACACCCTCCTTTAAGGTATTTGGAGACATTGATAAAATCCCCCCTCAGTCTTCTCTTCTCCAGGCTAAAGAGGCCCAGCTGTTGCAGCCGTTCCTTGTAGGGGAGATGCTCCAGTCCCCTAATCATCTTTGTAGCCCTACGCTGGAATCTCTGCAGTAGCTGCACATCTCTCATGTACGGGGGAGCCCAGAGCTGGACACAGGACTCGAGATGAGGCCTCCCCAGGGCTGAGTAGAGGGGCAGGATCACCTCCCTCAACCTGCTGGCACCACTCTTCCTAATGCACCCCAGGATGCCGTTGGCCTTCTTGGCTACGTCGGCACATTGGTGGCTCATGGTCAACTTGTTGTCCACTAGGACTCCCAGGTCCTTCTCTGCAGAGCAGCTTTCCAGCAGGTCAGCCCCCAGCCTGTACTCACGCATGGGGTTATTCCTCCCCAGGTGCAGGACTCTGCACTTCCCTTTATTGAACTTCATGAAGTTTCTGCCCATCTCTCCAACTCTCCAGGTCTCTCTGAATGGCAGCACAGCCTTCTGGTGTCTCAGCCACTGCTCCCAACTTGGTATCATCAGCAAACTTGCTGAGAGGTCGCTCTGTCCCTTTATCCAGGTAATTTATGAAGAAGTTGAATGTGACTGCACTGAGTACAGAGCCCTGGGGGACACGGCTAACTACAGGCCTCCAACTAGTCTCTGCAGCTCTGATGACAACTCTCTGAGCTCTGCCACTCAGCCAATTTTCAATTCACCTCACTGTCTGCTCATCTAACCCTCACTTCCTGAGCTTACCTATCAGGATGTTATGGGAGACAGTGAGTGCCCATTTTGAGCATGGGTTTTATGTTGTGTTGAGCCCTCCAGGCTTACTGTGAAATGAATAGAAGTTGAGTAATCTCTCTTTTTGAATAAACTTTGTATCAGGTACAAGCTATGAAATTAAGGATTTAGATATTAAATTAAACACAAATATGGAAGGCATGAGAAATAGTGATCATTCACAAATAATATAACTATAAAATGATGAGACTGGAGTTAGACATACTGCATATATCAAAGTGATTCTGAATAACAACGTAATCTACTTTTGTCATAACCCAGAACCTATGTGGATTAGAAAGCAAATGAACAAAAAGTTAATTACCACTTATTTGATTATATTTATGGTCTGGAGATCTCTATGTAGCTAGCCTATGGCCAAAGACACCTTTAGCTGCTGAAAGTCTTCAAGTAATTAAAAAAAAAATTGCACAAAATGCAGTGTTAGTAATGTCTAATGATAATGATAGTCCTTTTTGTTTTATGGAACCTGAATATTAGAAAAAATCAGAAAATTTTGCTAACACAAACATCAAAATAATAGATGTCATGTGAAGCATTTAGCTTATTTTATTGATTAGTACTATACTGATCGCACTTTATCAGTATGGCATTAAACTTAGAAGCAGTAGGGAGGATTGTGAAGGGTGAAAAGGGAGGTAAATGTGGAAAATGAGTAGACAGGGGTACAATTTCCTTTTCTCATTACTTCACTGGTTTTCCTATTCATTTTGTCCATGAAATAAAATGAACAGATAATTTTTATGATTGGCATTAACTGACTAATAACTTCCAAAATTAAGAGAGTCTTTTTAGTGTTAGTTGCATAAGGAAGTCGAGGGAAGAAGTGTAGTTATGAAATAACATATTGATGCTAGCTTGAAAACAAAACCCCTGTTCGACCTTCAGTTTTGCTTTATTGTTGCTACTGCATACTATTTGCAGATGCAGAAATAGAATGTAACATACAGAGACTACAACCAAAGATAAAGAAGGAGCAATAGGAATAAATTAACTCATAAGGGGGAAAAAAAAAAGAAAAACTTGTTTCCATAAAACCTTAATTAAAAAAAAAAAAAAAAAAAAAAAAAAAAAAAAAGGTGGAAGGAAAGGAAGCAGCACTTACAGAAACAGATTCTTTTTATGGCTATATTTTTTTAGCACTTTTCATGGGTGACATTTATTGTGAAAAAAAGATATTCTTAATACTTTTTTTCCAATTTAAGTATAGTACAGTGTATGTGTACGAATATATATAGATGCAGTGCTAATATGGAAAGGTATTTAACGTATCTTCTGTCACTTAGTAAATGTATTAATTTCCTTTTAAACCTTGTCCTATCTTTTAAAATTACAGAGCTGGCTTTCTCTAGAAGGGCAGTAGAAGGTACCCTTCAGTTTTTCCTCATTAGTTAGACATTGTCTGTTAAATGTGTCTAAATACACTTGGGTTTGTTATCCTTTACTAGAGAGGTACATTAAAGCAGATGTGATTATCAGAGCAATAAGCATTCTCCTCTTGGACAGAGAAACAGACATATTCCTTCTGATATGCCTGGTGACTGAGGAAAGTACTGGAAGGCCCAGTTCGTCCCAGCTTCCCTTGATGGTGTGACATCATCCTGATCTAGGCCTGGGATTAAGGACCACAGCAGAGTCCTAAAAGCATGACTTGCACTTCTCACATCTCCTTCTGAAATATTCTTCTTTGATATTGTGGGTTTATTGATTACGTCTGATAATATTAAGAAAACACATTCCTCCTGCTCACCAGGGTGGGCAGAAGCAAAATATATACATGCATTCACGTACATATGCATTTACCCTAGGGCAGTTAAACAGTGTAATTAGTCAACTTGATCATCTCTAAGGAAAATTGAAAGCTCAGCATTGTTATGATTTCTTAGCATCAGAGATTACAGAAGCTAAGAACATTTTCCAGGAGAAAGAGACTGGAGAGATTTTGATGCAGGTTTATCTTCAGAAACAGTACAGGCTGGATATGTGATAAAATAAAGCAATGTTTCATAAATACCATTTTTAGTCTGTTAAGAGAGAGTCATTTGACTTTGGTATCCTGAAACAGTTGGCAAGATACTTTGCTGCAGTTTCATTTCTATGTATGTTTATATGGCTCTATTTTGTTGTTTCTTTTGTTTTGGAGCCTTTGGAGTTATTCTTTAACAACCCTTTAGAGTTGTCAGGATTTTTTTCTACATCATTGCCTTTAATTCTTGTCCTATCTGTTTTTTTCCATCATATTCTCCCCTCTGCCTCTCTTGCGGTCATCTTTTTTTTTTTTTTTTTTTTCTTCCAGCTCTCTTGCTGCTTTGCTTTTTGATTCATTACTTGAAATACAATTTCTCTCCATATGAAGAAGTATCACAGGCATGATTTATGTGATATTTTCTTTCTTCAAATACAGATGTTATAAATTGTGAACAGGAGCCTCTGAGTAATGTGGTTTAAGATTATCTATTGAATCCCTGGAGTTTCAGCAGAACATTGATTATTGTTCTGATAATGCTGTTCAAATTTAGAAAGACAGTAATGTAGCAAATAAAAAGTAAATTAAATCTGATGTAAGGAGAAAGCACACTGAAACAAATAAAATCCGTTAACAACAAAACCTTATAAAAATATACAAGGCTTAAGATAGGCTTTATTTTTTATGGCATGCATTGCAGAAGCTCAACACAAATCAGATAAGTACCGTGTTTCTATCCCACAGATATATATATATGTGTGAGTATATGTAAAATATCTTTAGCAACAGGAGGTTTTCAAAATCTGATTCCTGAGCTTATTGCACTAAGATGAGACAAGATTTCAAAAGTGCCCTATAATCTTGATTGTCTGTATTCCTGTGATGCAGAAAGGATATGATTTTCAGAAATAAGTGTTTAGCACTTTCTGCAAATGATATTTGCCTCTTGCTCTTAGTATCTCCCAAGCTGGGAACACCAAAAATTAAAGCAAACTAAAACAGTAAAACCTTTAAATTTGCTTTAAAAAGAATTGTGATAGAGAAAGTTCTTAGTGGGGGCTAAGCTTAACTCTGTCACCTGGGGGCTTGTGGTAGAGAAAGATCAAGAAGATACAGGTTTTTATAAATGAGAGAGTAAGACTTGTAAAAAGAGCCATTACCAGTGTTACCTTCTGCTCCTTCAGCTACATCTATGGACTCCCTTTGCAGGATATGTGCACAATGTTTACTTTTAGTAATATGTTGTCAGTGGGATAGAAGGACAAGAAGATTCTCTAATATAGTATTTATATAATTGCAATTTAACTCTGTAGTGAAAATGCCAACAAATTAATTGTAGAATGAGTACCTAATAATTATAGAACAGTTATCATTAATTTGCCTGATAAGTCACACTTGCGAACTCATGAATGATATGTTTGTTGTTCAACACTGTCTTTACATTCTCTGATGGGCTGTGGCAGTGGAATGTGGATGTTGAATGATTAAAAGTATGAGGTGGCAAGCATTTTCTGATTCATGCTGGATCTGACGGAGTCTTAGTACTTTCCATCTAGTTGTTCTACATCTGCTCTGACATCTGTGAATACAACATATCCATCCAGAAAGGATGGCTGGCATCTACCAAGTTAATAATGCTAAATTCACATTAAAACAAGGATTTATTTTTAAGTTCTGAACAAAAAACCCACTAGAATCTTCTGTAAAAAGCTCTGCCCTGTGTGTTCAGCTGCTTGTATGTTATGTATACAAATAAACCCAGAGAAGTGCACCTCTTAAGCAACTTTTTGATTTATTATCCCCTTTATAAACTAAAGCAAACGTTGAACTAGGTGTTATTCCTTTTCCTCATTGCAATACAGCTAATAGCAGTATTCCCAGTAGTATTAATGGGTGCAAGATTAGGCCAGAAAGCTGGGGTTTTTTTGCTTCAATTAAATGAGGGTACAATAGATTATTCTTTCAAGGAGCTGTCGTGTGCTGTAAAATACTTGGTATTTTTCATCTGAAGGAAGCAACATGCAGTCATTATTTGTATGAAAAGTGCACTAAAACTTGATTCTAAAGTGGTTTAATAAGTTGCTGAGGGACTTTACTAATGCCTTCATCTGCTAGATGGTAGTCAAAACCAGGAACTGTATCATTCAATCTCAGTGCTCTGAAACAGAAAGTAAATGTCTAACAGGAACTGTTCACTACAGTTGGGAAACAGAAACAGTTGTCTGAAAACCAAACAAAAACTGTATGTTAGTCTAAATGTCTTTTAGCTGACACAGTGGAGCTTTCTTCAGAAACTGGAGGGAGCTGGTAGCACTCTGGTTTCTCAGTTTCTCAGGATATGAAGCCAGAAGGTCTGCAAAAACCAAGTATGAAAGAAGAACTCTAATTCTACCATTTCAAAATAATTTTTCTGAAGATACGGACAAATCCTGTAGTTATGGCTGCCACAGCATTACAGCACAGCCTGGAAGGTTCACGGAATTGACTGTGATAGCTCCACACACAGTGGAGACTTACAGCATTACATAGAGAAAGGCCAGAGTTTATCAGACAGTGACATGTGATGTCTAGAATGGATGTTCTAATTTACTGTCCGATTTCTGAACACTCAAAGACTTCTTTAAGTATCTCCTCATAAACTGTGATGGAAATTTTTAAGTGGAAACAGAGGTATCCATTCATTCTGTGTCTTGATTCTACCTATAATTTTAAGGCAAAATGCTGAAGATGTAACACTGATAATAAAATTGAGGCATTTTGTGTTACTGATGGTACCAGGACAGATTAAAGGGCCTGAAGTAGGCATTTGGGTGGAATTTAGCTGCCTAAGTCCAAATCTTCACTTTTGAACATTATGGCTCTATTAAGTTACTCACCTCAGGTTTGCAAAAACATTAGATCTATGAGATGCAAAGGTTTTAAGCGGCTTGTCAGAATTACATCTGGGCAATCAGTGGCTGAACAATGATTAAAAGCTGACTGTCTCTGCACCTTATCCCTTATTTTGAACATTAACCAATGGAAGAAGACCTGGATATCTAATGATATTTTGTATGAAGACATCAGTGAGCAAAATACAGAAATGGCCTTTCAGAACAGGGACCAGAATATGGAATTGCCTTTTCCAATATCGGTGCCCTGAATTAACATACAGAATCATGCCTGTGGTTGGACTTCTGCTTTTTCCTTTCATTCAGGTAATCTCCATTTCTTCCCCAGAGACTTTCAGAAAAATGGAGGGTATCATCTCCTCTCCTCACATAACCTATTATAATCCAACTTATTACCACATTAGTTACTGATTCAGCACCCTTTGGGGAGGTAGCAGCTGGTAGGTTTGAAACCCATTGGATAAAGAGGAAATTGGTCTGATTTTTGATTTCTCTATTATCTATTCCAATTAAAAAGGCTGTAGCATGGTCATTGATTCAAATCAGAAGTTCACATTTTCTTTATACAATCTAGCGTATCTATCATTTTACAAAAGCCATTTTATCCCTGACTGGTGTGAATCTCCAGTTAGCATCCCATTGTGAAGTATGCCTCAGCCAAACTCACTATTCCAAAGAGGTGATTTTCGTGAAACAGCCAAACTGTTCATTCATTGCAACACTCTTCATAACTATCAAATGCTATATTTGTCATTTGAGACCAAATTAATGCATAATGCTGAAAAGAGGCAAAGGGGTATGCAATGATGTTAAAAGATCTCAAATAGAAGATAATACTGTATTTCAGAAAAATTAAAAGCTATTGTATATTGTATTTTGTATTATATTGAATATTGTATATTTCATTTTAAGTGCGACAGCATAAATATTTTCATGTCAATTACTGAAGACATTTAATTGAGCATACACTGGCAGACATTTGAATCTTAACAGTTATTTTAGCAAATAATATTAAATAACAAAAATTGTCTATTCAAACTTTTTCTTGATTTTGTAAGTTTACAAATATTTTAATAATTTGGAAATGATATAGTCCTCTGACTGTGTAGTCCTGTAGCAGTAATTTGTATAAAGATGATCCAAGGTAAAAGAGATAGTCCCAAATCACACTTATAAAACATTTTAAGGCTTATAATTTTTAAAATAATATTTATAACATATGTAAGTATTCCTTTTTCCCATTTTTTTCAACTTAATGATGACTTATTTATACCTGAGGACACATAATGATGGCTCATAAAAATCTAGCTAGGTACTCTTCCTCTGAATTAATTTCAGAATAATTTAGAAAGATTACAAAAGTAAAAATAAAATTTAGTTCAGTAATTATAGAATAAATTGTCACTCTATATATCTATACATCTTATTATACCTCACACGTGAAAATTTCTGTCCCTGGTTTACACAGAGAGAAATAGAGGCATAGGCTGATGACTCAGACTTGCTGAACCTGACACAATAAATGAAGGAGTGGAAGCTTATGTTCTCATTCCATTACTGCTACCCTGTCCACTTTGTCTTCCTGACAGAAATGAAACCATGTAATTAGATTCCAGTTGAAATTGTGGACAGCAGCTTATACTTGTGAGGAAGCGCTGGGTCTGACCTCAGTATAAATACCTAAGAACTTTTATGGATGGGTTTGGATCTGAAGTTAAACTTTGAGGTTTTCACCTAACTTCTAGTTTCAGTGGCAGGAAATCCTAGAAACAGACTGGCACTTGTGCCTCATCGGAATGATCTCTCATTGATACCTTTTTCCATAGTGTTGTTTAAGACTTAGACTGTCAAGCACATTCACATGAGTTCATGTGAATGTTCACATTTGCATGAACAAGCCATGCAAAATTCATCCTATACAGGTGTTATTCTGGGGGAGCTTTTCTGGTGTAGTAGGCAGGAGCAAGGGCAATGTCAGTTCTTATAGAGAAGATAATGAAAAATGGCTGAGCCTTTGAAACTCGTTTACTTGGAGAGAACATGATATGTGGGACAGATTTAAAACAAATTCTGTGTCTCTAAGAAAAATACTCTTCTAGTGGAAAATGTGCGTGACCAAGGAAAACCTTCTAAGTACATGCAGCTGAAGGAGTTAAAAGGAAAGCAGAGACTTTTATTGCCAGAGGAGAAGTCAATGCACAGAAGAGGAATGCCCAGAGTAGGCAGTGTGAAAAAAAGTTTAGGCACCAAAGAGGTAACGGTCACATTACAATTTATTCCTTTATCTAAAGTAGGGCTGTAATTTATTCTTCTAACTCAGCAAAGCCCAAATATTTGGCTTTTAAAACTGTAGTACAAGGCATTTTTTAGAGATGTGTTGAATAACCTGAGGATGCATAGTGGAAAAGGGGCACCTTCACTGGTTTAGTTTGTTTAGTACCCTCTACGTAATCAGTACTGATGTCCATTGCTTATGCCACCAAAAAGTTGAAGATGGCTGTATGACTAAAGCAATTAAAAAAAGCATTAAAGAGAGTCTGTTTATAGATTACCTAGCAAATAAAATATTGTGATTAGTAATTAAAGATAGCCCAAAGGAAAGATTGCAAAGGCCTGATGTCCTTGTATTGCTGGTACCTACTGCAAATGGGGTGTTGCTTTATCGCTCTGTCTCTGCTGTTGTATCTAGTGCATTCTAGCAGAAAGGTGACCCCCTTCAGTGATGTTGTACGTATAGGTGGTGGAAACAATCTGAGATGCTTCAACTTTGAAAGATTAAAAATATTACTGCTATTATTACTTTTGTCATTGATAGCCAATCCTAGATAGATTCAGCATGGTTTGGAAAACATAAAGAGAGAGGAAAATTGTTGTTCTGAGTGCCCAGCTTTGCACTCTTTACAGTGCTAAGGGGTTGATCTTTGCCCAGACCTACAGGAAATCTGAAGCAAATGGAATCATAACAAGCTGAAGCTGGGATTTTTATAGATCTACAGGAAAAATACAATGAAAGAAAAAGAAAACAAAACACCATACCTAGTATGATGCATGTAATTTCTTTTAAACATAACTAGGGCCACTTTATGTGCTTTGGGAATAACTCACAGTGAATCAGACTACAAGGACTAGGCATCTTGGATCCATGGTTCATGAATATTAATGTACATTGATGAGGCATACAGAGATGCAGGCATCCTTGTCTCCTGAGAAGTAATCCAGAGTTATGTGGTTCTTGGCTGTAGCATAACAGTTAAAATTACAGTCTGAGTTCCTTCCCCAAGTTGATATAAGTAGCCAGTAGTGTCTTTTCCTATTTGTATTATCTAAATGTCACTCTCTTGCTCACTTTTCAGATGTTTGGTGCATTACTTCTTTACCTAGCGTTTTGAAAGAAATCGAGTATTTTTTTCATGCTTGTCATGATAGGCCTCTCAGAATTACCAGAACATAAACACTGATTAATAATAATGATCGTGCAAGATCTGAAATACTGCTGAAGCTTTTTACTCTGTTACTAAATTGGGATACAGCTGTAAATGAAGTTGTCAGTATTTCTTACTGTGGGCCAGCTTAGACATAGTAAGTGAGCCTTAGTTATCCAATGCTTTTAGAACAGCATACACAACTCATTTCTGTTCACATTTCTGTGCTTGAGGTGTATTTTTCAAGTACCTATGCAGATAGCTGGAGAGTATTTGAGGTGAGTACTAAAATGGGTCAAAATAGCATTTCCTCGAATGTAAAGATGTACTCCATGGTTTCTATTGAACTAGATTTGTGACAGGAAGCAGTTGTGCCAGGCGACAGGTGATCAAAGCTGAATGATTTCAACTGTGCCAAGCTTTTTTATTTGCCTCCCTTAGTTGTATAATGTGGGTTAGACAGCTGAAACCCCATACTAGCTGGCTAGCTGACATCCCAGGCCCTCTTTTTTGAGCTATTGGTAAGTAAACAGACTAGCTAAGTGTATTTTAAGTGAATTAATAAAATGTATGCATAGGTGTCAGCTTACTTTCTACAATCTAATTGTAATACAATTGGAATCAGTGGAATGACAATAAGAGAAACAGAATAACACATTTCCTTTTCCAGATACACTCCCCTGGCCATCAGTAAAGTGATGGATAATTCTTGACAGTGGGGAAAGACGAGTCTTTGTGTCGCAGACAAAAATACTTTTCTGATCTGCATTTAGGACATTATAACGTAAGGGGAAAATATTCTCCCAAAGATCACACATGGCTTTCCCAGCAGCTTCAAATCACTGAGACTGATGTGAAGGCAACAGACTTTGAAGGCTCATCAGAAAAGCCTAGATGTGCCTTCTGCTCACTCTAGTGCGGTGGTTCTTTCCACAGAGTCCCCAAAAGGGAACCACAGTTCTCCATTCATTCCCTGCAGAGCATTCCAACATTATGCTGTTTTTGAGCCCTCACATTTGGCATAGAAATTGTGTCAGTAGGTGGAGAAAAATCAAGAAGAGACCAAGCTGTTTCTGAAGCTGTTCAAATATGTACCAGTCCTTTGAGTTCATCCCACATGTAGTCCTGAGTAGCACAAAGATAATGTAATCTCATGTTCCTGCTGTCCTGCTACTGTCTCCCTCCTTTGATAAGTATAGCAGAATGAAGAATTTGGCTCAGAGGTTTTATGAGTGTCAGATGCGTGTGGCTAGTTGTAAGAAAGAAAAGGGAAGGTAAAAAGCAGAAAGCCTGTACAAAATCCTTGAGTAAAAAAACTATACTTCTGAACTGAATGCTGCAATTGTAATGGCAGATGCAGCTGGGATTTGTGTGGTACCCTACAAAACTCAGCGTTGAATATAGATTTGAATGGAATTTACCTTTATCTCACCTGCAGTGAATGAATAATATTTCATTTCACCCTTCATTCAGCAATTTGGCAGTTGTGCATCCTTTCAGTAAGGTAACATAAAAAAGCTTTACAGTTCTGATCTTTGTAGAACTATGTTTATTTTAATCCAGTCAATATAATTGGTAAATTTTCACCGGGGGGGGGGGGGGGGGAGGGAACACTTTTGTAGGTTCAGGAATTAGGAATCTGAGAATATTCTATTTCTGAACAAGATTAAATGGTAAAGATATAACTGATGGTTAAGCATGCAGACAAAATCCTTTCAGTAATTACAGCTTTTCTGGAAGTGACAGACTTTTGTAATTTAGGCCTTAGACAGTAATTACAAAACAGCTGCTATTTTAGGCACAGTCTGAAGCACACCCATGCTTCTTCTTTTGGAATTCAAAATAAATAGAAAAACACTGTTGGAATAGAGAGATCAATGGCAGACTCATGGCAGAGAGATGAATTAAAGTCACTTTTCTAAAAGTAACGTGGCATCATGTGTAGACACGTGTTACTATGACAGTGCTGTATGTACTATTCTAATAAGCTCCATCTGGGTTCACTATCATGATGTCTTTTTGTTGGAATTATTTTTTAAGCTTTGTGTTGAATCTTTTGGGTCAAAAAGCTCAGATTTCCTTTCTAGACTGTTGCATAAGAACCACTGTGTCAGTGGTTGACTTGGCAGAATCTGGGTAAATTTCTTCTTGATAAAAGTCAAGGCTTGCTAGCATATGGTAAAGGCCGTTACAGTAGTTTTACAGTAGTAACTTAGAAGAGTCCATACAAGACACGTGCTGCAGCTTAAGAGCAAGGTAACATCATATGCTGCTCCTGCACCCCGGCTCCTGCGACATTCAAAGTGGTGTGCATCCTTAAGAATAATAAAGGATGTGTAGTAATCAGTTGTCTTTTAGTGCTGCCTCGTTTGTTGAGGCAGCAGGAAGGCTTTGGTAAATAAAACTGGGAATTTCTCAAAGTGAAAGGATTATCTCCTAGCTAGACAGTAACCTGTGTGCTTTGCGGCTGCAGCCTGCTATTGCACAGGTGTATTTTTCCTCTACAGCAGCACATTTTGTACCTATTGCTTTGAGTATGAGACAGGAAAAGTGAAGCTTGTATTTTGGAGAGCCACATAAGATACCTCTCTCAAAAAGTGCTATCAAAATTTATTATGAACTTAAAGGCCAGGTTGTTCTTGAGCTGTTCAGGATAATTGTTCAATCAGCTAATGTGGAATTGTCTTTAAATATCATCTGTTGGTTTGTTCTGTCTGTGAAAGAACTGAGAGAAAACCAGTCCAGCATGCAAACCTCTAAGGAGATTCGCAGGTTTTCTTCCATTCCTGTATCTTGCTTGTAGCCACCTGCCTGATTGTCCTCTGCTGATCTGAGTGATGTACAAAGAAAATACTGAAGTGCAAGTTTTTTATAGTAATGTGGTTCTATCTGCTGTATCCTGACAACAGGAGAGAAAATTAGCTAATACATTTATTTTTGTGAGTAGCTAGCAAACATTACTACTAAATGCATGATGCTTTGCATTACTCATACACTGAAAACTTGCTTGTCTTACCCTCTAAAATACACTTTCCACTCAAGCATCTTAATCAAATAATGGTATGGAAATTTCAGATTGTTTACTTTGCCTAAAGTTATTACCCTTACTGAAAGAGTTCTTAGAAGGCACCGGATGTGGCAGAGAGGAAAGAAAATTAGAACAAGTGTTGTGTCAGTTCGCCTCAAATGTTCGGTAACACTGTTTCTAAAGACAACTATCTCACCTGTCCTTCCCTTGCTCTGTGAGAGCAAACATTACTGTATTCCTGAACTCTCCTTTGGATAAATGTCAGGATGCTCATATGTTATGGTCTGAAATACTTTATTAATGTATTAATGTACCTTTTTAGATTTCACATGTGTTGACATATGTCTGATGTTTTAGGAACAGATATAAGTAGCTATTGATTTTGTGATTTGCTGCAACCTTGGATTTTGCAGCATTCATCAAAAGTGGATCGAGTATGATATTACTATTAATTCTTTACATTTCAATCTGGCAATTTATTCTACCATGTTCTGATGTTCTGAAGCAGTGCTTGTGGCCTTACGCTTTTGATCTGTCACTGGAAGACAAAATACACACCTTTCTAATGAAAGTATTATTGCTGTGAAGTAATAGCAGACCAAGTGTGAGTAACAGTTGGAACAGATTATTACTAATTTTGTCTGTTGGAGCTGATCTTGCTGGCAAAACTGCAGGAGAAATCTACATGTTTGGGAAATTATTCTTACATATGAAGAATGAGAATCGCTGTCTAGTAAAATCACTGATGGGAAAAGCACTGAGAGAAGGATGATAATGGAAAGGTTTTGAAGAAAGAACAGGAGAAGCAGAAAAGACATATCTGAAGTGGAAAAAATGAGGGCGAGAAGAGTAGAAAATTAAAAAAATGTTACGAATACATTTAGATGCAACTTAGGTCTTATTTCTACTTGGAATGGAATTTCCAAGCCAATGCATCTTAGAAAATTACTTGAAATCTTCATTTCAAGTAGTGAAATAATGGGAAAAATGGAGACTAAGGACAAGAAATCTTAACTTCTGCTACTGATAGCAAGAAAAACATCTGTAATAGTAATATATTTGTTTCCAGTTGTTGCTGGAACTGTGTAGTAGTGAGCCAAGTCCCAGATAAAGAGTAGATTTCTGCAGTCTTTACTGCATAGTACCAATTTAGGAAGTCTTCCACTACTTATGATAGCCTAAACGTAATTTATTTACTGACCAAAAATGTGCCTACTGTTCTAATTGATGAAGTCCTGCAATTGACATAAGACTTCCACGTCTTTGGAAGTAGCTTTCCAGTATCTCCCAAATTCCTTTCTAATCCAAATTAAAAGCTTTTTTTATTTTTAAGATGTTGGTAATGAAATACAAACTGAAACAGAATATCTTCTAAAGATCTTTTGAACTTTACAATTATGTATGTTGCTGCTGCAAGGAAGTGCAATGCTTGAGTGCTGAGCCAGTGTCAGATGCACCAGTGCAGCTGACCTGATGTTAGAAGCTGGTGAGATTCCTCATGGGTAACTGACCACAGAGAACCAGGACCAGACTTAGCAAAGATTTTTAGAATAGTTAATATTCTTTCTCTGAAACGTGTGGTATACATTAGAGCATTTCAAACTGAAAATAAAATGCTATCATGTTTGGAGAGCTGGGGTTTTGAACTGAGCGAATAGGTGTACTGAGATCAGAAGATTGTTTTTTGGGAGGAGGAGAACGATTTCTACTAGAACTGTGCCTATTCTGAACTGAGTTTTAATAAGATTGAAGGGCTGACTGTGGAATTTTGAATAGTTTGTTTAAGCTAAATTATGCGATTATTCATCAATTGCTATTTAGTGGTGTTACTTAGTACTGATTTGAATGATCACCTTAAAAAAAAAGCCATTCAAAAGGCCTCTTTGAGAAACTATTGTGTTTTAAGTGATTTTTTTTTTAATTATATGTCCTTTTTGGAGTTACTAGCTGAAATCTAATAATCTATTATTTTAAAAATAATTGTGTCAGTTACTTACCAGGATATGAATGATGTGGTTACAGTAGCACTCTAGAAGAATTCTGCCTGCTAAACTGAAAATTACAAAAAATATATAAAGATCGGTGTAGGATGTTGTCATTATTAAGGGTGGTTCCTCACACAAAGGTATTTTTATTAGCTATTTTTCTCTTTGGATAAGAATCTAACACTAGCTGGCTTATTGACATTTCTGAAACTTTAAAATTATTTAATATTGAAGTTGCTTTGGTGATGTTCTTTGGACTAGCCTCTCTGTTTAGGCGCTTATATGTTATGGAACGTTTGCAGATTTTCCCACTTGTGTTTGTCTTGGAACATAAATTCAGTGAATGTTATTTGCAATTATCAACTGGGTTAAGGCCATGACCTTTCTGATGGTGTGGTACACCAGATTGAAGCATGTAGTAAACTAGCTTGGAAATAAGAAGTGCTTAAGTATAGCCAGCAAATTATTGGATGCTGTTAAAATGGCAAGCACTGATCAGGGTGGTGGTAAGATGTGTTAACTGAAATAAGCTTTGTCACTAGTAAGGAACAACTTTAGCTCTCAGTTCTGAGTGCTGGAACTTCCTATTTGCAGAAGTAGGATTGTGAGGGCAGGATATAGCCCTAATCAATCTATAATTTTGTTTCACGGCAGAGAGTAGCTTTTTTTGTTGTTTTTGTTTGGAATTTCCACCAAGAGTCTTAGAATAATTTGCATGTTGCTTATATCAGAAACTGCTGCTAGGGCGTACCACAGCCATTTCTAGCTTACTCACAACATTGTCAGATGTGAATGTAATTACTCTGTGGTAAGTATATATAACAATGTATAACTCACTTTGCTGGAGAAGTTGCAAAGTTCACTGACCTTATCATGGCTTTGGATGCAGAGCTTTTGTGACTCCATGATTTATTAAAAAGACTCTACCAATTGGCATTTCTATTAGTTTAACTTGTAAGGATGTAAGCTGGACAGAATTAATGTATGGCTTTTTTTCCGCTGATCCCATCTAGAAGCTGTTGATACAGTGTGAATCAAAGTGTAAAGTAACTTTTTGGAACTGGCTGACTTAGAGAAAGCTACTTTCTGAGTTACTGATTTCTTACTGTAATGGTTTGTGTCTTAGGTTATTCAGGAACATTGTTCTGCACTGTCCATGCTCTTCTATCGCTTCAGGTTCTTTTTAGAATTGGTCGATAGGAAGAGGGTCTTCCCTCTGTGGAAACTTGTAGTCAGCTGCCAGAAAAGCTTGCTGGCAACGAGGTATCTCACTGAATTTTTATTTCATTGGATATTAACCACGCAGGATCACTTGGCTTCTCAGGTTCAGTAGTATGTAGGACGTCTTATGTGTTGTTGACTAGACCTTTGCCATGTTGATTATCAGCCACCTGCTTGTTACTTTCAGTTCCTTAACAGTCTTACAGGCAAAGGCTGTTGCACTCGGATACTCAGCTGCCCTGGTTAATAGAGTTCCATCTCTCTTGTTATATTTTACCAGGTCAGCTGTCTGGAGCACATACTTTCCTTTTTTGTGTCTGCATAGAAAGCAGAAAAACAGTCTATTTACAGTCTATAGGTGTCACCATGTTTGAAGATAATACCAAATTCAAAGCTACAAGGCTGTTTTCATTTCTTCTGTGATCTCAAATAGTCCCAAGAAGAGAACAGAACTGTGTTGGCGTCTTCTTTAGTTGCGTGAAATTATTGTATATCTGCGATCCTTTCTTAATACAGTAGATACAAGCAAGCTGGATCTTCCAAATGAGAAAACGCTGAAGTTATCCTTAAAGAGCCAGAATAAAACTCTTCCTTAATTAGATGTCATGCATGTGTAGGACCTTTGCTGATGGATATCCAGTTTCAGTAGCTGTGAAACAAGAGAAGAGCATAGCCTTTTAGGTGCGGTTTGGGTGCAGTTTTGTCGTCGCACTTCTCTACATGCTTTTCCATTTGTTTCTGGCCTCTGCCAGTGGACTCCTAGGAATTTCCCTGAGGTACATGTTAGGTGTTCACAGGAGGAATGCTAATTTTATTAATCTGCCATCTAAACACTAATTCTATCAATTTACCACACTGTCACTCAGGGGAAGCACTTCTGAAGCCTCTTTATGCTGTTCTTAATATTAAATATATGCAATTCATGTTTGATATCTCTAAAAATCTTTCTCTATGATTATGGACATAGAATGAAACAAGGGGGGAGTCTCTCTATTCAAAAACTCAGATCTTGGGGTTTAAGTGCTGTAAAGGAATAGCCACGTTAAACATGTCTCTCTGGTCACATTTATTTAATCAGAACAACATCTATGGAGAAGAGTTGAGTTAAAACACTTCCAAAATGTTTTGTGGGACTTCTTTGAATAGTGACTTAAACTTTTATATATTAAATTCAAAATAGTAAAAACTACAATGGCACATTTTCTTACAGAGTTTTTATTAAGAACAAAATTACTTGTTCAGACTAGATCTATATAAATAAATCACAGTACATTTTTTACTTGTGTTTAGAAGATTGTAATACATATTATAAAATTAAGAAACTCTTTTATCCCTCAAACCATCACTGCAAAAGGAATCATGCATATTTCTACTAAACAAACCAAATGCCCAGATAATTGAGAGAGCCTTGATACAGATGTGGCCCTACTCCAAAATCAGACATGAAACAGAGAGATATGAGGACTATTTATTGAACAAGAAAGAATAAAGCATAGTACAATGTTCATGTGATATAAAAAAAGTATACCAAAACAACACAGCTTTGTTCACGCAACTTTGCAATGGATATTAAAAATGACAGCTGGCCTGCATGCAACTAAATAAAACATTGCAGATTTACAAGGCTACATTTCAGCAATGGAAGGAAGAACTAAAAAAGCCAGACAAAACAAACAAACAAACAACCCAGATGCTTACAAGTTCTCTTGTCATCTTCCCCTCCGTGCCAGGTGTGTTGTGTTCAGTCATTAGTTGAGGTATATCCTGATGATACCTTTCCTGAGTAGTGTCTCATCACTGCCACCTGGATTAGTGCATTTCATGGACCTTGAAGGAGATGGAGGTCCTTTCAGAGAGCTGCAGGACCCTAGAGTACTTGCAGCTGTAGTTCTTTGCCCAACCCACAATTTTGGCAATTAACTTTTAATGAAGCTCTTGAAACTACTCAGCCTGGAATGTGCAGTGCCATTACGAGATTGTTCACACCTTGCACAGCTTGGTTCCTATGTTCTTAGGCTGTCACTTCAGAGCAGAATTATAGGTGTAAGCAAGGCCTTTCACTAATTACAGCAAGAATCAAGGTGAAGTTAGCATTTTAAAAAAATACTTTTTACAAATTCTGTTTTGCTGCCGTTTTCCCCATTGCAGAGTGCTTTTATTAAATCCCACAGTATTGTAGATTATTTTTCCTAATTTTTCCTATATACTTTTTGCCTCCTAGATTAAAAAAAAAAAAAAGTTATCATTTTTGTTATTGTTTTTCTTGCTTGATAATGGGCTGTAATCATTTGACAATACGTTATTCTAAACAGAAGAAACCTTTAATTGATGGCATTTTCAGACTTGGTCACCTATTGTATGTTTTTCATTTCTTTCTGTTCAAATGAATATATAAAGCATTAACAGTAATATAATTTCAGATAGATTTCTAACTGGGTCAGACAGACTTTCCAGACAGTTTCCAATCCTTTCCCCTTTATTGTTTGCTACTTTTAAGCCAAAAGAGAGTTTGCAGCTATTTTGTTTTTATGGCAAATAGGTCCCCTCAGTGCTCTAATGTTGCCAAGTGATAAAAGGGTAAATGTGTCTCTTGTACCTCTTGCTTTAGGTCTTCAGTGTTGATATAACTACATGTAATGCTTGGTGTAAAAAAGGGTTTCTGAATTTGCTGAAGAATAACTGCCCTTTATTAGCTCTCCCCTCAAGCCCAGAAGAGTGGACTAAAATAGTCTTGTACTTTTTATTTTGTCCTTTTCTCTTGTTTCATCCAGGACTGAATCAGCTCTGGCTCAGTTTAGCTGTATGCTATTCAGTTCTGTTAGTGGTAGTTAAATTGGACCACTGTTTAATACCTTTTTTTGTAATTACTGCTTTTTCTGTTTTATGAATCAGCTGGGGTAGAATGCTGAACTGCGCACTGACTGGTAGGATCAGTCTGAGCTGTGAGTCTTTTTTAATATATGCCTGGTTTCTGTTCTGCCCAGACTGAGGTGCATGATCCACTGCTAGGATTACGTGCAGGGAAAAATGAAACAAAACAAAACAGAAACATTTTGTGTTTTCAGTGAAAATGGATGAAGAAATATTTCCATACTCAGTTGCAGAAGGGTGGTGCTGTGAGTATTTTAGCATAAGAATTTCACAGAACTGCCCATTATAATCTGCCTGAGTCAGTCAGTACCTTGGAAGACGTTCTCATTAACACTCATTGCTTTTTCATAAAAGAACATCTGAAGTGGTGGTTTGTTCTGGAAAACTACAAGTAAGAGTTTAACAGCACATATTTAGTGAGAGAAACAGGATTAAAATTTTGCTAGATGCATTTCTAAGGGATTTCCTTTTCTATTTCAGAATTGCTGTAGTAGTCATGCAGTATAACTGTACATTCACAGGAAATAAGAAAACAAGTAAGGGCAGGGGATTTGGAATTATTTTTATGAGCTCTACTACTAAATCATGTCTGGGAAACGTAGTTCAGAAAAGAGAGAGTGGACATGGTTGGGGTCATGATTATTTCTCTGTCTCCAGTTGCTTTTGTAGCAATAGATCCTCTGTTTCTTCCAATGTGCTGCTGCATTATTGCACTAAAATGCAAAGACAGTAGCAATGTATTGGCTCACCAGAACCCCAACATGTACATTTGTTAGCAAATATAGCACTGGTTAAGTGGATCATAAAGATGAAGAATGAAATATGCCAATATAGAAAATAACTATCATCCCACATGTGCTGCTATTATAAGGCAAATATTTTAAAAAGCATATTGTAGTGCCACAGCCTGAGTAATGGTTTGCAAATTGTGAACTAGAAAGCAAGTAGTTTGAGAATTTAGTAAAAATTAAGGTTTCTTCCTAGTCCATAAGCCTTTGAGGTACACTGGCTTCCACCTTAAACGCTCCTTGAACACAGATTTCTTCTTTTTAATAGAAGTGGATTCAGAATCATTCTCATGCTGCCAGCGCCTTGAGCATTAAATAAATTGAAGATGGTAATAAAATCAAAAACACTAGCATTTATAATGATATTACTTTTTTTGTTCATGCCCCTTTGAGTTGTTAGGGACAAATCTTAGAAAGGCTTCTGTGTTCATCTATGGAGAGGAAATGAGCCTGCTGCATAGGGGTTTTCCTTTTTTACAGAAGCTATACTCCTAACATTGCCCTAGAAATAGCATTTTCAGTGGGAAAGCATGCAGCTGCCTGCTTTGCATTCCAAGCAGGGATGAGTGTATCGTGATTTGTCCAGGGAATCAAAGAATTCTACTCCAAAAGAGAAAATTTACGCTCTTTGCTTATGCATACCTCCACACGTCGACTCCCGAGAATTGTGTCCGAGTAGAGTGCTCGATTTGCCTGAAGTGAGGTTCATGCATGAACAGATATGAGCACTGTACTGTACTATTGGCCTGCTGATACAAAGCAATCTATCAGCTTCAGTTGAAAATCTAGAGAAATAGTTTTATATTTGTATATAAATATTACTGTATAAATATTTTTTATTTATACAGTTTATATCTGTATTTTTGTTTATTTTCTGGACATGCCCAATTTTCTTTCTGGAAATTTTGCTTGGGCAGGCTTCGAAGCATTATTATGCATGGTAATTTCAGACTGTTCCAGACAGCTGCTGAGTCTGGAAATCCTGGATTCTTCACAATATGTGCTATATGCTATGGCTGCATAGCTTGAGGTTTTGGGAAAACATTGGATTTACAGGACCTATTCTTTATAGCTCCAGTACACATTTACAACAGATCCAACACTCTCTAAAAGTCAAGCTGTGCTTCACCCATTAGCAGCTCTGATTTTCTGGGAGATCCTCAACTGATTAAAACTATTTTTTTCTCAGATTTTGGATCAAATTTTCAAGTGTTTTCTCCAGTCTGTGTTTGCATGTTTGTGTCAGCTCAATTGTAAATCCAAAATGCTTGGTGAGCATTCATAACAACATGAAGGAAGGGTGTGTGTGTGTGTGTGTGTGTGTGTGTGTGCGCGTGTGTGTGCGCATGCACGTGCGTGTGTGTGTTATAAAGACAAGGGTTCCATACCTGTAAATTTATTTCAGGCAAAATAACTTGTATGAACTACACATACTTTGCATGTGCATTTAGCTATTAAAGATCACAATGTAAAAAACTTGAATCAAATTCTCCCTGCAGAAGTTTGAAGGCAAGTTAACTCCACGCGTGGCTAAATAACAATCAAAAATTATTCTAGCAGCTCTTGTTCCAGGACATAGATTTTTTCATGTGAAAGAGTTTAGTGCTTTGATATATTTGTTTCACGGTCAGAGTTTGCCAACAGTTACAATATATTGTCATGTAAGATGGCCGTATTAGTTCTACTATAAATAATAAATAAGATCCTCACAGGCATCATGTATTTGGAACAGCATTTTAAAATGACAGTTTGTGCCTGTGCACACTTACGTGCATGATGGAGCATAGCTACCTGTGATATGTTTTCAACTTTTTGCAGTCTCCTGGATACAACTAAGAAATGTCACTGGAAAATTATCTACATTTTGATTGAGGACTAACAACGTCTATGTTATACAGATGGTTATCGTCTTTCTAAAAAAACATACTGTCATTACAAATGCCATATGTATCTTGTTCTCACCCACAGAATATAGCTTTTCACTTTTCCAGTTTTGAAGGATTTCTACATGGAACCATGTTTTCATGTAAGATGAAAGGAGGCACCAGCTGAGACTGAGGACACAACCCATCATCAAAAACAAATGTCCGATGACAATCATTCTTGAAAAAATCCATTTACCAAGCTGTCTGTTACAATACTGAATCTTTTTTGCAAAGATGAGAGCCAAATTTTTTACTGTTTCAGCTACTTGTTGGTTTTCATTGCTATTGTATTGCTTGTAAAATCTTGGTTAGTTTAATGAACAGAACTTATGACTTGAATCTGGGCAATGCTTATGACCACACAAAGATCTATAGGTAGCAGTACAGTCAGCTGATGAATTAATGCTACAAGTGAATAACATCGCACTATTTGAAACCAATAGCTCTTCACACAGTAGAATACTGAGGGTCCTATTCAGCAAATATTCAGCGTCCTATGACTGTGGCCACAGAGGTTCCAGAAGCTCTCGCTGAGTCTAATCCTGATTCAGGAACCAAAATGATATGCTGTGTATATATTTCTCTGCACAGCTTGGATGCGCTGGACACCCTCCCCCACTTGATTCCTGGGAAGGAAAAAAATATGTCTGTTTAGCTCCGTTTCATGCAAAGTGATTCACAGTAATGACATCTAAAGAAGTTAGCCAGGCATGTATGAAAAGAACAGGATGCCTGTAGAAAGGGAAGAGCTGTCAAAACTTAATTGTGGGCTCTGGCTGTAATAAAATATATTAGAGGAGTGAAACAGGTTGGATATAAGGATGTAGCCAACTTCTAAGAGACACTTCTCATATTCTGGGAAATAGTAACCATTGCAGTACTCTTCACGAGCTTTGTCAAGCCACTGCTATCACTGCTTGGCTGCAGCTGACAGCTATGTGACGCGTTTTCTAAGCCCAGCTGCCAAATGCTCGTTTCAAATGTGGCACCTCAGCCAGCAGCTAGCTTCTCATTGAGGACATGAGCATATGGACAGAGCCCCCCCACTCTGCTGGAACTGTCCTTTCTGTTATAATCTTCTACCCTCTTCCTTGGCAGTGTGTGTGTGTGTGTGTGTGTGTGTGTGTGTGTGTGTGTGTGTCTGTGTCTGTGTTGGCACCACCCATGTTCTGAAGAGGCACGGTGCCCTCCAGCTGCAATAGAGTTTGTGAGCACTTGAAGGTCTCTGTGCTGAAGACTGTACTGCTGTGGCTGCCAGGTGCCAGTAAATGTAATTGTGTATGGAGACACAGCACTGCTGTGGTATTTTTGCCATTTTGCAGCATCTTCCCATTTCTTGTCGTTTTTTGAACCACTGCTAGTGTTTACAACAAAGTAAATAAAGTCCTCAATTGCATTCTAGTAACATGACTACACTCTGATGCATACAGTATACTCATAGAGGCTGCCCACTACTAGCTTCTGTATCTTAAATGTTTATGGCATTATTCCTGGCTTGGTATGACAGTCTTCTCTATATTTCAGCAGAGGGGTGACATTGGGGCTGTTCATAAATATAGTAGTTTCTTCTGAGTGGGGTTACTATCTGACGTTAGCCAGTGATAGTAAATCACGGTAACTCTTAGGCAGCAATTTAGTTAGATCTCTGATGAATTTTTGTGTCTCATGCATCAGAGTTAGCGTCCTCTGTATTGGGAAGGGAGCAAGGTTTAAACAGAGGGATTAAAAGGATGTCTTTACCCCACTGGACTCTGTGGAATAGCCCCTGAGGATATGGTTAAGAAAGAGTTCAACAGGAATGCCAGATTTCTGCTGAATAGGTTATAAGGGTGAGGAAGCCTCTTCGGCAGCCATCCAAGCGCAGAAGACCTGCATAACATTTCTGCTGAACAGGGCCCTAAAGACAAAAAACAAAACAAAACAAAACAAAAAACATAGGACATAGGATGCTTGAAAAGCTTTTCTGATTGTGTGGCTTCTTATTAACGCCTCAGATCTCCAGAGACACTTAAACATGTTTTTTTCCAGTGCAGTTAGACATTCCTTGAGATGTGCCAGTGGCATAGATATAGTGTTAGTAGAAGTCCAATTAGTTTGCTTTATATAAAAGCAATAGGTCTTTATTTGGTCATTCCTTAAACAAGGCCCATTAATTTATATCAATTATCCGTGAAAGTTACCCAAGATCCTATTTATAAAACAAAAACAAATCCTTTATCCAGTGTATAATGTTTGAGTTTTCATGTGTATGTTAAAGAGAGAAAGACACATTTTCTGTCCCCCTAAAATTGAAAGGAGCAGACTTTACTTTCATGTTATGTTTGACTTTTAATACTGGTGTTTCCAAGCCCTTTTCTAGGATTTAGTGTGTATGTGTGGATCTGGTTTTTGTTCATAAGATTTTATCCAGCTTTTAATGCCATATGGAAGAATCTTCTCAATTTTAGTAAAGAGGAAGCAAGAAATAAGTCTTACCTCTGCAAGAGGATGCCAGTGAGCAATGGGTTTCCGAGGGTACGAAAGCATTTCATTCCAGTGGTCGCGACCTAGACTTTCTGCATCGTTGCCTACTTGACACACTCCAATGACCTCATTGTGACCTACACTGTGGAAAATGTTCCATAATATTTTTTTCTTACAATTTACTTTTAGAACCGTAGCCCTTACATATTTTATTAAAGACATTAATCAAGGCTCTTTATAATTTTATATGATTTTATAAAATTATAAAAATGATAATTGTATATATAATAATTTCATATAAATTATATATAAATATAGTATTTACCTATAAAATATTTATATATATAAATTATAATTTAATAATTTTATAATGAACTATAAAATATATACATTTGCTCTTCGCATTTTCCAGCTAATCAAGATAATTTAATATTTTCCCCATCATACCATACACTGTGTGTCTGCATGCAGTTGTGTATCTTATTTTTGTGTTGAAGAATGTACAAAGTTCTTCATTAATGTTCTGTAATTAGTTGCAAGTATGAGTAAATTCTAAGGCACAGTTTTAGAAATGCAAGTGTGTCTCGAAGGAGTTAGAACACTTGTACACAAATAGGAAATCAGTGTGTGGACAGTTATGGTTATATGTGTGGAAAATCTGATTATATGCATTATATATCTGCACATTAGTTATGTCAGTTATAGGTGCAAATCTGTATTTTAAAATTGAGAAGGAAGTTCTGCCTGAAAATTCAAGAAATTTTAGTCTTCTACCAAAATCATCATGACAAAATATTTTGTTTCCTACATAGTGGGGAAAATAATAACTTTGTTCCTGGTGCCGATTTAAGCCAATAGATATTGTTATTTTACAGCTACAGGTATCTCACCGGTCATAATCCATAACAGCTATCGACAAGTTAATTTGGTCAATATTTTCTGGAGGGACATCAAAGACTATGGCTTCATTGTAAACAGGATTAAGGGTATTCCTCTTGGTGGATGTTTTCCTTTTCTTTAGTCGCCTTCCTTCACACATTAAAGAAACCTTCACATAGGGATCTGTGTGAATCATAATAAGAACATTTGTTTTCTTTTGTTGTTTTTTAAGCAAGCACAAACAGAAAGTAAAGGGGGTCATCTGCTTGTATGCCCATACCTGCTTGCAGAATTAGGCACTTGTACCTGGGTGGAATCTGAGTTTCTTTTTTACAGTGGACTGCCTGGGAGGCAGTGGACATTCTGGTTGAATGCTTATTATAAACAATTTAGGTTCAAGAAGCTCCTTGTTGTGTCCTGACTTCTCAAAGGTGTTAAAATATCCACCAAACTGTGTTATATACGACTGTTTTATAAATAGTCTTTGTATCAGCCTGTTTAGGACACCCTGATTATTTCTACAGATTTGTAGGACATACAGAAGATGACAGTATCATACACATTAGGATTGGCTGATATATGGTTGAATACAGTTACAATTTCTAAGTGTAACAATTAAATGGCTTATATTTCCCAAGAGAATCATAATTATTTTTGAAGATTTGAATGTAGTTAAAAGAATATTTCTTTGTAGTTCCTTTCTGCAAGCTCTACAACTCCATGCTAGCTGAGTACTGAAGTCTATGAGTGCTTATTTCAATTAATTTCTTGTTTTTATTATTAAATCTTGAAACGGTTGCTGAAAACAGATGATAACTTTTTTGTCCATAGGCCAGCAAAGCAGAATTGGCTCAGTGACTCTTGGAGACTATCCAGGGTCAGTCTGCCTCTGTGTCATAGCTGTAACAACTTTCTGCTGTGAAACCAAATTCCTGATGTTATGAACACAAGTTGTCCAATTCTTGCTGTTCTGAACCGTGGTGGTTTTAGAAATAATAACCTTGCTGTCTTTCTAAGAGCAAATTATTTTAAGCTCTTTGCAGTGGCACAAACTAAAATATATTACTTACTTCTCAGAAACTCCTGTACTCAGGTGACTCAAGAGCTTGCACTGTAAGGACCCTTCCTCTCAAAAACCTTCTAGGTGTTGATGGAGCTACAGCTGTAACTCAGGAGGGAAACAGGTCATAAATTGGGTTGAGCATTAAATAAATTCCTACCTGATGCTCCTGTGATATCCATTGCCTTTAAATTTCTTGCTTTTATTATTGTAATAGTTAGTCTACCAGCTGTTGGAAGGTAGCAGAGTGAAAACATCAGGTCACCAAGATCCACGTTATCCTATTGCAAGGAAAGAGACACAATGGGAAACTGTAATAAGAATTTTTCCTATTCATTCGCCTGAAAGGCAAGAGCAGTTGAAGACAAAATATGCCTTTGGGGATCTACAGTTATCCAAGCAAAGGCTGAATTCTCATTCTGAAGCATATTGCAGAAAAAATAAACATTCATCTGCATAGAAAGTTCGAGTTGCTATGTTTGATGCTGGAACATCAACATTGTAAGTATAAGTGTGGTTATAATTTTTTAGCTGTCAGTCATTGGAGATAAAACATATCCAAGTGATGAGGTACAGTGTGCAGCATTGAAAGACCTTTGTTCTGTAGTATCTTTTGTAGTGATTTGGATGTAATGTTGCTAGATTGGAGCAGACCTCTGTGCCTTTCCTTCCAGTCTGCAGAAGAATAACCATACTGTGTTCCACAGAGAGAACATTGGTTAGGCAGAAGAAAGCTTTATGCAACTCTCAAGCTTGCACAAACTCGGGTGTGATATTGGGGGTGAAATCGCTGTGCCAATAGGGCAGTCTCTACCAGAAGTAGAATAACTTTACTTTCAGTACCTTAAACAGACAAGTAAGCTCCCTCAAGCTTTTCTGCCTGCTTGGATGTTAGAATGATTATCAATCCCTTCCTGTGTCAATCAACTTTCATGTTTGGTTAGCTATAAAACTATAAATAGAATCCGAGTTTCAGAAAGTTAGCAAAAAATGAGCAAGTCCTGTTTGCAGTTCCAAAATCTCTCTCTTTTTAAGGAAGTCTAGCTCTTTTATGAAAAGGGATAAAGGATTGCATCAAATGAGTTCTAGGATTAGATTTGCATTTTTTGCCTGAACAGTGAGGCTGGTGCTTTCATAGACCTACCTCCTGTAATCCCAAAATTTCATTCTGGAGCGAAAAGAGTTCTTCTGTCTAGCAAATTCAAAGTTAGATTTTGGGTTTTATAGGGAAGGGAAATATAGCTGTTTTGGAATATGTGCATCTTAGTTTGTGGAACACTTTCTTTCCCAGCTTATCTCCTTCTGTGTCAGTTTGGGAGAATGTCAGCAAAATTGTCCCCTCAGTGTGGGGAAAGCAGGCCCAGCAGCACTGATTTTTGTGCTAACTTCCCTAGATCTTTTTGAATCAGGAGCTGGGAATGCCCCAAGTGTGATGCACACAGCTGTCCTCAGGTTTTGTGTGTCCTCTAGAGAAAGACTGTCATTTGGTGTAAGGAAAATAGCTACAGCATATGAAGTGTCAGGGAGTCATCACTGACATTGTCACTAGACAATGTCAGCATAGCAGAAAATTAAGTTCTGTGTCTTAATGCTTTCTTTTTTCCACTCTAGTATGTAGCACAATCTTTGCTCATCAGTTGTGTAAGTCAAAGTCACATCAAACCAGGCCTTCCTTGGCATAAAATAACAGGGTGAATCAGTGTTTTGAGGAAAACTGCTGATTATGACTAAGTGACAAGAAATCAACTGAATTGCTGCAACTATACAATGTAATTGTATTAATATTCTGAAATGCTGCATTTTGTTTCAAAGTCACTAGTGATACACATTACTTCTGTTGGTGAAGAACAGCCAAAAGATGGGTAGACACAGTTCCCTGAATGGCATTTCACCTGTATGGACCGTGACCATTAGACTGGGGGAAGATTCTTTATTTCTGTTGTTGAAATTGTTCTACTTTGGAATACCTGGTATTTGTTAGATTAAGTAGATACCGCCTCAAGAGTCTGGGGTTTGGCAGTAGGAAAGCCTGCATTTCAGTCATTCCTCTAATAAATAATTAAATCTCAAAGAGAGATTAAAAAAAAGCCTCAGAAGGAGTTAATGAGAAAGGGCCTCTAGCCTTGCAGCAAGAATGTTCTTCTCTAGAATAGGAGACATGGGATTTGAAGAGTTCTCCCACATCCCTGTCGAGTAATTTATTAGTGGGGGAAAAGACAGATTCCTTCCAACTAATGTTTTCTGAGAATGGATGGGAGAAGTGTCCCACAGACTGCAAACTGTGAAAAAGTTGGTTGCTGTAATTCTTAAATTTGTTTTGTAAATTTAACTTTTTGATCCATTGAAAATATTTGCATTTTTATTTATGTTCCTTATATAAAACTCAATTCTGCAGCAAAGCCTAACAGGAAGTAGCTAGATGAAAATGGCTGTATTTTTAAATATATTTGCATAAATGTTTGACCCTTGTCCTGTATTTAAGCACTTTGATACAGAAATACTGAGTACTTTTTAACAGTGATGGTTCCCTCTAAGCTGTTGGTTCTCAGCATCTACCCGAACTCTAAGCACTCCTTCAATTTTTGACTATGTTAGTCTATGGAACTTGACACAGTCTATGGAGAAAATGAATATCAGAATGGGGACACTGCTCTACCTTGACCCCTTTGCTTATTTTGTGGTGCTATCCTTACTGTTAAGCTCTCCCCCTCTTGACTAGAGATCATGCAGACTAAATCACAGGTAGAAAATTGTTTTAGTGATCTCTAAATATGGAACAAATGAGGGTCAATGCAAAAAAAAAATCAGAGAGTCTTTAGAAGCTGTGCTGGTATCAGCTTTTATCCAGTGCGTACATGCCTGTTACCCTTTTCTCCTTCCCCCCCTCCCCCATCTCCCACACCAAGAAATAAAAGGTGGTAGATGACATAAAAGCTAAGTAAAAATAACTGAGAACAACTCCTAATAGCGTAGTGCTTGTCTCCGAGTAGGATGAGCTAGCTACTGCTTAGACCAATGTGCAGATTATATATGGTCACTATATGTGGTTTCATGAGTTAGCAGGGGAGACATCCAGAAAAGAAATAATTGCTGTCTCATAGAGTTGTAGAATAATATGTATTGGAAAGTATCTCTAGAGGTTACTTGATTCAATTCCTTCCTCAAGGTGAGGGTCTTTGCTTTAGTTCCCCTTAGCTCATGTAAAGGGAAAATATTGTGTGCATTCAACCAGAGAAATAGATCTTTTCCTTATGCTGCTGTTGGAGAGAGCAGCTGTCAAAGAAGTAAAAAGCTGGTGATACGAGCGCTTTGTCAGTAATAACTAGCTTTTAACCCTGACACGACTCTGTCAACTATCATTCCTTGCACTCTAAAGATCAGTGTTTTGTGGTGGCTGTAAAACTAATAAAGGTTGTGACAATCTCAGGATAGCTGATACAACTCACTCAGTTTAGTGTCTCTTCATGGATCATATTTGGAAGCATACCTGCTGCAACACTGACTCATTTTGACTGGGGGAGGATCAAAGTGCTGTTTGAGAAGGTGATGCTCTCAGAAGTCCTACAGACTAAAGTGGTGTGAACATATCCACAGGAAGTTTTTCTTGGCTAACATCTGCTCACTGGCTAACATTGGCTCAACTTTAGAGGAGGCACAATTGATCTAAGACATTTTCCCAGTGGTCATATAACCTGGGGAAAAAGAAGCAAAAATTCATGTGTCTTTCCCATTGTGATGAAAAACCTTCCAAAATTTAGGTGTAATTCCCCAGTTCTGGGGTACTAAGATTCAAAGCTGTAGGATTCTGTCTTGTGCTCCTAACCATATAACTCTGTGGGGAACAGAATTTTATAAGCCATTTACAGAAATTACTGCGTGTAGCCATATTTTTGCAATTTTGAGAATTTGTCACTCTGGCAGATTTTAACCGAGAGATTGTTTTTCATGAACTGGTCACAAACTTTCAGATGAATATAGCACTGTTGAATCACTCCATTTTTTCCTGACCAGAAAGAAGCCCACAAAGCATCTATTGTTTTAACTGTGTATATTGTAATTCTTAGATTTTTTCAACTATGGCAAAGTAATTTTATATTCAGCTCCAATGCTCCACTTGTTGACTGTGTAATTCATTATGTGAGTACTATAAATACTTTACTGTAACAACAGAATACAAGAATTTCCCTAATTTCTCCCAGACTTTATCATCCTGAATAAGCATTTTAAAAACTTATCAATTCTTGTCAAAAAGTTAATGGTAGGTAAATGAATTACTATACCGTTGTTTCGAATACATATTCCAAGAAAAAATGTTATACCTCTGCATAAATGAACTAGCTAGAAGAGAAGAGATCACATGTACTGAATGCAGTGTTAAGAATTATCCCATAAAATATTTAGCAATAAGTTTTGCTTTGTGTTTGCTAAGCGATCTTTACCTGCACTGCTATGTATTTTTTAATCAAATGCCACAGTGACAAAATGGCCTCATTAATACTTTTTCAAAATTGTATCTGCCATCATGCATCATAAATTGGAAGTAAAGGCTGTAATCTCCTCAGTCTTTTCCCGTTCTAGAAGTTGTAGGTGTTTTAACAATAGGTTGCAGATAATTGTGCGACCCAGCCTGCTCGGAAGTCAGTCAGTGCCGGCAGTGGTCTAACCACGATGATCTCAGAATGCAATGGAAGCAAAGCTTGCAGGCAGCAGCTGGAAAGGGATCAACCTTTTGGCATGCAAATCCTTCTTTGAGTCTAAAGCAGAGGACCTGTCTTCTCACACTTTTCTTTTGATTTAAAGGGAATTTGCTACTATGCCATAACACTAGTTACCTGGTAAATGTTATTTTCTTTATACCGAAAAGAAAGAAGTGAGAAGTGAGCCTTTGTGGTGTCCTGGCCATTTCCCCCAGCTTAGCACTATTTCCTTTTATTGAAGGGTGAGCCTTTTACTGTTGTAACATTGTAAACTTTGCTTTTGGGGCTTCAAGGTTCAGCTTATGAGGAATGTTCTTCAAAGGATGCCACAAAATATGACAGAACCACCAAATTTACACAGTGTGTACATCTGTGCAGGTAAATATCAGTGGAACAAACAGCATGTTCTGACTGGTGATCAGTGATGTTGCAGCTGTGACCATTGCATTCACCAAGCACAGATCTTACTGTAAATTCAGTTTCGTGACAGAAGAAGCTCTGTGTAAGAGACCATAAGAAGGATTATGGCACATTTTCGCTAGTTTAAAATCCCTGAGCCACATGGCCTGAGCCATGGATAACTGCTAAAAGTGTGCTGTAACTATCAAGAAATCGTTTTAAGGAACAGAATTAACAAGCATAGTTGGTAAGATTTTCTGCAAGGATTACGTTCCTGTTTGAACAATATGCTTGACATAATGTGGGTATAGAAATATTTCACTATTGGAGACCTTTTTTCATTCCTGCTTTGAAAAGGATTTCATAATATTGTAGGTTATCAAGTCATCCATTTGTATGTTCCAAATTTGTGGGTAATTTTGTTTAGTGTGCATAGTAATACCATCCTGTCTATGTTGCAGTGCAACCAGGCTAATCCTAATATAACTGGATCAAAAAGCTGTTAATAGTGTTAATAATTTCAAAGGAAAGATTCAAAAGATAATTAAATTACAGCAATTATTTATTCGTATAACCATGTCCTCCATCATTTTACAGCAGCAAGCTGTATAAGAAGAATATAAGACTGAATATGCTGTGATAGACATGCCTAATGTCGAGGCTGCCTTCCTGTTGTCCTTAAAAAGAGTCTATGATCAGAGGAAACAAACAGCTGCCTCAATTTTTAATCTGTAGCCTCCTCATTCCTACATTCCAGAAAAGGTGCTACAAGGTTGATGTCTGGCTTGCTTCTGCAGTGCCCCAGGCTTCAGCACATCCAGAGGTTTGGAGTGATGACTGAGTGCGTGGGTATTGTTAGTTACACCTTGTGGTGAGCTGTTCAACCTGGTATCTGCTTCTGATCATCCTGCCTAGATTTGTCTCTGAGCCCTTGTTCTGTTAATGCAGCCCTTTATTCATTAGGACAAGAGCATAAAGTTTTTTTTTTCCCTGAAAAGTTGTCCAGTGTTACCTGGGAGAGAGAGATATTTTTCTGTAGTCAATAATGGGTAGTCAGTCAGCTGGGATATTCAACTAAAGGTATAAGCCACAAGGTTTGCCTGAAAATTGCATCTCCAGAAAGGGAAAGAGTCCCATACTGGATGCTGAAGGAAAATCACTTTCATTACTGTAAGAAGTGTAGAGATACAGCCTCCCTCCCACTTAGTTTCCTCCTTGTTCCATTTATGGTGGAAATATTTGATATATCAAAAAAGTCTTATTATTGAGTCATTTTCAGTGGCTTCTACTGAAATGGTTATTGTTCCTGCTAAAACCAGAGAATATTTTTGGTTATCTCCATGTAAAACTAATAGAGTGATAATGTATCTTTTAAAATGCTGATTTCCACTGTTAATATTAATAGCTTGTTTGCCTACAGTCACATGCTATTTATAGGTGTTAAAATTACTAATTTTCTTGGAGATTATCCTGCAGGATAAAACATTCCCTAGTATTGTGTCAACAGCTCCATGCTGGTGCTTAGGTGAGTATAGCTCAGCATATTGAACAGGGAGGTGTGTAATCTTAAAGAGAACTGTGATAGTGGACCCTTTCGTGGCTTCACTTTTGACTCCCTGGAGGGTGTGTTAAGAAGCTCAGGTTGGATCAAACCTTCTCAGTGAAATCTGTAAATTGCCAGTAGTTCTGACAAACAGAGATGCCATTTAGGATCAGAGAGCCCCTGTAAATAGTTAGGGTCATCCCTTCTCATAAACATGTTTAGATGCAGAGGACAGATGTGTAAAGTCATGCAAAACAGGCAGCGAGGGATGGAAGAAAACATAACAAATGATAGCTTACAACCTCTCATTTTGCCTGTGGCCTAGGAAACAACATGCCATCCTTGAGTTAGGAACCATAAATTCTGGACCTGTTTCTTCGGAAACTTGCATGTTATATTTCTGGAGCACACAAGCTGTGTTAGGCCTGCTAGCAAGTAGTTTCTGCACTGCCCTTACTTATTTTAAATGCATTTGCCTCGATTATACCAGGTTCCTCAGTTCCCTATGAATAAAATGACAGCCACTGCTTTATGGTATGTCGCAAAAATAAAGTTAATTATGGATTGTGAAGTGCTCGGTTGTATTTTTATGCACCTCATATACATACCATTAAGGGGGACACTGGCAGGGAGTCATATACTTGCTTATTTGTTTTAAAGTTGCTAATCATTAAATATTTTTTTAAGGTACTAGCAATTTTGAGCTACATGTATGAGACATGCATATCAAGAAAAACTCTTTAGAAATGTTTGATTTTAATTGGATTTGTACATGACTAGAAGAGTGCCAGCTGCATTCTCATTACAGAATGATTCACATTTTAAGCTGACTAGAGAAAATATAAGTGAAAAAATCTATTTTCATGACATCTGAAATCAAAGAAATGAACTGTACCAAGATAAGCATTTATTAATGCCTCAATCAAAACTATTTCTACAGAGGTATGTTTGAGTAAAGGTTGTGAAAATGGGAATGCCCTATCTTTTGTAATTATTCTTTCAATACATCAACCTCAGACTATATTTGATGTTGTAAATTACTTTGCAAATTGTATTATTTTCTCAGTATGAGTCTCTTTTTTGCATTTCATGAACTGTATTTTTTTTTAAGTGAAAACATCACATAAAGAAGCTTTTAGAACCATGTATGCTAAAATGAGTCTGATTTCTCTTATTAGAAAAAGAACATTAAAAAACATAATTCTGAAACTTCACTACAGTGAAGAAATTATTTAAAAAGGTAGAAATGCTTAAATGTAACTCACTCTGGACTTTATACGGCTTTGGATGTACAATATGATTTTCATGTCAGGTCATAGGCTGGCTATCAGCTTGCATGCCTATACAACTGTACAAAGTGTATATATAGAAGCTTATCTGATGGGAAGGGCAAAGAGGCAAAATGAGAAAGGGCACCTTTGAATGACCGCTATTCTCCCATGGGGTTGTCTGTGGCACAGTAATTGTTACTCGGCACACATTGATAAAAATACTGGACATGAGAGATTCTTGCATGACTAGCATAATGAAAAGGAACCTCAGATAAAGAATTTAAGCAAAAAAAGACTTACAAGAGAGAAAGAAAAGCACCTAGGGCTGCCTGCTGACCAAAAGGAGGAGATTCACATTCTACTTAAAAATATATATATTTTCCTCTGACGCAGACAAGTTCAACATCAACTTTGCTGCATTAACTGTTTAACTTTATTTGTCTGTCAGAATTTGTATTCCTGATGATGATACCACAATACCTTCTACTACCTTTCGTCAGAGGATTCTGGAGCATCTTACAGTCAGACTGTAAGATGCTGACAGACCAATTCTGAATACTACATCTTTGTGCTGTACTTCCTAGGGACTGAAAGGAGTCTTTCCTGCAAACTAAGTGGTAGAAAGCCATCACGTTTATCAGCTCAGGGAGTGTTTTCTCTTATTTTAACTTTTTCATGGTTTTGCTTAGCAACTTGGTAACTTCTATTTTAAGACAGTATCAACAGTAAAGCATCCAGCAGATAGTATATTCTTGGCTATTTTTTGTCAGGTTTAAAACAGTATTTTCAACAAGCTCCTTGGCTTTTTGGACTTTACAACAGTGTTATTGTTCTTACTTCTTTTTCAGTTTGTCTGTCTTCTGCATCAAGCCTCTGAACATGAGGCTGTTTGCATCACAGCAGGGTGGGGAATCTGCACTGTGCCTTTTCTTCCTTTCTCAATTCTGAACCCATCTGTTGGCCAGTGCTAAATGTTGGACGCTCTTGTTTGCTAAAACTCCCAACACGCCAACAAAGTGGATATTCTAAGAAGGTACATTTTTGTTGTACAGAATGGGAAAGTGAAAGACAGAAAGAATTTGATATATTGTTCAAAGCTGTTGGTTGGATCAGGACCAGAGAGCCCAGGAAGATTTCCTTTTCCATTTCATAGAGAAAAAGAAGTATAGTTATGCTATGGAGTCTATAATTCTGTGTCTTCACTTCAGAGCCTGGAGATCTTTTGAAGCAGGTTTTTGGTTTTTTTCTCCTGTTCCCATCATCCCATGTCATGACTACTTTTCTTTAAGGAGGATCACTGCAGTCCAGATAATAGGATTCTCCAGATACGACTGTATTGTGCCAGTCAAGATAGCTTAGGATGTGCGTAACTGGGGTCAAAGGATTTGCCTTTCTTATTCATATATGGTTCAGAACAAATGTAATTAATGTCTTTGGGAGGAACATACACATAACTTCCTCTTGCCACAATGTCCTTAGTAAATCAAAGACAAAGGTCTTTTGCTGTAGGCAGTCAATGCACTTCTCTCTCTAAAGAAGCAACATCTGCATTGACATAATTTATATTCTATAACTAGGATGGCAGTGATTAATAGATTGCCTTTCCAGTCAGTTAGCTGCATATTGTCTTCTGTTATCTGAACGTGTTTGTTCTTACTGAGCCATTTAAGATATTACTGGCAAATTATTCTGTAGTAAGACCCTTATTTTAAAAAGCCTCCATTCAGTAGAGATAAACTATATACACATACCTAGTTTTAAACAAATGCTTAAATCTTCTAGATTTTAATGGATTTGAATACTTAAATAGATTTTCGGTTCTACAGCCTAGAGATTAAAATGCTTTGCTGAAGCCCATAGGCTTAAGAGTGAATATAACAAATTATCCTATAGATATTGAGACAGAGGTTATGTCTTAATTTGATCCCAGCTGAATTGACGAACTGGGAAGACAGTCTAAATTGAGCTAATGAAAATTTGTAGAGAAACGATGGAAAAAGCTTGAAATATTTGTTCTGTTTGTGTGTGTGTGTGACAGTGTTAGAAGGTAATGTCACAGGAAAAACAGTATAAGGCATTATGAAAATGAAACTTCTGAAGAAAGATAATAAAGTAATTTCTAATGTCCTCATCAATTACTAAGAGGAGGAAAGAGTGTGTATATAGAGTTGTTTTTGAAGGCTTGCCAGATGGCCTTGCTGATCGAGAAGTCAATTAAAGAAAATTTAAGTTCGTCCTTGCTAGTTAAACAGTTTTACTGAACACTTTTTTGCTATCTAGAATTATTTTTTCATGTAACTCTTCTGTGACTTGTTGCTTTTCTACAAAAACACAAAGCACAATGTGGATTTAATGAAACAAAAACTACCTTCTTCCCTCTGCCCTGACTATTTTTTTCCAGGCACTACAATGTATCCTTTATCATTTTGATCATTATGGAGAAGAGAGGGGAAAAGAAGAAAGTGCAAGAAACACTTTAGAGTTAAAGAAAATGAATTTATCTTCCTGATGTAGTATTTAGAAATGAAAATGTCATAGCATGTAAGATGTGAATTTACAAGTGAGGTACTGTGGGTAGATGATCCTTCATTTCTTCTAGTATATCCAACAATGTCAGTGTTTACAAGTTACTATCCTTGGTACTGTGCTTCAAAAGTCCTCAAAATTGAAGTTCCTTGAGTGTGGATTGAATGATTTCATAATGCTGAGTCTTTAAAAGGAAGACTTTAGGACAGAGTTGACTAAAACATTTCTCTCTGCAGACAAGCAGTAGTGCTTTAGAAATGCTGACAAGCTTGGGAACAGGAGTGAAATTAAATTGTTCTGTTTAGGAACAGGTGTTTGGAGAGCAACTGTATGAAAGGAAATGCAAAAGAGAACTTCATCTGGGAAAAATAAGAATTTTGATGTTAGGTGAAGTTGGTAAAAATGGAAGAACAAGTAGGTCAGGCAGACAGCAGATGCCTCTGTTTCACAAAGCAACCTGCTGGTACAATCTGCAACAATGAGCAGGAGGTTCCCAAAGTGAGAACCAAAGCTTTGAATGAATGCCATCAGTATTTGTCATGTCAAAACTAGTAATATTTTAACTGACCGTACCTGATTTGGATTAGACCTACATTTTTTGTGAAATACCAAGATTGAAAAAAAAACAGCTAAAAGACAGGTTACTGCCATTGTTATGCCCAGTATCTTACAAAATGAGTTAAGCTGATTGGGACAACCCTATTGACTTCAAAGAAAACTCTTGATGAACATTATGCAGATGGAAAGAGAAAAGGAAGTACACCCTTAGGGCTGCCGTGGTAAATGCTGGCCTGTTAGCAGGGGAAACTAAATTACATGTTAAACGGTCACTATCTCTAGGCAGGCATGAGCTTGAAGAAAGTCAAGCAGCAAATCCATTCTAATGCATAAAATCATTTCCACTGTGAGTAATTTGTCAGTTCCCTCTTTTTTCCATTCTGACATAAGTTGAAAATAATGTTTAATTATCTCAATGTCCCTCTAATAAGGAAAATTGCAAATATGTCCAAGAAAAATAGCAAGGGAGGAAACTAGTTTTCAAAAAAAGTTAACTAATCAAACTATTTTAATCAGAAATGTCTTGCCTGTTAGTATTTCTTCCTTTGTTTTAAAATGAAGATGCCAATTTAAATTACCTTTGTTTGCAAATGAATGTGGTGGCCTTTAATTCTGTCTCTGGAAAAATCTCTGTAACCTTGAGTTATAGTGGTTGCACGTGAACTTACAGATCTACTAAACTATCAGAAAATGCTGTAATTTCTAGTCCCTGTCAATGATATGTTCCTGTGCAGGGACTGAAAGCAATCAGTCTGTCAGGGCCCTGGGGGCCCTGCCCCTGCCTGGTCACAGCTTCCCCGAGCCCCACTCCAACCCCCACCAGCGGGCAACCCGCGGTCCCTCCCCACAGCCTGGGGCTGCCCCATCTGCCCTGCTCCCTGGCGGGACCAAGGATGGGCCCTGGCAGCGAGGCCCTGCCCTGCTGACTGTGCCATGGCCCTCGGCCCCTGCTCCCTGTCCCCTAGGGGAGTGGCCAGCCCTTGCTGCTCCCTGCCACAGGCTTAATTAAGGATAAAGTCTACTGGAGGGGCAAGAGAAAAAAAAAGAATATATATATATATATATATATATATATAGGCATGCTGCTAAACTGAAATTAAATTAAAGCTCTGGCCTCCTAACAGTTCCTCACCTTTCCTTAGCACTGAATGTCATTCTCAATACTGGTATTTTGTGTTGTATAATGCAGCTGTGTTTTGCGTCGTGAATACTAATCATATCATTTTGAAAAGGAGAGAAATGAAATAGGTAACGCTGAAGAAACATGGATAGAGTCACAATAACAGAAAAAAACAGAGATGTCCTTTTCGATCTCTGTAAGCACCTTGGGTAAGGATGTATTCATTGTATTAGGTGTTCTGACTTCCTTTCTACCCAGACTTATCACAGGTTCTACTCTAAATGGGTAACAGAGACAGGTCATTTTTATAAAACTGGATCTACTTTTAGTCTAAGTAAAATTTTGCTCTACAAATCATTCTCTTTTTAAACGACTTAGTAGGAAAAGGTCAGAGAAGGATCAAAATAATGTAGTATAGAAAGCTAGCGTCAAACTTACTTAATGGTGTAGTAATGTGTCATTCTTACTATTCCAGAGATTTTTGTCTGAGATATAGTTAACTTTTTAAATCAGATACCTCTTACTGGGCTTTAGCCATCTGTTGTGTAATTGCATCTCTGTTCTCATTTCAAAAAAGAAGATACAGTGGTCTGGAAAAGTTAGGAGAAGATCATTTTGCTGAGGGCTCGAGTTTAATAAAGCTAGAGAAGCATGTGCTCACTGTTGTACAGACAGCGAAGAAGCACTTTGCCTCTAGATTTTGACTATTTAAATGTAATGGAATCCTTTCACAGGCCACTAAAGTAACTATTAGTGAACAGTATACTGTCATTAATCCAAACTCCATCTAATCTTTTTAAAATTCTTGTGATATCTGGAAATCAAATAAAACTCAATAAAATCTGTGGTGTGGCCTTTCTGTTTCTCTTTTTCTGTTCCTTTATGGTTTCTCAAAGTAATGAGAAGAGCAGTACCTCAATTATTAAGGTACACCTAAGGTAGACTTTTCAATACTAATATTTTCCACACGTATCTCCCTTTAAGTTTAGTACCCATATAGCAGGTGGGGAAAGAGGCATGGCTTTATGAATCATTTCTTTAATTTTTTTTTGAAAGTTACACAGAGATTTTCTTCATTGTTATTAACTCTCTCAAATAAGCACCTTTCATGTATTTCATAATTTTAAAACCAAAGATAAAGTACCTTTCCATTGAAGTTTCTCTATTTGTTTTGTTTCTCTAGAGACAGTTTTTTTGTTTCTCGTCCCCCTCTCAGCCTCCTACCCTCCTTTCAGGAATAAGTTAGAATGTTTCATGCTTTTCGGTAAAAACTAACTTTTTCCTAGAACTTCCTGATGTTTAAATCCTGTTACCTCTGAAATTGATATAGTTACTATTAAGTGGTGTAATTAAATGCAAAAAGGCGACTTGTGACCTGTTATGTGTATAAGCAACAACACTGGTGCCATGCCAGACTCAATCCACAAAAGGTATCTATCTATACAAGAGAAATAGTGAAAATCATTACAGCTTAAAAACATGTCTAAGAGCATTCTACATAATCTTCCATTAAGTTGAAAGCACGACTAGATTTAACAACATGCATTTACTAGCAAGATTTCTCTATAAAATCACCTACTTTTAAGAACAGTAAAGCGATTTCCATGAAAAGTTTCATTTACTTCTTATTGATTTATTTAAATGGGTCATCTGGAAAAGAAAATCACTACAAATTTCAAACTGAAGCAGTCAAGGTAAAGAGACTACTTCACTAGTAGCATTATGCTGTTAACGGATTGGGTTAAAAGGTGTGCAGTCGTACTGCTTTGATTGTTCTTGCATAACCATTCCATTTTAATTGCAAGCTAAATGGAAGAAAAATGTAGTCATGGTCTCGAAGGCTAACCCTATAAAAACATATCTATTAAATGTGGGAAAACTGACAAAACTCCTAAATCTTCCATACTGCAAAATTGTTTCATTTTTTACTTACAAATTTCTCTGATTTTGAAATACAAATGGAATTAAAATAATGGAGGAAGGAAGAATGAGAATGTCAATAAAATTAGAATGTCATTCCAAAAGTGAAAAATAGGACTGCTTTCATCACTTATTTATCAAAGCATGCTATAACGAAACTTCATATTTGAATTAGGAGAGAACTTGGGTCTATGGGGGTTATTTGGTGGAGGGGCTCTTTTGGGGGGGTTGGATGTGAGAGACGAGAGATAAGGGAGGCTGTTCTTTCTCCCCCTAGAACTGCTCCTGACATTTGCACAACAGATGCAGTGGAAAATTTGCTAACTGCATCATGTGCCCTTATGCTGTTGGGTATATAACCCTCGCAGGACACGCCTCCCTGACTGACCTTCAGAGTCAATGCTGCGCTGTGCTGACCAAACAACGAGGGGTTACTTTTAACACTTCTCTTAGGCAAAGCCAAAAATATTTCAGTGTTTCTCAGTATTTTAGCTAGTGATACTGCTTGAAAAGCCAGTGTCATAGAAATTCAGCTATCCTCTTTTCTTCTGAGACAGTTCTAGATTATCACCATTAGGATACTAAGCTACTCAGATGCAAAGGAGGAGAGGTTATGCTGCCACTGTATATCATTCACCTCCCTTACAAATGAATAGAATATTTTAGTCTCCAAACCTGTTAGGCAGTTTACTGATCTAGCACTACATCTGTTTAGGAACTGTAAAGAAAAACAGCTTTAAAATAAAACTGAAGAACATGAGGAAGCTAAAGAAAGGGAAAGGGAAAGAAGAGAAATCTATTATAGAAAATGCAGACTCTGAAATCAAGTGCATCATCAGGTGTCTGCAGTGTGAGCAGGGGAAAATGTGATTGTGTGGAGTGTGATAACAGTGCATTTTCTGTAATACTTGTTCTCTATCAGATGTACTTGTGGATCTCCATTATAGTTAGACAGGTATTTTAGGACTATTTTAGTGAGTATTTTTTGTCTTTTAAAGAATGCACAGAGGGCAATATAAGATGTCAGATGAAAAGAACGCAGCAAACATGGATGGAAGAGCCTGACTATTTTAAGTCCATAAAAGTGAGTCAACAGAATTTCCTTCTCTTAATAAACTTTTTCTAGTATGGTTTACATTTGTACTCAGTTTAGAAGGTACTTAGAGAGAAAAAGGATTTCTTTTTATGGCTTTCCGATGGGCCTCATGTACATTGGGGAGTCAGGGTGAGCTGCTCAGACTTCGACATGGTTGTTTATATGTAGAATGACTGACTGATGTTATTATATACGTACTACCCTATGAGTAGGAAAAAAGGTTACATTTTTAGAAAGCCTTTAAGTGACTTTGTAAGCAGTGTCTTGCAGTCGCTTAGGAGCCTTCTTATTTTTTCTTTTTAGCAGCTTATAATTTAAACAATCTAGTAGTTTCAAAATGAAGAAAAAGTTGGAAGTTGACTTGTCCTAAAGAATGGCTTCACTTGAGGATTGTTGCTCACTGAGAATGATCAACGATTTTGGATACTCAGTTTGACAGCTTAAAAGGGCCTGATTTCAAATTTTTGGAAGGGAGTATGATTTTAAAAGAATCTAGTATAGTTATCTGTGAGCATCCCAGCTCGTAATTTCCAGAGCAAGGCTGTCCGAATGGAAGGATAATATCCCTTTTTTGTTCTGGTCTAGTGCTGAAAGATTTCCTGAAATAAATGATTGGTAAGAACAGCAGAGTAGTGGGATGGAAGAGAGAATCTACCACTGTATTTACTGTTCTGCTTTTAAAAAATACATATATTTTGTTGAAAAGCATCATGGTTGTAGACAGTGTGAAAAGCTTTTTCATATTTTGTTTTATAATAAAAACTTTGTGTTGAATGCACTTTTCTTGCTGCTTTCCCAAGACTGTTGACACTCTTCATACTCAGTAAGGTGAAGGATTTGGAGAAGTTGCTGGCAAATGGGAAACTACTGAAGGAATGGGTGAGGGGTGCTCACTGCAGAACAGCCTTGAGGAAAAATAGTCTGTTCTGTTTTCATTATATTAGGGCTGCTGCCAGCAGGTCCAAACTTGATGTAGATGTAGAACCCAGCTCATTTCTGACATAGGGATTTCTATCTGTACCAAATTTGATAGCTGACATATATGTCATCTAGTTAGTGGGGGGAAAAGGAAATAAAAGAGTTAAGTCTTTGTTGAGCAGGTCATTATTGTCATGCTGAGAGTATTTGAAGGATTGTAACTGGATTGTTTTGCTATTCTGCTGAATTTCTTGTTGTACCCCACAGCTGATTTACTTACATTATTCCATGTGGCTCTTTGTACTGTTAACAAGATACTGTTACCAAGCTGTAGCAAGAGGGTATGCATGAAATCTCTGCTCCAGTGGGAATTCTTACCCTGACTTCACTGGAGACAAGACTCATCCTGAGGACTGCTCATTTTTACCTACATAAAATGCTGTGGTGCCAGTAGAATGGAGTTTATTGTTTAGATTAGCATCTACTGTAAGATTTGTGCTCAGACATTGAAAGGTGTTCATTATTTTAAAGTGATTTGTTTCTTCCTGATGCTCATAAATAACTCTCTAAGGGACTGGAAGCCAAAGCCTTCTGTTTTCTTCCCATCCTTCTTGTACACGCTCCCCCCCCCTTTCCTGCATACATATTTATTTAATTGTTCAGGCTGTTCAGAAGAGTTGCATAATGTGGATCAGATTAAACCACAGCTGGCTTTTACAAATATTGATAGAACCTCAGCATGCTTTTAAAAGAAAACATGGAAAGAATTCTATGAATTCTGAGAACAAATATGCAAAATATAGTATGGGAATTATTAATTCTTTTATTTTTCTGTGTTAAATTTCTTAGCGTTCAGGTTGCAGTTTCTGCATTAGGAGAAAATATTAGATATTGTATGTATTGCTAAGCTCTTATTCACTACTGCTTTTAAAATAATGTTACTACAGGGAAGGGAATAGGAAATCTTAGGTAGGAGATGTGGTGGATTTCAGCCACTTGTACTGTGGCTGTTAGCAACTGGTTGTCTGACAAGCCAGGTTACATTTGCTGATGTTATGATAAACTGCTATTTTTAAGATGCCAGATTTGGCCCAAGAAACTGAGAGTGGAATTTATCCCAATAGTTCATACAATCAGCTGTGACAAGCTCCAGTTGTTTTCTGCTCCCTGTCCATCATAAGCAAGACGTTATCACTTGTCAGAAATCTTCTTCCAGGTGGTATATGTAGCTTTAGTGTTGTGTCTGTCTGATGAAAGGCATAGTGAATGACTGAGCGCTCAGCAAGATGAGCTCTATCTATTGACTACTGTTTTCTTAAGTAAATAGAGCAAGGTGTTGCTCTATTTAATGAAGCAATGAAGTGCCAAAAAATACGAAGCTGTATGGATCTCAAATGTCATGATACCACAAATGTTGCTAATATAGTCTTTTCATTTGAGCCTGTCACTTCACCAAATTACACGATGTGAAATACTCATTCTAATTCTTTGCTAGGGAGCCATAGGAAGTCTCAGACACTATAAATGACTGTATGCTTCATTCTACCCACGTGAATGGTTCCAGTGACATCTGTGGGACTAACTACAGAAGTTAATATATGCATAATTCTAGAATTTGAGTTTGCATTGTAAATTGCCTTTCCATGTTTGTGGGGGACGGGGTAGAATTGTGACGTCTCTGTGGGTCATTTAAACGTAGTCAAGCAAGCACAAAATGATGTTCCTAATGGCCTGTTGGATTTCTGCAGGAAACACTTCATAAGTCATTCCTCATACACATATATCTTTCTGAGTGTTCAGAGAAATGTGTATGCATGAGGAGAAATTAAATTAAAAACTGAGTGAAAGTCTGTACTGTAAAAAAGATCCGTGAAGAAAGAAAGATCTGTATTGTAAAAAGATAGTAATCTTGGGACTGATAAATCTTGATGAAAAAGCTTTTCAGGTTGTAGGTACCTCCATTTTTATATTGTTTCTTAGCTCCACTCCCAGGAAAACAGGCTCATTTGCCATGAAAGAATGATGCCTTTGTGTCCCTCTTCCCCGGTATAGTTTGGCTGCCAAGTAAATTACTTTTGCAAAGTGAAAGACACGAACTGTGTAGCTGCAGTAATCTGAGCAAGGTTCTCTACAGAACCTTAATGCTCTGAAGGGCCTGAAGTTGAAAAGGGAAAAGTTGTCATGTGCTTCTAAGAGGCCTTCCAGGGGCAATTCCAAATTGGAATTTCCATTAGGTATTTCTTTCAGATATCCATTTGGATAGCCATTTCCAATTGGGATATTCATTTGGGTAGCTAAATCTCAGTAAAGGGTACTGTGGGTCTTTTTAAATTTCCACTCCATTTATGTCAATCCAGTTAATCCATCTTTTATTTCTTTCAAAGTGCACCGTCAGCTGCTAAAAGCCTCCTAATTTACAAAAGCCATAAATAGGTGGCACCTGACACAATTCTTTAACAACATGGCTGAGGACGTAGATCATGTATCTGCAGCATCCTCTATTGATGCTATTTGGTAACTTAAATTTTGTCCATTATGGATATGTCTATTTAAGGAGTAGTACAAAGCTATTTTTTTTCCTCATAAAGGCTTCATCTGAGCATTTCTGAGTGTTCCAGCAATATACCCTTCTCTGCCAGTCAGCTCAAATCTTAACTGCAACTAATATTTCTTCTAATATTTTCTCCCCACAATTGCGGCAGGCAATTGTGAAGAGAGCCCTTGTGTGATTTTTTTTAACAAATGGGATAGTCTCATCTTAAGTTCAGCAATCTCTGTAATTCAGCCTATGAGCATAAAACTGTGCTTCCAAAGCACTCTAGCAATTCCTAGTCCAGGAGTTCCTTCTGTATCATCGACAGTGTTTTTGTCCTCAGTAACAGAAGTCCAGTAAGATACTGTGAGACATGTTATGTCCTCTGGCAAGAGTTTAAAGGGGACAAATGAATCTCACCTCTTGGGGAGAAGAGGTGGCACCTTCTTTTCTGTGTAGTCACCCAGGGGCACAGACATACTAGGAAAGCTGAAGCTGAGATTGTATCCCAACAGGCACTTGTTTCAGCATGCATTAGGGTGCTTCCCAAGTAGCTAGGCTGTCCAGGGGGGAGGGGGGGTGTAGAAAACTGGGGTAGTGACCATGTCAGCCATTCCAAGTTAATCTGTCACTGCTTACGATCCAAAATCCTATGAGTCAAAGTCTGGTGTCTGTCCTCTTTCCAGGGTGGTCAAAATATCCCATATTTATTAGTAAGAGTTTGGAGCACAGGCACAGTTAAGCCCTAAGTTAATAATACACAATAACAAAAAAGTCCACTTACTGCTTAATATAAGACTATGACACATAGGGGAAAGTAATGTGAGAACTGGGAAAAAAGGCTACACAGAGGAAAACTATAAAACTCTAAAATAGCCTATTTGTTGAAGAAGGGTGCCTGGTATCTGTGGGGATTAAAGATTAAAAATGGCTTGAGGCATTTCACATAAGCACGGTATGTGCAGTTCAGAGGGAAGAATACTTTCAAGTTTGGCTCTAAATACTGAAGCTAAATTTATGAAGTGGGGTTTTTCAGAAATTTTGATGAATTCACAGGCTATTTAAATGCTTTCCATGACTCTACAAAATAAAAAGACAAAGCAAGTATTCCCAAACTGTTCAATAATTAAACACTGGTTCAAAGAGGTTTTTTCCCTACCTGGCTAAATACATATTTAAGTTTAAAGTAACATAACCCTGTAGGAAATGGGTATGATACAGTCTGATCTCTGATCATATTCAGAATGGTTGCAGCTGAGATCACCTTAGCTATTTTAGAGTGCTCTAAAGTGGGAGTGTGCTTTATTCATCTTGAAGAATTGCTGCCTGTGAATTGTAAAATATTAGACCAATGTATTTGTTTGCTACTCCCACTAACAAAATTGCATGGTATAATTTAAGGATATGCTTGACTGACAAGGTTTACATTTTGACTTTATGTGCCGTGTGTATGTTACTGCGAGTTGTTTCACTGAAGGATAAGGCTATCTCTCACAGAAATTCTTTTTTCTCTAGAAAAAAGAATTGGCAGTGGAGGGCAAGAATAGAGAGCAAGGGGAAGGGGGAGATGTAGTACAGGGGTGGCTGCAGACTCCAATAGGAATCTAAAAACCAGGAATTTAGGATTCTATTTAGCTTTTTTCCGCACATAGCTAATATGTTGAGGAAAGTGTTCTTCATACACTACTGCTGTTCTGAGGTTGACGCTGAGCAGTAAAGTACATAAAATAAAGACAGAAGAGGGCGCTCAAGAATATGCAGCATTGATTGGTGGAGGAAGAATGTGTGTGGAAACCAGGATATTCATTTCATAAAGAATTCTGAGTTATTTTTATTTTGAAACAGAATATCCCTCAACTGGCTTGAAACATTTTTGCTTTGCTAGAGAAGACAAGTGTTTTGTTCCTATTTTAACTTTCAAAATATTTTAAATTTTGCAATAGATAGGCATTCCAAATGAGAAATCAAAACATCTTATTCTGAAAGTTCAGTCTTGTCAAAATAATGGCTTTTTAAAAACTATTTTGTCTTTTTGTCTAAAATATTATTTCACTGAAATGGGCCCACTTCTACACACACACACACACACACACACACATGTATAGGAGCAGACTATCCAGACAAAAAAACTTATTTGGAAATTTTGATGGTGGTGTCCTTCCTGGGTTACAGAAAACTTCATGTTGTACATACATATTTGGTCTTCAACTAATCCCAAAACTCCAATAAATACCACTGAAACCTCAGTTTAAATTACAACATACACCCTGCTGCTGAACATGTCTGTTGAGGTAAAAAGTTATGTGATCACTTGCACTGAACATTCATCATTATATTTAGTGCCAAGTTTGGAGTGCTTCCGCTGGTGACTCGGGACCTGCCTACCTGCATATGAAACCAGTGTTTTTCAAAGCACCTGACTGCAACTTCAAACCATTCAGAATTTATATTCAGTGTCTTTCTCACAGTTACCAGTTTCTCCAACCGTAATGAGACATCCACTGTCTATAAGTTTTCTGAAAACACGTGCCAATACTTAGCTCTATCCCATACAATTTACAGTTTAGGCTTCAGTCTAGGCAGTCATTTAGGCACGTATACAAGTCCACTTTTATTTACTGCAGCAGTTAAGAGGTCCTTATAAGCTACTGCACTGTAAATGGGTTTATAGCTTTCTTCATGACTGTATAAGGTAATTATAACTGTATCTGTCATTACTTTAGCCTTGCTGAGTGCTGTTTCCTAATCATTTAAATCTATGTTATTTCTGATAAATCTTCTACGAGGTGATTAGCAAAGTCATCAGATAAAAAGTAAAACACAGAAGGACAAAAGGTGCAATGCAGTTTTGGAAATTAACCTGTTTAAATAGGTGGTTATTACAAAATGTGAAAACTGTAGAAAAAAACATTGACTAAAGCAGTTATCTAATGTACGATGACTACCGTAAGTGCTGTGTTGATGCTCAAGATTAATTAATTTCTTTTGCATCCTCACTGTGGTGGTCCACAGAAATCTACAGGGTTAAAGATCTATGACTTTTCAGCATATTTTGGCTGTGAAATGATTCATTACACATAGACTTTTCCTGTGAATTTGATTAAGTAAGACTAATCGAAAAAAAAAGAAGAAAAAAAAAAAGAAACAGTGACCTTCAAGGCTTAAGAGATGAATATCCAGCAATCAGCCACAGAATCACAGAACAGGTAAGGTTCCTCTGGAGGACCTCTAGTCCAAAGTCCAAGAGGAAGGGACCTCTGGAGGTCATCTAGTCCAACCTCCCTGCTCAAGCAGCATCACCTAGAACATGTTAGACAGGATTGCATCCAGGTGGGTTTTGAATATCTCCAGAAAGGGAGACTCTACAACCTGTCTGGGCAACCTGTTCCAGTACTCTGAAGCCACTTAAACGCAGTTATGCTTTCTGTGTTTTTTGAGTACTACTTAGTTTTGGTTGTGTTTTTTTAATATATCTAAAGTGTAAGTAACATGAATCTTACCTTTTGTGTTTACTGACCTAATTTGTTTTGCCATGAAATAACTGCTGTTCCTTAAGCTACTGGCGTGCTTTTAAGTGGACAAGATATGTTGGTTTGCAAATCTCGCTCTTCCAGGGAGATTTGCATTTCCAAAATAATTAAATGGGTACTAGTCCATATCAACGACTGATTGCCTCCCTGATGCCAAGGGCTATCAGGTTTTAAATAAACAGAATGTCAGTTTAATTCTGACTATGTCTTCAGTATTGGAAGAAGTCAACTCACATTCCCCATTTGCTGCTACAGTCCTAAAAAGTAGACATGGCACTTAACATTGACAGTTTGAATCTGGAGTCATACCTAAAGCCAGAGACTTTGTTTGTTTCTGTTCCCTCTCAAACTATTGACTCAAAAAACTTCATTTAACTATTCTAAACAATTTAAATCTTCTTCTGAGATCTCCTTCTCAACCCCGTCACTTTTTTTAAACCCAGTAACTTGCCCAAATAGGAAACTTAGAAGTTTTGGCTAAAACATCTTGGCGAGCTACCCATTTTGAAAATCAGAGTAGGTGGACTTAATTGATTTACTGCCAGTAGCAGTATATGCAAATTATAGAAGATATGGTTTAAGGCTGATGCCTTAACCAGGAGTCTGCAGCTTCTGTATCCAGTCTCATCTCTGCTACTAAGTAGTGCAGTGTCATGACCAAGTCACATTCCCTTTGTCTGGGTCTGCTCTGCTGTCCACGAGTATTGACTTACTTCTTTCAGAAAATAATGTTTATTTTGCTTAGAGCTTTGAGAGTGCACTGAGCATTATGTCCTACGCCTACACATGTGCATTTGGCACACACTGAGGTGTTCACAGCCTGTTAGCAGAAGTGGTCATGAGTGATGTAACCTTCAGAGAACCTTTTTTTCAGTTGGAGGACAAAATAGAGTTTTGAACTGCAGAAAGTCTGGCAGGCTTACTGAGGTTTCAAATTTTTAGACTTTTATTATGCTTTCCATAAACAACTGACTGAAATAATTTAATCTCTTTGTCTCTCTTTTACACATATTGTGGTTGGCATTAACATCTCTGAAGCAGGGAACTTGAAACTTCCTTCTGGTAGTGTTATGATTCCAATTGCATCTCAGTTATACAACATACACGCCTAAAAATACAACTCCTCCTACCTTTCTTTCTCAGGCAAATTTGACAGTAGGAACAGTGAACAATCAGTATTTCTTGAATGTATCATTTCAAATACTTACCACCATCCTACTTTTAACTCTCTTCCTGTCAAACCACTAGCTTGTATATCAATGTACAACTTTTAACTTCATTCTTTTTTTAAACTGTGGTTTGTTTACCACTTCTGTGCATAAGGAATCCAGCACTGTATCAAGCACTCTTGTTTTCTTTTTTGCCCACTACTGGTATGTCTGAAGCTTGAAGATTCTAAAAAACAGATGCAATCCATTTTTTGGCTTTGCATCCTTTACTATATGCTGGCTCTTTCTGGATGTCAGAGTAAACAACTTCACATACAGTTTTTGCTTCTTTATAGTTTTGAACTCCCTACAGGTCTTTTTGAGATTCTCAGTGAACCATCTGCAATCTCTTAATTCTGTGACATCTTGCTTTTCAAATTCTGTCTGTTGCTCAGTGTTAAGTCTTCTTTCTGTAATCTTTTTGAAGTATTTTTCTCTTCTATTTCCCCCCTCCTTTTGTACCCTGATATTTTTTTTAAAAAAATTGATGGGTAGATGCAACACTCTTCAAGGCTTATCAACAACAGCAAAGCACTTCAAAATATTCAAAAACTCAAAAGCAGAGTAAACTTTTGAATCCTTTCTACTATTTCTATTGTTTGCAGATGAAGAATAAACCATTGTTTTAATCTGACCAACAGCCTTCAATTTTACCAGAGTTTTGTTTCACTTCACACCTTCACAAGAGGTGGATACAGCAAAAAGCCTCAAGGGAACCACAAGATAAGGATAGATTATAGCAATCAGTATGGTAACTATGATTAACAGGACATTAGGTTCATAATAACTGCTAAGTCTTGCTTTAAATATCCTAGCAGAGGAGAATGTTACAGAACGAGTTATAAAGACAGATTACTCTGGGATGTTCAACCTGGCATGAGATGACAGAAAAATGTCAATGTGGTGTTACGAATAAGAGGTTTTAAAACGCATATATTTTGATCAGTTTAGCCATTCAGATAAAGAACACTTTCAGAGCCAACATCAGTTTTCACTAATGCCTAGACTTCAACTATAATTCTTTCTGGAAGCTGAAAAGATACCATCAGTATCAAAA